>NC_091691.1:64145000-64770000 GCF_041296265.1 Equus caballus | reverse complement strand
TTACATGTTAAACTAAATAATAAAGAAAGACTATTGTGTAAAATGAGTTAGATTCTGAGTGTGTGCATGATGGTTTTATTAAGTAAAGGGAATTTCAGGTGTAGAGAACAGAAGGCTGAACCAAACCTCGTTGGTCCACCTACTGAGGGAGCCTGGACCAATAACCATATAAAACAGTGACAATGAAATACAGAAAATGTCATACACATGGTCCACACAGCATCTTTTTGAACAACCTCAAGCAGTGGTAAAACTTGTCTTTAGAGGAAATCAAATTTGTATAAATAGCTAAAAGGTCATTTAAAGCCAAGTATGATGAATAGGGTCAGTGATTAAGCTAAGCTATATTATTTTCTGGTCAAAAAAATAAAAAGGCTGTGACAAAGAAACACTACTAATTTCCTCTATGACATAAAAACTGATTCTAAAGTTAGCACTCATGGGAGTTTCCAAAAAGTTTCTACAAAGGGCAGCACTTTTGTACTATCAGTACAGTTTTCCATTGTAAAGTCCTAAAGAGCAGTGTTTGTTCATAAAAAATCACTCGATTATAACAAAGGTACTGCTCTGATTTGGGATATTGACAATGGAGGAGGCTGGAGGTGGGGGCAAGCGGACAGGGGTATATGGGAACTCTGTACTTTCTGCTCAATTTTTCTGTGAACCTAAAACTGCTCTAAAAAATAAAGTCTATTAAAAAAAAATCACCCTCAATACTTGGTAAGTAGCTATTATAAACCTGAAGTCAAATTATAAGCACAAGTACAGTGAAATTCTGTCTTCTGGTTTGAGTTTCTCCTTATTCATCTGATGCTGTTTTCTATGAAGTCCCTAAAAGATGAGCTGATGAAATATGGCTCAAAGCAGCTCCAAGTTAAGAATGAAAGTAAATTTATCCTAAAAATATTTCTTATTTAAAAGCGCCATGGTGATGATTCCCTGGTTCATTTAATAGTGGAAACAATCTTAAAGTTCAACTCCAAATGGAAGACACAAGGGAAAGAATAAAGCACTCTATGTATTGAAAAGCCAAATCCCCATAGGTGACACAATTATTACAAAGCCCACAAACTAAAGGTTATGCAAATCAGTGAATTTTCACTTTATAAAGGAAGCCATCAGATGCACACAGAATCTGCTGACTCACATTTCACTCAGTGTTCTCATTTCTTTCATTTATTTAATTTAAAATACATATATACTGTATCTAGTTATGTGCCAGGCCCTATTTTTCATACTCTACAAACATTAACTTATTTAAGCATCATAAAACTCTATGAGTAGGTGCTATTACTTCCTATATTTTACAGATGAGGAACCAGAGAGAGAAGTTAGGTAATGTCCTCAAGGACACACAGCTAATAAGTGAAGGGGCCAGGATTTGAACACATGCTCTCTAGCCCCAAGGCCTGTGCTCTAAGCCGTCACTATGTTCCTGCTACCTCATTTCCCAAACCAAAAGCAGCAGATCAGAAGCAAATCAGAAAGAGATGGAACACTGCTGAGAGGCAGCAATGTGGCTAGAGGCAGACTACCTCTTTTTGAGAAGAGATAAAAAAATTATGAGAAAGCTCCAAAAGAGCCCAATATTTGGAGGGCCATTTAGAATTACACACATCAACAGCCTTACCTAAGAGCATCAATATATTCCATCACAAAATAACAGGTGCTCCTAATGCTCTTTTCAATAATTATCTATAGAGCACCTAGCTGTCCAACTAGAAAATATCAAGTTATATTATCTTCTTTAGAAAGGCAGGGAAGTTACACATTTTAGGAAAAACTGCCATCAAAAAATTTACATAGCTTAAAGAGACAGTTTAAATTTATGTAGCTTAACGCTCACTTATGTAGAAAACTTACCTATGTGCAAATTTCAATACCCCAACAATGCTGGACAGATGAATACTTTTATTCTTAGAAAACCATGAGTTTCTTACCTAGTATAACTACAGTATAATGCCTACAGAAAGAAGTGATGGCATTTGAACTTAAATGCTTCTATTATATTTCTAAAGAGTGTCATGAGTAAAACAACACTGTTTATCTAGGTTTCATTTAGAATTCACTCTATTTGATCAAAAATGCTTTATTTAAAATGCTTTTCTTGGGGCTGGCCCCATGGCTGAGTGGTTAAGTTCGCACGTTCTGCTGCACGTGGACCAGTATTGGTTCGAATCCTGGGCGCGGACATGGCACTGCTCATCAAACCACGCTGAGGCAGCGTCCCACATGCCACAACTAGAAGGACCCACAACGAAGAATATACTATACAACTATGTACTGGGGGGCTTTGGGGAGAAAAAGGAAAAAATAAAATCTTTAAAAAAAAAAAAAATGCTTTTCTTACTGGGTTAGCTGCATTCTGTTTCCAAAGGTGCAATGCTCCGTGGAAAGCATGAGCAATGATCATGGAACCATCTTCATTGAACTGGCAATCATAAAATCCCAGAGTATTTCCACCCACTTCACCTACTCGAACCTATGCAATAATAGATAGAAAACAATTTATAATCAATAGTCCACATTTCTCACAATAGAAACCATTGATTCCAGAGATTATGTTCTCACTTATTTAACATATACATGTAAAGAGTGAACATTTGCAGCTCTAGGAACTTACACTTGGGATTTAAATAATCAGTTTATTAAACCCAATTTTATGTTCCTTCAATACCCACATTTTTACCTGCTCTAGCCAAACTCCTGACTCTTCATCTGGAGCCCAGAGAATCATGGTTTTATCCATCGAGGCAGACAACAATCTCATTGGCTGCTGTAGAACACCATCTAAAAAATAAAAACTAATGTTTTTAGGTGATCAACAAGCATGATGTTTGTAGATTACCAGAAAAAAACAATATGGGTACTGTGAAAACATTTACTGCAGCACTGCAATAGCGAAATTTTGGAAACAACACAAATGCCTACCATTGGAAGAACAGATAAGTTGTGGTACAGTTAGACAATGGAACATCAGACTTCAATAAAAATCAACAAACTAGGGCTACATGAATCAACATGGATACAACTCCAAAACATATTAAGCTAAAAAGGCAAGTTGTAAGATGATAGATACATATTGATATTGCTTTAGTAGCTATAAAACAATATTGTTTATGGCTATACAAATGTATAGTGAAAGTATAAAAAAATGCATGGGAATGATATGCACTGAATTCAGTACTGCAGTTGCCTCTAGGAAAGGATGGAGGGGAAAGGGTTCAGGAAAGAATACACAGGGGTCTTCAATATCAATGACAGCTAATTTACTCATTTTTTTAAATTGCAGCAAATACAGAATAACATAATAAAGCTGAATAGTGGTTATCTGAGCATTAATTATTGATATTCACTACTCTTGTCTTAGGGAAGTGGCTAGGGGAACAATATGAAGCTATGCCTTGCTCAACTCTATACTCCAGCACTAGCTTGAGCATGCACAGAACCATCATTCCATAAATGGAAGTTAAGAGGAAGAGCAAGACAGGGAAAGAGTCTTATTTTTTCATAAATGATGTGTCTCAGTATTACCAACTTTATATGACCAAGGGTAGAGATTCCAGTGAAGTTGGCTTGAAAGTCAATTTTTCTTAAATCCCATAAAGACTAGGTGGAAACTTTTAAGAGAAAAAGTTAACAGGGGTGTGGTGGTTTCAGCATCAGGGGCAGGAACCATACTTTGCCTGCTCATGAGTATAATCTTCAATGGAACTGAGTGTCCAGCATAACGGTTAACAGGACTGGAGTACGACACTTTGCCAACTTGAAAATGTCTTCTATTTGAGATTTCTAATCACACACAAAAAATCCTCCACTTGATCTGGTCAGCTTAAAACTCTGTATGTGAGATTTAACTGAAATAAGGGATATGTTTATGTTTTTCTTCCTACCTTTATAAAATGAAGGTTGCCAATGAACTGCATTTACCCAGTTTTCGTGACCAGCCAGCACAGTTTCCAGAGTAATCGCAAATTCTATTTTAATACCTATAACAAAAGCAACGAAGAAGTATTCTTTCCTCAAAGCTCTTCTAAGAAGAACCTTTCACTATCAACTCAGCTTTATTTATATCCCCCCAAAAATCAGAACAAAACGTGATTTAGACTCAACAAAAAGAACATGCCTTCTAAATTTCATTAACTTCACCCACTGTTTAAAATTACAGGAGAAAAAGTTCTAAAAACAGATGAATTTTTCTCTATCTGATCATAAATAAATATTAAGGAATATATTCTATTTTTAAAATTTTCTGTGATAGCTATGTTATACTGCAATTAAAAAGCAAAAACAGACATGCCAGCCTCCTTGCTATGCTCATTCAGTGTAATAATCTAAAATACCGTTAAAAAAAATTAAATGAAAAAATAAAGGCAGTATGGTGACCTTTCAAACAAAACAGTTAATGAAAACATCACAAAAAATTTCATATTTGGGAACAGCTATTTATAATATGCTAGTTATAGTATTTCTTAGTCCTCCCCATAAAACTACATTACCAAAGTCTCAACTCTAATGAGCCTTATAATCAATAAGAGTAGTAACAAAGAAGCAAACTCCTGGGTGAACAAAGCTCACTGAGAACTAACTTTATAATTTAGATACACATTCAAAAAATATCTCCTTCAAGTACAACATTCCCACAGGACCTACCATGTAGAAGTACTGTTCTGATGCCAGATACTAAGAAAATTAGAATTACATATACTACTCAAATGTAGGGATTTAGCTTGTCTCTTATGAATATCTTCCAAGAAAGAAATGGGTAAATCACATTATTCCTTTAGATTTTCCTTTGCTAAAACTGCAAATTAAGTAACATTTTACAATTAATTTATTGAGAAAACATTAAACATTTTCATCAACTTTTTAAACATCTCACTAACATGGTTTAGAAGAAAACTAAATTTCATAGATGAAAAATGACTCATTCTCACATGAAAATAAAAAAGGAAAAATGCCTACTATCAGTTTCATGAAGGGATCTGATAATTCTGAAAAACTAACCTTCACATAGGTGTGTGGTTAACAGACAAAGCAATCAGCTAGTTGACCTAAGTATCGTTACATCGAATATTTTCATTATTACTCACTTTCATTTTCTACAGTGAAAGTATTTTCCTTCAGTCTTACATTATCATCATACTGAGTTTCTAAAGATGTTGATTTTATATACAGCCTCCATATTCGTATCAGGCAATCTTGTGAACAGCTTGCTAGGAAAAGATCTCTACCTAATTAAAAAACAAAATTTTATTATTTTAAAAATATTACATTCTTAAATTTAGGTACAAGACTTTCTCCTCTACAATATGCACATTTCTAGACTTCTTGAAAAAATTAGATTTTGCTTCTTTACCCTTCATTCATTTGACCTATATTCATTTTTAATAACATTGACAAATATATATTCAATGCTAATAAATGATTATATACATGTGGTACTCTTATATTACTAAGAATGTCTGCATGTGGAATAATCAGCTAGTGTCCTCTTTTAAACACCAACTTGTTTCCTCCTCTACCACCCCAACTAATAGCTAATAGAAGGAATAAGTATCCTCTTTTCTAATTGGGACATAGAAAACTATAACAAAGAAAATTTACAATTAAAATGTAAGAGGCTGCTTTCTTGTAAGTATACACATACTTGTCCCCATCATAAATAGTTCAGCAAAATTTCATACTGACCAAAGGCTGCCCACTCCACGCCTCTTATCCAATCCTCATGTCCACAGAGAAAAAGCACTTTCTGAAACTAGTAAGATAAAAATCATCGGGCTTGATGTAAGAATTTAATATTTTCATGTATATCATTGATTTCATTTGGTCTTGGCCAGTCCCATGCATCCTTTTTCTTTTACTGGGAACACTATCTGATTAGATGTAAGATAGAGATCTCACTTGAGAATGAAAAATCCCATAACCATCTAAATCATCTAACTGAGCAATGCTGAGCAAATAATATAATATCTGTAGACCTCAAATACTCTAAATGTTTGCAAGGTAAAACGACAAATGCTGTCATGCAATATAGAAAAGTGTTGGGTAGCTGGATATTCACAACCATTTTAAACTTTCTTATATCATGCAAAGAAACAAATATCTCCATTATTAAATAAATGAGCCTAGAGTTAACCAATCCCCTTTTTAGAAATTCTCTCCTCCAGTTTAACCACTCAAACAGTAAAGCTCAGGACAAATAAAGACTACCAGGGAGTGTTTCACCAGAGCTATGTTATACTTCATTTAACATTTTTTTTTAAAACTCACTACCACGGCATCTTCATTCTCTCCTTCCCCCACCTAACAACCTGTTTTCCCCTAACAACTCTAGAGCTGGTGGACAAGGCAGCAGTTGCTTCGTGTTCAGAGAAACTCTAATGGAGGATTGTCAAAAAGAGCCTTCTACCGGTACATGTATTTTGGTTTAGATGAGAACATTCCTAAAATTCTATTATCTGGAAATAGTGTATATTAAAGATATGTAATTAAGCAGGACATAATTCCAGCCTCTTAATAAACGCCATTAATTACCTGATCATTTTGTTGAACAAATAAGTGAATTCTGCAGTCATCATCGCCACATGCTAATATTGGTACTGGAGGAAAAATAAAGCGGCTTCATTATAAGTATTCCATCATATGTTACCATTATCACCTACGCTGGATTCTAAGCTCTAGATAAAGAATTCTGACTTCTATTTCCCAAACCACTGAGCAAATAAATTGAAAGTGCTCAATAAATGTCTCTAGGAATAAAATGAACACTCTAAAATGTTCTATTAAATGGTTACTTGGCAAAAAATGACTATTAATTAACTGAGAGTCCTTTCCTCCATTCTGTCATTAATGATAAAAAGGAACAGTGAAAAGAGAAGCTCAAGAGCAACTTTGGAGCATTTTCAGTGTGTCAGCCAGAGACTAGTACAAAAAGTTGTTAGCCCACTGAATAATAAAACAGAAGAGTTACTACGAGCCTAGCATTATGGCTATTGCACAAAGATTCAAGGGTATGTTTGTTACTTGAGGATCTTATCTTTTGTTTGAGAATTCAACAGTAAAGCAAAAATCACAAAGCAATTAGATAACAAAATAAACGGGCATGTAATTAAATATGTGGTTAAAAAGCTATGAAAAGTGCAACTGTAAAATTGGTTTCCTTTAATAAGATAAAAAACTAATTTACATTACCAAGGGACAGCCCTAATGACCGTGGAGCAACATAAAATAGGAACTCCTTTTCTAAGGAGACACTATGCTGCTAAGTATACTTTTCAAAGATTTGCTCACTTTAAATCAACTAAAAACAAAAACAAAAGACTCTAGTCACTTGGCCTTAATGAAGATGGGAAGAAATTAAACTCTAGGTTATGAAACCAGAATGCGTGCAGTTCCTCCTTCCAGGGAGCCGTCACCCAAGTGGGTGTACCACATGAAACCATGCAGTTGCAGCTCCTGCCACAGACAGCAATAGAGGCTGGTGACTTCCAGGCCCTGCCTCTATTAGGCCTGTCCTCCAGGTTACTGAGGCGGCAAAGAGACAGAATGACCCATATTGGCCAGCATCTTTGTGGAGGATAATCAAAGAGAGGTACCGATGGGTTTCACAGAAACGGGAAATTTTTCTGTTTGGAGATTTTAAGTGGTCACAGGCAAACTGTCATGACGCAAGATGTGAAGGGGATGTCATCTTGAAAGAAATGCTCATATGGTCCATCTTCAGTACTTTTTCAACTTATCCCAGACCTTTACCTTCTAAAGAGTTAATTTTCCCAAGCTAGATCTATATATGTCAACAATATCTTTGATAAATAGCAGTATCAACCTTGAGTACGTATTAAGCCATTTAAACTGTCAACAGCTACCAAAATTCCTAATAGCTTCCCCTTACTTTATGTTCTATACTCAGTTCATTTGAATATTGAGAACAAAAGTATGTTATCCATGTCTCAACTTGTTTCATGAAAACATTCAGATAGAAAATTCAGACCTGATACCTTTTAGGTTCTGGTCATATGGAAATATACAAATATATTGCTCTTCTAATATATACTTAGCAGGATACTCACCATCAGTATCAGGCAAAAAAGATAAGCAGAGAGCCAGAGTGAACCCACTTCCAAAGTTCAAGGTCTGAAGGCACGTTACTAAGAAATAATAAAAACATCATGAACAACTCACTCTGAATTTAGAGGTTGGGTAGCATCACAGCCTGGTGCTGTCACAGCCCTGGGTGTCAGCAGGGAGATTAGAGAAGTCAATCTTGAGCCCCCTCTGACCCTCTGATTGATAAATGGCCAATTTTTATCAAGATTGCAGAACAAAATGACTCATGTGAAAAGGCTTAGAACAAATTTACATTAAAAAATAGTTTGGTATAGAGGAATTTTGAAAACATAAAAGAAACAAACATCTAAATTAGAACTATAAGTTTTAAAACTGCTTGAAAGACTGAAAAATATATGTATGCTCTTGTGGTTCTCATTCATTTGACAATTACTATTTCATTTGTTTGGATTATAATGTCCCTAAAACTCACCTTCCAAACCCCTTTTAGACCAGACTCGAACAGTAGAATCTGAAGCTGCAGAAACCATCAGTGTTGCCCTCCTCTGGTAAACAGCATGCACTGCATAAACAGGTCCTTCATGGCCTTGGAGATGGACTGCTTTTAAAAGCTGAATCAGAGAGAATGACAAAAATATTACAATAAAAAAGGAATTACCGGTTTCACTTTTATTTAACTGGAATCACAGGATTAAAGGTACTCTTAAAAAATACCTGACCCAGAAATAGGTCCTTACAGCTGAGGAGAATGTAAACTTTCAAGAAGTCTGACCATATGAACACACAACATCTGCATACACTCTGACACAGCAATCTCCCATCTAAGAATCTACTCTGAAGAGATAACAGCACTGGTGTGACTAACAACAAAAGACGAATGCAGAAGGATATTCATCACACTCTTTATAATAGTGAAAAATTGTAATCACCCTAAAATTAATAGAGAACTCATTAGATAAATTATTGTTGACATACATTATAGTCAATAAAATGGACAATGTTGATAAACATATGCTTACTATCACGGAAAGATGTCCACGACACTGACATTTTTGAAGAACAAAGGACAGCTTTGTAGCATGTTCCTTCTTTTGGATTAGTCTAACCTTTCCTCTTGAAGAGATTCAGCATATACACTTTGACCTCATTACTTTACGTAACTGCAACACATAAGGAGGCACACAATCTCAGTTTGTCTCAATTTTACTGAAGTTAACCTTGCTATCCCGGTAAAAGTAGTGTCTTGCAGAATTCTTCATTGTGAAATTGATTTATTTTTGGCAATACTATGTGAGATTATACTTTGGGATTGAGTAAATATTCTATTCTCCATTAAACTTTTACCAATACTTTTAGTATCTACTCATGATACTTGCCTGAATTAAGTATAGCTGCAAAATGGGAAAACAACAAACAGAAGTGGAAATCCCATTTATTTATCAAGTCTATTCGCTTGCCATGCAAGAATATTTCATATGGAATCATTTCTGCTACGTTGGGTCTATTTTCAGACTTCATATGTGTGAGATTCCACCACTTCCTTTGAAATGGATTTTCTCTGCCTCTCCGCTTATCTGTTTTGCCTGGTACTGATGGTGAGTATCCTGCTAAGTATGTATCTTCTGTAAATTGTCTGCTGAAATAGAGGTGTCCCTTAAACGTCTCCTCAGTTGTTTTCCCAATTACTTAAACAGAACTCTGCCATTCAAGAATGCAATTAATTGTTATGTAGAAGGATTGTATGCTAACTTCCCTTAATCATTAACCTCTGGCTTCTTTAAAAAAACATTAAAAAAAACTCAGGTACAGTAAAATCTCTTTTATGTATAATTATACACACACAACTAGAGATGTGGAACAATGTTCTTCAGAATGTTAACTCTGTTGAGATTTTGTAGTTTTTTCCTTCTTTATACTTTTCTGTTTTTAAACTTTTTTTACATGAATCTATCATTATCCCCTAAAATATTACATCTATTGAAAATAGTCACTTCAAGTCTTTAAGCAAAGTTGTATTTCAGCCATCAGATAATTTTAAGAACTCAAAGAAATCTCTCAAGTTCACCGGCTTTTTAAAAAACAATGCTCACTATTCAAAGACTCAAGCCTCTCATTATACCAGCTTGGAATTATTTCCTTTTACCAGAAGTCAAGGTGTGTTGAGCACCTGTGTGCATGGAAATACACACAGGAAGGAACCCCTAAGTCCGTAAGATTATCATGTGTGGCCCCTTCCCCTAAATCCTCATTCCCTTCATCCCTCTTTTATGCCTTTCATCGTCCTTTTCTCCTCCTCCCTGTTCGGCCTCATGTTCTCCCCTCTGGCCTTTCCCGTCCAAGTTTGCTGTCTGCCATCAGCTTAATTTCACTAAAATTGGGACAAACTGACACCGGGTGCCTCCTGATGTGATGCATTTATGAGTGCTCAGATGGCTCTCTCTGGATTCCTCTGCCAACATCAATCCGAACAGGAGCTGAGTTTACTACAGTCCCCTTTGGTGCTCTCATTCAAGTTTTGGTAGCTCCAAAATCCCCAACTCCACACCTGCCCTTACTTTCTGAGGACAAATCTGGGTGTCTGGCCAGAAATTCAAATGATATGTCTACAACTGAATCCCACATCTGCCCTCCTACTTGCCTATTTTCATTTGTAGAAGCACCTTTTTCTTGGGGCCCTAAGATAGATTATCACCATTTTTGATCACTCACTCTCCTAACTACCAGCTCCCCACTCCTTTGATAACTACCTAGTCAATGCCCAAATCATTTTTCCTTCAAAAATACACCCCATATCCCTTCCTTCATATTTTTCCTACTCTAATTTGGCACACTACTGTCAGATTAATCTTCTTTTGATATTCATACTCCTCTCTTTAGAAATCATCAATGACTTACAAATGCCTGCTAATAAAGAACAAACTTTTTAGGGGCCGGCCCCGTGGCCAAGTGGTTAAGTTCACACACTCCCCATCGGCAGCCCAGGGTTTCGCCAGTTCAGATCCTGGGCGCGGACATGGCACTGCTCATCAAGCCATGATGAGGTGGCATCCCACACGCCACAACTAGACGGACCCACAGCTAAAAATATACAACTATGTACCAGGGGGCTTTGTGGAGAAAAAGGAAAAATAAAATCTTAAAAAAAAAAAAAAGAACAAACCTTTTAAGCTAGTATTCACATTCACACACAGTTGACTCTTATTCTACTTCTCTAATATTACTGCCCACAATGTAGCATCTAGAAACATTTCTGAAACTGTATACCTCAGAGTTACAAGGGATTCTAAGAAATTTAAAAGGAAAAAAAATCGGACAAGCAATAAGTTTGGGAAGTGCTAGTTAAACAAAGATAAGCAGATTCATCTGTATCAGAACTTTTCAGAGCCTTCACTACGCTCATGTGCGTTGGGATTCTCTAAGACAGGTATACAATACACAGTATTTCCAAAACTTGATCGGCCACAGATTCCTTTGTACACGGACCCTCTTGAGAGATGAATAATTCTCTGAACAAACTTCAGAAAGCTCTGCCCTAAAGACATCATAGGCTTTGGTTAAAACTGGATACTCCTGAGCAGGTGTTATCCTTTCTCCTCTGAGCTTTTATATATGTATTTTTCCTACCTGGAATCGTCATCCCTTTCATTCCTCCCAAAGAAATAAATCATCTCACACTTTAAGACCCAACTCAAAGGCCACCTCTTAAATCTCTCCTGAACTCTCACAGCACCACGGTTGTGGTACAGCAAGTTAGAGCGCCTACGCATGTAGCACCCCTGTACTTTATTTATTCAAGTACATTTTCCTTCAAACCTCTGTACCTGATTTATGAATAGGATTCTGCCTCATCTACATGTTCTGCATGGCGGATGTTCAAATATCTAATGCAAATTTTCTTTTTTAAGATTTTTTTTATTTTTCTTTTTTCTCCCCAAAGGCCCCTGGTACATAGTTGTGCATTTTTAGTTGTAGGTCCTTCTAGTGGTGGCATGCAGGATGCTGCCTCAGCGTGGCTTGAAGAGCGGGGCCATGTCTGCACCCAGGATTCGAACCGGTGAAACCCTGGGCTGTCGAAGTGGATCACGCGACCTTAACCACTCGACCACGGGGTCAGCCCTCTAATGCACATTTTTTTTTAACTCACTTTTCTCTTTTAATCTTTGCTTACAAGTAGAAACAGTCTAACTGTTCCTCCATTCACATCCAGCATTGCAGATCATAACATCACTCAGGATTATATAAATGTATCCACATGGCAACAGCTGTCCCACGAACACAACAGTATTAATTTTTGCTACCACTGAAAATAGAACAAACAGCCCATGTAAGAGAAGTTTGAAAATTATTCCAAAATAATGGGAAATTCACAGAAATGATTGACAACATATGAATATGGGAGCAGATATTAGCAGAAAGGGTACAGGGCCTGTGAAGCAAGGAAGACAGAGGATCTGGATTACTGATAAGCAAGAATGAGGCAACTTCATAAAGGAAGAACACAGTAGAAATAAGGAAAAAACTGAAAATAAAAGTAGATATAACACGCATTACTTCTAACTACAGTCATGTACCAGATAATGATGTTTCAGTCAGTGACAGACCATGTATACAACAGTGGTCCCATAAGGTTAGTACCATATAGCCTAGGTGTATAGTCGGCTATACCATCTAGGTTTGCATAAGTACACTCCATGATGTTCACAAAACGACGAACTTGCCTGACACATCTCTCAGAATGTATCCCCATTGTTAAATGATGCACGACTGTATACATGTATCTATACCCACCTGATTATTCTCTATTTCCCAGTGAATCACTTGATTATCAGATCCTCCAGAAACTAATTCAGTAGAAGGAGCTGAAAAAAAATTATCTCTCAGTAAATGCTTTTGTTTCTTTTTCCCCAGCTATTTTGAAAAATTTCAAAGTTATAAAAAAGCTATAAGAACACTCATATACCCTTTACCTAAATTTACCAACTGTTAACATTTTGCCGTATTGGCTTAATATCTTGCTCTCTATAGGTATATATACAGACCTTCGTTTTTGACAAACCATTTAAAAATAAGTTGCATACATGAAGCTCTCTGATCCTCAAACACTTTACAATATCCCCTAAGAACTGGAACATTCGCCTACATTATCACAATGCAATTATCACATTCAAGAATTTTAACATTGATATAGTATCCTTATATAATATACAGTCCAGATGAAAATTTCTCCAGATTGTCCCAGTAATGTCATTCATAACTTTTTTTTTTGACTCAGAATCTAAGGACCACACATTGCACGTTTAATTCTCACATCTTTTTAGCCTCCTTTAATCTAGAATAGTTTCCCAGTCCCACCCAACCCCATGCGGTTTTTTTTTTTTTGCCTGAGGACGATTTGCCCTGAGCTAACATCTGTCGCCAATCTCCCTTTATTTTATATGTGAGCCGCCATCATGGCATGGCCACTGAGAGACAAGTGGTGTAGGGCCACGCCCAGGAATCAAACCCGGGCCACCAAAGCAGAGCGCAATGAACTTAACCACTAGGCCACCAGGACTGGCCCAGTCCCCTATTTTTTGTGACAGTGAGAGTCCTAACCACTTGTTTTGCAGAATGTCCCTCAATTTGGATTTATCTGTTGTTTCCTCAAGATAAGATTCAGGCTAAACACTTTTGGCAGGAATAACACATATAAGACATAGTCAGTTGCTGCTTTGAAGTATATGGTATGTTTTTGAGATCAAACACCTATTTCCAAATAGCTCTTTTAAACACTTACAACTTCTTGTTGATAAGAAAGAGGAATAAGAACCAAAGAAGGGGAAATAATATAACAATTTTGATTTTCCATTTATTTGTTTCTTCTGCCCTAGGTGCTGTTTGCCTAAGGAACTTCAGATTTGTATTCAGAAGTCCGTTCATGTCATAACCCTGCTGCCTGCAGCTGTGATCTTAGCTTTAATTTCTTCATGTATCACAGAAATGAAACCATTTACTTAACTACATGCTTTTGAGAATTACCATAAGGTACATGAAAACAGTTATTTTAAAAATCAGACATTTTAAGGATATGAATGATATTATTAAGATTTTACATGTCACTGATACATGGGTTAGAAAGAATACCTGAATTACCTGGCAGTAGAGCCCTATTCTTAGAGGAAATCAATCATAATAATTACATATTACAGTGATACACAAGCAATTCATTTTATGTAACCTCACTTTTAAAGGGAAGATAAAATATACAAGCCCAAATTAATATTTTATAATGAATCCCTATACTGAGATTTCAAGAAGTCTTTGATGTCATTTGGTGGCAATTAATATAATTACAATTGTGTTTTAATATCTGCACTAACTGCCACTCTTTCTACTATTTAATGGTTTATATTGACTCAATGTGACTAATCCTACATTATCAACTGAAATAAGGAGCTTATTAAACTTTTTTTTTTTTAACGTCACAGATAAAATCATAGCAGTCTCACTAACTCAAAAATTCTGCATTTGTGTCTGGCTCATAATGCTCTCAATAAATGTTTATGGAATGAAAAATAAATTAATTCAGAGTCCATAAGAATTCTACAGTAAGTATATTTAAGACATGAGGAAAATTCCACAGGACTGTGGAAGCACCATCCAAAATACAATACATTAATTAAAAATTCTGGAGTCACAGAATCTTAGAAATGAGAGACCTGGAGACAATCTAGTCTAGCAATTCTTAAATCTTTTTAGTGTCAAGACTCTTTTTATACTCAAAATTTTTTGAAGACCCTAAAGAGCTTTTCTCTATATGGACTATATGTACCAATATTAAGCACATTAGAAATTAAAACTGAGAAATTTGAAAAATACTTGTTTATTAGTTTACTTAAAAATAACATACATGTTAATATAAATAGCACTTTTCAGGGGAGGGAAGGACTCTATATTTTCCAAAACAAAAAATTAATTTGTTTCACATTTCTGCAAATCACTTTAACGTGTGCCTTTATTAGACTACAGCTGGATTTTCCTATCTGCTTCTCTATTTAATCTGTTGCGATACCAACATCATGTGGCTGCTAGAAAACGTAACTGCACACTTGTGATAGAACGAAAGTGAAAACTGTGAATAACTTAGTATTATTCTGAAAATAATTTTGACCCCACAAATGTCACGAACCTTTAAAGGTCCCCTGATCCAGTCCAAGCCTTTACTTTTCAGACGTTACTAACGTGCAATCTGGAGTCAACAGAGTTGCAATGTCCTGCCTAAAAGAGCAACAGTTTGTCTGTGGCAGGAAGAAACCTCCAAGTTAAATCTTCTGAATCCCAGCCTGGGCCCCAACACAGGCCCTGTTTCCAGGCTTTCAATTAAAAGCTGTGGGCAATGGCAGGGATCTCACCACAGTCACGGGCTGCCTCTATCCTCATCCTAAGCACTGCTGTGTCCTCCATGCTTCAACTGCTGCAAAAGTACAGATCAGATATTTCACTGGGCATATCATTTTTCTTCTGTCTTCCAATTGTATAATATCAGATAAGCTAAGGCTAACTCAGGCGTGATGAAAGAAAAATGACTAACCATACTTTATCGGAAAACAACTGAGATCAGTTTTAACAATCAAATTAATACTTACAACCATCCTGTTTACCAATCCACTGTACACAATTGACTCGAGCAGCGTGACCATTCAGGTTGGTGATAACAACTCTTTTCTTTAGAAAAGAAAACACCAGTTAGCGAATTAGAATTTATCCTACAGAGGAATTAATAAATTAATTAAAATCAGATTTCAGTGTTTTTGATGCTAATATAAAGTTCAGGATTACTTCACACAGAATGGCCTTCCTTAACTTTTTTCTTTTTGAGGAAGATTAGCCCTGAGCTAACATCAGCTGCCCATCCTCCTCTTTTTGGTGAGGAAGGCTGACCCTGAGCTAACATCTGTGCCCATCTTCCTCTACTTTATATGTGGCACGTCTGCCACAGCATGGCTTGACAAGCGGTGCGTAGGTCCACACCTGGGATTCAAACCGGTGAATCCCGGAACACTGAAATGGAATGTGCGAACTTAACCGCTGAGTCACCAGGCTCGCCCCTTAATTCATTAATTTTTAACAGTGGCTTAAACCATTCATTCACTCTCATTCATTCCTGCCTTTTTCACCACCCACATTCCCAGTGTCCTGGGCTGTCATCACACTGAGCTCTCAGGTCTTCATCTGCCTAGCTCCTGCACACATACCGCCCGTCCCCATCCTTTTTCATCTGGGGAGCCTGTCCTGACACCCCAGGCTAGACAAGGAACTCTTCCTTGTGCTCCCATAGGTCTCAGGGACTACTTCTACCATGCATGCACCAATTTGAGAGTTTTGTTGACAAAAAAACTTCTTCAATAGAGGAATTCATGATTCACAGATACAAATTCATGGGTCATTTTGCATGCCATGGCTCATCAGGTTTTGAGTTCTTCAGCCTTAATGATAAATGGTCACCAGGCCACAACTACTACGGTCCTCAGGCATCAGATCCCTTCAGGGCCGACAGCCCGGTTCCCAGTAGACCCTCAGACTGCTGCTTTCCACCAACATCACTCCACACTTGGGATTTCTTTACTTCACCTGCTGGTGAAGATACTACCTCTGTGACTACAGTGCCTTCTTCTTTACAGCCCCTTTCTCCACCTATTGCCAAAAGCACTGACTCCATACCTGTTTATATGCCAAGTGGAATTCTCATGGCTAATAAAAAAGTATACAGAAGTAAAACTGCATAAACATATATTTCACACATGGCTTATTGAGGTTGGGAAACAATTTAGTCCATTGTCTCTCTCACTAGACTGAGAATTTCTTGATGGGCAGGAATTATTACCCATTATCTTTGCGTCATCATCACCAGCCCATAGCAGGTCCTCAAAAATTTGCTGAATGAACACCATCCCCAAAACTTTATTTTAGCATCTGACATGCTCTTATTCTTATACTTAATTAAATGCCCAACCTGCCAATATTTAACAAAACAAAGTACTTCTTAGGCTCAATATACTTCTTTTTTGATATGCTAAAAATCCTCTAACATAGCCACCAGGTTATCACTAAAAATTAAAATTTGATGGAAGGTATGGGCACAAATCCATTAAATGGCTGCAGAAAGACCGGCTCCTATAGCTAAGTTGGTCCTTGGTTGATGGCCACTGTAAAGTTTACCTTTGGTTTTATGTGCTTTCTCTTGCCAGTGAAGAGTGCATGGCAATAACAAGAAACAAGAACTGGGAGGAAGCAAGCAAATTCAAGACAAGGAAAAGTGAATACAAATATTTTACATATAAATTTGAATCTGCAAAAGATGTAAGGATAAAAGAATTTTTAATCAAGTTAATAAGGCATTACAATAAGAAATACAGCTATCCCCTGTACCGCATTTTAATTTCCAACACTTTACTTTTTATACTGTGGCTCCTTTTGAGAAGCAACACTAACTCTATCGTCCAAAATTAGCCAGTTGGAATGGGTGATAATGAATTCTAGGAAGCATGCAAAAATTAGTCACTAGAGAAGCCTGGTAGGGAAAGAGCCAAGAAAATAATCAACTGGGTGAAATTCAGGTAACGGTTAAGTTCTGCCCTATAACTTAGGATCCCCATCCCCTATGACCCTCACTCACTCCAATGGCACTTTCTTTAAAATGTCCATTCCTGAAGCTAAAAGAATATTTTTTTGAAATTCAATACAACAAAAGTTGACTAAATAACACTGAGGGAAATATAGAAATGAGATAGCATCTGTATGATAATATCTTTAATCCATACCTAAACAGCAAGTCTTTTAAAAAACCCAAACTGATTCTTTACCAGTACTACAGTTCCCACGAAGGCTTCAGAAGAGGTGGTCATCACTCGGGTTTCCTAAGGGGTGCTAACAGGCCACTGATGGCCGAACGCGAGACGGCGAGGGGCAAGCCCGGAGCGCCTACGGCGGACCCGTCGCCCAGACAGCCTCCCCTAGGCGGACCCGACTGCACACCGGGCCTCCTCGCTCCGGAGCTGCGTCTACAGTCCGCTCCGAGTGCACCAAGCTGATTCGGCCCCAGCACACAGGGTCAGGCGTCTGGCCACCTCTCTTACCTGAGGGTCATAGAGCACCACGGAACAGGACGTGCCGAAGGCCAGAAGTCCTCCGGGCCCGGAGCTCCAGCTCAGGGCTCCCCGCACCCGGTTCGGGCAGCAAAACACGTGAGAAGCCTCCAGTACTGTCGCCACCATGTTGCTGGCCGGTGAGCGGCTGGGGCCTGGGCGTGCACTTCCGCCCTCGGAGCGGAACTACTCCCGCGCCCGCCCCTCCCGTGGCGCTATCCGCGCCGCGTTTCTGAGGCGGCCGGGGGCGGAGTGGAGGCGGCCCCGGCCCCGCCCCCGCCCCCGCCCCCGCCCGAGTAGTCCTCCGTGCCCCGCTGCAGCTGCCGGTTGACGTCTTCTGGTCCCTGGCCCGGCGCGCAAGCGCGGCCTCTGTCCCAGGAGCGAAGCCCGACCGGAGAGCTCAGGACCCTCCAAAAAGATCCGGGGCTCGTGTGCCGGGACGGTGTTAGGAACGTCCTGACGCCCCTCACGGCCGGGCTCCCCGCAGCGGTCGGGCCTAGTCTGGGGGTAGGGAGGCTCGACGAGCCAGTCTCGGTCCTCAGAGTGGCAGAGGGGCTCCAGGAAAAGGCCCCCAAGTGGTCTCACGCTCCGGCGCCGGCGAACAGGCGGACACGCGGATCCGCCTGCCGGGGACCAGGTCCCGGACGGCACTGCGCATGCCCCGCAGCCACGGCCGGCGGAGGCGGTGGTTCCCGGCGGCGCGCTGCGCGCGGCGGCAATTAGTAATTGTCCTCCTGCTCCCGGGAAGCGAGGGCGCGTGGGGCGCGGCTTCGCGGTGGCTGAGTGGCGGTACCCCGGGCCGAGGGGCAGCTGGGCCGATGAGACCGCCGCTTTTCGGGGCCCTGTAGAGGTTGCTCAAAGAGAGAAGCACGGACCGGTTCCGAGCTCTCCGGACCGCCCGCGGGGAACAACCTGCGCGCGGGGCCGAGGGAGGGACGGCGAGGCCGCGGAGAGGTGAGTCCCGCAGGTCCGGGAGGGGGCGGTGGAGAGGGGAGCCCCGCGGGCCAGGGAGGCCGGACTTCTCAGTTTGGGGTGCACAGATGGGCTTCGGGGACTTTCTGAGAAAGCTGTCCGCCCTGTTCATCTCACATTCAAAGAAGGTACTGTCGTGTTGAAAAATAAAAAGCCCTTAGAAGCAGTTTTGTGCCCTCTTTCTCGTTTTCTCCACCCGCCCCTTTCTCCAGGCCTTTGTCCTTCGGCTTTCTTTTTTCTTCCAACACACGCTGACTTGCAGGCAAGGAGATCGGGCGGCAAATCGGCGACCGCCCTAAGCATCCTCCCTGGAGAAAGGCTCTGAGCTGCATGGAGCTGCTCCCTGAGTCAACCGTCTGTGCTTGTCCCCACCCAGCCCGCTCCTTGCCTCTCTCCTTCGAATGGTTTCTTAATGGTTCTCTTGCCTGTTAACTGAATTCCCAAAACTTCAGGCCCCGAAGATTCTTGTTTGAGGAGTCTAGCCTTTTAGTAGTTATATGTTTACATTTTCCACTCCTCCCAGTATGATAAGCAGCAATTGTACAACACATGACGGTTTATGGAGCACTTCCACATGCATTCGTTCATGCGGTTTCTTCAGTCACCCTGTAAAATAGGTATTACCAGCTTTTCCTGGTCCAAGGCAGAACAGCTGAAAGTGGTAGAGCTTGTTGCCCCTAGCTCTTGTCTCGCTCCAGAACCTGACCTTTCTGTCTTTCACAGAAGGCCGATGAGTTTGGTCACGATCACCATCTATGGTGCTAGATGTCTGCTGGGTCCTGAGATATCAGTCTGTCTGCTTATCTGGACTATACCTTCCTCTGCTTAACTAAATTCTGTTTTTCAAGGCTCAGCTCCATTCCTAACTCCTCTTCGGAGCATAAGCCTTTGGTTCCAAACAGTACTGTGTGGATGAGTGGTAGTGTATGATAAAATTTTCATTGGTTTATAGCAACGTTAGAACGAGGTAGGTTTTTTTGAAATTTAATTACTTAACGAACTACTACGCAGTTATTCAAATGAATGAGATCAATCTATATATGTATTGACATGGAAAGGTGTCATATGTTGAGTAGGAAAAAAGATCCCATTTGTGTCATTAAAGTGGATATCAACTTGAGTATTCGTAGAAAATATCCTGAGGGATACACAAGAAACTGACAAGTGGGATGGGTGAAAGAAGTCTTAAATTGATTTGTGTACAGTTTAAGAAAATATTTTAAATGTGAATTATTCTGAGATTGTCATTTCTACTTTTTTTGATGTTAAAAGATTGTTTTATCAAATGATGATGGTGGTGGTGGTGGTAGTTGGGTTTCGTTTGCTTTTGAATCACTGTTCTGAACACAAGAAGTTGCCAGTATGGCTGTCGCCACACGGATCTCTCCAGTCTGTGAATTACTGTTGCTTTTACAGCACTAATTGCAGAGTCTCTTGGCACTCAACTGTCCTCCAGTGGTTTCACGTGTTTTAGCAATGCAAGGGTAGAGCCTAGGATTCTAGTTCTCTGTATTTTCATAGCACTGAGCACTACACATCACACTAAATGATACTCTAAAACCTTGATCATTTGACTAGACATCAATTTTCAGCATGAGATTTCTTAATTAAAATTGGTTTAGAAGTGAAGGCAAGAATTTTTTTTTCTGTCTCCTCTAGGAAGTTGCAATGGCAAGGAATTTATCTGTAATCTTGATCCTGACCTTCACCTTGTCAGTCACAAATCCACTTCATGAACTAGAACCAGCAACTGCTTTCCCTCAGACCACTGAGAAAGTTATTCCAAATTGGGAATCTGGCATTAATGTTGACTTGGCAGTTACCACACGACAGCATCATCTACAGCAGCTTTTCCGTCGCTATGGAGAAAATAATTCCTTGTCAGTTGAAGGGTTCAGAAAATTGCTTCAAAATATAGGCATAGATAAAATTAAGAGAATCCATATACACCATGACCACGAGCATCACTCTGACCATGATCATCACTCTCACCATAATCATGCTGCTTCCAGTAAAAGTAATCGGAAAGGTCTTTGTCCAGACCGCGACTTGGAGAGTTCAGGTAAAGATCTTAGAAACACCCAGGGGAAAGGATCTCACCGATCAGAACATGCCAATGCTAGAAGGAATGTTTTCATCAAAGATGGTGTTGCTGCTAGTGAAGTGACCTCAACTGTGTATAACGCTGTCTCTGAAGGAACTCACTTTCTAGAGACAATAGAAACTCCAAAACCTGGAAAACTTCTCTCCAAAGACGTGAGCAGTTCCACTCCACCCAGTATCACAGGAAAAAGCCGGATGAGCCGGCCCGCTAGTAGGAAAACGAATGACTCTGTGAGTGAGCCCAGAAAAGGCTTTATGTATTCCAGAAACACAAATGAGAATACTCAGGAGGTAAGATGAGTGCTGTTTATTATTTTAATCAATAGGCCTGCTTGTCTGTCCTGTCAGTGCCATTCTGTATCTAGTTGTACAGAGTTTAAAAATAAAACGGCGAGGAAAAGGGAATTTCTGCTTTCTCATCAAAGCAGTTGGCCCAAAGTGTCCCTACTATGTTGTCAACATTCCTGATAGAAAACTCGAGAGGTAGTTCTTTGGTGAGAATAGTGCTGCTTGCTAAAACTATCTTCTAATGTAGAATTTAAAATAAGTATAGAAAGCAGATATGAGGGTTATTTTTGGAGAAAGTCTTATATTTGGAGAAAGGTGAATATTAATAAAAAATAGAAAACAGGTTAAAAAAGCAGGAGTTAGAATCCATGTTTTAGGGAAAGGGGGAGTTGAAGGGGCTGAAGAACGCAAGAAGAACAGTGTTACCTCCTTGGCAGAGGAATCACAATGACTTGTGGAGTGATAGAAATCGGAGCAGCTGCTAAGAACAACATGGTAGACAAATGAAAGGTGTGGGCAGTAAGGTTCTGAGTTCACGTGTTTTTCCTAGACTAGACTTCCAGACTTACACAGTTTGCCTTGGCTGAGAGATATCAAGAACAAGGAATTACTTGGTATAAGTTAATAAACAAAACTTAAGTACTTCATTCAAACCATCACATGACTGTACTAATTCTGGGATAATCCTACTAACAGTCATTCCCATAGCAACACCAGTGATGAAGTTTGTTCTGAGTAGTATTGGCCAGGCATTGTGGGAGTTTAAAATAACTTTACAAAAGATGAGAAACAGGTACTACCACCAATTTTGGGGGGAGAGGGGAGCTTAGATTACCCAGAGGAGATTCTCTTCAAACTAAGCTTGTCCTCTAATTAAATTGTTGAAACAACTGCCTGCTGGTACAGGTTTGTTTTATTAACCAGGCTTGCCCTCCACCACAGTAATCTGCATAATTTCACATTCTCTCATTGTAGAGTATTATTTTGCCAGGTATGTAGACAGAACAGAGCTAAGTTTTGCAAGTATGATCATTGCTGGAAGAGTGACGAGTCTCGGGCTTGTTTGGGCCAGGTTAACACAGCATCAGAACTAAAAGAACGTATTTCTCAATCTCTAATGAACCCCATTTCGAAATTAAAGCTCATTTCCTTAAGAGGTTTATACGATGAATTAACAGGCTTGTGAATGTCTGTTCATCCTCAGGCTTATTCTACTTGAGGCTTTCTCCCAAGAAGAAATAGAGGAGGTGGGATTCCACCATTGTGACATGGTATCTCCAGGTGTCTTGAAGCAAGTTCCAAAGTACTCCAAATGAAAGTGGATTGTAATTTGCTTTAACTTAAAAAAAGCAAAGAAGTAGCTTCATTAAGGAAAGAGTGTTGTGTCATCAAACAGCTCTTTTGGATTCTCTAATGGGCATGCCTTTTGGTGATTTTCACTGCTTTGTTTCCTTCAGTGTTTCAACGCGTCAAAGCTGCTCACGTCTCATGGCATGGGCATCCAGGTCCCGCTGAATGCAACAGAGTTCAACTACCTCTGCCCAGCCATCATCAATCAAATTGATGCCAGATCGTGTCTGATTCATACAACAAGTGAAAAGAAAGCCGAAATCCCTCCAAAGACCTATTCTTTACAAATAGGTAGAATTGCCTTTTTTTATGTAAAAATATTTTTCAATAGATAGACTTTTGTTGTACTTTTCCTTATATTTACATCAACCTGTTCGTTTTTCAGCGTAATTCCAAGTATATCATCTTAATTGTTCTCTGCCTTAAATGTGAAGAACCAAGTGTGTTAGCCTTACCCTAAAATAAATAAATAAATAAACAAACTTAGATTGCAACTTGTCTGAGGTCATCCTACAGGAGGAGGAAGGTCAGAGTTAGTTTCTGCTATTTAGGAGCTTAATTCTGGTACGTCGCTATTAATAGATGAAACTAGGATAAGCTCTGCTTTGCGTAGAGCTGCATTCCTCTAAAACTATAGTGAAGAAATAATTGCTTTTACTGAGGAAATTATTGAATTCCTGGTTTCCTTCTCTTTCTTTCTTCCTTCCTCCCTCCTTCCCCCCTTTCCTCCTTTCCTCTTTCTCTTCTCTTTCATAATTTAGCTGCTATGGGAGTCTGAAAGCTCAGTTCCCACGTGAGCCAGAGATCGTCCTTGGTAACCATTTTTCCCCCCTTTCACTCCCATCTGGAGAATCTTCCGCTAGACTTGTGCTCTTCACCTGGAAGCTTCAGTCATGTTGTTCATTTGAGCTAGCATCAGGTTTCTCGGTAATTGCTCTGTTACCACAGTCCTCCTTCACTGAGTTTGTATTTCTTTAGCTTCCCTTCTTTTATAAGTTGCTTTATGCTACTCCAAAGTCACTCTTTTAAAGTTTATCAATTGAAAGATTTTTCCTTTACTGTGTTTTGTTTGACAGCCTGGGTTGGTGG
The DNA here is from genome assembly GCF_041296265.1 of Equus caballus. Classification (NCBI taxonomy): domain Eukaryota; kingdom Metazoa; phylum Chordata; class Mammalia; order Perissodactyla; family Equidae; genus Equus; species Equus caballus. The sequence goes on along the minus strand of NC_091691.1, from coordinate 64,746,004 downwards.
CTTTATAGCCATTTCCATCATCAGTTTCCTGTCTTTGCTGGGTGTTATCTTAGTGCCACTCATGAATCGGGTGTTTTTCAAATTTCTCCTAAGTTTCCTTGTGGCATTGGCTGTTGGGACATTGAGTGGTGATGCTTTTTTACACCTTCTTCCACATGTAAGTATGGTAATTTGTCCTGTTAGTGTGTTTTATTATTCAACATTGAAAAAATACATATTTTTTTGGTTTGTACTAGAATTCTTTGTGTCAATATTTATAAAAGGTTAGAAATTTAGTTTAGAGGAACTGATTTTAAAATATATTTGGTAACTGAAAGCTGTATTTTTGTGTTAGGTCTTAATACATGGGTTTTATTTTCCTTTTCTCTTTGAGGGAATTTACTAAATACAGCCTAATTTAACTTTTTGGAGCCCAGTTAATAAAAGGAGACAAATTCTGCTTGGATATTATTACTATGACAGACTTCCACAGTGTGAATTATCTGCTTACATGTTAGTGTGATTACCACAGAAATGAAAAATGTGACTTTTTATGTACCAAAAAAAACTTGTTTTTCTTCAGAGTTGAATTTATGTGTGGATTTAGAGATTTACACTTGTGACACAAGTAAATTCTTAAATAAAACAAGTTTGGTAAAGTTTATTTAATATTTCCATTAAATGTTTGGGATAGAGGCTCAGGCAGAATATCTTTGGATCCCATTTTTTAAGTTTCCCTTAGAGGTTTTTAGGTAAGTGGGAAAAAGAAATCACTCTATTCCTGGAGCCCTGCATACCTCATCGTGTTCCATTCTGTAGTGAAAAACTATTTTGCTAGGATAAGCTCCCTGACCGCCAGATGGCAGATGGTCAAGAACACGTGCTTCTTGAAGCGGCATGTGCATGGGTGTACCCTATGACACACTCCCCTCCCCCAATCTCACCTCAATTCGTGTGCTCCACACTCAGTTCCCTAACTTGCAGTGGCAAGAGTTCCTACCACACTCACTGCAGGCTGCTGGAGTGGTGCACCTGGATCTTGGGTACCTGCTGGGCCCCTTTACACAGACTGGGCTTCTTGTAAGCACACTGACAACACTGGTATGAGCTTTTCAGTTGGGAGAATAAGCAGTAGACACTACATGCCTGTTAAGTCTGGCCGTCCCTTTTATTTGTGGCCATGGTAATTTGTCAACATTGAAAATGCCCACTACCTATATATCATGAGAGTCCTTGGGGAATGCCTCTGTCTTAACACTAAACGTATCCACTCTAAGTGCCTTAGAACATTATATATGTTAAGCTTTAGATAGCTAGCTGCCTGCAGGCCATTTTATTTTTAACGTCCTAAACTTCCCCTCAGCTCTCAAGTATCCCATTAATTGCCTAATTCTGAATGGTTTCAATTTGACCTTATTATCTTAGCCAGTTCTTCTGACATGTATGAAACTAATGAATTTATAAAATATGTATTGTTTTTCCTTTAGTCTCATGCAAGTCACCACCATAGTCACAGCCATGAAGAACCAGCAATGGAAATGAAGAGAGGGCCACTTTTCAGTCATCTGTCCTCTCAAAACATAGAAGAAAGTACCTATTTTGATTCCACGTGGAAGGGTTTGACAGCTCTAGGAGGCTTGTATTTCATGTTTCTTGTTGAACACGTACTCACATTGATCAAGCAATTTAAAGATAAGAAGAAAAAGGTAAGAAAAAGTACTGAGTACTTACTATGCATCAGACATTCATTAGAGTAGTTCTCTAGCTAGACTGTTAACACAGCTTGTCCAGAGTGTATGATCTTCATTTGAGGTGGAGTTCAGTACCTTTGAGATAGTTTTTGCTCCCAGAGGCATTCATGGAGAGCACTTCTGTATCTTGATAACCCTGGAGTTTTCTGTCTTCAGTATTCCCTTCAAACTCATGAGAGGGTAGGAACTGAAGGATCAGCGTCTATGTAAATGACCAAGCAAGGCACAATTAGGGCCTTGAAGATCAGAAGCATCGTAATTATGGTCTTAGCAGCGGCAGTGGTTTCACGGATGTATCTTATCCCCAAACTCATTGAACTGTGTACATTAAATATGTACAGCTTTTTATATATCAATCATACCTCAGTGAAGTGGGTTTTTTTTTTAAAAAAAAAAAAGCATCATGGATACACTGTTGACATTCATTGGTAGTTACGATTAACTTTATTCACCCAGTAGCTGACCATTCTGTTGTCTTTCAAAGGATATATCACTTTCACAGACTTGCCCTTTGCGAATTGCCACCAGAAAATATTATGAAGCCGAACAGTAGGCTCTTTATTTCTGATAAAAATAGCCCTTGAGTCACCCGTGGTTATCTGCCTCTTCTAATCTGATATGACCGGGCAAGTCAGTCATAAGACTGTCCTGGTGGGGACTCTTTAACAATGACATGTACACATCTTGGACATTTTAATTTACTAAAATATTCATACACTCATATTCTGGTCATTCAGTGTTGACCAAGATTTTCTTTGAGTAGGTGTTCTGTATGATCATTTTTTTTCTATAGCCTTGCTGCTTCATGTACAATTTCCAATTTTGGTTTCTCTAAAATTGACCAAGAGGTTACACACTTATAAAGCTATTTTGAGGGTAGAGTCTAGATTGTGGAAATTTTAAAAATTTTATGCAGTGGTTGCCTTATATAATTTGGTAGACTTTGTTTTTTAGCAACTGGCCCTTGAATCTCTCAAAAGCAGCCAACTTAAGTTTTCATAGGAGTAACTATTCTCACCATCATTTCATACTTTGAGCAATATGTAATTAAATTGTGCAATTATAGTAACAAGTATAACTGGCATGAAGAGGTTTGAAAACTAACATAGTTGATTCTTGGTGAACATGGAGCTCATGGTGGGAAACAAGTACATGTGTGAACAGGAGAATAGCCTCCTCCTCCATCCTGTGAATATTTACCCTTATGGGTTTTGCATCCACTAAAATCTCAAGTCGCAGGGCTGGCCCAGTGGCGCAGCGGTTAAGTTCACACGTTCCACCTCAGCGGCCCGGGGCTCGCTGGTTGGGATTCTGGGTGTGGATCTACGCACCACTTGGCAAGCCATGCTGTGGCAGGCATCCCACACATAAAGTAGAGGAAGATGGCACAGATGTTAGCTCAGGGCCAGTCTTCCTCATTCAAAAAAAAAAAAAAAGAGGAAGATTGGTGGCAGTTGTTAGCTCAGGGCTAATCTTCCTCAAAAAAAAAAAAAAAAACCTCAAGTGGCAACATTTGAACCTTCTCTTTACTGGACCTAACTTTAGAGGGAAGAAGTGAAATAAGAATAGCTTATTCATTCTGAATCCAGGAAGTCATCTTCCGTGTTCCCATTGTCTCAGCTGCTTTTCTTGGACTGGTTTGAGAATATATTCTACTTCTTTATGTTCTTTGGAATTATTCTTATTGTAAAAAAACATGATCATTTATAGTTTTTTTGGGGGGGGTAGGTTGGAAGTTTGTTTGTTTTACTATGTTTCTGGTTGAAATGCCATAATTTATTTAACATTCTAATTTCAATTTAGTTTTCAAATTTTACTGTAAAATAGCTTTTCTTTAATCTGGCACTCTATCACATGGGACTCTAAGAGGTAGGCTCTCTGTTATCTAATACAGAACAGGCTCTTTTTCAAACTCTAGATTATAACTCTTAGTGAGCTGTGAAATCAATCTGTGTCATGACTCGTGTTTTTAAATGCAACAGTAATATTACAGTATATTACAGTGTATATGTTACATATATTACTGTGGGTTGTAGTCAAAGAAATTTGATAATCTCTGTTCTAAAAGACTTTCTGCTGGAATTAAAGCTCTTAAGAACCAGGACCTTTCTGTCTTTTTTAGTGCTGTATCTCCAATGCCTAGAATAGCATCTGGCACATAATAGATGATTGGTAAATATTTTTTTGAATGTATAAAAAACTTTAAACAGAAAATAAGCATAATTTCTAGAGAAAGACTTCCCACAGGAGTTTTGTGAACATTACATGTTCTCTTCCTTTTTAGAATATATTGAGTATCTTTGGTCAAGGGCATCCAGATCTTAGTGTTACTTATTTAAAAGTTTTTAATCTCGTTTGGTTCTCTCAAAAAGAAAAAAGACTATTCATTATACAGTGAGTGTTAGGAGCTCTCCAGCCTCGTAACAGAACATTTTACTTAGGATTTTCCTTAAGACATCCATCGTGCACCCCTGGGAGAGTCTATATATCTTAGCTTTAAGTCATCTGCCATACATGTCAATTTGAAATCTCTATATTCAAATTAGGGTTACATCTCATATTTGATATAGATAGACCTTTATAACAAGTTCAACCTCAAACTTTCTTCCTACCAGTGAAGGTTATTGCTCATGCTAGAAATCTGAGCATCATCTCTAACGTCTCCCTCATCCTCATATTCAACCTAGTTTTATTAAATATATCCAGGGTCTTCCCATTTCTGTCCATTTTCCTTGCTATCATTCTAGCCCAAGCCATGCTTATCTCCCACCTGAGTGACGGCAGTTACCTCCAAACTGGGGTGTCTACCTTATTTAGTTTTTGTCTTCCAATCCAGAGTAGAGCAGAGCAGGCAGAGTAATTTATTTAAGTGAAAATCTGATGAGGTTGTATACCACAACTTAAATCCTTTCTTCAGTGACTTCTCACTGCTTTTAGGACAAAGTCCACAACTCTTAACTTGGTTTGCCTCGTCTGGTCTCCTCCAGCTGCCCAGCCTTATCTCTAGCTGCTTGTGTCTGACCTACTAGGCCCCAACCATCTTGAACTTCTTTCAGTTCCAGGAGGGGGCTGGCCCTTTCCTGCTTTAGGGCCCTCCCACATGCCATTCTCCAGGCCTGGAATAATACTTCCACCTCTCCACACACATACCCACCCCCACTCCCCACCCCGCCCTTCCCCAGCAAACTCCTGCTCATCCTTAGGTCTTGGTATAAATATCCCTTTCTCAAGGAACCCTGTCCTGGGACTTAGTTCTTGTTATACACTCTCATAGCACTCTGTTTTTCCTTTGTAAAATGTATCAAAAATTGCAATCAAAGAATTGTGTATTCGCTATGTCTATAAAGCCTCCCTTGCTGTAGGTGATAAGTTCCATGAAAGCAGAGACCATGTGTATCTTGTTTTACATTGTATTGCCGGCAAAATAATCAATAACCATTCTCTAGATAAGAGAGATAAGGTGAGTTTTACTTGAGCCAGGGTGAGGATTGTAACCCAGGAAGGCAGTTTCCACAAAGGAAGAAAGTGGTCTGGAGAACCATGGTTTTCAGAACACTCTTATTCCTTTTTAGAACAAAGAACATACATTAAACACACCCAGGATACATGTTCATCAAAGTTTCAAAGAGGTATTCAGTTGCAAATTAGCAGGTCTGCATGACCCTGATTGCAGAGGTGGAAGGAGGGACTAATGCAAGCATTACCAAATAGGGCATTACCAATAGGGTGTAGGAGGGGACGTATGCATTCTTAAGAGAGTGCATTCTTTCATGGTTAAAGCAGATGTACAGTGTATTTTTGATAGGCTGTAAGTCAGTCTTCTTTAGTTCAATCCAAATCAATTTTGAACCAGAACTTACCCCATATACCTCAATATGTGAAAATCTCCTGTCAGAATGAAAGAATTGGTTAAACTATAAGTTCTAAAGAGAGTCCTTGCCCAGCAAGAAATAAAGCATCAACTAAAGTGATTTAAAATACCCTGAATTGGTTTATTTTCACAAATATTTAAGTACTTTCTCTGAGGCATTATTCTAGGGGTAGGTATAAGTATTTGTGTGCTTGCCTTTAAAAACTCTTATAAGCTAAGAATGTACAGATATTTTATATGCTGTTAGAGCTAGAATGAAATCTCAGCTATGGGGGTGATTGTTTAAGCCATATTCAAAGGTATGCAAATAGGAAATCTATTATTTGTGTGACAGTTTTCACCATTTTGAATATTATCTTCTACATAAGTAAAGAAGACACAGGCACCATTGTTCAAACAGTGACCTTGATGCCTGAGCTCAGAGATAGGGACAGTATCTCAGGCATGGTATTCAGGTGATTAAAAAATTCAAGGCTAACTAATAGAGATTTGTTTAAAAAGAGAAAGCTTGTTAATGGTGTTTTATTATAGGAAAAGTGTTTTAGTTTTAATAACAAATACATGTCAGTGTCACAGTATAGTTTTATATTATAAAAAGTGTGGAGTTTTAGTGTCCAAAAGAGGGATGGAGGAAACCAAGCAGTTGGTTAGCAGATCACAAAATGCCTCTAGCTGGTTCTAAATTAATAACCTGAGGCAGGGCTCAATTTTAATGTATGTGTGAGTCACCCAGGGATCTAGTTAAAATCCCTGCTCTGATTCATTAGGTCTAAGCTGTGGCCTGAAATTGTTCATTTCTAACCAGCTCCCAGGGAATGCTGTGTAGCTTATATAAGATCGCACTTAGAGTGGATGGCCTAGGGGACGTTCAGAAAGATGAACATGTGATTTTTCTACTTTTTACATTATTGAGGCATTGATGCTTCGCCTTTCTGGACAGTTATTATGCCTAATACACACTACTAGATGCTGTGCAAGTTAAGTACAGGCCCTGCCCTTAATAAAATGGCTTTTATGCCAATAGAGATCTGTTACTCTGTTGTCTTTTTATCTTTTGCTTAACTGTTTATTTAAAGCTGTACACGTAAGCAAATCAACTATTTTAAAATACTGCTTTTCCTTGTTATTTTAGAATCAGAAAAAACCTGAAAATGATGATGACGTGGAGATTAAGAAGCAATTGTCCAAGTATGAATCTCAACTTTCAACAAATGAGGAGAAAGTGGATGCAGATGATCGTAAGTCCTGATGAGTCTGAGGCCTGGAGGGAGTTCGCTGCTCTTTGATTTGCAGGCAGCTTGGACTGTCTGGAAGAGATGGGGCCATGTCCCCCCCTTTTTTTTAAAAAAAAATATCTGCTACTTTTTCTTTTAAATTGCCAGGGAGTAGGTTGTTTCTATGTATACTTACTTTCTCTTTCTATATACTTTTTTTTATTTTGAGGTAAATTCAGGCTTACAGAAAAGTTTCAATAATAATACAAAGAACTCCTGTCCCTTTCCTTTATTCCTCAGTTATTTTACCTACATTTATCATTCTCTTTCTTTGTGTACACATGCACACACTTTTTCTCCTAAACTGTTTGAGAGTAAGTCACAGACATGTTTCTTCTTTATCCCTAAATACTTCAGTATATGTTTCCTAAAAGAAAGGACATTCTCTTACATAACCACAGTTCAATTACTGAAATCAGGAAATTAATGCTGATACTATACCATTATGAGTCTGCAGACCTTATTCGTGTTTTTCCGATTGTCTTTAAAATTCGTTTATATTCCCTCCTCCCACAAAAGAAAAAAAATGGTCCAGAGTACAATCCAGGATCAAATGTTGCATCTAGTTACCCCTCATTTTAGGTTTGTCTAATTTTTTTTTTTGTAATTAGGTTGATTAGTTTGGGCAAGAATTAGCACAGTGTCATTGTATCCTTTTTAGTGACATGGTGTGCCACCCAACATGATGCTCTTTGTCATACGCTGGTGGCGTTAATTTAGATCGCTTGGCTAAGGTTGTGTCTACCATGTTTCTCCACTGTAAAGTTACTATTTTTTCTGTAACTTGACTGTTAGCTTGGCATTTCTTGTGGACAGATTCAGTTAAGATTAAAATTTTAAACCAAACTCTTCACCAGGACCCCTGGAATCTTACCTTCCTTATACATGTATTTCCTTAGTAGGTGGCTCCCTTACCACAAGAGCCTAAGTTTCTTGACGGCAGAGACTTCGTCACGCTTCCTTCTATCCACAGTGCCAGGCAGGGTCCTGGGCCAGAGTAGGTGCTCAGTAGATAGTTGCTGACAGGGGAGGGAGAAGACGTTATTTTTACTACTGCCTGTGTGTACGATTCCCTGTCCACCTTTTGTTGTCCAACATGCTATTTTTGTCTAAAGGCCAAGTAAAATGCTCTTGCTCTTCTTCCTGCGTCTGTTCTCTCTGTAACCTTTCTAATGGCCTCCACTGGAATACGTAATGATGAGAGGACACAGCTGCTCTAGAACTGGACCACAGTGTCAGGACTGCTCCCAAGAAAAGTGATACCAGTGAACAAGGCAAAGAAAAACACAATCGTATTGTTGCACTTTGCTTTTCTTTGCACAGTGGTTTTTGGTGATGATGGTATTTCACATTCTTCTGTTTTTCCTTGAATTTTGCCCTCAAAAAAGAGGAAGTCAGACAACAGGATTATGCATATTTTTAATTTCTGATTTTCAGTATCTTTCTTAAATATTGTTCTAAAATAAGTATATGCTTCTTTTATAATCAGGAAAAAAGTCATCTTTTAAAATGTAGGGAGGCAGAAGAAATTAAGGGAGGATCTGGGGGGTAGCTAGGGAAAGTTCAATTTAAAATCTATTCCTAATATGAGATCATTTAATTTCTAAAATTCATTAAAACCTATTGATGTTTTTCATTAATAATCCTCTAATGTTTAGTTCTGCGGGTGTATGTGAGAGAGTCACCATGCTTTAAGATCTTTTTTTTTTTTTTCAAAGATTTTATTTTATTTTCTTCCTTTTTCTCCCCAAAGCCCCCCGGTACATAGTTGTATATTCTTCGTTGTGCGTCCTTCTAGTTGTGGTATGTGGGACGCTGCCTCAGCGTGGTTTGGTGAGCAGTGCCATGTCCGCGCCCAGGATTCGAACCAACGAAACACTGGGCCGCCTGCAGCGGAGCGCGCGAACTTAACCACTCGGCCACGGGGCCAGCCCCACTTTAAGATCTTTTTTGACTTGAATTGTCAGTGGGAATGTTTGAAATGTGTCCAAGCACATTAACACGGCTTTCTGTGTCTGTCCCAATGTCCTTTATGTTTATACCTAGGACCTGAAGGCTATTTACGAGCAGACTCACAAGAGCCCTCCCACTTTGATTCTCAACAGCCAGCAATCTTGGAAGAAGAAGAGGTCATGATAGCTCATGCTCATCCACAAGAAGTCTACAATGAATATGTACCCAGAGGGTGCAAGAATAAATGCCATTCGCATTTCCATGATACACTCGGCCAGTCAGACGATCTCATTCACCACCATCATGATTACCATCATATTCTCCATCACCACCACCACCAAAACCACCACCCCCACAGTCACAGTCAGCGCTATTCTCGGGAGGAGCTGAAAGATGCTGGCATCGCCACATTGGCCTGGATGGTGATAATGGGCGACGGCCTGCACAATTTCAGCGATGGCCTAGCGATTGGTATACATCTACATATTTGCCCCTTGTTGGTTAACTCTGAAAATGATACATTAAACTACCAGTCCAATTTTGACAAAGAATAGGTTGGTTTTGATAAGGTTACTAATTTCTGAGATTATCAAAATATTATTTCTTCCTTGGCTACTTTGACAATGATGTACTTGATAAATGTTAGATAAGATTAAGTGCTCTACCTAGCCCATTACCTAAAATTGTAGTATCAAAATTTGTTTTAATTTGCCAGGTCTTAAGATCAGGCTCTGAACTGTATGGAGCATGTGTTATTTTTTTCATCCTATACATTTAAATTCGCTTATCTGCAATATGAACAGTATTTATTAAGGTAAAAGAATCTTTTCCATTATCTTTTATGCTAAAGGAATCTTTGTGTGTCTGATAAGTTCACTTACCAATCTCCAAAGAACTATAGAATTTTTGCTATTAAATTATTACGCCACAATTGAGAGATAATAGAATACTTACAAATCTTAGAAGGAAGGAACTGGAAGGAACCATGGGAATAATTACAGATTAGGCAGCTGAGGCCTGGCGTGGGGAACCACTTGCCCAAGGAGGCAGTGCTGTTTTGTAGCCCAGCTGTGATGAGGCCAGCTCATCACAGCTTGGTTCCCTGGGAGCCTGGTGCTCTTCCTCCTCTATTGTGCACAGCATAAATGACAAAGGAGGATGTGCAAATGCAATCAGTTATATAATGTGTTAGCTGGAGAGGAGCGGTTTGTCTTAGACTCTTCTTATGAGACAGTGAAAGAATGAATGTAAACAAGCCTAATTACATAGTGGATTCTTCCAAGACCAATGAAACATATTTGTACTCTTGACTGCTAAGTTTTTTCCTAAACTTTTTGTATCAGCTTATTTTATGTTTTTAAATAAGTGTTTTATATAGTAGCAATTACTTCTCAGGTTTGTATAAGATTATCTAATCACTCTAAGGCATATTGGAACTTTCCCTTTCTCAATCATATCTACTTGTGCTCCTTTGGGAAATTTAAACCTAATTGAATGTAATCTAAGGCTATTTATAAAGAAGATACAGAGTGCAGTTGGGAAAGTTCTGTTTATTCACAACCAGAATGTAGTTTATTTCTTTTACCTCATTTTTATGCTCGTAGGATTTAAAACAAAACAAAACAAAATAATGTAGCCAAACTTTTTGTGGTTGATTTTTACACAGGTGCTGCCTTTACTGAAGGTTTATCGAGTGGTTTAAGTACTTCTGTTGCTGTGTTTTGTCACGAGTTGCCTCATGAACTAGGTAAGAGAACCATATAAATAGTATTTTCCAGGTGGATGAAGTGTCCTGGTTTCACTGGCTTTTGCTAACGACAGTAGTTCCCGCAAGCTTCCTCCTAACTTTTATGCCTTCTTGTACATCTGCTAACCTAGCGAGCTTTCTTTTCTTACTGAGCACAAGTTTGTTTCCAGCCAGAATTTTGACTCTGAATACAGTTACATGATTACCTGTGTGGGGTTGCCAAAGAAGTACCTGGGGCCCCGCTCTCATCCTCTCCCCCTACCAAATATCTTCTACCAGCATCCTGGTGACATCAGTGGTCGTTATCTTCATACACACAATATAAGACCACAGGAATCAAAGGAATCATCTTCCATTATCAGAGAGAGGTTGGCAAAGAGAATCTCATTGGAGTTGAAGGAAAGGGAAGTTGATGAATTGCATTTTGAACGTTTTTCTTCTCTGTCACCAGGACTTAAAACCTTCCAAGAATTGTTTTGGATCCCAGTCCATGTCCTTGTTTTTCTTCCTATAGACACATATTCACACACACCTGTGATGCCATTTTCACTTTTGTTGCTTAGCATGTGTTCTGCCATTCAGAAGGCCTCCCACCTGTCTGTTCAGTGCCTGTAATCCTCAGCATCTGGTTTATGTTTCACATTCTCAATCCTTCATGCTCCATGAAGCCTCTCCTAACTATTCCCATCTTAATTTACCTCTTTTTCTCCTTTTTATAAATAGTACATCATACTCTTTAGCTCTTAATTACATATTGCATTTGTCATTTGCTGATCATTTCATGTGTGTTCTTCACCCTCCTTTTGTGGCCAACCGTAAGCTCCTTGAAGACAGTGCAAGAGTGCGATCGTAGATTCGTGGTATTTATCATTTGTTGACAAAGTGGAAGGCTCACAAAAAACTAGATGAAAAAATATCGTAGTTTGTAGAGCTTTTAGGGTGATTTACACTGCTTAATACTGTTGTCCCTGGGTAAGTCTTAATTTCACTTCTTTTTTTTTTGCAAAAAAATTGGAGAATTTCTTGAATCTGGGAAATCTCTTGGGTATGTGTCTTAAAAATGATTTTTCAATTACTTTATCCCCTTTTCTGTTTTCTGTTAAAGGTGACTTTGCTGTTTTACTAAAGGCTGGCATGACTGTTAAGCAGGCTGTTCTTTATAATGCTTTGTCAGCCATGCTGGCATATCTTGGAATGGCAACAGGAATTTTCATTGGTCATTATGCTGAAAATGTTTCTATGTGGATCTTTGCACTTACTGCTGGCTTATTCATGTATGTTGCTCTGGTTGATATGGTAAGTTTTTAAGAAATCAAATTACATTATTGACTAAGAATAAAATAGAGAAAATGTTCAGTGAAACCTCATTTTTAAAAAGGCTTTAAATTAAATGCAGTAGTGATGAGGAGTGACTCTATACTCAGCAAGGTAGCGTATACAATATAGGTCCTTTAGAGTTTATCTTTTTGGATTGTTCATCACAAGAACATCTTTATCCTGCCTAATGTGTATCAGGATTCACAGAAATATCTACCCCCTTTCAATGTGTTTTTTTGAGAGTAGAATCTCAGTAATCAGGCATTGAATTGTGCATAGATTTGTAGGAAACCTAGCACAAGCCACATGTTGTTGGCATGCGGTGTGTACTTCAGAATGCTTAAAAGTTCCTTATTAATGGGCAAAGGAGTCACATCCTTTTGTCACCCAAGTCCACATAACAATCCTAGCCAATCTAATTGCTAAAATTTTATTTTATGTAGTGTAAGTTTCCATGTCTTTGAACTTCAGGTAAGCCACATGTTATATTCAGTTCAGATACAGGCAGTAAATGAAGCAGGGTAGTCAGATAGCTCCCCGTTTTACAGTGGAGCAGATTGGACCGATGTGAATTTTGACTTGCTGAGAAGACCATGAATAATCATTGTTAATTAAACTGCTAGGAAATGCTCTGTGACATTATTAGCTAACATCAATATGTATGTGGTCATGTTTTAAGGCATTCACTCAGTATATCCAGCTACATATAAAGCTAATATTCTCTCTTGCAAATTCTTCTAAAAACTAATCTGTGGTTCTGAAAACTTAAAGGTTGCTCTTTTTTTTCTCCTTTAAGGTACCTGAGATGCTGCATAATGATGCTAGTGACCACGGATGTAGCCGCTGGGGATATTTCTTTTTACAGAATGCTGGGATTCTTTTGGGTTTTGGAATTATGTTGCTTATTTCCATATTTGAACATAAAATTGTGTTTCGTATAAATTTCTAATAGGGTCTAGATGCTAGAGTAGCTTAAAAAATGTTGTTTATAGTTTGAATAGGTCATAGGGAGATGAGAGTTTGTACCCTGTGGTATGCAGCATTTAAGGTTAGTGGATTTTGTGATTTTTGTATTGGATATTGCCATTTATTATGCTCATAAGGTCAGTTATGGTGGTAACATAAAGATACATTTTTATATTTAAGTTATTCTATTTTGGGAATATAAGCTATATGTGCAATTTACCAGTTTTACCAGTTTATTGTATAAACACGAGATTTGGCATGACATGTTCTGTATATTTCAGGAAAATGTCTTTAATGCTTTTTCTTAGATCTAATTTAATACAGTAATTCCCATGCTGGATTTTAGGCCTCTGAACAACTGCTGGTGTTTAGGAGTCAGAACATGCACAAAGCCTAAGATACCCGTAAAGCTTGAACTGAATTTAACCTAAAAATGAGGAGAAAAAGACAAGAATCTGTAAGAATTAAGAAGGCATAGATTTCTTACAAAAAAATCACAAAACTGGTTATAAAATAGAAGGGGAAAATTTAGATTTAAATTAAAAAGGCGATTAGTATAGAGTACATTCATAAACCTTTTTCTCAGAGTGTTAATGTTCCCGTAAAACCACAGTGAGCACTTTTTAGTAATTTAGGTGTACATTTAACTTTGTATAATGGGGAAGTCTAAATATATTTAATGAATTCAAGCAATGTATCACTTGACCAAGAAATTGGAATTTTAAAATATTTGTGTGGAGATATCCATGTGAGTATGAGTAAGTTTCTCTATTTCCAGAAGACTTGGATATCCCCAAGTTGTGTATCACCCGAGGTTATGTGATTGGATGTCTGGTTATGCGGTTTACCAAATGTGAGCGTATTAGAACTTTGAGATATATAAGGACATTAAAACCACACTGGGTATAACTTAACTACTTGGATTCAGAAAGTACTTTCGTCTCTTTCAGTGCTTCAGTATTGTCATTGTGAGCAATTGTCATTTTTATATATAGTACTTTAGACATACTAGGGCTGTTTGTGGCGTTCTCTAGATGTTGCTTTTCTACAAAATAAATTCCCCATGTCACCTTGATATTGGATGTCTGATTTTTTTTTAAACATCTTGACCATTTTTAAGTTTACAGTTTAGTAGTTTTGAGTATATTCACATGGTTGTACAATGGATCTCCAGAACTTTTTCACCTTACAGAACTGAAACTCTATACCCATTAAAAAAAAAAAACTCATTTCCTCCTCCCCACAGCCCCTGGTAACCACCATTCTACTTTCTGTTTCTATGAATTTGAGATATCTGATTTTCTTAAGTACAATCCAGATTATAGTATTTATATCATTGTATTGGGTGGCTTTATTCAGTTTTAAACTCTTTATCCTAAAGGGCATTTCCACAAATATTGGTACACAGTTTGTTCCAAGCTGTCTCTAACTTTTTCCTTCCCCTAGCAACCAGAGCCTTAAGCGTGAGAAGATCCAATATCCTACATTCTATAGAGAATCAGAAAAAATTGGACGAGACCCTGCACCCCACTAAGGCCTACTGAGAGACAATTGGACCAGCATGTCTATTCTCCAAACCAAGTGAAAGGGATGGATGTGGGTAACAAGACAATTACTTGGATTGGGGGTGCTTGAAAGGATGAGATGAGGCATCTCATTCTCTGGCTGAATGATTACTCTGCTTCAAAAGCCCACAGACCTACCCTGTTGTCACTGCTAGATCAGTGCAAGATAAGGAGGTTCTGAAATAGCTGGAAATGTTCTTCGAGTTTGGGGAACACAGTCTTGTACCTACTTTTTTTACAGAGATTCTGAAGGTGGAACGTGTGCTGACCAGTCCACAAAACAGGACGAATAGGAATAATAGTTCCCACGCCAGTTTTGAACCCGTTAGTGGATATGTGGAGGATTTAAGTAGTTAGTTCCCATGCAGGAGCTGTAGAATATGGACCAAAAGCTGATCCTTCAGGGGTAAAAAACTTACTAAACAGATAGTTAAAGAAAAAGCACAAATAAATAATATCTTGAATGAAAAAGGAAACAGAGAGATAGAGTAGTTTCAAGAAATTATAAAAGCAGACTATATATTTGAGAACTTGATGGATTAATTTTTTGGAAAAATATAAATGGTCACTCAAGAAAAAAAATAGAAAGTAAATTACTGTTAAAAGAAAATGATCACCACTTCAAAATTCTCCCCTTCCTCCTCCAAAACAAGACACTTTACTGTGAGTTTTACCAAAACTTCAACACATAAATTTCCAGCTTATCCAAGTAGTTTCTGGGATTAGGGCAAAAGAATGTTCAAGGGCTGGCCCGGTGGTGCAGTAGTTAAGTTCGCACGTTTTGCTTCAGCGGCCCGGGGTTTGCCGGTTCAGATCCTGGGTGCAGACATGGCACCGCTCGGCAAGCCATGCTGTGATGGGCATCCCACATATAAAGAGGAAGGTGGGCACACATGTTAGCTCAGAGACAGTCTTCCTCAGCAAAAAGAGGAGGATTAGCAGCAGATGTTAGCTCAGGGCTAATCTTCCTCAAAAAAAAAAAGAAAAGAATGTTCATCATGTTAATTGAGGTTAGTGTAACCTTGATATAAAACCAAGTTGGGAAAGGCAATCTGCCTTGGACCCTAAGACTCCGTATATGTTCTTGCTAGTTATGTCAAGAACGTAAGGCCCTGACCACTTTGCTAGGGCCATTTATCAGTGAGTCTTGAAGGATAAGGTTTGAGACAATGATCAAGCCTTGTATAAGAGAGGTGAATTCCCCAAGCCCAACTGCTACACAAATCACAGCATGTGCAGAATCCATCTGAGACCTTTCACTTTGCTTCTGTGGGACTTCAGAGTCAAGAGGTCCTGATGGAAATGATACTCATGCTACTTGCTATGCAGTAAGCAGTAAAGTCCTTTGTGTTCCAGAAGTCTCATGTCTTACTGCTGTTAGCCGTGAAACAGTTATAGGCTAACTTGCAGCTTCTAAATTGGGTAAAATCCCAGACCCTCACAAAACCTCAGAGGATAGTATAGGAAAAGCAGAAATGAATATAAATACAGGAATCCTAAATAGAAAATCAAACGCGGCAGTATATAACACGGTCAAGTAAGGTGGTCCTAGAAACGCAAGAATGGTTCATCAGAAAACCCATTATAATAACATACCATGTGAACAGATTAAAGAGAAAAAAAGCTTAGAATCATAATTGCATCAGAAATTTAATAAAATAATCATTCAGGATTAAAGAAAAACATTTTAGCATATTAAAAATAGAAGGAAATTTTTAGTATTCAGGAAATCTATTAAAAACTTGTCTCCTTCTTGAATCTTCCCATCCTAGGAGGTGAAGGGTTTAAGAAAGAGTAGCAAGGGAGAGGAGGGGAAGTGTGCAGAGAGAGAGGAATTGATGTAGACCAGAAAGAGAAACTACAACTCCAAAAATGGAGTGGAGCTTGAACCTCTCATGTAAAATGTAGTGGACATTAAGGTGGCAAACTGCCACAGTTCCATAGCTGTCACCATAAGCACTATGTCATTGATAGCTGGAAAGGATTTTTTCCTTTTTTAAAAAATTGTAAAATATACATAAAATTTACCATTTTAACCATTTTTAAATGTACAGTTCAGTGGTATTATATATGCACAAGTTGTGCAACCATCACCACCATCCATCCCCAGAATTTCTCATTATCCCATACTGAAACTCTGTACCCTTTAAACAATAATTCCCCATTCCCCTCCCCCCAGCCCCTGGTAACTACTGTCCAATTTTTTGTCTCTATGTATTTGATTATTCTTGGTACACCGTATAAGTGAAATCATACAGTATTTGTCCTTTTGAGTCTAGCTTATTTCACTTAGTATAATTTCTTCAAGTTTCATCCATGTTGTAGCATGTAAGAATTTCTTTCCTTTCTAAGGCTGAATAGTATTCTGTTGTATGTATATACCACATTTTGTTAATCCAATCATCCATCAATGGACATTTGAGTTGTTTCTAC
The DNA here is from genome assembly GCF_041296265.1 of Equus caballus. Classification (NCBI taxonomy): domain Eukaryota; kingdom Metazoa; phylum Chordata; class Mammalia; order Perissodactyla; family Equidae; genus Equus; species Equus caballus. Next base: position 64,729,148 of record NC_091691.1, on the reverse strand, counting down.
CTTTTGGTTACTGCAAATATGTTGCTATGAACATGGACACAAATACCTTGTTTCCCTACTTTCAATTCTTTGTGGGTATATACCCAGAAGCGGAATTGCTTGGATTGTATGGTACTTCTGTGTTTAATTTTTTGAGAAACCACCACTGTTTTTCACAGTGACTGCACGATTTCACATTCCCACCAGCAATGCACAAGAATTCAAATTTCTCCACATCCTCACTAGCATTTGTTTCCTGTTTTGTTTGTTTGCTGTTTTTTGGTAATAGCCATCCTAATGGGTGTGAAATGTTGTCTCACTGTGGTTTTGACTTACGTTTGCCTGATGACTAATGATAAGCATCTTTTTATGTGCTTTTTGGCCATTTGTGTATCTTCCTTGGAGAACTGTCTTTCCAAGTCCTGTCCCATTTTTTAATTGGGTTGTTTGTTGAGTTGTAGGAGTTCTTAATATATTCTGGATATTAATTGCTTACCAGATATGTAATTTACAAATATTTTCTCCCATTCTGTGGGTTTTTTACTCTGTTGATATTGTCCTTCAATGCACAAAAATTGTCTTTTTTTTTTTAGTTTTTGTTTGTTTTTGAGTTCATAATAGTTTACATCATCGTGAAATTTCAGTTGTACATTGTTTCTTGTCTGTCACCACATAAGTGCTCCCCTTCACCCTCTGTGCCCACCCCTGACTCCCTTCCCCTGGTAACCACTGAACTGTTTTCTTTGTCCATGTGTTTGTTTATATTCCACATATGAGTAAAATCATCTGGTGATTGTCTTTCTCAGACTGGCTTATTTTGCTTGGCATAGTTCCCTCCACGTCCCTCCATGTTGTTGCAAATGGGATGATTTCGTCTTTTTTATGGCTGAGTAGTATTCCATCGTATATATACGCCACATCTTCTTTATCCAATCATCAGCTGATGGGCGCTTGGGTTGCTTCCAGGTCTTGGCTATTGTGAATAGTGCTGCAATGAACATAGGGGTGCATATGTTACTTTGGATTGTTGATTTCAAGTTGTTTGGGTAGATACCTAATAGAGGGATAGCTGGGTTGTATGGTATTTCTATTTTCAGTTTTTTGAGGAATCTCCATACTGTTTTCCATAGTGGCTGCACCAGTTTGCATTCGCACCAGCAGTGTGTGAGGGTTCCCTTTTCTCCAAACCCTCTCCAACATTTGTTATTTTTTGTCTTAGCAATGATCCATTGCTTGTTCAATAGCATGTTGTTTAATCTCCACATCTTTGTCCCTTTCTCAGCTTTTTTCTTTTTTTTTTTTTTAGATTGGCACCTGAGCTAACAACTGTTGCCAATCTTCTTTTTTCTGCTTTTTCTCCCCAAATCCCCCCAGTACATGGTTGCATATTTTTTTGTGTTTTGGTCCTTGTAGTTGTGGCATGTGGGATGCCACCTCAGCATGGCCTGATGAGCACTGCCACGTCCATGCCCAGGATCTGAACTGATGAAACCTGGGCCGCCAAAGCGGAGTGCGCAAACTTAACCACTTGGCCATGGGACTGGCCCCTCTCAGCTTTTTTCTTGTAATTAATTTGTAGCTTTATAGCATTGTGATTGGAAAAGGTGCTTGTTATTATTTCAACCTTCTTAAATTTATTGAGGCTTGCCTTATTTTCCAAAATATAGTCTATCCTTGAGAATGTTCCATGAGCACTAGAATGTGTATTCTGCTGTTTTGGGATGCAGTGTTCTATATATGTCTATTAAGTCCAACTGGTCTTTATTTCATTTAATTCCACTGTTTCCTTGTTGAATTTCTGTCTGGATGATCTATCCATTGATGTGAGTGGGTTGTTGAGGTCCCCTACTATTATTGTGTTGTTATTAATATCTTCTTTTAGGTTTGTTAATAATTGCTTTATGTACTTTAGTGCTTCTGTGTTGGGTGCATAGATATTTATGTGCTATTTTTTCTTGATGGAGTGTCCCTTTGATCATTATATACTACCCTTCTTTGTCTCTCTTTACCTGTCTTATCTTGAAGTCTACTTTGGCTGATGTAAGTATGGCAACACCTGCTTTCTTTTGTTTGCCGTTAGCTTGGAATATCATCTTCCATCCCTTCACTCTGAGCCTGTGTTTGTCATTGGAGCTGAGATGTGTTTCCTGGAAGCAGCATATTATTGAGTCTTGTTCTTTAATCCATCTTGCCACTCTGTGTCCTTTTACTGGAGAATTCAATCCATTTACGTTTAGGGTGATTATTGATATGTGAGGGCTTCATGCTGCCATTTTATCACTTGTTTTCTGGTTCTCCTGCATTTCCTTTGTTTCTCATCCTGTGTATTTTGGTCTACTAATTGAGTTACGTAGTTTTTTATGTTGTGTTTCTTTGTTTTCTCCTTATTTATTATTCATGTTTCTATTCTGCTTTTTGTTTAGTGGTTACCGTGAGGTTTGTATTTAAAATCTTGTGGATACGATAGTCCATTTTCTGATGGCCTATTATTTCCTTAGACTAAGTAGATTCAGTCCCTTTCCTCTTCGTCTCCAAAGTTGTTTTTCTCACATCTTATTCCATCTTGTGTTGTGAGTTTGTGGTTAAAAATGACAAGATTATCTTTGTCTTTGGTGTTTTCCTTCCCTTTGTCTTTAATGCTATACTTGAGTGTTTGCTATCCTGCTCTGATTCTGTCTACCTATTTATCTCCTTACGCCATACTTTGTAACCCCTTTCTCCCTTTTTTTTTTCAGGTATGAGGGCCTTCTTGAGGATTTCTTGTAGAGGGTGGGTCTCATGGCTGTGAACTCCCTTAGCTTATGTTTGTCTGGGAAAGTTTTTATTTCCCCATCATATCTGAAGGATATTTTCACTGGATAGAGTATTCTTGGCTGAAAGTTTTTGTCCTTCAAAGATTTGAATATGTCATTCCAGTCTTTCTTAGCCTGTAAGGTTTCCTCAGAGAAATCCACTGAAAGCCTGATAGGGGTTCCTTTGTAGGTTATTTTCTTCTGCCTTGCTGCCCTTAGGATTCTTTCTTTGTCATTCATTTTTGCCAGTTTTACTACTAGGTGCCTTGGAGTAGGTCTTTTTACATTGACACATTTAGGAGATCTGATAGCATTTTCCATATGGATTTCCATCTCCTTCCCTAGGTTTGGGAAGTTTTCTGCTATTATTTCTTTGAGAAAGCTTTCTGCTCCATTCTCATTCTCTTCTCCTTCTTGAATGCCTATAATTCTTGTGTTGCATTTCCTAATTGAGTCAGATATTTCTCACAGACTTTCTTCATTTCTTTTTAGTCTTAGTTCTCTCTCCTCCTCTATCTGGAGCATTTCAACATTATCTTCAATTGTGCTGATACACTTCTCTATGATGTCCACTTGAGTGTTCAGGGAATCCATATTTTGTTTTATTTCTTCCATTGCTTCTTTCATCTCTAATATTTCTGATTGATTCTTCTTTATATTTTCAATCTCTTTTAGGAAGTAGCTCCAGAACTTGTTGAATTTTTTTCTCTACATTCCTTTTTAACTCGTTGAGTTTTTTGATGATAGCTATTTTGAATTCTTTTTCATTTAGATTACATATTTCTGCGTCCTCAGGACTGATTTCTGGGTACTTGTCATTTTCTCTCTGGTCTGGAGATTTAATTTAATGTTTGGTATTGCTAGAGGGAGTGGCTCTGTTTTTTCGCATCCTGGTGTTATTTGGTTGCAGTTACCGCCTGTCGCCACTGAGTGAGGGTCAAGAGCCACGTATTCTGAGCCCCCTGCAATCCACCGGGATCCCAGGTGCTGGAGCTGGTGCTGGGCAGGTGAGGGGAGTGGTGCTTTCTCCTGTGTGCTCTCGGGGTTTTCTCTCTTTGCTCTCACTGTCTGCTCTCCTGGGGTGTTTGCTTGATAAGGTTACCCCCTTATCAAAAAGCTTTCGATACTCCCTTAGCAAAAGCTTTTGCCCCAGTAGAGGGCTTCCCTCTAGGCTGCAAGGGCCCTTGGGGATCCTTGATGCTCCCGCAAAGCAACATCCCCTCCCCCGTTCCTTCCCTCTTGGAGGCTGCCCGTGGCCCTGAATCAAAGTCTTTAGGGGAGGGAGCAAAGTTTTTTCTTACTCTGTTCTACTTCCTCCAAAGGAGGCTCCAACCTCTCTGCCCTCCATCATATGGCTGCGTGGGTCTCTGACGTTTTTTGTGTTGTGTTTGGATATCCTCTGTTGGAGTATGAATGTCCTTTTTGTTGTGTAATGGAGGGGAGAGATTACTGGGAAAGCTCACTCCACCATGATGCTGACATCACCTCCCCAAATTTTCAATTGTGAAGTCCACTTAGTCTATTTTTTCTTTTGTTGCCTGTGCCTTCGTGTTATATCTGAGAAATTCTTGCCAAATCTGATGTCATCAGCTTTCCCCTTATGCTTTCTCTTCTAAAAGTTTTATATTTTTAGCTCTTATGTTTAGTTATTTGATTCATTTTGAGTTACTTTTTTTGTATGGTGTTAGGTAAAAGTCCAACTTCATTCCTTTTTTTTTTTTTTTTTTTTTTGCTGAGGAAGATTCTCCCTGAGCTAACATATGTACTAATCTTCCTCTATTTTGTTTGTGGGTTGCGCCACAGCATGGGTGCTGACAGGTGGTGTAGATCCACACACAGGAACTGAACCCAGGCTGCTGAAGCAGAACACACTGAACTTAACCAATAGGCCACAGGGCCAGCCTGCCAACTTCATTCTTTTGCATAGAGATAGCTAATTTTTCCAACACCGTTTCTTGAAAAGGCTATCCTTTCCCCATTGAATAGTCTTGGCACCCTTGTTGAAGATCTTTTGACTATATATGCAAGGATTTATTTCTGGGCTCTCTGTTCTATTCTGTTGGTCTATCTATCTGTCTTTATACCAACACCACACTGTTTTGATTACTGTAGCTTTCTGACCATATTTATTTGAGTCTATTACTGAAGTTTCTATTTTGTGTTGATTACTGTAGCCTTGAGATCAGCAAGACTTGAAATTATGACATCTTGAATTTTGCTTTCTTTTTTCAAGATATGTAGGCCATTCATTTTCTTGCTTTCCCATATAAATTTTAGAATCAGCTTTTCAATTTCCAAAAATATTGTGCTTGGATTTTGATTCAGGTTAGGTTAAAACTATAGATAAATTGGGGAAGAATTGGCAGTTTAACAATATTGTCTTCTAGTCAATGAACAACTGTATCTCTTCATTTATTTAGGTCTTTAAAAATTTATTTTATCAGTGCATAGCATTCAGAATGCAAATCCTGCCCATATTTTGTTATATTTATACCTAAATATTTCATCTTTTTGGTGCCATTATAAATCATTCTGGTTTTTAAATTTCAGTTTCCAATTTCTTTCTCACTACGTAGAGATACAGATGATTTCTGTGTGTTAACCTTATACCTTACAACCTTGCTAAACTCATTTATTAGTTCTAGGAGATTTTTGTAGATAGTTTGGAATTTTCTATGTAGTAATGCCGTCTATGAGAAGAGATAACTTTATTTCTTCCTTTCCAATCTGTATGCCTTTTATTATTACACTGGCTAGGCCTTCCTGTATGATGTTGAATAGCAATGGTGAAAGTGAACATCTTTGCTTTGTTCTGATGCTAATGGAAGAGGCATTCAGTGTTTCACCATTAGGTATAGTGTTTGCGGTAATTTTTTGTAGATGCCCTTTATCAGATTGAGGAAGTTCCCTTCTACTCCTAGTTTGCTGAGAATTTTTGCCATAAATGATTGTTGAATTTTGTCAAATGTTTCTTTGGTATCAGCTGATATGATCGTGTGATTTTAATATGGTAGATCACATTAATTAATTTTCAAATGATGAGCCAGCCTTACATTCCTAGGATAAATCCCATTGTGCATAATATGTTATCCTTTTTATGTACTGCTGGATTCAAAATGCAAATATTTTGTTGAGTATTTTTGTTTCTCTGTTTGCTCATGATGGATCTTGGTCTATAGTTTTCTTGCACTGCCTTGTTTGGTGTTAGTGTCAGAATAATGCTGGCCACATAAAATGAGTAGGGAAGTGTTTCTTCCTCTTTTATTTTCTAGAAGTGATTTTGTAGAATTGGTATTACTTCAACCTTAAATTTTTGTTAGAATTCACCACTGAAGCAATTTGGGCCTGGAGTTTTCTTTGAGTTTTTTTCTTTTTTTTTTTTTGAGGAAGATTAACCCTGAGGTAACATCTGCTGCCAATCCTCCTCTTTTTGCTGAGGAAGACTGGCCCTGAGCTAACATCCGTGCCCATCTTCCTCTACTTTATATGTGGGATGCCTAAAAAGCATGGCTTGCCAAGCAGTGCCATGTCCACACCCGGAATCTGAACCAGCAAACCCCAGGCCACCAAAGCAGAACGTGCGAACTTAACCGCTGTACCACTGGGCTGGCCCTCTTTGAGGTTTTTAATCTCCGTATTCAATCTATGTAATAGATATAGGAATAGTCAGGTTGTCTATTTCGTCTTGGGTGAGTTTTGGTACTTTATCTTTCAAGGAATTGGTTCATTTTATCTAAGTTGCCAAATTTATAGGCATAGAGTTATTTACAGGAGAGTATTCACTTAACAACAAAAATAGGTTCTGTAGTGATATCATTCCTACTATTGGTAATGTATCTTTTGTCTTGATCAGTCTGACTGGAAGTTTATCAATCATAGTGATTTTCTCAAAGAATGAACTTTTGGTTTCATTGATTTTCTGTATCTGTTTTCAATTGCATTAGTTTCTGCACTTATCTTTATTATTTCCTTCCTTCTACTTGTTTTGGCTTTTTGTTCTTTGTTTCCTAAATTATTAAATTGAAAGCTTAGATTATTGATTTGAAATCTTTCTTCTTTTCTAATATAAATATTTAAGGCTATAAATTTACCTCTAACTACTGCTTTTAGCTGCATCTTATAAATTTTGATATGTTACATTTTCATTTTTGTTGAGTTCATAATAAAATGATAAAAGAATACTATGCTCACATAAATTTGGCAACTTAGATCCAATGGATCAGTTTCTCAAAAACCACAGATTGGGCCAACCCGGTGTCACAGTGGTTAAGTTTGTACATTCCACTTCTTGGCAGCCTGGGGTCCACCAGTTTGGATCCTGGGTGGAGACGTGGCACTGCTTGGCAAAAGCCATGCTGTGGTAGGCATTCCATGTAAAAAAGTAGAGGAAGATGGGCATAGATGTTAGCTCAGGGCCAATCTTCCTCAGCAAAAAGAGGAGGATTGGCAGTAGTTAGCTCAGGGCTAATCTTCCTTTCAAAAAAAAAAAAAACCCACAAATTATGAAAACTCACCCAAGATGAATAAGCAACATAAGTAGTGGTATAACTGTTAAAGAAATTAAATTTGTCTGAAAAAGAAATTTCCAGGTTAAGATGGTTTCGTTGGTGAATTCTACCAAATATGTGAAGAAGAATAACACCAATGGTAAATGATCCCTCTTAGAAGATAGGAGGGAACACTTCTCAGCTCATTTTATGAGGCCAATGTTACTCTGATATCAAAACCAGGCAAGGACAGTACAAGAAAAAAAACCTACAAGAAAAAACACATGATCACATCAAGTGATGCAGAAAAAACATTTGACAAAAGTTAACAAGCACTTATGATTAAGAAAAAACAATTCAGGGGCTGGCTGCGTGGCCGAGCAGTTAAGTTCGTGCGTTCCACTGCAGGCGGCCCAGTGTTTCGTTGGTTCGAATCCTGGGCGCGGACATGACACGGCTCATCAAACCACGCTGAGGCAGCGTCCCACATGCCACAACTAGAAGGACCCACAACAAAGAATATACAACTATGTACCGGGGGGCTTTGGGGAGAAAAAGGAAAAAATAAAATCTTTAAAAAAAAAAAAAAGAAAAGAAAAAACAATTCAGCAAATTATAGCTCACATTATACTCATTAGTAAAAGATCAAATGCTTTCCCCCTAAAATTGGATATAAGGCAGGGATGTCCACTCTCACCACTCATTTTCAACATCTTACTGAAAATCCTAGCCAGTACAATAAGGCAAGGAAAATTAATTAAAATGCTTAAAGGTTGGAAAAGAAGGAATAAAATCGTTCCTAATCACAGATGGCGTAATTGTCTACTTACAAAACCCCAACGAATCTACAAAAAACCTACCTGGAACTAATAAGCAATTTTAGCAAGGTTACAGTATACAATGTCAACACACAAAAGTCAATCACATTTTTATTTTTGAGCGATGAACACTTGGAAACAAACTTAAAAATAAAATTCCATTTACAATAGCTCCCCTCAAAATGCAACACTTACGTATAAATCTAACAAACCATGCTGAAAACTACAAATGATGATAAAAGAGGAAAAAAACCTAATGCCATGCTCATGGATTGCAAAGCCCAACATAGTTAACATGTCCATTTCAATCAAAATCCTCAGCAGGATCTTTTTAGGTATACAAACTGATTCTAAAATTTCATAGAAAGACAAAGGAACTGGAATAACCAAAAATTTTGAAGAAGAGTAAAATCGATGGAATCATACTATCTGACTTTAAGACTTACTATAAACCTACTGCAATCAAGACTCTGTGGTACTGGCCAAGGGATAAACGCATAAATCAATAGAATAGAATAGGGCTGGTCCCGTGGCATAGTGGTTAAGTTCATGCACTCCACTTTGGCAGCCCAGGGTTTGCAGGTTCAGATCCCAGTCACAGACCTATGCACCACTCATCAAGCCATGCTGTGGTAGTGTCCCATATACAAAATAGAGGAAGATTGGCACAGATGTTAGCTCAGTGACAATCTTCCTCAAGCAAAAGGAGGAAGATTGCCAACAGATGTTAGCTCAGGGCCAAACTTCCTCAACAACAACAACAACAACAACAAAAATATATATATATAAATAGAATAGAGAGTCCAGAAATAGACGAAGATGGCCAACTTATTTTTTTACAAAGGTGAAAAGGCAATTGAATGGGGAATTCAATAGTCTTTCCAACAAATGGTTTAGGAACAGTTGAACATTATGGGGGAAAAAATCTACCTAAACCTCACAATTTGTACAAAAATATACCCCAAATGTACCATAGATATGAAGATAAAACCATAAAACTTTTAGAAGAAAACATAAAAGAAAATATGACCTGGGGTTAGGCAGAGTTCTTAGACAAGACATCAAAAGCATAATATATAAAATAATAAATTGATAATTTGAACTTCATCAAAATTGAATTTTTTTTTTTTAGGAAGATTGGCCCTGAGCTAACATCTGTTGCCAATCTTTCTCTTTTTGCTTGAGAAAGATTGTCACTGAGCTAACATCTGTGTCCATCCTCCTCTATTTTATGTGGGACGCTGCCAGAGCACGGCTTGACAAGTGGTACCAGGTCTGTACCCCGGATCCAAACCTATGAGCCCTGGGCTGCCAAAGTGGAGCGTGTGAACTTAACCACTATGCTACTAGGCCTGCCCCCAAAAATCATAATACAAAAGATAAGCTACAGACTGGGAGAAAAATATTTGCAAATCACATATTCAACAAAGGACTTTCATTTAGAATATATAAAGAACTCCCATAACACAACCCTGAAAAGACAACCCAATTTTTTAAAACAGGCAGAAGATTTGAACAGATATGTCACCAAAGAGGACATAGAGTGGCCAATCAGGACCTGAAAAGATGTTCAACATCATTAGTCATTAGGGAAATACAAATTAAAACCATAATGAGTAAAAATAAATGAAAGAGAAAGTAGACATAGATAAAAATCAATGAAATCAAAAGCTGTTTCTTTGAAAAGATCAATAAAATTGATAAGCTCTCTGGCCAGACTGATCAAGGAAAAAAAGAGACGACAAAAATTTCCAGTGCTAGGAATGAAAGGAAGGATAGATCTACGGACATTAAAAGAATAAGAGAATGTTATGAGCAACATTATAGCAGTAAATTATACAATTTACATGAAATGAGGAAATAGTATAGAATAGTGGTTCTTTCACAGTCAAATAGTGATGTTGTGTCATATATGTTACTATTAGTTAAGAAGTTTTGATCAAGTAATGTGTTTCTAATAATGGTTAAAAATAATACAATCTGTGAGTAATTTTAAAAAATATATTGGAGTGGATTCACAGTCAATCCTAATATAGTGTGAAATTACATGTAGTAATTTATGAACATATAGCATGGGAAGCATGAGAATCCATAGTCTGTCTTAAGGATGTTGCTCGTGTCTCTGGTACTATGCATGGGAGAGTATCCCACACATGGACATCCTTTTGTCATGGCTGGTAACAGAAAAATGTTTGAAAATCTCTGAACTATAGAAGTATCATGTACAAATTAGTAAATCACGTCAAGGGTAGGACCAACTTTTGCAATGTTGTTGGTTGTTTTGGAAGAAGGTATTACTGAGCTTTGAAAATAGTAGCTTATTTCCAGTGGCAGAGATTAAGAAATTCCAGGTCCTTATATCCAGAAAAATATCTAGAAATACAACCATGAACGTTGTATACTAATTTAATTTAAAAGAAAGAAAATTGACAAAAAGAAAGAAATACACTGAAAGAAAGAAAAATGATTCCTTATCAATATATTCCCTTTGAAGAACCCAGACACATACACGTGCACACACACACACACAACCAAAAAAGCCATGAGATATCACTACTCACCTACTAGAATGGCTAAAATAAAAAATACTGACAATACCAATTACTGGCAAGGACGAAGAGCAACTGAAGCTTTCATACGTTGCTGGTAGGTATGCAAAATGGTACTGACACTATGGAAAACCATTGGACAATTTCTTATAAAAATAAACATCCACCTTCATTATGATCCAGCAGTCCCTCTTCTGTGTAATTGCCCTAGAGTAATTAAAACGTGCATTTACACAAAAAACTTGTATAGCAGTTCTATTCATAATTGCCAGAAACTGGAAACCATCTAAATGTCCTTCAACAGTTAAATGGATATACAATACTGTAGTATGTTTGTTCAATGCAATACTACTCAGTATTAAAAAGAATGAACAATTGATAAAGGCAACAACTTTATTATAACTTTATATATATAAAGATCTATATATATTAAAAACTTTACATATATAAAGTTACCATAACTTTAAGGCTCATCCATGTTGTAGTATGTGTCAGAGTCTCATCCCTTTTTAAGGCTGAAAAATATTCCATTGTATGTACATACCATATTCCATTTATCCATTCATTCACTGATGTAGAGGAATTGCTTCCACATTTTGGCTATTGTGAATAATCCTACTGTGAACATGGGTGTAAAAACTGTTGACCTTAAACAAATAGATAGCCAGTTATTTCTCCAGCAAAAATGAGTTTATTCGGGATCAGCAAAGAATTGCAATTTGGAGTCTGCAACCATGGCCAGCCACATGCAAGGCCCCCCAGAAGTGAGGGAGGAGAAACTCTTACAGAGGAGAAGAGGAAGTTGGGAAGGGTATTTTAAACATAGAATCCTTTGGAGGAATTGAGAGTTCCATGTGTAGTGGCTTTTCATTGGCTGAGTTGTGACAGTCTCTCATTGGGTGAGCTTCTTGCCATCAGGAAAAGGAAGTCTTTCTTCTTCCTGTTTGGAGGTGCTATGGACATAGGATGTGATTGCTCCTTCTTTTGGCCTCCTGACTTCAGTTTAATGAGGTTTCTGTTTATTAATTTGACGAAGTACCTCTTTGAGTCTCTGCTTCAGTTCTTTGGGAGTATGTACCCAGAAGAAAAATTGCTGAGTCATAATTTTATGTTGAATATTTTGAGTAGCTGTCATACCGTCTTCCACAGCAAGCGCACCATTTTATATTCCCACTGCTACATTTTTTTTTGTTGTTTTTAAGCCAAGAATAAAGTTATTTGCATTTGGGCAAGAATTATGTAATTAAATAAATTATTAAGTTTGGTTTAAATATAAAATTCTATGATTCTATTACAACTAATTTAATGGAAAGTAAGATTTGTAAACTTATTTAAAAAATTAACCAACAATTGTAAAGTTCTTTTTGGGAGAAAATATCTTCACGATTTCCTTGTGTTGGCTTAGAAAGTTTTGCTATGCTTAGGCCAATGCTGAGAATACCTGGAATGTATTTATATCAGTGCAGCAAGCCTGATTTAATGGAACCGGTCTGCTGCCTTGTGGAATTTTAATGCAACTTCCAAACTTAAGGACAACTGTAATTTAGAAATGATACCACTTGAGTTCAACTATTAAGTTTTTTTTTTTTTTAGTGTCAATTTAAGGATCCAGTTTTATTTAACGTATCTCTGCAAGATATATATGAACATAACTTAAAATGCTGCTAATGGACACAAATACTTGAATAAATGTAGAGGTATTTCCTGTTCTTAGCTAGGAGGAATGTACAAGAGACATGAATTGAGCAGTCACAGGAAAAGATTCAAATTACTTTTCATCATATTAAAGATGATGTATCACAGAATTTCTCACTCATGAGAAAAAAGAAAATTTAAAAATATAATTATCTACAATATGGATGAACCTTGAAGACATTGTGCTAAATGAAATAAGCCAGACACAAAAGGACACATATTGTATTTGTCCTTTATTTCTTTTTAAAGATTGACACCTGAGCTAACATCTGTTGCCAATCTTTTCTTTTTCCTCTTCTTCTCCCCCAAGTGCCCCACTGTACAGCTGTATGCTCTAATTGTAGGTCCTTCTGGCTTTGTTATGTGGGATGCCGCCTCAGCATGGCTTGATGAGTGGTGCCATGTCTGTGCCCAGGATCTGAACCAGCAAAACCCTGGGCTGCCGAAGCAGAGGGCACAAACTTAACCTCTGTGCCATGGGGCCAGCCCCTATCTGGACTTTTATATTGTACTGTGTTACTGTAAAGAAACAAACTCCTTCAAAAAATGGGCAGGGGACATGAACAGACATTTCTCCAAAGATATACGGATGGCCAATAGGCACATGAAAAGATGTTCATCATCGCTGTACATCAGGGAAATGCAAATCAAAACTACAATAAAATATCACCTTACACCCATTAGAATGACAAAAATAACTAAAACTAATAGTAACAAATGTTGGAGAGCTTGTGGAGAAAAAGGAACCCTCATACACTGCTGGTGGGAATGCAAACTGGTGCAGCCACTATGGAAAACAGTATGGAGATTCCTCAAAAAATTAAAAATAGAACTACCATACGACCCAGCTATCCTACTACTGCATATCTATCCCAAGAGCTTGAAGTCAGCAATTCCAAAAGTCCCATGCACCCCAATGTTCATTACAGCATTATTTACAATAGCCAAGATGTGGAAGCAACCTAAGTGCCCACCAACAGATGACTGGATAAAGAAGATGTGGTATAATATACAATGGAATACTACTCAGCCATAAAAAAGAACAAAATCATCCCATTTGCAACAACATGGATGGACCTTGAGGGAATTATGTTAAGTGAAATAAGCCATATAGAGAAGGACAATCTCTGTATGACTCCACTCATATGAGGAATTTAAACATGTGGACAAAGAGAACAGATTAGCGGCTACCAGGGGAAAGGTGGGGTGGGAGGTGGGCACAAAGGGTGAAGGGGTGCACCTACAACACGACTGACAGACAATAATATACAACTGAAATTTCACAAGATTGTAACCTATCATTAACTCAATAAAAAATAAAAAAAGAAACTCTTTACTTCCACTTTATCTTAGCTGAAAACACTTGTCAAATGGGAAGCAGTTATGAAGTAAGAATAAGAGAATTTATGAAGGTTTATTATAGGCCTGTACAAAATTCTCTCAATTCTTAGGGCAACTCTGCAATGCAGACCTGATTTAGTTACATATTACAGATGAGGAAAATGAAGCTCAAATTCATTGGTTTGACAAAAGTCCCAGAGCAACTTGATCCCAGAGAAGAGGCTTAAATTCTTGTCTGTTGGTCTCCAAACCTGAAAAATTTGGGAGTTCAGGTTGGGCACCCCTATCTTAAAAGAGATTTCCCAATGTAATGTCTGATGTCCTTTTTCTCCATTTCCTTTGAAACATGTGATCCCATCATTAGAGGTATGGCACATATCCTGAGCTCTGCAAGGCTGGCTGGTTGTGGATTTTTTTCTTCAGTTCATGGGGAAGACACAGTGCTGGATAAGGGGGGCATGGAGTAGCAGGGTGATTGTCTGCCAAACAGGCTGGGCTTGCTGGGCTGCACTGTAAAATGCCAGGCTTTGAGCAAAGGAGAAGCATCCTAGTCTTCCATGACTTGGCTAGGGCACTGTAATAGTTTTAGAGAAACATTGCCAAATGAGCATGTTCATAGATGTCAGATCAACACAGAGATGGATCCACAAACCACTGATTCACCAAATACTTATTGAGCTCCTACTATGACCAGACACTGTTCTATGCAATATTTTATTAATTAGCAAAATAGACAAAATCCATGCCCTAATAGAGCTTTCATTCTAGTAAGAATAGGCAGACAATAAGATAAATAGGTAAATTATATAGTGCATTAGGAAGTGATATTTTACAAACAAAACTAAACAAAATTACAGAATCAGATATTTCTCCTGAAAAGAAAAGGCCCAAGGAAGATGTTGCTAAATCTAGTAGTCAATTCTCATCCTCATCTTAGTCACTTTTCAGCATTTGACATAGTTGATCATTTCCCACTTCAAATGCATAAAGAATGCACACTACTGGTTTCCTCCTGTCTCAATGGCTCTTCCCTTGGATGCGTTTACCCTATTTCTTCTCATTTCCCCAGGCTCTAAACATTGGAGTATCCTGAGCTCAGTCTTTGACAGTCTCTGTCAGTCTGCACTCCCTTGCTTAGTGATCTCATCCAGTCTCATGACTTTAAATACTGTCTATTGTCAAACTCCAAAAGTGATTAACTCCAACCCAGACCTCTCTGAATTGTAGGCTATTCAATTGCTTACCCAACATCTCCACTTGTAATTGCACATATAATATGAATTCCTGTTCTTTTCTCCTAAAAAACCTACCCTGCGACTGTCTTCCCTGTCTTAGTTAATGGCAACCGTCAGCCTTACAGCTTTAGCTCGTGCTGAAAACATTAATGTCTTCCTTGACTTTTCTCCTTCGCCCCTGCCCCCACACTAGTAAATCTGGCCTGTTCTACTTTCCAAATATATCCAGAATCTGCCAGCTTTTCGCCTCCTGTGTTTCCAGCCTGGTCCAAATCACCATCCTCTCTCATTGGATTATTACAAGTGCCTGGTCTCCCTGCTTCCATCTTCATCCCCTCTCCCCCATTCTCATCTCAACACAGCAGCTAGAATGTTTGTTTTTTAAAATTTAAATGTAAGTAAGATCATGTCATTTTTCTGTTCAACACTTTCCAACAACTTTCCTTCTCAGAGTAAAAGCCAAAGTCCTTGCAGTAGTCCAGAAGGCACTATATGATCATTCTTCACTCCCTGACCTTGTCTTACTCTCTTCCTCCTATTAACTCTCCTCTCTGATCACCTCCCTCCAGCCACATGAGTTCTCCTTGCTGTTTCTTGAGCCTCACCAGGCACACTCATGTCCCAGGGCCTTTTCATTTGCTGTTCCCTTTGCTTGGAACACTCTGAAACAGCTGCTTGGCTCATGCTTCCTCTCCTTAGATTTTAAAATGTCATCTCAGAAGGCTTTCCTTAGTCAATCAGTTAAATTCCGATACACATTATGCCTGTTTACTTTTCCCCATGGTACTTAATCTAACGCATTGTCTCTGACACTTACACACGTGGTTCATTCTTCACTTCCATGTAAATTCTGTGAGGGACATGAATTTTTGTCTGTTGTATTCATTGCTGAATCCCAAGGGTCTGGCCCACATTGAGTGGTCCGTATGTCAATCTCCTCCTGACAACCACCACCAGAAACCTACCTGTAGTTGAATAAAGGAGGGTTTTGGCTTGTTGCAATGAAGCAGAATGTTCACCAGGGGGAACCACGGAGCTGCCAGGTAAGGGTATGTGGGCAAGGACTTTGGCATTTAGGCTTATGTTAGGTGTTTTGGGGGAGGTTTCAAGGGAGTAGGGCTTTGCTCTGGATTGCATGCTGCCAGGAAACAGGAATAATTCTCTGAGTATCTTAATGAATTTTTTCTAGATGGAGGGTTGAGCACAGGCTAAAACTGTCTGTAATTGGTAAAGAAGCAGCAGTCAGTGACATTAGCAGGGTGAGGGGGATATTTGGTGTTTTTGTGGTTTACACAGTGACTGTGTTTTTTTCTCTGCTTAGATAAAATTTTTGATATGGTCTTGTTTTCGTCTTCTTTCATTCTTGTCTTACTTTATCAAGGTCACAGAGTGGCCTTCTCTGATGTAGTTGTTCTGTGAGATTCTGTTCATCAGGAGAATGCCATGCCTATCTGTGAATGCAGGCCAGCTCTTATGCCACCTAGACCTACCTGATAGGGCCAGTTCCTGAGGTCAGTGGTTGCTTTTCTCTTGTTCAAGTGTATATTTTAAGTGATTTAATGAATGAACAGAATGGTCGTGGTCTTCGTATACCTGAAGAGCTGTCACCTGAAAGTGAAATTAGGCTCATTTTATAAGAATTCAGAGGACAGATTTGGGACAATGGGTAAAGTCAGAGTGAGCAAGCTTCCACTCACCATAAGAACTTGCACAAAATGAGCCCCTCAGCAGGAAGATGAATCCCATGACTTGACTCCCCAACATAGGCTAGAGAGACAACAGATTGGGATATTATGGAAGTGACTAAGGCGCTGAATGGAAGGCTGGACCTAATGGCCTCAGATTTTCGTGAAGTTCTGTGAAGATCTGCCCAAGCTCTCTCGGCCTTCCAGCTTTCTTCTCATGGAATTCCTAGTTAAGAATCAGATGCTGGCTATGCTAAGATAAAGAAGAAGCTATGTCCTCGAGGATTTCAGTCTAGCAGTGGAGACAGATATGGAAGCAAATATCTGCAGTGCAGTCCTTAAGGGCAGTTCTGAAAAAGCAGTTCTCACCGGGGGCAATTTTGCCCCCCATGGGACATTTGGCAATGTCTGGAGACATTTTTGTTTGTCACAAAGGAAAGGAAGGTGCTGCTTGCATCTAGTTGGTGGAAGCCGTGGATGTCGCTAAGCATCCTGCAATCCACAGGACAGCCCCCCCATCAAAGGGTTATCTGTCTCAAAATGTCAATAGTGCCAGTGTTGAGAAACCCTGTTCTAGAGGGAGGGGCAAAGAGTCATAGATACACAGAGGGACAAATGGGTCCTGCTGGTTCTAGGGGACATGGGAAAAGGTTTTACAGAAGGAGGTGACATCTGAGCTGGGTTTTGAAGGAGGAATAGGAATTCCTTGGTAAAGAAATGCTTTAGTTATTTTAGAGAAAGTCTGAAAGATTTATTGATGAAATGATATAATGTCTGGAATTCACTGCAGAATAATTCAGTGTGGGGAATGGTGGGTGAGAAGGGGTAGAAGTTTGGCCAGGAGTTGATAATTGTTGAAACTGTTGATGGATACATGGAGATTCGTTATATTCTTCTCTTAATTTTTGTATAGTCTTGAAATTTTCCATAAAAATTCAAATCAAGTTTTTTCCTTTTTTATTGTGATAAAATACACATAACATAAAATTTACCATTTTAACTATTTTTTGGTGTAAATTCAGTGACATTAAGTACATTCACAATGTTGTGTAACCATCACCACTTTCTATTTCCAGAACTTTTTCATCATCCCAAACCAAAATTCTGTACCCATTAAAAAATGACTACTCATTCCCTCCTCCCCCCACCCCCTGGTAACCTCTATGGATTTGCCTATTCTAGGTACCTCGCATAAGTGGAATCATACCATACTCGTCCTTTTGTGTCTGGTTTGTTTCACTTAGCATAACGTTTTCAAAGTTTACCCATGTTGTAACATGTATCAGAATTTCGTTCCTTTTTATGGCTGAACAATATTCCGTTGTATACATATACTGCATTTTGTTTGTTCATTCATTTGTTGATTCAAACCAATTTTTAAAAGAAGTTATTTATTTGGGGGAGGGGGCAGGCGTTTGCAGGTTTAAGTGGATAGAAGGTAGTGGAAAATGGAATTGTATAGGATTTGGGAAATAATTCAGATGTTTGGTGCTGTTGGAGGCTCAAGAACATAGTGAGGGGAGCTGTGGCAGATGGGGCTGCTGAGAATGGTAGAACTGAATTAATATGAGCCTTGTATGCCATAATAAGGATATAATCTTTTTCTATGGGCAAAGGGGAGCCAGTGGAGGTCCTTCCCCTGCCCCAATCATAATATACTTATTATTTTTGTCATTGTATAACTAACACATGCTTGTGGTAAAAAATTCAAACCATAGTGAAATATGTACATTGGAAAGAAGAAATTACCTGTTTTCTTATCCATAGAATTGACCACTATTAAAAGTTTGACACATAACCTATATCAAAGCTCACCAGCTGAAGACCACAAGAACCAGGTAGGTTATTTAGCACAGAACAGAGCAACTGTGTCATTAAGAAGGAATTGGGAAGGGCTTATTATGAGACTTGAGCTTGTGTTGGTGAGCCTAAGGAGGTTTTGCAGAGGTCTGTTCTGGATGGCGTGCAGTCAGGAAGCGGCGGCAATTTGGTGATTGGGTAGATCTTGGTAACTTCTATCTAGAATGCTAAAAGATTAAGGTGGGGCTAGAGATATCATTGGTGAAGGAAGCTGTAATCATTTATGTTTGTTATGAGAGAAATGTATTAGCAATTTTCATGGTGTCAAAGTGACCTTGACCCTGTCTTGTCCCACTACCGTCACAGAATGGCCTTGTCTGCTTATTGTTTATATCCTGTGAGGGTAGTTGATGTTTTGTTAGGAACATTACAGCCTAGCTTTCAGTTTCCAGGGTTAGCTTTTTACTTTCTCAGTTCCGCATTTTAACTGAGTGCAGATGAATTCAGCCTGCAGTATATATTATTCTGTGAAATTCAGACCCATTGTCAAGATTCCATTGACCAGAGGTTGTTAGAGATCATCATCTGTTGCTGAACTAAAGGCAGTACTTCATATTTCTTTTGTTGGAAGATGTGCTGTTGTGTCATCTGATGTGACAATGTCTGTATGGCAATATTTACATGTACAGGAAAATCAGCCAAAGTACCTGATCTCCTAATTTCTTTTTTTCCCCTGGAAAATGTTAGTAATATTAAAGATTCCAGAGAAGTCTTTAGGAATATAAGTACATTTTTCTTTTGAGATAGTACATATTCCACCTTGAGAGGCCAATATTATATCTAGAGCTGCTCTATTTTGATCATGGCCTATCCAAGTTTATGAACTTTTGAGAAAGGGGTTCTAAGACGTTGGTGGCATTCATTTACCTTTCCTGTTCCTTCCTTACTTTAACACGTAGGATCCCCTCCCCTCTTTTTGGTGGAGACAGAAATGTCTCTTCTTAGGTGTGGCATAACATGGATTTTAGACTTTTTAATGTCTTGCCTGTTATGGTGTAAACCATACAAAAAGTTATTAGTAATTGAATCTAATTAACAAGGAAATCAACTGATTTTTTTTTACAAAGGGAAGATACTAGAGAGAACTGGGTGGCACTCAAAGGAAGGTGGATACAAACCCAACAGTTGGCTTAATTATATATCTTAGTTAAGTCACAAGAAAATCACACTAGGTATTGGGCTCATAGCAAGGACTAACTAAAGATAAAAAGAGCAATATTAAGAATGAGGCCTTCGAGTGGTTAAGTTCATGTGCTCTGCTTTGGCGGCCCGGGGTTCACCAGTTCGGATCCTGGGCGCAGACCTACACACTGCTTATCAAGCCACACTGTGGTGGCTTCCCACATAGAAGAACTAGAATGACTTACAATTAGGATATACAACTATGTAGTGGGGCTTTGGGGAGAAAAAAAAAGAATAAGGCCTTATGGGTACGGTGTCAAGAGGTAACAAGTGTCTTAAACCCAATAAGAGTAAGAAAAATAATTAGAAAATAAAGAACAAGAGCATGCATATTAAAGAATGATAATCTCTGGTTCTAGGTATTTGGATCTGGTTCTGCAGGTCCTGAGTGGAAGCTGTGTACTTCATGCAGTTGTTAACTTAATCTGAAGGTCTTCAGTGGATGCCTTTCCTATTTGCAGTTTTTTACCTCTGGAAGATTCTTAAGACTCCTCAGATGAAAGTCTATGGCTGGGACAGTCTTCCAGTCTGTGGCGGTCACAAAACATGTCTGCAAGTTGTTTGCACCCCTTCCATCAAGGGGTGGCGGTTATGTCCCTACCCCCATGAACTTAAATGAGCTTTGACTGTCTTGTCTAATACAATAAGCTAGAAGAGTGTTATGTGACTTCCAATTACCCAAGGACACTCTCTACAGGAGACTGAATAGAGAGAGGGAGAGAAGGAGAGATTGGTTTGAGCGACCCCAGCTGTTTTATCTCCTAGTAAACAATTCAAACAGAGTCTTCCAAGCCCAGGCATTAAACATATTAGTGAAGACTTTGAGATGACTCTAGCTACTGCCTGGCTGGAACCTCATGTGAGACTCTGAAAGAGAACTGCCTAGCTGAGCCCAGGTGATTCTTCATGTACAAGCCGATTAGACGGCTGGTGAGTACAGTAGCAGTTCATACCTACTGGTGACAAGACCAAACAGCTTTCCCTGATTTATTATATTTGGTACCATTATCAGAAGAGAGAAGAGTAGAATACTCTGTTGATGATTAATTTAGGATTATCCTGAGAGTATTAAAAAAAATCTCCAGGACCTTTAATTTAGTTCATAAAATATATTATACATGCCATCAGTTGACAAGAATTTTGAAACCTGGAAACCTATAAGTAAAATCTTTTGTGGCTTATTATCGTACAGTCTTTGTACATGAACATTAGTATGCTTCTTTTAACCTGAGAAGTACAACATCATCGAAACATATGCATCTTAATAGTTTACCTATACATAATTTAACTTAGAAAGACTGAAACCTTTTAGCTTGTAAATTTTCTTTTATCCTAAGTTTGGTAAACATAAGAGCCCTCACAGCAAATTTGAGTCAATTAAAATTTGAAGAATGTGAAATAAACCTAATTATTCTTATTAGGCTTCCATTTTTGTACTGAGGTAAAATGCACATAACATAGAATTAAGCATTTTAAAGTGTACAATTTAGTGGCATTTGTACATCTATGATGTGTTGCAAGCATCATATCTATCTAGTTCCAAAACATTTTCAGCACCTCGGAAGAAAATTCCAATTAAATAGTCACTCCCCAACCCTCCCTCCCCATCTCCCCAAGCAATCACTTTCTGTCTCTGGATTTACCTATTCTGGATATTTCTTATAAATAGAATCATAACATATGTGATCTTTTGTATCTGGCATCTTTCACTTAGCATAATGCTTTTAAGGTTCCTCTATCTTCTAGCATGTATTACTGTTTTATTCCTTTTTATGGATGAATAGTATGTCACACTGTTTTGATTACTGTAGCTTTGTAGTAGGTTTTGAAATCAGGAACTGTGAGTTCTCCAACTTTGCTTTTCTTTTTCAAGATTACTTTGGTTGTTCAGTGTCCCTTGCAATTCCACATGAATTTTAGGATCAGCTTTTCCATTTCTGCACAAAAGGCCATTGGGATCTTAATATGGATTGCATTGCATCTGAAGATTGCTTTGGGTAGTATTGCCATATTAATGATATTAAGTCTTCCAACCCGTGAACAAGGTATATCTTTTCATTTATTTAGGGCTTGTTTGATTTCTTTCAACAATACTTTGTAGTTTTCAGCGTATTTTTAAAAATCTCATTGGTTAAATTTATTCCTAAGTATTTTATTTTTTTGATATTATGGATTATTTTCCTAATTTCATTTTCAAATTATTCATTGCTAGTGTATCAAAATACAAGTGACTTTTGTATTCAATCTGGTATCTTGTAATTTTGCCAAATTATTTTATTAGCTCTAATAGCTTCTTTGTGGATTCCTTAGGATTTTCTCTATATAAGATCATGTCTCCTGCAAATACACATAATTTTACTGCCTCCTTTCCAATTTGGAAAACTTATATTTCTTTTTCTTGATTAATTGTTATGACTAGAACTTCCAGGATAATGCTGAATAGAAGTGGCAAAAGTACATATCCTTGTCTTGTTCCTAATCTTAGGAGGAAAGCTTTCAGTCTTTATAATTGAGTGTGATGTTAGCTGTGCGGTTTTCCATACATGTCTTTTATTAAATTAAGAAAGTGCCCTTCTGGGGCCGTCCCTGTGGCTGAGTGATTAAGTTCACGTTACGCTGCAGTGGCCCAGGGTTTTGCCCATTCTGATCCCGGGTGCGGACATGGCACCGCTCGTCAGGCCACGTTGAGGTGGTGACCCACATGCCACAACTAGAAGGACCTGCAACTAAGATATACAACTATGTACTGGGGGGATTTGGGGAGACAAAGCAGAAAAAAAAAAAAAAAGATTAGCCACAGTTGTTAGCTCAGGTGCCAATCTTAAAAAAAAAAAGTGCCCTTCTATTCCTACTTTGATGTTTGTTTGTTTGTTTGTTTGTTTGTAAATATGGAATCCTTCACGAATTTGCATGTCATCCTTGCATAGGGACCATGCTAATCTTCTCTGTATCGTTCCAATTTTTTTTTTTAGTATATGTACTGATGAAGTGAGCACAACGTTTTTTTTTTTAATCATGAAAGGGTGCTGGATTTTGTCAAAATTTTTTTTTGCATCAACTGAGACAGTTGTGTGTGTTTTTTCTTTGTTCTATTAATATAGCGTATTATATGGATTGATTTTTGTATTTGAACCACCCTTGCATTCCTGGATAAATCCCACTTGGTCATGATGTATAATCCTCTTAATAAGATGCTGGGTTTAGTTTGCTAGAATTTTGTAAAGAATTTTTACATCCATATTCATAAGCAATATTGGTCTATAGTCTTTTCTTGTGGTAGCCTTCCTTTTTAAGTTGAAGGAGCACGTGTTTTTGTTACTTGGTGGCCATTTTGGGAAAGCCAAAGACAGTTTATGGGAAAAATGCATAATTCTGAATTTGAACTCTGAATTTGGGAAGACAAAATCAAGAAGCATAGTCAGAGGACACAGATATGAAAATAATTCATAATTATCTAAGGGCATAAACAGCTACAATCACTATTTTGAAAACACAGAAATAAGTAACAATGTCAATAAATATAGATCTAACAGCCTGATATGGAAAACCATGGTACACTCATGTACAGAATACTGTGGGAGTCCAGAGCAAGAGCAGCCAAATAAGACTGAGTACCAAGAAAAACAGGAGAATTGTTACTTTGGCTGAGTCACTGAGAGTAAAATCTAGTTGGAGACAGAATATATATATAAAATTATAAATAGCGTAGACTAGTAGTAAGTGCTAAATAAGGCATCCAAGTCAGTAAATGACACAGGAAGGAACTTCTTGCATGCATTGGACCAGTTGGGAAAGAAAAGAAAGCGGAATTTAAGGTGGTTTTTAAGTTCGGGTAGAACTGAGAAACAGAAGAAGGGAGTGGGAAGAGTTGGAACCTCAGGTGAAGACATCATTTGGTAGATGATATGTAGCAATTTTTTGTGGCTGCAGGGTTCAAGGAAGGGAATAGTGCTGAAGATACACTTAGGTCTTGGAAGACAGGTTAAAGGCAGACTAAGTTAAGGTTAAAAACTAGACTAAGAGGATTGGATAAACAAAAGAATGTGCAATGGAAAAAGAAAGGAACATAAAGACAGGAATAGATATTGGAGTGAGAGGAAGAGAAAGGAGAGTTACCTCACCTCTGAGGTGTCTGACCCTCAAGCTGTAGTGACATTAAAAATGGGAAATATAAACTATACTTATAATCAAACAAATAAATATATTTAATGCCTGCCTGGTGCAAAGTTCTTGAACAGTGCTTCTTAAAAGATGGCTTAGGAATTCCTGTGATTTCTTATGTATCTCTTTTGAAATTTCTTGTACTGATATTTAGACTGACGGTGTACATATTTTTATTTCCTTTGTGAACTCTCATAATTAAGAAACGTATAATGTTAAAATGTGCTAGATTAATTATGAGATTTCTGAAGTTAATTTTTAATCATGTAATAATACATTAATATGTTCTTGTAAAAATGAAAACAATACAGACACAGCTTAAGGGCTCCAATTCTGATCCTCTCCCTGACACCAGTCTTAATATAGTGTGTATTCTTCCAGAGCTTTTGTCATGCATTTACCAAGTTATGAATTCATATAAAATATACACTTAAATGCTATACTGTACTTCTCCTTCTGCAACTTAAAAAAACCCCAAATCCACAATATCTTGGATTTGTTCATCTTTTAAACTGCTGCATGTATTCTGCAATATGGATGTATCACAATTAATTTAGCCATTTACCTGCTGTGAACGTCCTAACTTCTCAATGTTACTGCCCTGCACAGAACAACTAGCATACAGTTCCTTACGCAAACATGCTGGTGTTTCACTATCATTGACAGCAATTAGTGAAACTGCAGAGTCACAGGGAAGGTGTATTTTAAAATGTAATAGTCTTTCAAAGTGGCTGTACCAATTTTCACGCCTATGTCGACGTTTTGAATCACTCCTCTCTTGCCAGAGAGTTTGCCCCCAGTTGGGTTCTAGGCCCAACAACCGTTTCCCGCCGGGCGCCAGAGCCCGGCCCAGACACACCCGCGTCCGCCTCCCTTGCGTTAGTTTCGGCACCGCCCCTTCCGCTCGGGGGACCCGCCTCCCGGCCCCGCTTCTTCCGGGGGCGGGGCGTTGGCCGGCCGTGACGTCACTGCAGGCCGGACGCCATCTTGCTGGTTTGCGGCCAGTCTTGGATGTAGCAGCAGCAGTGGGGAAGGGTGGGGTGAGGGGGCGAGGCCGCGGCGAGGGCGGCGAAACTCTCCTCCCCTTGGCCCCACCGCGTGGAACGGCGTGAACGCGGTGTCGGAGGGATGTCCGCCTTCTCTGAGGCGGCGCTGGAGAAGAAGCTGTCGGAGTTGAGCAACTCGCAGCAGAGCGTGCAGACCTTGTCCCTGTGGCTCATCCACCACCGCAAGCACTCGCGGCCCATCGTCACAGTGTGGGAGCGGGAGCTGCGTAAAGGTGAGTCGCCCGCGCCTCTCGGCTGCTCCCCGCCACCCGGCCTGTTCCCTAGCGCCCCTAAGACCCACCCCCACCACGCGCCTCGGGAGCCTCACTCCCCTGCGATCCCAGCTCCCCGCTGCCTGGTATCCTTCTACCTGGCGCCCCCGGCCTCCTGGCGTTGGTGGTCCGCGGGCTAGGAGGAGCCGTGTGCACTGCGCTTCCTGCAAAGTCGGCGCTTAGTAGATAATGTAGAATAAAGGAATGGAAGATTTAAAAAAAACACTTCTATTGATTTAACACAGAAACAGTAGCCAGGGGCTCAGGACTCTGCACCTAATTAGAGCCAGAAATT
The DNA here is from genome assembly GCF_041296265.1 of Equus caballus. NCBI lineage: Eukaryota > Metazoa > Chordata > Mammalia > Perissodactyla > Equidae > Equus > Equus caballus. Next base: position 64,703,751 of record NC_091691.1, on the reverse strand, counting down.
CAGGCAATTTTTTTTTCATTCCGTAGATTATAATGGAGGATGGAGAGGGAAAGGGTAGAGACGTGGAAAGGAAAAGATTGGTGTGAGTTTACCTCCATCATTTCTATAACACATCAACTCGATCTTGTAATTGTAAGATTAATAGAGGAATCAGAGCTTTAAAACTGGGGAGTCTAAAAGAAGAAGCTGCGTGATGCAATGGAAAGAACCCTGAATTTGTAGATTTTAGAAGACCTGGATTGGGCAAATTGCTTAATTTCCGGATTGCATTTTCCTCACCTGAAAGTGAGGGAGTTCGAGTAAGTGATTTAAGGTCCTTTCTTGCTGTGTGATTATATGCCTCTAGGGCAGCGTCTTTATTTTGCAAAACATTCGATTGTGCTCCTGTAAATGATGTTAACTTTTTTGAGCAGTAATCTGCTGTCACTAAAATATCCAGAATCATTTCACTTCTGCAAATCAGCTTTATCTGTAAGAACTGATTGTATGTTAGTGAGACTGAAAATAAAGAAATTTCATTTGCTTAGTCTGGGTTTGTACCTTAATTCATTGGATAGAGAGAGTGGGCACTCTTCATTGTTGTTTTAGACATCCTGATGTATCGATATAATGGTTATTTACTAATTAGGGGCTTTAACAAACTGTTATTATTCAAAGTAGGTGCTTGTTTACTGACCCATGTAAAAGCTATATAACGTATTAATATGAGAGCCAAAATGTAGCATTGGCTATGTAGAATGGAGACAAACTGTCCTTTTCTTATGTATTTGCTTGTGGTTGATCACTTAGAAGAAATGGATTTAGAGCCTCCTTTTTCAGTTCATATGTAAGTGTATATGTATTGGCTCTCAAAGAGGAATTCGTCTTCTGTGAGTAGCCAAAAAGGTTTGAGAAAGAGATATAAACGTCTGCAAAATAGCTGTGAACTTTGAGAAGGCAGGAATTATCTTTGCTTGTAGACCTCACTAGATTTCAAAATCAGCAACAGATTTATACTTTTTTTTGGAAAGAGCATTTAGAAACACATATAATCAATAAAGGATTGATACCCGGACTATCTTAAGAACCTCCACAAATGAATAGAAAAATGGCAATACTGTTAAACGTATTTCACATGAGAGGAAACTTGAAAGGCTAATAAATTATACTTAATCTTACTAATTAGGAAAAAAAAACCAATGAGGTACCACTTTATACCTTTTAGTCTGCAAAATTGAAAAGTATGACAATACTAAGAATTGGTGAAGATGAAGAGAAACAGGCGCTCTCTTACACTGCTGGTTGGAGTGTAAGAAGATCGACTTAGCAACCTCTAATGGAGTTGAAGGTATATATCCGTTGACCCAGCAGTTCTTCCAGGAATATTTCTAGAAACTAGTACCTCTGCTCAAGGAATTATGTTTATTGCAGCCTCTTAATGACAAAATTAGAAACAGTTTGAACATCTCATTGGTTAGAATTTGGACAAATATATTGTGATACAGTTGTGCTGCATAAAATATATTGTGATACAGTCATGTGCTGCATAATGATATTTCAGTCAGTAATGGACTACGTATATGACGATGGTCCCTAAGATTAGTACCATATAGTCTAGGTGTGTAGTAGACTATACCATCTAGGTTTTCTGTAAGTACACTGTGATGTTCACAGAATGATGAAGTCATCTAACGACATGTTTCTCAGAACATATCCCTGTGGTTAAGGTAGGCATGACTATTCAAACAATATAATAATGTCCAGCAGCTTTCACGAGTGAACTAGAGCTACGTGAAACAACACAACTGAATTAAAAAGCAGCAAGCAAAATGCTGAGCTAAGAAAGCAAGGTACAGACCAATATACTATTTGGTAAAGTTTTAAAACACGCGAAACAATAATATTGTTTACAGATAACCTGTGATTACAGTTGAAATGTCCATAGTAATGATTAACACCATATTCTGAGGGAGAGAGGAAATGAAAGTGGATCTGTGTTATCTTATATTTCATATATTTTTTTTAAAAAATTGATACAAATGTGAGAAAATGATGAGATGTGCTATTCGATGGGTTTGGGGTTTCCATATGTTTAAGTGCTTCATAATTAGAAGAAATTAAAGGCATATACATAAATTAGGAGGAGGGTGGTGTTGGGTGATGATAGTAATGGTAGTAATAATGGTAGTGATGATCATGCTCCTGCTCCAATTGTCACTTTGGTCTGGGATTAAATTCTGCCAGGGGTTTCCCTTTTCTTGACACATGACTGTGCGTTTGTAAGGCATAGCCTTTGTGTCCCCCCTCTCTGCAGTTTTGCTCATCAACTTGAGAATCTTCTCTTATGTATCATAATGATAATGATAGTAATTTACTGAGCACCAGGCATTGTGTTAGCCGTCTTCCTCTGAGATCTTGAATCTTCACATTACCTCTGCAAAATAAGTATTTATGAAAAGAATTGATCAAATTTGAAATAGAGAAATCAAGAAATAAACTAAGGAAAATTGATTGAACGTTCTCTATTGTGAGGCATTCTTTACTTTCTTGAAGAGTTTAAAGAAGATGAAAATGTGACAGTAGGAAAAATAACTGTTCAAAATATAAGGATGTAGGTGTAGGTAAAATGATGTGTCAGACTTGTTTATCATTCAGTTCTGAAGATTTCCTCTTTTTCTACCTTTGTCTCCTTTAAAGACGGAGAACTTCTATTTGGAGGGATATACCCCAAGGCCTTTGTGAAGACCAAAGTAGCTATAATTTCCTTAATAAATGCAATAGAGTATAACCAAAAACATAAGTGACCATTTTATTTTTGTTTTCTAACGGCTTTATTGAGAAATAATTAACATACCATACAGTTCACCCATTTAAAGTGTACAGTTCAGTGGTTTTAGGTATATCATATAGTTGTAAAACCATCACCATAAACAACTTTAGAATGTTGTCATCACCCGAAAAGTAACTCCAAGCCTGTTAGCCACCATTCCCCAATCCCCCACCCCTGGCATCAACCCATAAATTAAAGATAATTTACTTTATCTCTATAGATTTGCCTATTCTTAGTATTTTGTTAAATGGAATCATGTGATATGTGGTCTTTTGTGATGGGCTTCCTTTCGTTAGCATAATGTTTTCCAGGCTTATCCATGTTGTAGCATCTATCAGTACTTCATTCTTTTGTGTGGCCAAATAGTCCATTGTATGAATTTATCTGTTCATCAGTTGATAGACATTTAGGTTGTTTCCATTTTTTGACTATTATGAATAATGCTGCTGTGAACATTTGTGTACAAGTTTTTGTGTGGATGTGTTTTCATTTTCCTTGGCTATATATCTAAGAGTGGAATTGCTAGGTCATATAAGAACTCTGCATTTAACCTTTTGAGGAACTGATATACTTCTCCACAGTTACATCATTAGACGTTCCTAACAGCAATGTGTGAGGATCCAGTGTATCTACATCTGTGTCAACACTTGTTATTATCTTTTTGAGTATAGCCACCTAATTGGGTGTAAAATGGTATCTCATGGTGGTTTTGATTTGCATGTCCTTGATGACTAATGATGTTTAGCATATTCTCATATGCTGCTTGACCATTTGTATGTCATCTTTGGAGAAATGTCTATTCAAATCCTTGCCCATTTTTAAATTGGGTTATCTTTTTATTATCAGATTGTAAGTGTTCTTTATGTATTGTAGATGTGAGTCCCTTATCAGAACCATGATTTGCAAATATTTTGTCCCATTCAGTAAGTTGTCTTTTCATTTTCTTAATAGTGTCTTTTTTTTTTTGTTAAGATTTTATTCTTCCTTTTTCTCCCCAAAGCCCCCCGGTACATAGTTGTGTATTTTTAGTTGTGGGTTCTTCTAGTTGTGGCATGTGGGATGCTGCCCCAGCGTGGCTTCATGAGCAGTGCCATGTCTGCGCCCAGGATCCGAACTGGCAAAACCCTGGGCCACTGCAGTGGAGCACAAGAACTTAACCACTTGGCCATAGGGCTGGCCCCAATAGTGTCTTTTGAAGGTGATTGTTTTAAACTCTAAATGACTCAGTACTGGACTAAATTATAGAACTATTAATATACACTCTTAGTTAAATTATATGTTACATTCATTGCTGTAGAAATACTGACCATGAATGTACCAGAATTTACAAAAAAACCCACATTTTGGCTCTTTTCTACACACAAACACAACAGCAAAAACATCTCTGCAAGAGTTGTAGAAAACAAGAGAGGAAGAAGTTCTTTGCAGTTGATTAGAGTCATTGCCTTCACTAGTCTAGTTAATTGACTTCTTTACATCAACCTTTTGTATGTTATTCATACTTGAGTCTTAAAAAAATCTTAATTGCCTCAGCCCTTTAGAGTGTATTAATTCACCCTGTATTTATTATCTTCCATGTGTCAGGCATTGGATATTCCAGTGATAGAGAAAACAGAACTTTTGTATGTCAAATATATTTCAATTAAAAAAAAAAGAAAAAAAGAAAGTTTGTCCCTGTCCTCATAGAACTTGTAGTCTCATGGGGAGGGCAAACAATAAACAAGAAAATTGTAAATGTAAATTCTGTATTAAGCCCATTAGGTAGTTAAGATGTTGAGGGAAATCATCTCTGTAAGGTGGCCTTTGGTAAAAGTCCTCTCTGAGCTAGCTATTCCATAAGCAAGGAGGGGGCATTCAGCCACTGGGAATATGTGAAGGTGCTGAGGCGAGAAATAGCTTGGGATGTGAAGAACCAAACCTGGGAATGTTCAGCCCTTGAATGCTTGTGACTGTTTTTCCCAAAATTGGCAACAATTAAAATATTAGATTATTTAAAGTTTAGCTTTTCCTTCTATATGTAATCATTTGTTAAAATCAGTACTTTGTTATCAATAAACTGTATTAGAAATCTTTCAGGAACCAATTATCACTTTATATTGTATTATGGATTGGGGGGTTATGGGTTGGTTATGAAGTAGATAATGGGTTCCTTTACGTGATTGTTTTCTTTTTTCAATTTTTAGCCTCCATAACCCCAGCAAATTGCCTTTCATGAAAGTTCTTAAATATGTTGAATTAATATTTAAGTTCATGAATACGGCTTTAGATTTCTAAGAGGTGCTAAAATAAGTACTGTGTATTCTTAGAGGCTCTAATTTATTTGGCTTTAGAAAATAGAAAAGGCAAAGAACATTTTTCGTTTGCTTTAAAAAGATGTAGCAATATAAATCCTGAAAATGAAGAGATCCTATTTTGAATTGACAATTCAGTGGCTTTTATATTGTCTGATACTGTTATTTGTTTCTGTTTTAGAGTTAGAATTGAATGAGTAAGTTAGTGTTTATATTTTGTAAGTTCTTACACTTAAAAGGATTTGATGTTCTCAAACTGCATGAGTTTTATGAACTCCCATGTAGTCATCAGCCAGCTTCCACAGTTACATTCTTTGTCAACAATATAAAAAAAGTTAATTTCTTAAAATATCATCAAATATCCAGCCAGTATTTGTTTCCTTGACTGTCTCACTTTTTTTTTTTTTTTTGAGATTGGCACCTAAGCTAACATCTGTTGCCAGTCTTTTTATTTATTATTTTTTTTCTTCTTTTTCTCCCCAAAGCCCCCCAGTACATAGTTGTGTTTCTAGTTGTACATCCTTCTGCTTGTGCTGTGTGGGACGCTGCCTCAGCATGGCCTGGTGAGTGGTGCCATGTCCACGCCCGGCATCTGAACCAGTGAAACCCTGGGCTACCAAAGCAGAGCGTGAGAACTTAACCACTTGGCCACTGGGCTGGCCCCTTGCATTTTTTTTTTTTAACCGTTTGTTTGAATCAGGATCTGAGTAAAGTTCATTCATTGCATTTGATTATTATATTCCTTAAGTCCATTACATCTATAGATTCTCTCTGTCTTTTATTTTAAATTTATTCTTTGGAAAAGCCAAATTGATTGTACCATGGAAATTCTCACAGGGTAGACCATGGATTCTCACTGTATGATTTAAGGATTCCTTTACTCTCTTAAAAATTATTAAGGACCCCAGATCTTTCATTTATGTGGGTTAGATCTATTGGTAGTTATATTAGAAATTAAAACATTTAAAAATATTTAGTAATTATTTATTTTAAAATAATACTAAATCAGTTTCATGTTAACATAAAATAACATTTTTAATGAAAAATAACTTTTCTAAAAATGTTAGAGAAAAAAGTGATTGTTTTACATGTTTATATCTGTCTTAATTGAAGACAGCTGGATTCTTGTGTCTGCCTCTGCATTTAGTCTTGCTGTATTATATAACACATGACTTCTGGAATATACCACTGTACACGTCTAAGAGAACGAGTGTGAAAAAGGCAAATAATGTCTTAGTATTATGTGAAAATAGTTCTTCATGAACCATGTGAAAGGTTCTTGAGGACCCTCTGGGATCCACAGACCGTATATTGAGAACTAGATCATTTCCTATAAATTGGTAATTAGAGCAAGAGGCTAGGGCACATTGCTTTGCCTTAAGCAGACATCTTCCCTCCAAAATATTAATTCCTACTCAATGTGAATTTAAACTGAATTTATGAAATTTCCCTTTGGCCTATAATGTAATTTTCTTTAGATTCTCTTTCCTGTGACGCATAAAGCGTTTTAAAAAAACTATTGATTTGGGGCTGGCCCCGTGGCCGAGTGGTTAAGTTCGCGTGCTCCGCTGCAGGCGGCCCAGTGTTTCGTTGGTTCGAATCCTGGGTTCGGACATGGCACTGCTCGTCAAGCCACGCTGAGGCAGCGTCCCACATGCCACAACTAGAAGGACCCACAATGAAGAATCTACAACTATGTACTGGGGGGCTTTGGGGAGAAAAAGGAAAAAATAAAATCTTTAAAAAAAAAAACAAAAAAACTATTGATTTGATACTGTTTTTGCTGCTGCAAAACTTAATTTAAGAAAATTACTCTTAAATTTCTAATAAAAATAAAGGTGTGCTCCTACATAAACATAATACGATAATCCATAATTTTATAGGTGTATTTTTGAATAACTTTTTTTTTTTAAAAGATTGGCACCTGAGCTAACATGTGTTGCCAATCTTTTTTTTTTTTTCCCTTCTTCTCCCTGAAGCCCCCCCAGTACATAGTTGTATGTTGTAGTTGTGATCCTTCTGGGTGTGCTGTGTGGGATGCCACCTCAGCGTGGCCTGATGACTGGTCCATGCCCAGGATCCAACCGGTGAAACCCTGGGCCGCTGAAGCAGAGTGGGCAAACTTAACTACTTGGCCTGGGACAGCCCCCCTGAATAAAATGAATTTTTCATTGAAAATGTATAAGTAAAACTTTCTCCTATTGGTTTCCTTTATTCAGCAAATACCTATTGAGCTCCTTTTCTTGCTGGATCAAGGATGATTCAGCACATAAGAGACACTTGGCTGTCTTCATGGAGCTTGCATATCAGTCAGGGAAATGGTTTCTACTAAACCAGTAACTGCACAGTGATACAAAGGAGAAATATAACTGGGAAACTAGCCTAGTATAAGCAATCAAGGAAGACTTTTTTGATTTGAGATTCGAAGTATGAGTAGAATTTACTAGGAGCTGTACAAAGCTTTAGTCAATTTGGATGTGATCTTATGTAGAACAAATGTTATTTGACATTTTAAGTAAAACATTTCAGTTCATAACTCCTTTTTGGAACTGGGCAGGATAATAAACATTTTAGATAAACTTTTTTTTTCCTGCTTTTTCTCCCCAAATCCCCCCAGTACATAGTTGTATATTTTTTAGTTGTGGGTCCTTCTAGTTGTGGCATGTGGGACGCTGCCTCAGCGTGGCCTGACGAGCAGTGCCATGTGGCGCCCAGGATCCGAACCAGCAAAACTCTGGGCCACCGAAGCGGAGTGTGCGAAGCTTAACCACTTGGCCACGTGGCTGGCCCCTAAACTTTTAATGTTTTATGTCTGCAAAGAACTTTAAGTGATTTAAGGTGTTTTTAATCTTTGTAAAAATGCATTGAGAAGATTATAATGATGAATTATTTATTTAGTCACCTTGCTGTCATCTGTGTTTTTGGTTCTCTGGCATAACTCTTGGCTGCTGTCAGGGATTCTTCTTTTTATATCTCTTTTTATGGCTTTTCCTTAGTCCCTTGTATCTATAATAATGGAGAAGTTAAGAAAAAAGTTTGCCATGCTTATGTTAAATGCTTGAACTTACGTTTCCAAGTATATTTAGTAAATACATATTTCAGTAGGTAATAACATGCACATAGGTACAAAATTCAAAAGGCAAAAAAGATTATAAAGAGAGGAGTAAGGCTCTTTCCCATTCCTTTCCCTACCCATTCATTTTCCCTACCCAGAATCAATCTGTTACCAGTGTATGGATTCTTCTAGAATTTTCTATGCATATACAGTCATATACTCATGTTATAGTTTCTCTCTTTCTTGTTTAGACAAATGGTAGAGTATTATATAGACTTCTCTGTGCTCTGCTTTTTTTCATTTCAACCTTTCATGTCAAAAGTATTTGTATATTAGATGTTTGTATCCTTTTAAAAAAGGGCTGCATTATATTCCGTTTTATGGATGCACCAAAATTTATATAACCGTCACTCTATTTATGAACTTTAGGATGTGTCAGCTTTTTCTTTTACAATTTATGAATATTAATTTGTGTTACTAAATATTCTAGATATTTTCTTAATGGTTTCAGCTGATGATTTAAAAGACCCTGATAGAAGTGATAAACCTTAGTGTAGCACACTGTTTTTTTTAAGTTCATTTTTACCCCCACCCGTTTGAAATGTCTCTTTCATCGTATATTAAGTTTTCTTATGTGTTTAGCGTATTTCTAGACTGTCATTCTCTTCCATTGGTCTGTCTGTCTACTCATGTACCACTGTCACTCTTATGTTTTCATATTTGGTAGGACATCTACCCCCAGTTCCTACCTTGCCCACTGCAAATTACTCTTCTTTTTTTGCACATTCTTCTTTTTTCCCCTTATAAGTGCTAAAATCAGCTTGTCATTTATAGGAAGAAAACATTTTGGTATTTTTGGAGTTATTACTTCAATTTGTTCATTAGCTTAAAAAGAACTCACATTTTTATAATGGTGAATCTTCTTAGGCTGAGAGCTGGACAATTTTATTCTAAATGTATTTATTGTAATTGTTTAAATAAGTGATTCTCAAACTTTCCGGGTGTTCATGATGCTTTGTAAAGCTCCATAAAGACTGCCATGAAATGCATATTTAAGTTCAAAATGACTGTCTAATTTTAATGCATCTTACATAATTCTAGTACAGGCTAATAGAAGGAAGTGTCAAAGGATTAAGTTACATTATGCAGAAAGATTTAAAACTGAAAAGGTTTGCATCAAATTTTTTTTGTAAATTGGGAAAATGGTTTGCATTGGTTGATTTTTGTGATGGCGCACTTTGGTCTATCTCAGGGACTATCGTTCTGCTTCAAGAAAACGAATTCTGTTTTAAAAACCTTATTTAATTCAACACACTGTCGTTGTCTCTTTAGTATTTGCACAAATCATAATGTGTACTGTTCTATTTTATAGACTATTCTTTAAAACAAGTGAAATTTGGGTAATCAAGATCCATGTTTTCTTTGAACTATCAAAAAATTCAGTTTTCTTAGTAGAGTATCATGAGTTATCATCTTGAACAGCACTTGTGATGGTTAATTTTATGTTGCAACTTGACTGGGTCATGAGGTGGCTAGGTATTTGGTCACACAGTATTCTGGGTATGTCTGTGAAGGTGTTTCTGGCTGAAATTTATCATTTGAATCTGTAGACTGAGTAAAGCAGATTGCTTGCCCTCCCTAATGTGGGTGGGGCTCATCCACTCAGTTGAAGGGCTGAATAGAACAAAAAGGCTGACCCTCTTGTGAGTAAGACGGAATGATCTTGCTGCTGGACTGCCTTCTTCTCTGCCTTTGGCCTCAAACTGAAACATGAGCTCTTCCTGGGTCTTGACCCTGCTGGCTTTTGGACTGAAACTACACCATCAGCTCTGCTTGGTCTCCAGCTTGCTGACTGCAGATCTTGAGACTTGTCGGCCTCTATAACCACATGAGCCAGTTCCTTATAATACTGTAATCTTTTTATATGTTTACACACACACATACCTACCTTATTGGTTCTGTTTCTCAGGAGAACCCTGAGTATTATAGCACTTCATCTGGGTTTACTACAGTTTAATTAGTAAATCAACTAATATTTATTGTGGATTTAATCCAAATAAGTTATGGTTTTAGAATTTTTAAAATGCAGTTGATATGCTATAACTAGCTTGTGGCAGAAAACCCTTAATGGTTAAAAAGTAATTTCATTTTATGTATTTATAATTTGATGCTTTAGATGTTATTTCTACTTTCTGCCATATGCTGAGGATTCAATAATCCTCTTTTTTAGCCCCAGTCTCAATGTTACTGAATGGTATTTCTTGAGAACCTCAAATGCAACTAGCATAAAGTAACCCTTTATGTCATCTTTCCCCACTCCTGTCCCAAACTGTAGCTCTTCCTGTCTTTCCTATTTAAGTGAAAGGCATTACTGTCTACCAGTTGCCTAAGCTCAGAAGTTCAAGGTTGTCTTGACCCCTCTGTACATGCCTCACCTTCAGCTTTTTTATTGCAATTTTAGCAATATCTCCTTTCCCATCCCACTGCTCAGGTTCTCATCTTTCACTAGCACTCTTGCAGTAGCCTCCCAGTTGTGTCTAGTCTCATTCAACAACCAGTTGTCCTCCTTACTAATGTTAACATAGAATTACTATATGACCCAGTAATTCCACTCTTACGTATATATTCAAAAGAATTGAAAGCAATTATGCAAACAAATACTTTACAGGAATGCCCATAGCAGTGCTATGCCCAATACCAAAAAGGTGGAAACCACTTGAGTGTCTCTCAGTGGATGAATGGATTTATGTGGTATATCAATGCAGTGGAATATTAATTCACCCATAAAAAGGAATGAAGTACTGATGCTTGCTACAAGGTAGATGAACCTCAGAAACATGTGAAGTGAAAGAAGCCAGGCACAAATGTCACATATTCTTTGAATCCATTTATATGAAATATCTAGAATAGGTAAATCCACAAAGACAGAAAGTGGTTGTCAGGGACTAGGGGAAAGGAGGAATGAGGAGTGAATGACTGCTTAATGGGTATAAGGTCAGGTTTGGGGGTGACAGAAATGTTTTGGAACTAAATACAAATGATGGTCGCACAACCTTATGAATGTACTAAATACCCCTGAAATATACACTTTAACATGGTTAATTTTATGTTCTGTGAATTTTCTCTCAATAGAAAAATGATATAAATACCTTGCACTTTTATGTGTCTATGTGCTTTTATATACTCTTCTGTTTTCATATTTCTACTCTGTTCCCCAAGCCTCCAAGCTCTGGTGTAAACTGCTCTCTTCCACTTTTGACAGTTTGATTATGTATCTTGGGGTGGATCTCTGGGTTTATCCTACTTGACCTTCTTGGATTTGTAAATTCATGTTTTCACCAAAATTTGGGGAGTTTTGGCCATATTTCTTCAGATACTCTCTATGCACCCTTTTCTTCTCCTTCTGGGACTCCTATAATGTGTGTGTCCGTCATCTTGGTGGTGTTCCACAGGTCCCTATGCTTTGTTCAGTTTTCTTCATTCTTTTTCTTTCTTCAAATATGCTTGTTCTCCCTACTCTGACATGTTCTGTGGTATCACCTCCTGAGTACTTTTTACTGCTATTATTATAGCATTTGTCATACTGTATTTTAATGGTATTGAGTTTCTTACTACTGGAGGAGTGAGCCTATTTCTTTGTTCCCTCACAACCTAGCATTCAGTAGATACTCAGTGAGTTATTGAATGAATATTGGAAATTATGTAGAATCTGAGACTTTTAAGAGTTGGAAGGAGTATTGCAGGATGTTTTGCTATTTCTTTTAAAGATAGGACCTTTTAAAGATAGGGCCTGATTTAGGAACTTCTGACATCTTAAGGCAAAGAATGAACTCTAGTTATAAACATTTCCCTGATTGAGAAAGACTTGAAAAATTTCCAGCTTATTTAGTCTGTCATATTTTTCTGCTCCTCTCATATTTATCCATTCTTAGAAAAGTAGTTCTTAAAGTGTGGTCAGCACATTCCCCTGAGTGGATGACCAAGACTATTTTAGGGTATGTATGGGTCCACAAGGTAAAAATTATTTTCATAATTCTACTAAGACATTTTTCCTCCTTTTCACTGTGTTGACATGAGCTTTGATGGTGTGAATGCAAAGGTGAGTGAAAACTAGTAGTGCCTAATCATTACTCCAAGCAGAGGCACCGCACTGTCCCAGTCGTCTTTGTATTTTTCACACCACACACTCACAGCTAAAAATATATCACTTTCCTCACTGTGCTCATCAGAGCAGTTTGGATCACTAATTTTTTTAAATCTTGACCCTTGAGTGCGTGTCTTTTTTTGTGTGTGGGTGTGTATTTTTTCATTGTGGTAAGATGTACATAAAGTCTTTTTTTTCTTTTTTGTGGTAAACTATATATAATATAAATTTACAATTTTAATCACTTTTTAAGTATACAGTTCAGTGACATTAAGTCTATTTCACATTGTTTTACAACCATCATCACCTCTTATCTCCAGAACTTTTTTCATTTTCCTAAACTGAACCTCTGTATACCCATTAAACAGTAACTCCTCATTCTCTCCTCTCCTAGCCCCTGGCAACCACTCTTCTGCTTTCTGTCTGTGAATTTGACTACTCTGTGTAACTCATATAAGTAAAATCATAAAGTTTGCTTTTCTATGACTGGCTTATTTGACTTAGCATAAAGTCTTCAAAGTTCATCCATGTTGTAGCATGTGTCAGAACTTCTTTCCTTTTTAAGGCTGAATAATACTCCATTGTATGTGTATACAGGCATTGCCTCAGGGAGATTGTGGGTTATGTTCCAAACCCCCACAGTAAAGTGGATATCACAATAAAGTGAGTCACACGAATTTTTTGGTTTCCCGGCGCATATAAAAATTACGTTTACAATATACTGTAGACTATTAAGTGTGCAATAGCATTATGTCTAAAAAGAAAATGTACAGTCCTTGATTAAAAAATACTTTATTGCTAAAAAATGCAAACCATCACATGAGCCTTCAGTGAGTCATAATCTTTTTGCTGGTGGGGGGTCTTGCCTTGATGTTGATGGCTGCTCATTGATCCAGGTGGTGGTTGCCAAATGTTGGGGTGGACATGGCAGTTTGTTAAAAGTACGACAGTGAAGTTTGTGGAATCTGCTGACTCTTCCGTTCACGAATGATTTCTCTGTAGCATTTGGTGGTGTTTGATAACATTGTACCCACAGTAGAACTTCTTTCAAAATTGGAGTCAGTCCTCTCAAATGCCACCACTGCTTTATCAACTAAGTTTGTGTAATATTCTAAGTCCTTTGTTGTCATTTCCACAATCTTCATAGTATCTTCCCCAGGAGTAGATTCCATCTCATAAGAAACAGCTCTTCATCCATTAATGTTTTACCATCAGATTGCAGCAATTCAATTACATCTTCAGACTCCGCTTCTAATTCTATTTCTTTTGCTGTTTCCACCACATCTGCAGTTACTTCCTCCATTGAAGTCTTGAATCCTTCAAAGTCATCCATGAGGGTTGGAATCAACTTGTTCCAAACTCTTGTTAATGTTGATGTTTTGACCTTTTCCCACAAATCACAAATGTTCTTAATGGCATCTAGAATGGTGAATCCTTTCCAGAAGATTTTCAGTTTACTTTGCCCAGACCCATCAGAGGAATCACTGTCTGTGGCAACTATAGCCTTATGAAATGTGTTTCTTTAGTAATGAGACTTGAAAGTTAAAAATACTCTTTGGTCCATGGGCTGCAGAACAGATGTGTTAGCAGGCATGAAAACAATATCTTGTTGTACATCTCCATCAGAGTTCTTGGGTGACCAGGTGCATTGCCAGTGTGCAGTAATATTTGGAAAGCAATCTCTTTTTCTGAGCAGCAGGTCTCAACAGTGGGCTTAAGGTATTCTGTCAACCGTGTTGTAAACAGATATGCTGTTGTCCAGGCTTTGTTGTTTCATTTGTAGAGCACCGGCAGAGTAGATTTAACGTAATTCTTCAGAGCCCCAGGATTTTCAGAATGATAAATGAGTATTGGTTTCAACTTAAGGTCACCAGTTGCGTTAGCCCCTATCAGGTGAGTCAGCCTGTCCTTTGAAGCTTTGAAGCCAGTCCTTGACTTCTCTCTAGCTGTGGAAGTCCTAGATGGCATCTTCTTCCAATATATGTTTCATCTACATTGAAAATCTCTTGTTTAGTGTAACTACCTTCATTAACTATCTTAGCTAGAGCTTCTGGATAACTTGCTGTGGCTTCTACTCAGCACTTGCTACTTCTCCTTGTACTTTTATATTACAGAGAGAGCTTCTCAAACCTCATGAACCAACCTCTGCTAGCTTCAAACTTTTCTTCTGCAGCTTCCTCACCTCTCTCAGCCTTCATGAAACTGAAGAGAGTTAGGGCCTTGTTCTGAATTAGGCTTTGACTAAAGAGAATGTTGTGACTGGTTTGATGTTCTATCCACACTACTAAAACTTTCTCCATATCAGCAGTAAGACTATTTCACTTTCTTACCATTTGTGTATTCACTGGAGTAGCACTTTTACTTTCCTTCAAGAACTTTTCCTTTGCATTCATGACTTGGCTAATTTTTTGGCTCAAGAGGCCTAACTTTTGGCCTGTCTTGGCTTTCTGCTTGCCTTCCTCACTAAGCTTAATCATTTCTTGCTTTTGATTTAAGGTGAGAGACATATGGCTATTCCTTTCACTTGAACACGTAGAGGCCATTGTAAGGTTATTAATTGGCCTAATTTCAGTATTGTTGTGTCTCAGGGAATAGAGAGGCCTGAGGAGAGAGAGACACACACAGGGGAACAGCCCGTCGGTGGAGCAGTCAGAACACATGCCATTTATCGATTAAGTTCACAGTCTTATATGGGCACAGTTCATGGTTCCCCAAGACAATTAGTGTAGTAATATCAAAGATCACTGGTTACAGATGACAATATCAAATATAATAATACATCGTATGTCACTTAACGATGGGGATACATTCTGAGAAATGTATTCTTAGGCGAGTTTGTCATTATGGAAACATCATAGAGTGCATTTACACAAATGTGGAGGTATAGCCTACTACATACCTGGGCTACATGGTACTCATCTTAGGCACCATCGTCTATGCAGTCTGTCATTGACAGAAACATTGTTAATGCAGCACATGCTTGTAATGAAAACTTTTGAAATATTTTGAGAATTACCAAAATGTGACACAGACACAAAGTGGGCAAATACTGTTAGAAAAATGGCACCAATAGACTTGCTCACAGGGTTGTCACGTTCCATTTGTTTAAAAAAAACCAGTATCTGTGAAGTGCAATAAAGTGAATTGCAATAAAATTAGGTATGCCTGCACCACATTTTATTTATTGATTTGTTAATGACACTAGGGTTGCTTCTACCTTTTGACTGTTATGAATAATGCTGCTGCGAACGTGGGTGTACAAGTATTGGCTTGAGTCCCTTCTTCAGTTCTTTTGAGACATACCCAGAAGTGGAATTGCTGAATCATGTGGTAATTCTATGTTTAGTTTTTTGAGGAACCGCTGTACTGTTTTCCACAGTGGTTGCACCATTTTACATTCCCATGTGCAGTGCACCAGGGTTGCAATTTCTGCACATCCTCCAGTGCCTGTTATTTTTGTTTTGTTTTGAAAACCATCATAGTGGTGTGGAGTGGGATCTGCTTGTGGTTGTAATTTCCATTTCCATAATGATTAGTGATGACTGTATATGCAAGGGTTTATTTCTGGGGTCTCTATTCCATTGGTCTATAAGTCTGTCCTTATACCTGTACCATACTATTCTGATTACTGTAGTTTTCTAGTAAGTTTTGAGATCAGGAAGTATTAAGTCTTCCAACTTTTAATTTTCTTTTTTAAGATTGTTTTGGCTATATGGGATCACCTGAGAATCTATATGACTTTTAGGATGAGTTTTTCTGTTTCTGCAAAAATGCTGTTAGGAGTTTGATAGGGATTGCATTTCTTGTGTAGGTCACTTTGAGTAGTGTTATCTTAACATTGTTAAGTCTTCCAATCCATGAACATGGGATGTGTTTCAGTATATGTCTTCTTTCAACAGTGTTCTGTAGTTTTCAGTGTACAGGTCTTAACACCTCCTTGGTTAAATTTATTCCTAAGTATTTTATTCTTTTTGATATAATTGTAAATGAAATTGTTTTCTTAGTTTCCTTTTTGGATTGTTCATTGTTAACTTATAGACATGTAACTGATTTTTTAGTTGATTTTGTATCCTGCAACTTTGCTGAATTCATTTATTAGCTCTAACCACTTTTTTGGTGAAATCTTTAGGGTTTGCTGCAAGTAAGATGATGATGTCTGTGAAAAGATAATTTTACCATTTCCTTTCTGATTTGGGTGCCTTTTATTTCTTTTTCTTGCCCAGTTGCCATGGCTAGAACTTCTAATACTGTGTTGAATAAAAGCGGTGAAAGAAGACATTCTTCTCTTGTTCCTGATCTCAGGGGAAAAGCTTTTAGTCTTTTGTTATTGAGTATAATGTTAGATGTAAGTGCACAGCTTTTTATTAATCTGTGACAAAATGGGAAGTATACATAAAGTACTATGTACTGAACATTCTGGAGTAAATATGCCTGTGTGACTGAGTTGTGAGCTAAACTATTTTTATTTGAAAAAACAACTGACAGAGAAACTGGTTGTTCAGACGTGGGTATTCAGCAGATGCTTTTTCTAAAATGAATTTAGAGAGCCTGTTTTGTCAAGGAAGACAACCAACAGTTTGTTGCCTATTACAAAATTCAAGTTTTCAAGGAAAAATTAGAATATTGGAAAACTTGCATGTGCTACCATGAGCCTGATGACTTCCCAATACTTTAAACACTTTTCCCATGAAATGAGTAATATTTACAAATGTGATTTTTGATACTGCCTAATGAAATGTTACTTAAAACAGTTAGAATGTCTGCGAAACTCAGCAAACCAGTATTTTCAAAAGACCAATGCATGATGTTACAAAATTATGCATGAGTGAAAGATACATTCAAAGAGCGTGATAGACTAAAGGATTTTAATGTAACAGTTTTAAAAAGTTTATTGATATGTTTTCAGATTTCTTATTACAATCTAGAATCTTTGAAGAACTACAACTTGTTGGTTTTGTGTAGTTTCAAAGAAGAGTATCCAAATTATCTGTAAAGGCTATTAAAATACTTTTACCAACCATATGGGTGAGGCCTGCTTTTTCTCATTACTTCCACCAAAACAACATATCATGATATATTTAATAGGGAAGCAGACACGAGAATCCAGCTGTAGTCTCTTGAGCCGGAGAAATGCAAAAGTATAAAACAGTATGATTCTTCTCACTTTTTTTTTAAATTTGGAAATATATTTTTTAAACAAATATTATATTTTAACATGTAATGATTTTTTATTACTGTTTTTAAATGAACGAATACATATTTTAAAAATTCCTGTTTTAATTTCTAGTAAGGTAATTATTGGTAGATAATAATCTGCGTGGCAAAAGCTCTTTGGAGTTCTTTATAATTTGTAAGAGTATGAAGGGGTCCTGAGACCATTTGAGAACTGTTCTTAGATGGATAGACACCATGAATGCTTTACATTAATTTTGTCTTATTTAATCTGAATCTTGCCTAATTTAATGTAGTAATTGTTTTAGTTTTTAGAGCTTTAGCTTTCAGATCCTTTTGCAGTTAAGTCGATGATATTGCTATCAATGTCTGTAAATAGATATGTAGAATAAATAGTGTCTGGAGTTTCTTCCAGCCACCCTCTTCTGGGAGTGCTTGTATAGTGATTCTGTAGCCCTGAAACTAGAAGTCTTAATGTGAAATTTTTTAAAATACAGTTTATTTTTAGATAATTCTAGATTCCCATTCAGTTGTAAAAAATAACACAGAAAGATCCTGTTTACCCTTTGCCAGCTTTGCCCAATAGTAACATTGTTCAAAACTAGCTTTCTGTAATTTCTAAAACTGTAGATATTGCAAAACACCACCACAGCTGTGATATTGACATTGATATAGTCAAGTTACAGAACATTCCCATCACCACAAGGAACCCTCATGTTGCCCTTCCATAGCCACATCCACTTCACTCCCAGCAAACCTGCTACTTAACCCCAGTTTATCAAATTTTTCTTTTATAAATTATCCTTTTAGTGTCCAGTTTAAGGACTTGGCTTAGCCATGTATTCTGAAGACTTTTTTCTGTGTTTGTTCTAAAGTGTTTATAGTTTTACATTTAAATCTATGATCTGTTTTTTGAGTTAATTTTTGTATAAGGTATGAAATTTAAGTCGTTTCACTTTTTGCATGTAGATATTCAAATGTTTCAGCACCTTTTGTTGAAAAGGCTCTTTTCCTTATTGAATTACTTTTGTACCGTTGTCATGATTGACTTGAGCATATTTGTGTAAGTCTGTGTCTGGGTTTTCTATTCCATTCCATTGATCCATATGTCTCTCTCTCCACCAATACCATACATAGTAATCAAGTAGTCTTGATTACTATAGCTATTTAGTAAGTCTTGAAATCAAGTAGACTGATTCATCCCACCATATTCTTTTTCAAAATTGTTTTAGCTATTCTAGTTCCTTTGCCTTTCTAGGCAGACCTTAGAATAATCTTGTCCATATCAATAAAAAATATTTTTCTGGGATTTTGATGAGTTGCATTAATCTTATATCAGTTTAGGGAGAATTGACAATATCTTTATTAGGTTGAGTCTTCTAAACCATGAACGTAGTATCTCTCTCCATTTATTTAGATCTTCTTTGATGTTTTTATCAACATTATGTAGCTTTGAGCAAAGAAGTCCTGTACATGTTTTGCTGTATTTACACTTAATGTAAATTATTTTGAGCAATTTAAAATGGTATTCTGATTTTAATTTTGCTGTCCACATGTTGCTAATATATTGAGTATATTTACAAGTGATTTTTTGTTTCGTGTGACTTTACAGAACACACTTATTAGTTGTAGAAGTTTTTTTGGTAGATTCCTTGAGATTTTCTATGTAGACAATCATGTCACCTGCAAATCGGGACAGTTTTGGTTTTTCATTTCTGACTTCTTTTATTTCTTGTTCTTGCTGTTTGAACTTGCTGGAATTTCAAAGCACAATGTTGAATAAGAATGATGGGAATGGACATTCTTGCCTTGTTCCTTATCTTAGGGAGAAAGCAGTCAGTCTTTCAGCATTAGATACAATGTTAGCTATAGGTTTTATTTTTAGATGCTGTGTCAAGTTGAGGAAGTTTCCCTCTATTCCTGGTTTCTCAGAGTTTTTAATCATGAAAGGTTGCTAAATTTTGTCAAAAGCCTTTTCTGCATTAATTGACATAATCATGTGGTTTTTCTTCTTTAGCCTGTTAATATAGTGTATTATGTTTATCAATTTTCAAATCTTGAACCACCTTTGCATCTCTAAAATAAATTCTACTTGTTTGTTATTGTTAATTCTTTTTATATATTGCTGAATTCTGTTTACTAATATTTTGTTAAGGATATTTGCATCTGTTTTCATAAGGGCTGTTCATCTATGGTTTTCTCTTCTTTCTTTTTTCTGTATTGTGTCATTTTGAGATCAGAGTAGTACTGACTTCATAAAATGAATTGGAATGTATTCCCTTCTTTCTTATTTCCTGGAAGAGATTGTGTAGAATTTTTAAAACTCTTGTTTAAATCTTTGGTAGGTTTCTTTGGTGGGAACCCTCTGGATCTGGAAGTTTCTTTTTTGGGAATTTTAAAATTGCAAATTCAATTTCCTTAATTGTTATAGAGCTATAGGGCTATTCAGATTTTCTTTGTCATTTTGAGTGAGTTGTGGTAGTTTGTGTTTTTTGAGGAAGTAGTCCTTTTCATCTGAGTTGTCAAATTTATGTATCTAGAGTTATTCATTGTATCCCCTCATTATCCCTTTGATATCTGTGTAGTTTATAGTGGTAGTCCTGATACGGATAATTTGTGTGTTCCCTTTTTTTTCTTTGTCATTCTTCTTAGAGGTTTGTGACTTGTATCCATGTTTTCAAAGCAGCAGCTCTTTTCATGCGCCACATCACTAGTCATTAGGGAAATGCAAATCAAAACCACAAGGAGATAGCACCTTGTCTGTTAGGATGGCCATCATCAAAAAGACAAGAGAGAAATGCTGGCAAGGATGTGGAGAAAAGGGAAGCTTTGTGCACTATTGATGGGATTGTAAACTGATATAGCCACTATGGAAAAACGCTATGGAGGATCCTCAAAAAACTAAAAATATAACTACCTTGTGATCCAGCAATTCCATTTCTGGGAATATATCCAAAGGAAACAGAAACACTAACTCAGAAAGATAACCTGCACCCCCATGTTGATAGCAGCATTATTTCCAGTAGGCAAGACATGGAAACAACCTAAGTGGGTGAATGGATAAAGAAGTTGTGTTGTACATATACAATGGAATAGTATTTAGCTATAAAAACAGTGAGGAAATGCTGCCATTTGCTAGAACATGGATAGACTTCAAGGGCGTTCTGCCAAGTGAAATGTCGGAGAAAGGCAAATACCATGTGATGTCACTTATATGTGAAATCTAAAAGAAACCCCACACAAACACCAACTCATGGAAAAAGAGATCAGATTCGTGGTTATAAGAGGTGAGGGATGAGAGGAGGGGGCATTGAAAGAAGGTGGTCAAAAGGTACAAACTTGCAGTTATAAGATAAATAAGTACCAGGGAGGTAATGTACAGCTGTAGTTAACACTGCTTTATGATATATAGGAAAGTTGTTAAGCCCTAAAAATTTTCATCACAAGGAGAAGAAAAAAAATCTTTTTTTGCATCCATGTGAGATGATGAATGTTAACTAAACTTATGTGGTAATCATTTTACAATATATGTAAGTCAAACCATTATGCTGTATACCTTAAACTCACACAGTGATGTATGTCAATTATATCTCAAGAAAACTGGGAGGAAAAACAGCTCTTCGTTTCATTGGTTCTTTTCCTGTTTTTTTTTTTTTTTCCTGTTTTTTCTCCCCCAACTCCCCTAGTACATAGTTGTATATTTTAGTTGTGGGCCTTCTAGTTGTGGTACATGGGATGCCGCCTCAACATGGCCTAATGCGTGGTGCCATGTCCACACCAAGGATCCAAACTGGCGAAACCCTGGGCTGCCGAAGTGGAGCGCGCAAACTTAACCACTTGGACATGGGGCCGGCCCCCTCTTTTCCTGTTTTTATGTTTTCAATTTCATTGATTTCTGCTTTTATTTTTGTTATTTCCTCCTGTTTGCTTGGGTTTATTTTGCTCTTATTCTAGGTTCTTGAGGTAGGAGTATAGATTATTGGTTTCAGTCTTGCTCATCTTTTCTTATGTGTGCATTTACTGTTACAAGTTTCTCTCTCAGCACTGCTTCAGCTTTATTCCACAAATTTTGATGTATTGTATTTGCAGCACATCTGCATATGCTAGTTGAAGTGTTTTTATGATGGCTGCTTGAAAGTCTTTATCAGATAATTCTAACATCTCTGTCTTAGTGTTGACAACTGTTGATTGTCTTTTTCATTTAGTCTGAGATCCTCCTGGTTCTTGGTATTATGAATGATTTTTGATTGATCTATAGATTTTCATTTTTTCCTGGTAATATGTTATGAGACTCTGGACCTTATTTAATCCTGTTTTAGCTAGATTTCTCTGACACTACCCTGTCAGGAGGAAGGTGCTCTTTGTTACTGTTGGCTGCGAGTGGGAGTTCAGGCTCCCCACTGGACCTCCACTGACACCACAGAGTCGGGGCAAAGGAATGTGTGGCCTGAATACTCTTGGACCATGGTGAAAATCCTGACTCTCCGCTAGGTCTTCTGTGACACCACCCCAGTGGGGACGGCTTCCTTACTGGTGGGTGGAGGTAGAAATCCAGGCTTCTTACTTTGCCTTCTCTGGCGCCACTCTGGAGAGGTGTTGGGCTTCACGTTACAGCCTTGCGTCTCTTTTAGCCTTTGCTGGTGTGGATGTGGGTGGGGCCATAGTTTTTTTTTCTGTGGTTTTTGGCTGGAGTAGATTGGTTATTGCCTAAAAGTTTTCTGTCTTGCTAGGCTGCCCTTTTCCTTACTCTTTGGCTGGAGTGAGAATGCTTTTGTTGGAGTTTTTTATGTCTGTGTCTGTTAGGTTTCTGGGTTGCTGACTTCTTCAACTCCCAATCTGAGATAAATGAGGCAAAAAGAAAACACAGGGAGCTCACTTTGTGTTGTTCCTTGGGTCCCGAGGTCCCTAGCCAGTCTGCATTCTTTTCTCTTCTTATATTTGTTTTATTTATAATTACCAGGATTTGTAGTTTGTACTTTGCAGAAGGAATAGCCAAAAGTACATCTGCTCTGTCTTCCCAGAAGCAGAAGTCCCCTACAAATTGGTTATTATATTGGAATTGGAACACATCATTTGGAACTCTGAGACTACTACCTTCTACTAGTATTTTTTTGTCTTTGACATTATAGAATACTGTCAAGGAAAATAATCCATAACCAATCTATAAATGAAAATTTAGGAGAGTTTATTCTGAGCTGAAATCTGAGGACCATGGCCCAGGGCCTTTCTTCCCGAGGGAAGAAAGGGCACCAAGGAAGTGAGGTATACAGAGTGGTTATATACCCCCAAACAGGCTGTTTCACACATGATTGAAATGTCACTCCCACAATAGTCACAAGATTGCCCTGTTGGCACAGCGCTTGATGGACACAGCAGGTAGTGGGTCTGCTATCTCAGTGGGTGTAGCAGGAGGCAAGTCTCTTATCTCGAGCTGGGTGATCACAGGTGAGCTCAGCAATCAGTTTCTAGCCTAAGGAAAGATACTTAATCCTTAAGGGGATGCCAATGTTGGGAGGGGGAGGGAAGTTGCACCTTTATCTCGAGGGCCTTTGTTCTTGCCATAGGGAATATATAAAGCAGATATACAATGCATGCTCAATGGCCACTGTCAGGCCCTTTTGGAAAGACAAGGTCAAGGCCGAATTAGGTTTACACCAAAAGGCTTCCTCATATACTCCAATATATGCTATTGCTTGCCATTTTTATTTGTCACAACTTTGGTTTGCATGTTGCATTAGTATTTTACCAAGTTTATTTTAATATAACTTTGTGCTAAACAGTTACTTTTACTTTAGCATATACCTTTGTTGTAAAATTTAAAACAGTACAGTAGTTTATAAAATTTCTAAATAAAACTTCATTGTAAAGAGGTCCGTTATCCTCAAATTAATTTGTAAATTCAGGGCGATCTATAAAGAATTTTATTTTTCTTTTTTACAAGAAATTTAAAGCTAGTTCTAAAGATCATTGGGAAAAGTAAATGTGGAAGAAGAGCCAAGGCAGTTTTTGTCCTGTGAATTTTGAAAATTTTGAAGGGAAAACAATAATGGAGGTAATGTGCCCTTTTACATATCCACACAGACTGTAAACGCATTGAAATTAGAAGAGTAGGATGTCAGTACAGGAATAAGAATATGTATGAAAGGAACAGAGTAGCGGTTTAGGAGGAGACCCATTTTATATGGGCATTTGGTAAATTAGGAACTTGAAATTCTTGAGAGAAGGGAGGGAATATTAACAAATGATTCTTTGATTCCTACCTAGTTCCATATATAAAGTTAACCAAGTTGAATTAAAGATATAACATTGAAAAAAATCAACTAGAGTCGTGTAAGAAAAAGATATATTATGCATTTATAATTGTTTCTAGTCTTAGATTGTGAAAGGACTTTCTAAATAAGATATAGGCCAGGAGTCATATAGGAAATAGATTTGGCTACATAAAATTATAAAATTCCTAGATGCAGAAAATATCAAATCTCAATTTTAAGCAACAGATCTGGAGAAAATATTTGTAATATCTAAAACAAGAAATACTCATAACATGTAAAATGGTCCTATAAATTGATAAGAAAAAGTTCAGTAGAAAAATGAGTAGCAGTATATGAAAAGGCAATTCACAAAAGAAGGAATGTAAATGACTAAGAAATCAGCTTCAGTAGTACTTAGGGAATTGCAAATAAAAGCATGACCGTTTTACTCCCCAGAGGTTGGCAAGAATTCTAAACATTAATAGTATTGTGTTGGTGGTGATGTGAGAAATGAGCATTTTCATGTGAGAAGAGTTCAGACCAGCCTTTTTGGCTGGCAACTTGACAGTGTCTGTCAAAATTTAAATTGCGTATCTTCCCATCTATATACTCTGCCTCTCAGAATGTATCCTATAGACATACTTGCTCAGGTTTACAAAGATGAAAAGTATTAAAGATTTGAAACAACTTACATATCATGTGACTGAGTAGGTATTATAAAAGGAATGAAGCTGTTAAAAAGAGTTTGGTAACAGATCTGTTCATGAATACAAAAATGTCTTGGATATATGAATTGTGAAGAAAGCGTTTGTAAAACGTGTAGCATGATCTCATTCATGAAAATATTCTATGTATGTGTATATCTGTGTATATGTGAATAGGTATATAATGTTTCCAAAGGAACATAAAATTGTTCAAAAAAGATACGCTAAATAATTAACTCATATTTATGATGAGAGGGTGGAGATGAAAGGAGATTTCACTATTTATGCTCAACTTTTAAGTCTTTAACTTCTTATGATAGACTTTAAAAATTATACACAAAAGTAAAGATAACAAGATACTGAACTTCCATGAACCCATTACCCAGCTTCAACATTATTAATGTTCTGTCTTTCTGGTTTCATCTGCCTAAATCTTCCCACTGTGACACCTCCTTTTTTCCTGGTTATTTAAAGCAAATCCCAGCTTCAAAGCATTTTAACCATATATATCAGTGTATATTTATAATAGATAAATTAAGGGCTATATTAAAATTTTAGGGGCCATCCCAGCAGTGTAGTGGTTAAGTTTGCATGCTCAGTTTTGGTGGCCTGGGCTTTGCAGGTTTGAATCCCAGGCGCAGACCTACGCACTGCTTGTCAATCCATGCTGTGCCAGGGAGCCACATGCAAAATGGGGGAAGCTTGGCACAGATGTTAGCTCAGGGACAATCTTCCTCACCAAAAAAATTAATTAATTAATTAAAATTTAATATATTTGTAGGAATTGTAGCACACCTAACAAAGTTAACTTTCTTTCTTTTTTGAGGGCTGGGGCAGGGAGGGAAGATTAGCCCTGAGGTAACATCTAATGCCAATCTTCCTCTACTTTATATGTGGGACGCCTGCCACAGCATGGATTTACAAGCAGTGCGTAGGTCTGCACCCAGGATCCGAACTGGCAAACCCTGGGCTGCTGAAGCGGAACGTGTGAACTTAACTGCTGCACCACTGGGCCAGCCCCCTTAACTTTGATTCTTGACTATTTTAAACCCAGTTGGTGTTCAGTATCCCAGATTCCCTCAAAAATGTCTCTTTATAGTTTATGTTCAAAATAGAATCCAGCAAGATTGATTCATGACATTTGGTTAACAGGTCTCTTATATTCATGCCCCCTCCCCCATTTTCTTCGTGCAGTTTATTTGTTGAGACTGTGTCACATGGACTGGACTGTAGAATTGCCCTCCTTATGCACTTGGCTGATTCCATTCTTACGATGTCATTCCCAGGGAATAGCTCATTGGCTGTTAGGTACTTTTGTTGCATCATATTAAGAGACACAGAATGTCGAGTTGTTTTATATTTAAGGGTAAGATTGATGAATGGGTTCAGTTGTCATCATTATAAATCCATCATAAAGTTCCCCATCACCTTTCACACAGTGATTTTAGTAGGCACTGATGATGGTTGGTTAGACTGTACATTTTTTTTTTTATTGAGTTCATAATAGTTTACATCATTGTGAAATTTCAGTTAGACATTATTTCTTGTCTGTCACCACATAAGTGCTGCCTTCACCCCCTGTGCCCACTCCCCGTTCCCTATCCCTGGTAACCACTGAACTGTTTTCTTTGTCCATGGGTTTGTTTATATTCCACATATGAGTGAAATCATATGGTGTTTGTCTTTCTCAGGTTAGACTCTTCATTTTATCAGGGGTTGCAAAACTATGAGTATCTAATTCTTTCTTTCTGGGTTTGTTATCCAGAATTCTACAATAGTGGTTCTCAAAAGTGTGGTCCCTAGACTCCAGCGTCAGTATCACCTGAGAGTTTGTTGGAAGTGCAAATTCTTGGGCCCTACCCCAGACCTCCATCAGAAGCCGTATGGGTAGGAAGGAGTAATCTGTGTTTTAACAAACCCTCTAGGTAATTCTGAGGCACACTGAAGTTTGAGCATTTGTTGTATAAGAACTTTCCTTCACCAATCATTGGTGACTCTGAAATACAGTTCATATAGGAAAAGCAGGATAAATGGTTTGATTTTTTTTCCCCTTTGTCAACTGAATTAGTTCTTCAGCACCTTGTTTTTTAATGAACTTAAGGATTTTTATATGTTTGTGTTTCAGATTGTTGTAGTCATTCTTTTTGATGCTCTTAGCCAGTGGCACCTCTTGGAGACTTGCTTATGTCTTTTGGATACAACCCCAGTAGTTTTTAATAGCTTTCTTGCTTGCTATCATGACAGGATGTTCCAGGTTCATCTTAGGTGTTTCCTGCTTTTATTGGCAAAATCTTACTTAGGGATTACAGTATGGGTCCTGGGATTGCTGATTTCAGTGCATTTTTTGAGGGCATTTAATTACTTTGACAGTTTTTGTTTCGTTGGTAAATGGGGATAACAGTTTACTTTGTAGGATTGTTTGAAGATTAAATGAAATACATAAAAAACTTTTAGAACAATGCCTAAGTCTTAAGAAACTAGTCAATATTATTCTTAAAAGATTAAGAAAGTTTTAATCTCAGTTCCACTCTAGAAGCATAACATAAGTAAACAGTGTGATGTGTGTTCTTCTAGAACTCTTCCAGTTGACAGGGTCTTGTATAGTGGTCTAATGGTTAGGATGAAGTTTGTTCTTTTCAAGATTTTTAAAATTTATTTGTTGCATATACCAAAATCAAAGTTTTAAAAATTATTTTAGGAACTTGAATTGCCTTTGGTCCTTTAGAATGGGAAAGGTGTTTATTTGCCTGGCCTAGGTGAATTTTCTTTTGTGTGTGTGTGTGTGTGTCTGTTACCGAACATTGAAACAGGAGTGATCATGGATAATCGCACTTGCAGGACAAAGTCAACTGGTGGAGCACCAAGTCAGCACTACCCAGAAGCCCTTTTCAACTTGTAGGCTCAAGTTAATCATTTAATATATAACTCATGTGTTTCCCCTTTATGACTTAATTTTTGGTAACTCTTGACCCCTCTGTCAAATTCTTTTTCTTTTTTTTTTTTGGTTTTACTTTCTGCATATATTTGATTTTATCTGAGATGTACATGTACGTAATATTAATAGTACTTTAAATTATTTGACTTCCTATTAAGAATAATGTTTAATCTTTACATTATTTTTAACCACAGGAATTAATTTTTAGACTGAATTCTTTGCTTCTATGTCACAACTTAAATCCTATTATTTTTTATTGTGGTAACATTGGTTTATAACATTGCATACATTTCAGGTGTACATCATTATGTTTTGATTTCTGTGTAGTTTACATCTTGTTCGCCACCCAAAGACTAATTATAATCCATCACCATACGCATGTGCCTAATCACCCCTTTCACTCTCCTCCCTCCCCTCTACCCCTCTGGTAACCACAGTCCAATCTCTGTCTCTATGTGTTTGTTTGTTGTTGTTTTTATCTTCTATTTATGAGTGAGATCATATGGTATTTGACTTTCTCCCTCTGACTTATTTTGCTTAGCATAATACCATCAAGATCCATCCATGTTGTCACAGATGGCAAGATTTCATCCTTTTTTATGGCCGAGTAGTATTGCATTGTATAGATATATACCACATCTTTATCCATTTGTCCCTTGTTGAGTCTGTAGGTTGCTTCCAAGTCTTGGCTATTGTGAATAATGCTGTGATGAACATAGGGATGCATGTATCTTTATGCATTTGTGTTTTTGTGTTCTTTAGATAAATACCCAGCAGTGGACTAGCTGGATCGTGTAGTAGTTCTATTCTTAATTTTTTGAGGATTCTCCATACTGTTTTCCATAGTGGCTGTGCCAGTTTTCATTCTCACCAGCAGTGTATGAGAATTCCCTTTTCTCCACATCCTCTCCAACACTTGTTATTCCTTGTCTTGTTTATTATAGCCATTCTGATGGGTGTGAGGTGATATCTCATCGTAGTTTTGATTTGCATTTCCCTAATAATTAATGATATTGAACATCTTTTCATGTGCCTGTTGGCCACCTGTGTATCTTCTTTGGAAAAATTTTCAGTTTTTTTGACCATTTTTTAATTGGGTTTTGTTGTTGTTGAGATGTATGAGTTCTTTATATATTTTAGATATTAAACCCTTATCAGATATATGGTTTGCAAGTATCTTCTCTTAATTGTTAGGTTGTCTTTTTGTTTTGTTGGTGGTTTCCTTTGCTGTGAAGAAGCTTTTTAGTTTGATGTAGTCCCATTTATTTTTTTTCTTTTGTTTCCTTTGCCTGTTGAGACGTGGTGTTTGAAAAGATGCTGCTAAGATCAGTGTCAAAGAATGTGCTACCTGTGTTTTCTTCTAGGAGTCCTATGGTTTCATGTCTTACATTCAAGTGTTTAATCCATTTTGAATTTATTTTTGTGTAAGGTGTGAGATAATGGTCTACTTTCATTCTTCTGCATGTGGCTGTCCAGTTTTCCCAACACCCTTCATTAAAGAGACTTTCCTTTCTCCATTGTATGTTCTTGGCTCCCTTGTCAAAAATTAGCTGTCCACAGATTTGTGGGTTTATTTCTGGGCTCTCGATTCTGTTCCATTGATCTGTGTGTCTGTTTTTGTGCCAGTACCATGCTGTTTTGATTCCTATAACTTTGTACTATATTTTAAAATCAGGGAGTGTGATACCTCCAGCTTTTTTCTTTTTTCTTAGGATCCTTTGGCTGTTTGGAGTCTTTTGTTGTTCCATCTCTGTCTCATTTATGAAGAACTGTAGAGTATTGGATTGTATAGATGTACCACGATTTATTTAGTCATCTCTTTCTTGATATTATCGTGAATATCCTTAGGGATTTTTTGTGCATTTGTGAGAATATATTCATAGGATAAAATCCTAGAGGTGAAATTCACAGGGTCAAGGGATTTGTGCATGTACATTTTTCATAGATATTCCCAGTTATTTTTCTGAGATTGTGCTCATTTAGATTTTAATCATCAATGTCTGAAGATGTCTAAAGGTGATAATCTTACCCATACTCTGCCAACTTTAGTTAGTGTCAGACTTTCGTCTTGATCAATCTAATGGATAGAAAATGATAGTCGGTTTTAATTGCTTAACATTTGTGTTTCTTTGACCTTCCCATTTACACTACTTGACCATTTTTCTGTAGGTTATTGATTCGTGAGAAGTGTAGAATGGAGGGGGAAAATGAAGATATTTGAACTCAATACATTGAAGATACGCAAGAGTAGCTAAATCTCTTAAGTAGGTTTGTTTTTCATAATCTGAATTTGAAGTTGAAGTTTCTGGGAGCAGTGTAATTTTACATATGTTCCTCTTTTAGCTATGCTGGGTGAGGTTAAGACTAGAAGTCAAGTTAGTGGAACAAATAATTAAAGGCACATGTCTAGGCCAAAATTGATTGATTTCGTAAATCAGCTACTGGGCTTGATTCCATAGATTGGTAGATGAAACTGACAGTTATTGCTTTTGATGGAACTTAGTTTAGTTGGGAAGCACTAGATTAAATAAAAACAATTATAGTTGGGCTAAGTGCTCCATAGAAAAAGCATGGGGTGCCATGAGAGCATATCAGGGCTGCCTGCCCTGTGAATGCACAGCAGACATTAAGTCAGTGCTAATTGACGGAATGGAAGATTTGGAAAATGGGTGTCTTTATAACGAATGGGTGTCTTTATGCCTGATGTATGTGTACTGGATGATCAGGGAAAACTAGAGGAACCCATTTAACTGAAGTCTTAAGGATGGGTAGGAGTTGGAGAAGTTGGAGTAGTAGTAGTATTAGGCATGAAGAGAGAATAGTGTAGATGGCAGAGAGACCTTTTTGGGCTTTTAGTTCATATTAAGGAAACAGTGTTATCTGGAGAACAATTGAAAATCTTTGAAGGATTTTGCGTAACTTATGGGCTGCCAAACATCTGAGACCTCCTGGCAGTGGTACAGGAATACACCAGCTCTGTCCATTTTTCACCCACCTCAGCTATTAAGAAGCAGCCAGCTGTGTCTGACTGAACTCTTTGTTCTGTCTGGGACAGATAGAATACATTCAGGAATTGTCTGTTGATTATATACTTTATGTGGCAGAGAGTATTACTAAGTTAAAGTAGTTTCTGTCCTACAGTCACCTGTCCATCCATATGAGCGTGTCTTCTAGTCTGTAGTGATTCAGTTACTAGGAAATTAAATGAGGCTGTCCAACAGTTGTTAATAAATCTTTTTTGTTTCAGGATAATGGCTTTTCTTCTGATTTTTTCCTATAAGACCTACAGTGGTGCTCGTTTGTGCATGCATGTGTGTGTATACATGCATGGATATATATATTTGTTTATTCAGCTTTTTGCTTCTTCTCTCCAAGTAGAAAGCTTCCCCTGGAAAAAGTGTTCTTATGTTTATAGATACATTAAAATTTTAGCTGTTTGTTGTATTTATTAGCATTGTCATCTACTCTGGTTTTAAATTTCACTCTCCATAAAAACATTGATGATTGAGTTAGATTACGATTTGCTGCATCATATCAGAATGAGTAGGCATATGGTCTGTACAGTGTAAGAAAATAAGTAATGATCCTATCACTTTCTGATTATGAATAAGTAAAACTAGATATGAACTGATCATGAATTAGTGATATTGGAGGACATTTCTGTAATCTTTTGAGTGGCTAAGTTCGTTTCATATTGTTTATCTAATAGCCCGGACTCTTCTTTTTTGAAGCCTTGTAACTGATCTTTCTTTTATTTGAGTTGTTTGTGAATAATTATGTAACTGTTTCTTACTTGTGTGATGAACTGAATTTGTATTGCCTTTTTGGGGGATATGGTCAGCTTTTTAGATAATATTATGTTCTCATATGTTAGTCAAATTTTGTTTTTATTGTTATTTGTGTGTTTTGATGTACCTGTTTATTTAAGGCCCCAGGACAAGGGGTTATAGTTAGTACCCACCGGAGTTTAATTCAGAGTGGCAAGATATAAGACAATGATTCCTTGCAGTATAAATATTGACTGTTTCTTGTTTGGTTTCTACTTTATTAGTACAAATATAGCAGTATACACACATGCAGACACACTGTGATATAATATTATATTTATGATTGCTTCCAGTGTTGGTGTGATGCATTAAAGGGAGAAGGAATAAAGAAAAAAAGAGAGCTAACCTTTTCAGTGATGTGACCTATCACGTGCCAGTTTGTATGGAGCTTGCAGACTCCTCGTGAACAGGAAAGGTTATTTTTGACGTGTGCCCAGCGTGGTCCCTGGCGCACAGCAGACATTAAGTCAGTGCTAATTGACGGAATGGAAGATTTGGAAAATGGGTGTCTTTATAACGAACACTGTGAACGATAGAAACATAGGAAATGACTAGGTCAGACCCATGATTTCGCCTTATATTCTGTTGCCAATGGTTTTTTTCTTTAAAGAATTATGAAATGACTTCTTTGCCCTTTCTGTTAACTTTGTATGGTTTAATAACAATTTATGGCTCTGTTAATTTACAAATTATCAATTCATTTGAAAATCATTTTTGTGATTTTCTCCTGCAATTTCTTGTTGTGATTAGTTCCATTAGTTTATTAACTTGCCCTACATAAATGTATACATAGTTTTAAATGGAAGTAAATTTTTTTTTCTCACAAAATTTAGAAAGGGGTATAAATTATGGAAATTTCTAGGTATTTCTCATATTTTAGCCTAGGTTTTACAAGGGAAAAAAATGAAAATAATGTCCCGGTATTTGCATCCCATACCAAATCCATGCTTCTGGTACAGTTTGTCCTTTGGAATATATTGGGAAATATATTTTGAAATCTGGTAAATTTTTCTTTAGTGTACATTGTGGAAACCATTCTGAGTTATTTATAAGAGATTAATAGCCCATGAATTTAAAAAACATTGTAAAATATATACTTTTTCATTTTTGTGGTAAAATATTCGCATAACATAAAATTTACCATTTTAACAATTTTTAAGTGTACAGTTTAGTGATATCATTCACACTTTTGTACAACCATCCATCTCCAGAACTCTTTTCATCGTACAAAACTAGAACTCTTTACCCATTAAGCAGTAACTTTCCATATCTCCCTCTCCCCAGCCCCTGGCAACTTCCATTCTACTTTCTGTCTCTATGAATTTGACTATTCTAGGCACCTTATATAAGTGGAGTCAAACAGTATTTGTCTTTTTGTGACTGACTTGTTTCACTTAGTATAATGTCCTTTGGGTTAATCCATTTTGTAGGATGTGTAAGAATGTCCTCTTTTTTTTGGTAAGGAAGATTGGCTCTGAGCTAACATCTGTTGCCAGTCTTCCTCCTTTTGCTTGAAGAAGATTGTTGCTGAGCTAACATTTGTGCCAGTCTTCTTCCACTTTGTATGTGGGATGCCACCACAGCATAACTTAATGAACGGTATGTAGGTCTGCACCTGGGATCAGAACCTGCAAACCCTGGGCCACTGAAGTGGAGCACGCAAACTTAACCACTATTCAACTGGCCTAGCCCCAAAATGTCCTTTCTTTTTAAGGCTGAATAATATTCCTTTTGTATGTATATACTACATTTCGTTTATCCATTCATCTGTCAGTGGACTCTTGGTTGCTTCTACCTTTTGGCTGTTGTGAATAATGCTGCTAACATTCTAAAATATTTTGATTGAGTTGCTACTTAATATTCTCAAAAGGTAACATCCTCTTTTGTTTATTACAGGAGGCATAGTCTAGTTGATAAGAGGGAGTGCTTTGGAATTGGACTTTTTGGATTCAAATGCTGGCTGATAGCTTGCTGGTTATTTCAGTGTGGGCACATAACCTTTTTGATGTCTATTCAACTGCTAACTTCAGATAAATAATGGTACCTTACATTTTTTGATTAAATTAGGTAATATATGTTAAGTGCTTAGAGTATTGTGTAACACATAGTAAAAGTTGATAATTGTTACTGTTGTTTAGGAAAAAGAGCCCATTAGATCAGGTGCTCACTCAAAAGTACTGCAGGCACTCTCCCAATTAGGTAGTAATAAAAATTTGAGTTTTTAAACTCACTTTGATGCTGAGAAGGCAAATACTTGAATTAAATAATACCAGCCTTTTCTTTGGGCAGGAGTAGGTAAAAAAGGGACAGGGTTGAATATTGGGAAAGTTGCCATTGTTATCATCTTCATGGGAAAGGGTCCTGGTATCTTAACCAGTTGTACTGTGGTTTATCTAATGAGACGAGCCAGAAGAATCAGAAGTTGGTCTCTGTTATTGCCGCCTCTTCCTTATCTTTATTCTGTGCCAGTGACTTTCAAAAGCATGAAAAGTGATGAGCCACAACTTTAGACAGGCAGACGAAGTTATGCAATGTACGGCACAGGTTTGTAAAGTCTGATCGGTTGTGACTCAATATTTTACCGTTTTTTGTGAGAAGATTGGGCCGCTAGTTTCCCCCTCAAGAAAGATGTGAACTCAGAAGTGGTTTTTAATATGTTGAACGCTTAAATTTTAAATTGAATGCTCAAATCTACAGTACCAAATGAAGCCTGCCCAAGTTTTTGTCTTAAATCCAGTAAACTGGCCCACACGAGCAGTGCAGTGGATTATCAGTCCTGCATGTAAGTCCCTACACCATTGTAATGTGCATGCCACAAAGTATGATGCTTCTGAGTATAAATGTACAACTTTGAATGTTTCAGGTTTAATTCTAGTAAAATTATATTAAGGAAAGTCAGTATAAAAGGTTATTTTCAACTAAATATTCCTTTTGTATATGAATCTTGTTTGAGTCATATTCAATAGTAATATGCCACTTAACATTGTAACCAGTAAAAATGTATTCTGGCCCACAGTGGTTGACATCTTGTTCAACAAGATTTTAGAAGGATGACTACGCCCACGGAACGTAGTGAGTAGGGTCATATTTTTGTCGAGATGAATTCAGTTATTTAAGGCCATGTAATCCAAAGGGGGAAACTTCGCCCATCTCCCTAACGTTTATTGTATTAGCTTGGCAAATACTTATTTCATAAACAAAAAAATATGTAGTTGATTGAAATGATGTCTCTTTCAGCCTGTTTTACATTTTGTACTCTTTTGTTTCACAATAACTTAATAATTGATTTTTAAATCAGCATGGGTATTAACAATCATAAATTCAAGATTTAGGGTACCATCTTAATAACATGACCAATCGCCATTTTATTTTAAATGTCTAC
The DNA here is from genome assembly GCF_041296265.1 of Equus caballus. Classification (NCBI taxonomy): domain Eukaryota; kingdom Metazoa; phylum Chordata; class Mammalia; order Perissodactyla; family Equidae; genus Equus; species Equus caballus. The sequence continues at coordinate 64,669,181 of NC_091691.1, read as the reverse complement.
ATTTCATATACTGTGTAATAGTTTTAATAAAATTTAGCAAGGATGGAGTCACAGAGATGCAATTTTATACAGGCATGAGGATTTCAGTGTATAAAACTATTAGTTTGGGAATAGTGATAAGACTAGCAGTCAAGGATAAGTAGTTTGGGTGACTTAGTAAAACTCCAAGGAAATAAAAAGATGTTTCATTGACTACCTCTGCCTCTTGAGTTCTCTTTTTTCCTCACATGATTGATCTTCAGAAAGCAGAGAGTAGTTATCTTGGTGACTTAAAGAATAGTGACTTGATAAGTTTGGTAGTACAATGACAAACTAGGGTTGAACATGGTACATAAAGGTTAGTAGGTTTGTCGTAGTTTTCAACTGCTTAATTCAGGAATTGAGAAAGTTATGTCAAGTTAAGTGAGGATATTTTAAGTAGATTTTTAAATTTTTTTATTTTTCAGCCAAACCAAACAGGAAGCTTACTTTTCTCTACCTAGCCAATGATGTCATTCAGAACAGCAAAAGGAAGGGGCCGGAGTTTACAAAAGATTTTGCACCAGTTATAGTGGAGGCTTTTAAGCATGTTTCAAGGTATGATAATTGTTCTGGATACTAGGTAATCTGTTTTAAATGTATCATATGTCCTTTTGCTAAAATTTTCCAGAAGCCATTAAAATAAAAAACAGGGAATGTATTTCTTTGAAGTTTTCATTTGAAATTACCTGTCAATGGCATTTGTAAATGTGTTAAATACTTTCTGTGAAGGAAAATTTTTTTTGAACTGTTGCTAAGGTGGGCATTTGGAGTACTTGAATTACAGCTTTCCTTTAAGAGACCAAAAGCAACTGCCATATTGAAGTGAACTTCATTAAGAATGAATGAAGGTGTTGAATTGAAAATTCGTGTGTTTATAAAGCTATCAGTGTTCCAACTAATATTTCTGGATAAACTTAGTACCCTTTCCCCTCATGTTGCTTATAATGATTTTAAGGGTTTCTAGTGTGTGGGTGTATGTCATAACATTTTTAAATGCTTTGGAAATAGAGAATATTTAAAATAATCATAAACTCGTTGAAAAATTTTGCTACGGAAAAATTCTGAGAGTAGAAGTCTTTGGCTTATGCCCTTTTTAAATGCTTATTTCCGAACATTATATGCAAATATTTGTTAGATTACTTGGTAAGCATTATTGGGGTAGACTGTTAAATTAGTCTAAATTATAGAATTCAGTGGTGAATGATGATCTGTGTTGAATGATTTAAGGATGAAAATATACTCATCAAATGCCCTGCAATTTTAGTCACACTGGGTGCATTTTTTAAAAATTATAAGAGTATGAAATACTGCTGAATGTTGTTTTCTTAAATAAATATTATTTATCCTTCAGTTTAGGTACTGTCTTCAACCAACTTTTCAGACGTTAGTGTTTCTTAGAGTTCAGTCCTAGAGCCCCTTCTGGAGTTATATTCTTCACTTGCCCTCTGGGCAATTTTATATGCTGCATGTATTTTCTTGTTATCCACACCCTAATAACTCACTGCAGTCTGGATTTTTTTTTCCTTTGTTTTACTTAATCGAATTTCTAGTTGTATGCCTCCAAACATCTCAGACTCACTGTCTGATATCGAACTCCTTATGTCCTTGCTCCCTGTCAAGCTTGCTCCTCTAGGCTTCACTCTCTTCGTGAATGGCAACTTCATCTATCCAGATGCCCACACAAGAAATTATGTGTCATCTTTAACTCTCTGTAATATTGAGATTTATAATATATACCACTCTTCTTTCTTGTTCACTCCCCTTATTCCATATAATACTTATAGTTCCTTCAGTTCTTTAAATTTGTTTCCATTCCAGTTACCACAATGTCATTTCTATATAATTGCAGAAGTAGCCTCCGGTAGTGTTTACTCCATTTAGGAAACTCTAGTCAGAGTTGCAGAGCTGATCATAACACTCTCCCTTGCCTTTGAGTGGTTCTCATTTGTCCTAGAGATCAAGTCTAAAGTCCGGAGCAAGACTTAAGATGTTCCTGTCTGCATGGCCCTGTCTCCCTCATCCCATTCCTGTGTCACATTTCTTCCATACATACACCCTGTAGTCTACAGTTTAAGCTAAGTCAACCTCTTTTAGTTCTTTCTGCCTAAGATTTTATGTATGTTATGTCTCCCTAGAATTTATTAAAATATTTATTGACTGCCTACTCTGTGCTAGACCCGGAGCATACAGTAGTGAACAAAATTTCTAGTGAAATTTACATTTCAGTGAATGACAAAGTTAATAACTAGATAGATAAGTGAATATATATTATAATGTCAAAAGATAAGTACTATTAAGAAACATGAAGCAGGGAAGGAACGAGAGAGTGTGGCGGTGGTCATTTATTGTTGTTAGTACCCACGAGTCTATTCCAACTCCTAGTGACCCTGTGTATACCACAGCAGAACTCTGCCTGGTCTTTTTGTGCCATCCTTTCACCTTTCATGCTTTATCAGACAATGCTTTGCTGCTATTCATAGGGTTTTCATGGCCAGTTTTTTTTGCAAGTGGGTGGCCAGGTCTTTCTTCCTAGTCTGGTCTAGCCTGGAAGCTCTGCTGTAACTTGTCCACCACGGGTGACCCTACTGGTATTTGAAATACCAGTGGCAAAGCTTTCAGCATCACAGAAATACACAGCTGCCACAGTGTAACAACCGATGGACACAGGTGATGTGGTTCTCTGACCAGGAACGAATATCCAGGCCATGGTGGCTAATGCACCAATCTTTTTTTTTTTTTTTTTTTTTTTTTTTTAGGAAGATTAGCCCTGAGCTAACATCCTCCTTCTCCTCATGCTGCCAATTCTCCTCTTTTTGCTGAGGAAGGCTGGCCCTGAGATAACATCCGTGCCCATCTTCCTCTACTTTATATGTGGGGTGCCCGCCACAGCATGGCTTACCAAGTGGTGCCATGTCCGTACCTGGGATCCGAACCGGCAATCCCTGGGCCATCCCCAAATGCACCAATCTTAACCACTAGACCATTAGGGCTGGCTGCTCAGTTATATCACGAAGTAAAGAATGACTCTTTGGGGGAGATAGCATTTGAACAGAGACTAAAGGAAAGGATGAGCCATTTGACTCTAGAAGGAAAGGATTCTAGGTAGGGAGAATGTATTTAGGGAATGTGGACTGAGACGGAGCCAGGAAGAAGAACATGTCCACCTTGTGGCCCAGGATAAGAATTGTGGTTTTATTCTTGGTATGATTGGTAGCTCAAAGAGGATTGAGAGCAATATGATCTGATTTACGTTAGTAGAGAAGAGAGTGAAAGAGTAGAGCCTGGGATACCAATGAGAAGACTCTTAACAAAAATCCAGGCAAGAGATAATAGCGGCTTAGTCTACAGTGATAGTGATGTAGGTGGTAGGAAGTGGCTGAGAGTAGTCTGTTTCCCAATGTCCTGTATAGCCACAATCTTCAGATCTCAGATTAAATATCACTTCCTCACATACCCTTCCTGATCTTTCTGGAACTGAGCGAAATCTGTTACACGTATCTTTAACACCTTGTTCTCTTTTGTGGCACTTATAGATAACAGCTGCCATAAAGCTCCATTTGTATCTTCAGTGTCAAAGATAGTGGATTGATCAATAAATGTTTGTTAAATAAATTTAAAAAATCACCTATTAGAAATCTTCCTAGCTTCATGTTCAGCCCCCATTAGGTTAGGGGCATCTTTGTAAACTCCTATTAGCTGGTACTAACACTTTTACATTTTTTGTAATTATTTGTTTAATAATATGTCTATAAGCTCTTTAAGGGAAGCGGGGGATTATGTCTGTCTTGATCACTTCAACCCTGAACTCCTACTGGTCACATAGTGGTACTCAGTAACTTTTTTCAGGGAATGAGTGACTAATTGTATTTAAAATCATCATTACCTTTTCCGTAGCACTATGCAGTTTTACTGTTAATATTTTTATTTTTTCTTTAGTGAAACTGATGAAAGTTGTAAGAAGCACCTTGGAAGAGTGTTATCTATTTGGGAAGAAAGATCTGTTTATGAAAATGATGTATTAGAACAACTTAAGCAAGCTCTGTGTAAGTACAATCTTTTATGATAATCTTTTATCATGATCTCTTCGTTAAAATGTATTCTTTCATTAAAACTTAAATGTTACTTCAATTCAGATGGTGATAAGAAGCCTAGGAAGCGAACTTATGAACAGATAAAGGTGGATGAAAATGAAAACTGTTCCTCTCTGGGATCTCCAAGTGAACCACCACAGGTAGTTTTTCTCTTAGGGGAGTTACGTTACTATTACTTCATGTGGCCACCAAGATTTATTAATTTCAATGTTTTATTTCTGTAAATTGATTTTTATTATAATTCTTACAAGAAAGAAACTGTGTGAATATCTCTTATTTTCTGATCAACAAATTGTTTATGTTTAATGCAGTATGTTGTGTATTGTATATTAGGCAGTTGTATTTTGCATGGAAAGAGTATTTCTGATTGCTAAGTATAATTAGGTCTGGTGACATATCCACCATTTAAACAATTTCCTTTTAAATAAATAAGACACTGTGTGTTAAGGCTATTTTGTTCTATGATTTAAGTACACTAAAAATTCCAGTCCTAGAGATAAACACTGCCCTTTTTAGTCTTTTTGCTTTTAAACATGTAAAAATGAGTGTTAGAGCAACAAGTATGTATTCATATGGTTTTAGTAACTATATAGAACCATGTAGTTCCATGGTAAAATAACTTGAATTAGAATCATTATCTTAGTACCCTTTGTCCTCTCAGGTTGGTACAGTAAGTATAGCATTCCTTAGCCATCAGATAATTCCAGAAAGACATTTTTAATTTTTAATTATGTGGCATTGAGTCTTAAAGCTTCCTCCTTCTATGTTTCAAACATATAGGAGGGACAGATAAAATTTAAAAGGAGAAAATGAAGACATAGCCATACCCTTAAAACAAGGTAAATATCTTCGTGGGCTAGAAATGATACAGAAACACAACTCAATATATGAGCCAGGGAGTGGTTCCTACTGAGCTTTGGTCTGGAAGCAGACACAGGTTGCCGGAAATTAGTATGTTATGGGGTAACAAGCTCACAGTGCTCTCTGGGAGTTGGAGGACTGGACCCGAACTCACTGCATGGAACCAGGGCCTGGATGGAGTTCTTTCCCCCATGAAAGGAGTTTGAAAGAAAGATACAACTGATTACTGCCTAGAACTGTGGATCTATATCGGTGTTAGTACTAAGGAGACAGAAAGAATCCGACCAAGGAGGTCAGCTAGGATCTGAACCAAGCTATCTCTTGGCTCAGTGACAGGAATGCTGAAGCCTACGTGGTCGCTATGGACAAGAGCTTGAATAGAAAAGTAATAAGAACATAAGATTTGGAAGAACTCTAGGTTTGTATCTCTTTCCAGTTTGGTAATAATTCACAACAGAGAAGCACTTTGTGCCAAGAGCCCCATTATGATTCCATGAATAGTAGTTTATCTGAGTTCTAGATACAGGGTCTGACCCACTCCTATTCTCCCTGATGAAAAAGTAACCTCAGTTGTACTTAGGAGTATCTTTGAGTAACTGTCTGACTTCTCTAGTACTTGTATAAAGTGCTATTGCTTTTCATTTTATAATGACCATTTTGGATTAGCTGTACTGCTGAATTCTCCATGGTTTAGTTTTGTAGTGACCATTTTATTTATGTCATTCTTTATAAGAATGACTAAATTTTCTCTTTGTAGGATTCATTTTGAACTCATTTTATTCTCCTCTGTTAGTGTTGTTTCAGACAACTTTGCATTCTTATTTGATCCTTGACCCAGCATTGGGAACTTAGAATGAACTTGGTAGGGATGCAAAGGTTTGGTGAAAGTAGGTTGTAGTTAAAGCATTCATGCATTGTCAAGACCATCAAGCCAGGTTTCTTCTAAGAACTCTAGAAAATTTTAGAAATTTTTAAGACTGATTAAAAATAATAATATATAAGTTAATTGGGGCACCATGAGAAATAAGCTTCCTGGTAATTGTCATTGCTTTTAAGCTCACTTTCATTGTGGAGGGGCTACATCTTATAATGAAATTATTTTTTTAAATATTGAGATTTTAAACACATAGTAACGGATTTAAAAGCACACTTGGGATAGTATATTTCTTATTAGATTCCGTTCATTCTTGTCATGTTCAATCATTTGCTATGTTGTAGACTCTAGTGATAGCATTTTTTATAAGGGAATAGCTTAAAGAAAAATCGGTAACTGACTATCAGTATCATCTTAATATGTACACAGAATTGATAATTTGTGTGTGTAATTTCCTAGTGTTCTAAGATCAAGTCTTAGAGATTAAAAAAAGGAAAAAAGGAGGTAGGAGGGGATGGAGGCTAGTAAAAAGAAAGTTTACTCATTTTGTTTTGGAATAACTTTATAGACATGAATTGTGAAATCCCCAATTTCAAAGGCAAAGACTTACCCTTCCCTCTTAATTATAGCTGGTAAGAAAAGGGTGCAATTAAAATATCCTAATGATAAAATAATTTTTATATGTAAGCATTATATAAATATTAGTCCTCAAATATGTGGAACTTTGTAATATTTTAATGATCTTATTAACAAACCATAGAATCGTTGAAGACACCATATTTGAACGTATTCCAAAACTACATTTCTCTTGTGCTTTAATTACATCAGTTAGAAATGGAATCTGGGAGACTCTTCTATGTTGTGGTAGAAGATGATGTGTATCCTCCTTCCCCCAATATCTAATTTAGTATTGAAAATTCTTCTCATGTATACTAATATAATGAATATATCATACCTAAAACTTGTATCCTCCAGGTTAAAATTACAGCCTGCCTTCCCTTTTCCTACTGTATGTATATGGCATATAAAGTAATCTCATCATTTTAATAGTCAGATAATTAGTTTTACGCTATCTGTCTCCACTGCTGGAATATGAGCTCCTCAAGGCCAGGGGCCATGTCTCATTTATATGTTTCCAATTTATATGTTTCCAGTACCTAACAAAGTGTAGCTTCTTTTTCTTAATATATATACGAAATGGACTGTCTTTGAAAGCAGTTTATATTTGAAACTTTGAACTAGTAAATAACCCGTAAGGATTAAGGAATATGAAATAAATTTCAGGTCTTTTGTCTTTGTTTAAGCCTCGTTTATTTTGATTCTAAAGCTGTGTGACTTTTTAGACTCTGGATCTCGTTAGAGCACTACAAGATCTGGAAAATGCGGCTTCAGGTGACGCAGCAGTTCGTCAGAGGATAGCGTCCTTGCCTGTTGAAGTTCAGGAAGTGTCCCTACTAGACAAAATAACAGGTGAGAAAAGAAGATGTGGTCTGGCACTGTTTTGGGAGTCAGAGTGAGGGAACGGCATATGGTGTTGTTTTTGTTGTGTAATAATTTTATTATTCTGTGCTTTTCTTAGATAAAGAATCTGGAGAAAGGCTTTCTAAGATGGTAGAGGATGCGTGTATGTTGCTGGCAGATTACAATGGCAGATTGGCGGCTGAAATAGATGATAGGAAGCAACTCACTCGAATGTTAGCAGATTTTCTTCGTTGTCAAAAGGAAGCCCTTGCAGAGAAAGAGCATAAATTGGAAGTGCGTAACCTTTTCCTTTTTTAGTGTTTATTTACTTTTTCAGTAGGGATTTTAAAATATTTTAATGTTCCTGCACATTTTGCATTTTTTTGACATAGACCTTTTTAGACAGTGGCCCAGGTAAGCTACTCCTTGCATTAACTGGTTTCTTTCTACTTGACCCAAATTAACCTGCGTAAGTAAATTTAGAAATTTGGAATTAGCAGAATTGGTTGCATTTTAAAATTATTCATGTGAAATTCCGGTAGTAGTGATTCATCTCATGAGTAAAAACTCTTATCTTCAAGAACAAAAATAATAGGAAAATAGCAGTTGGTATAAAATCTGGTGTCAACTACACTAAATTATGGTTGTATTTATTTAATTCCTGTTCTGAGTACACGCAGTCTTTTGCGTGTACAATTGAAAAATAAAAGGACTTCTTTGGGCATAGAATTTGTTTGAGTCTGCTAGTCTACCTGTCCCTGAACAGTTCATCAGTTTTGCTTTGGAAGGTAGTTTCAAGTTACTCCCCATTCCATCCCTGATTCTGATGCTTGACATAGTCCCACCCCCCTCTTGGCTCATACACCCTTAGGGAGGAAGTCATTGTTCCTTTAAATTGAGCGATGATCAGTACTGTTGATGAGAAGTCTGGAGGTGCAGGGATAAAAAAAGAAACACTCCCATATTTTCTTTGAGCAGAGTAGCCATTGTCAGGGATGGATGGGCCAGATTTGATTTTATTTAATAGAATCTTTCACTTGACTAGTTCTTGTTTAAAGTGTTTACTTCTATAGCAGTTTCTTATTCTAATAATATGTAGGAGAATTTCTAATTTGTCTGGATCTATTTGCAGTCATGCGTCGCTTAATGACAGGAATATGATCTGAGAAATGCATCTTTAGGCCATTTCATTATTATGCAAACATCACAGAGTGTACTTACAAAAACCTAGGTGGTATAGCCTCCTACACATCTAGGCTATATGGTACCAATCTTAGGGGACCTCCGTGGTATATGTGGTCTGTTGTTTACCGAAACATCACTCTGCAGCGCATGACTGTATTTAGAGACAGTTCTCTGTAAATTTTTAGGTATGTTATAATACTGCCTGTCTTTATTTACTTTTATTTATTAGTGTTTAGTTCTTGTTTCAGCAGTCTCTAATTGTGCCAAAGGTGATTGCTGTTTCTACCTCTGAGAACAACCACTTGATTAAGGATCAGCAGCAGGGCTCTCCCACCCCAAATTCTCAGCTCTTAATTTAGCATTACCTCTTTTCAGTTTGCTCCTCCTCTGCTCACATATACACTCTCAGAGTGTAGTTTGTTGGCACCAGCCTCTACCTTTAGAGAAGTTGCCCAATTCTACATAGAAAGGAAAAGATAGACTTTTTTTAAAGGATACATTTGATAGTTAACTTGCCAGTTCTTGATCTTGTGATGAAACTTCAACCTTAAACATGTTGTTACTTATTTCATTGTTAGTGGAATTAAGGGTAAGTAATGTCATATGATTTTTGTCTTTAGTTTTTGGTATGGTTTCTTTAACTTCTATTGAGCTTCTGTTGCAGGTGTTGGACATGGGCGTATCTTCTAACGATGTCATCATCATTAGCATATTCTTCCTGCTAAAAATAAATATCAAACTCCAAAGCCTGTATTGTCTCATGTTTTTGAAAATTGTAAAGAAGACCGGAACTTTGTTATTCTACTTTATACTGCTTTCTCACTTAAGTTGGTTATCACTGATTACAAAAATAGAGTTTTGTGTTTGAAATGTAAGTGTAGAAAAAAAATCAGATACTACTCCCAACCCCCTCTTTTCCCAGTGCTTTCCAGCCAGATTTCATAGTTGATAGTTACAGGTGGTGAGACTGACAATAATAATATTTACCATGTGTTAGGTACTGTTCTGAGCACTTCACATACATCAGCTCATTTAATCATGTATGGCAGGAAATATTATTATCCCCATTTTACACATAAGGAAACCGAGGCACAGGCAGATTAAGTAACTCGCCCAGGGTCACAAAGAGGTAGTAAATTGTTTAGAACCCAGGGAATCTGCCACCGAAAGTGCGTAATTTGCTTCCAAGTTTTACTTAAGGCAATGTAAGGTGACAGCAAAAGCTAAAGCACTCTCTCTCCAACTCTTTCTACTTACCCCCTCCTCACAGTCACTGTTTTGAAGTAAAGTGTTCTAGGAACTTTCTTCATTGTTTTAGCATGACTAGATTTTATCATAGGAAGAAACCACTTAAATTATGTTAAATGTTTTTTACATATAAAGAAATACTTAAGATTTCTAATAAACCAGGAAGTTATTCCACAGAACTCTTTGTAAATTATCATTTATAATTAAGCGATTCCTTTGTCAGAAGATATGAAAATGCTTTGAGATATTTAGACATTTTTTTTTGTACCAAGTAGGTGGCATGACTTTGAAGTTGAGGCCGAGATGTCAAGATTTTTACTTACCATATCAGCTGTGATATCATCAAATAGTTTTCAGTTACTGTGCACCTTTGAACATGAACTGTGATTGCCATGTAGTAAGGTGTCATTAATTGCTCTCTTTGTTGTTGTTGAAAATGGGACTTGAAGTTAAAGTATCAGTTCAGGAATTGGCTATTTCATATTTCTTAAAGAGGCCGCTATTAAAGCATTTGTGATAAATGAAAACATGAAGGTTTAAAAAAACTTCGGAAATTATGAATCATCATTTTTTAAACTTGTGACTAGCTGGTTATTAAACAGATAACTTAAAACAGACAATGTCTAATTTATATTTATAAAATCTATTTTATAGATTGCTGTAGGAATCATTTATTCAGAAGTCGAAATTATTGCATAAACTATTGTTCACCCAGCTTATTATCTTGGAGGGCATTTATGGATAGGGGAATTAAAATGACATTTTGATTTTTATGTTTTTGGAGAGAGGGCAAAATAGAGATCAGAATTGTTCCATATTCAATGAGATTATGTCTTACCTTTGTTGCTCTATTTTGAATACTTCTTTTTCATGGTACAGTTGGTATAGGGAAACATGCTTTTATAAAATCCGTTTATCTTGTAGTACATTCATCTATTTTAAATTGCTAGACTTCCATAGAAAATTGATTTTCTAGTCTATGGAATAGATTTCCATGGAAAATTGAAAATCACAATTTGAGGGCTCTTAAAGGGAGAAATCAAATCATAGTTCCAAGTTCTAGAAGTCAGGATAGGAAAGCTGTCAGAGAGGAAAGTGTTTATCTTTTGCAGACTTACGTCAGTCTATTTAGGTTTACTTTTTTTACGTCAGTCTATTTAGGTTTACTTTATTTAAAAAATGAGGACGTATTATTCATTGTATGAATATTTATTTAAGTCTGTCTGTCTTCTCATGATGTCAGATTGCATCCATTGAGTTACTTTTATTAGTTTTGTGCATTATAGGTAGTACTACAGAAAACATCCTGGTGATCCAGGTTTGTATAGTTGTGCAAGTACATCTGCAGGATTGGTTCTTAGAAGTGAAATAGAATAGCGGGGTCAAAGGAAATGTATGTTTAAGTGTTGAGAGTGTACTCAAGCCCTGTGTTTTTAAGCACCTTGCAGTGTGAGTGCATCTTTTCCTATGCAGCATTGCCCACATTGAATGTCAGTGATCTTTAAGTTTTGGCATATCTAATAGGCTAAAAATTATTCTTTTTTCCACTCAGATTGGTCATCTTCAAAAAATATTTATTAGACTTTTTATTTCTGCTGCGAATTCCCTATGTAGTTGACTGCTTTTCTATTTGGTTTTGTTTGTGTATTAATATTTGTCTTTGCCTTTTTAGATTCTGGGCTTTCTGGACATAGTTAAGATGGCCTTCTCAATTCCTAACTATAAAAGTACTATGCTATTTTTTTGTAGGCTATTTTTCCCCAATAATTTTATTCATTAGAACTTTTTGTTCGTGGTATGTATGATGTAGGCATCTCACTAATTGTTTGAAAGTGATAGGAAATGTCCCCATCTCATTTATTGATTAATAATTAGTGGGAATGCAGTTATTTATTCCACTGGCCCATTTGTTTTACCCACTGTTAATTATGCATTAGGTTTTTGTTTGTGTTACTTTTTGGTGTTGTTCATGTCTGTAATTTTAACTAATCATGATTACCGTGTATAAATTTTTTACTTCTCAATTATTATTTATACACATTTGCCTTCATATGTAATATTTTAAATGACAACATTTTGCTAAGTAGACATTTCTTAATTTTCTTGGCCTTTTCCCTGTTTTTGGACATACTGTTTGCTTTTGTTGTCTGTCCTTTATCTGCTAGACAGTATTTTCCAGGTTTTTCAGGAGAGCTTACTTTTATAAAACTTTTTGTTTTCCAAAAAGTTTAATTTCCGTTTTTTTAAATGCTTAAGATAAATTTGTTTTGCCTAAGACATTTAATGAAATTCCTGTGTCACACTCTATTAATGTAGGAAATAATGTTTTAAATATATAGCACTGAAAATGCAGATTTAAAAATCTGTTGCTGAAGGTGTTATCTGCATGTAGCTTTTTGATGATTATCATCAAATTATAAATATTATTCAAGGGCGTATGTAAGAAGTATATGGAACTGACTATGGAATCTTTCATCTGTGATTCAGTTATTTCTTTACATTTTACTCTGTTTTCCATTGAAACCATATTGTTTAAATTTAGAGGTAATTTGATAAGATGGAGCTATGTGGATTTTTCAAAGAAGCAAATGTTACTAGTTTCTTAATGGTTTCTAACATTATTTTTTGAGATCTAAATATTATTAAGTCTAAAATTTTTTATGGTTAATTTAGCCATTTTCCAAGAACCATGTAAATCTTTTAATTATTTTGATTGATTATGCAAGTAATCTATTTTCATTGTAGCAAAAAAGCTACATAAGCAAAAGGCTAGGCCTATGTACTGGCTCCGTGTATTATTTTGTATATTGTCCTTTTCATGTAATATATTATGTGTGTTTTATCATGTCACTATTTTCCTTTTTAATGTATGGATGTATCATAATTTAACTACTGTATGTTCTTATGACTATTTGTTTCCGTTGCTTTGCTCTTATAAACAGTATTGCAGTGACATCTCTAGTTAACTCTTTTACTCACATATATCATCTCTTGTGATAAGTTCCTAAAGATGAAATTGCTGATTCATGTTAAAGACTTGATACATGTTACCAATCTGACTTTCAGTAAGATTGTACTAAATCATTGTCTTTGATGATTCCTAAATATTATCTATATGTCTTCTCAGCCATTCTCTCCAGAGAAAATGCATCACATTTGCTGGGTAGATAACATAGGGCCTCTGTTTTCAGAACTGTGCCTTACCTCTAATCTGTGTGATTTGGATCTCCAAATGCAGATATTTGGCTTAGTTTCTTATCCCTCATCTTTTGGCTCTGTGGGATAAGTGTTTTAAGAGATTGATGTAAAGATTTTTAATTGATCCTTATTGTCAGCCTTAAGACTCAGCATTACATTTCAAGGAGCTTGGTTATCTCAAAGTCCTGAGCCTGTCCAGACTTCCTCAGATGAATTGCATTACTTTTGATCATTATCCCTTCTTTCAGTTTTTTCCATCTTCCAAAAGTTTCCTGATATCTGTGTACTGTGGTTGCCTCATCTCCATTTTCGTGGGTTTATGCCTTTATAAATTGCTTTATTATTTTAGTGGCTTTTTGGGAGAGAGTGGAGATAAACGTGAGTTCAATTTGTCATATAAATGAAAGGCCTTTTGTGTCTAAATAAATAGAACTATAATATATATGTTTCATAACTCCTGCCAAATCACGCTTATCTAAGTGGATGTCATTCATGGCCTGGATTGTTAACAACTGATCTTCCTTTTCCCTCTCTTAACCCCCTACATCACTGCAGCCAGATTGATCTTTTAAGAAGAAATCAGATGTCATCATACTTTGTTTAAAAAAAAAAAAGATTCTCCAGTGCTTCCCTGTACACTTTTGGATCTTATTTTAAACTCCATATATGGCTTTGAGCTCACTAGTCATGAGTCTCCATTTAACCTCATCTTGTACCATCTCACAGGCCTGCATTTTGTTCTTAAAGCAGTGAAGCATGTTCTCACATCAGGGTTTTTGTTTTGCTAATTGCTGACAGAGTGGCTGGGATGCTCTTTCCTGAGCTTTTCTCGGTTCCTTTTTTCATTCAGGTTTATGTTGCTGTGTCACCTCTTTTCCATTCATTTGGTTCCACTGACCCTTTGTCCTGCCCCCCTTCCTCCTGTCCCCTCCCTCCCACTGTGTTACATTGTCATTTTGTTTTTTGTTTTTCCTTCATAGTACTTATCACTATTTGAAAATTTAAAACTTTGTATAGTTGGTTATCCTCTGTACCTGCCTCTAGAACATGAACTCCATGAGAGGAAGAACTTTGTTTTGTTTTCATGTTTATTGCCATATCCTCAATATACTTGGAGCAAAACCTTTCTCCTGGTACACACACGGGTGTTTCTGTTGAGCAAATAAATGCTAGTAGGCCACTAAATGATGAATGCATGTATGGAATACAAATGTAATTTGCAAGAAGTCTATAATATTTTAAACTGGTGATTTATCTTGTGATTAAATCAGAAAAGAATGATACTTTAATAAATAAAAATGATTAAAGATACTTGAGACTTTTGAAGAAAATTGTATCCAGCACAATAGGTTAACTAATTTTTAAGTCATATTAGTATAGTCCAATACTTAAAAAAAAAAAAGTGGTTTGTGTGTTCACAGACCTCAGTTTCTAGGACTGCAGCTGAGCATTTTGAACAAAGGAATGAATGGCTATTTTAAAATTGTAAAATTTTGTAAATTTGCCCTTTTTTTCCTTCAGAATAAAACATGAACAATGTGTTAGAAAACATGAAAAACAAATGAACAGTCCTCAGCAGTGCTTCAGTACTAAGTTTGTAAGTCGGCAGTGATACCTCCTGGGAGAACCGGTGCCATGAATAAAATCAGTCCTTAAGCCAGTGTTCTTTCTTTTACGGAAAGAGAAGAGTTTAAGCTGTAATTGCCTTCTGCCTGTTCACTCATTCATGTACTGAAGTGATAATAGTAACACCCTTCAGTAGAGGCATTGTGATTAAAGATTTATGCATATAAAGCATTTAGCATCCTGCCTGAGGCAAAGTAAGTGCTCAATAACTGATATCCACTGCTATCATTTGTTGTTACTGTACCAGCTTAGAGTTCTTAGGAGTGAGATGAGATTGAAAAGTAGATTGGAGCCAAATTGTGAAGGGCACTGAATGTCAGGCTGAGGAGATGGCTATAAGTCCAAAGGGTAGAGAGGAGTGGTGGCATTGGCACTGTTTGAAAACCTGATTGTAGTTGCTGAGTGGGTTAGAATGGTGAAAGATTTGCAATATAGGGAGACCAGATAGGACTTGATTAGAAAATTTTATGTCGTGGGTCATAAAGGCCTGAACTATAGTTGATGATAGCAGTGAGAAAATGAACATGCAGATGGGGAAACAGTTGAATCACCATAATTTGTTAATTCGATCTGAGGGTAGGGGAGGAGGGGGAATGAGTGATAAATGAGATTTCGAAAACCATAGGGCGCAAATGATTCTGGCATTAACCGGAAGGATATTAAACTAGGGGACTAATTTGGGCGGGGAAAGGATGATTTTGGTTTTAGGTAGGTCAATAAATGAAAGTTTTCTTTTTTATTTTTAGTTGTAAAAGTAGTACATGCTCCTCAGTTTAGAAACTAGTGATAAGTACACACAGATACCACCTAAAATTTCATCATCCCTTGAGTAACCTTTGACAAGATTTGGAAGATGAAGTCATACAGTACATGGTATTTTATACATTGTCTTTTTTGCACATTTATTGTAAACACTTTACCATAATTATAAATATTCTTATTTTAATAGTTGTCATTTTTGTAAAGACGTATTTCTTTAACCAGCTACATATGGTTTAGCAATTGTTTTTTCCAGTTTCTTGGTATTGAAAAATACTGTTTTGAATCACCTTTTACCTAAATCTTTGCTTATCTGTGGTAATTTTCTTGTAAATTCTTAGAAGTAGGGGGAAAAAAGAAAGCTAAAGCAATAAGGTGATACGATTTTTATGCTCAGTTCAGCTATGATTTAAGAAAACAAAATGGCATCCTTTGTGATGACAAGGGGAGGTAGAAGTGAGACTCTTACATATTATTGATGTAAATTCATGTGACCCAATCTGTGTGAATAACAGTTAACAGTAAGTATCAGAATTCCTTATTTTACATAATGATTTTTTCTGTTCTTGGCATTTTACTAGATCATTTAAATTGCATTATTCTCTAAAAGTAACTGGTTCGTAGGAGAAATTCTAGGAGAATTAAAGTGATAGTATAGTTTTTTTCATTAAAAAAATCGTGGTAAAACACAATAACATAAATTTGACCATCTTAACCATTTTTAAGTGTACAGTTTAGTAGTGTTAAGTCTGTTCACATTGTTGTGCAGCCCATCTCCAAAACTCTTTTCATCTCGCAATACTGAAACTCATTAAACAACTCCCCATTCTCCACCGCCCCCAACCATGACAACCACCATTCTTCTTTCTGTCTCTATGAATTTGATTACTCTAGATACCTTATATAAGTGGAATTATACAGTAGTTGTCTTTTTGTGACTGGCTTATTTCACTTAGCGTAATGTCCTCTAGGTTCACCTATGTTACATGTGCCAGAATTTCCTTCCTTTTTAAGACTGAATAGTATTCCATGATATGTATGTGCCACATTTTGTTTTCCCATTCATCTGTTGATGGATGCTTGTGTTTCTTCCACCTTTTGGCTATTGTGAATAATGCTGTTATGAACATGGGTTCATAGCAAATATCTCTTTGAGTCTTTGCTTTCAAATCATTTGGGTATATACCCAGAAGTGGGATTGCTGGGCCTTATGATAATTCTCTTTTCAATTTTTTGAGAAATCACCATACCATACTATACCATCCATAGTGGCTACACCATTTTACATTCCCACCAACAGTGCACAGAGTTCCAGTTTCTCCACATCCTCACCAACGCTTATCATTTCTGTTTTTGTTGATAGTAGCCATCCTAATAGGTGTGGGGCAGTCTCCCTTTGTGGTTTTGATTGGCATTGCCCTAATAATTGGTGGTGTTGAGCATCTTTTCCTGTGCTTATTGGCCATTTGTTTATCTTTGGAGAAATGTCTATTCAAGTGTTTCGTCCATTTTTTAATTGGATTATTAGTCTTTTGTTGTAATGTCATAGTATAGTTTAAGGTTGATGATACTTGTTACTAGACAGAGTTTGGAGATCATTTGATCCCCCTAGTACTGGAAGTGATTCTAGAACATTTCCCAAAAGATGAGACAGATGAGTTAGTTTCTCCTTGAATATTTCTGATGTGAACAAAGCACACTGTTTTGAGAGTAGTCTTTTCCATTTTCTGAACAGTTGCTAGAAATTTATTATATACCTTTTTATTTAAGAAATTTCACAAAAGTATTTGTTCGAATATATACTTTTATATGTGTGTGCACATGTACATTCATGCATTGAGGAACATGTGGGAGATAACCACAAATATTGAATGGAGGATAAAAACTACAACCTACTGTTGATAGTGAAAATGCATAATTCGAAATAATAACCCTCTTTTAGTTTGTTTCTTCCCTTTCCTCCTTCCAGACCAGTTTTGTTTATAGAATCTTAGATCCTTTTATTGGTCTGTAAATAGTAATTTTTCTTATTTTTTTTTTGTTTTATTACCATCATTCTTGTATTACTTGTCATTAAAAATTTCACTTGAAAAACTGTTCTAGTCAACTACAGCAGAATAGAAGACAGATATAGAAGTCATGAAGAGTAACAAAAGTAGTGCAAGTTCTTGCATGTCTGAGGGTGGCTTTCCTTTCTCTTCACCCATTACAGCTAGGCTCAAATGAAATATAGAATTCTTGGGCCACTTTTTTCTTTTTTTTTTTAGTAGTGTTTTATTTTACTTTTTTAAAATTTTTCTTCCTTCTCCCCAAAGCCCCCCAGTACATAGTTGTATATTTTAGTTGTGGGTTCTTCTAGTTGTGGTGTGTGGGACGCCACCTCAGCATGGCTTTACGAGCGGTGCTAGGTCCACACCCAGGATCCGAAACCCTGAAACCCTAGGCTGCCGAAGCAGCACATGCAAACTTAACCACTCGGCCATGGGGCTGGCCCCCACTTTTTTTCCTTTTTCGCTTTTGGCCTAGTTACTGTATTTTTTTTTCTTTTCTCCTACACATTTAACACTTTGATTAGCATATACGTAAGATATTGATCTTTCATTAATTTTGCTTGATGTTTGATGTGCCCTTTTATTGGAAAACTTAAGTTGCCTTTTATTTTTGTTTCTCAATTTTTTGTAGTTTCTCCTTAAATTCCTATTTTATATATATCGAATCTTCCAAATCTTTACTTCATTGCTCATCTTTTCTCATCATTTTTCCTCCTTTCTATCATTTTCCTTCAGTATTTTCCATGGGTGTTTTTAATTGTTGCTGTTGTTTTTGTTGTATTTATTCTTCCTTACAGCATGCTTGTCTAATGTTGGGGATGGAGATTGTTTAGTCAGATTTTTATGGGTCTCTGTTGGCAAAAGGGATGTCTTATAGCTCTTACTTGGCCAGTTCACAGATTCTACACCTCCAGGGCAAGTCGAAAGGGGATCAGAGTCAGAGATTAGTTAGTGCCAGTTTTGTGAGTTTGCCTAGTCAGTGGAGACCTGACTGGAACCTTGCATCTACTAGACCAGCACATCAGCCACAGCATCTAGTACTGCTTTGGTTATTGTGTTACCTGGATCCTCTCCGTGCTGCTGGGAGTCCCAAAAGGCACTGGTTGCATTCTTTCTTAAAGTGGCTCATAGGAGAATCAGTAGTATAAATGTCCATAACATACCTCCAGAGCTTGGCCAAGTGTATGGGAATGTTTGGCCCTATTTAATGTAAATGTAAAATATTGTTTAATTAGCTGTTGTCTACTTCTTATAAACCTTAGTATGTGTCTCTTGGTTGGTTAGCTGCTTTTTTATTGCTGGCAATGAATGCTTAAAGCATTTTTCTTTCTCCACTTTTAGATTACTTTTCCTAACCCAAGTGTTTAGGAATTATGCAAGTAAATATTTGAAAGTATATGTTTGATGAAAGTAATAGGTTCTGAGAAAGGATCTAAGATCATTTCAGTAAGCAAAGTAAATAATTATAGTAAAATGTGTGGTGAGTCTTTATATTTTCTATTCTTCAAGGAGTATTTAAGTAAGTTATAGTAAATAAAATCTTTACTATAGCATAAATAACTTGTGGCATTTGTTTTTCCTGCGTATAAACTGTTTTTTACTCCTAGGCTCTGAGGGGTGGTTTTATGTGTGTGGAGTGTGTATATTTTGACAGTGTAACATTGGCATCTTTTTTTGCCCATACTAATTTTGGGACTACTTTAAACCTCTTTTTTGTTTTAATGTGACCCATTCTTAATTTTGGAGTTGTTCATCAAATTCTCATGTAGTTGGGTCTTTTTTTTTTTCCTGTGGGGAAAGGTTTCACCCTGAGCTACCATCTGCTGCTAGTCTTCCTGTCTCTCTCTTTCCGCCCCCCAGAGCCCCAGCGCATAGTTGTATATTCTAGTCATAAGTCTTCTAGTTCTTCTATGTGATCTGTTGCCACAGCACAGCTACTGACAGACGAGTGGTGTGGTTTTGCACCCAAGAACCAAACCTGGGCCACTGAAGCAGAGCATGCTGAACTTTAACCACTAAGCCATCAGGGCTGGCTCTATAATTCGTTTTTAAAATATATGTGTCTTTATTATCTGAGTCAATATTTTAGCATGTAGAGTTTTTTTTTTTAAATGTGACTTTTGTTATTTCTTATTTTGGCTCTCTTGGTTTTGTTTCTTCTGCAGATTTCTTAAAGATATGTTCTAAGTTATAAGTAAAAATATTCTTATGTGTTGAAGATATAAGTCCAGAAACATAAGCCTATGGTTAGAAGTTTTTCTTGGTTGACTTTGGTCTTAGATCAGTGAACACTTCAAGAGGCGGTTTAGGTTTGTGCTGAAGAGTGGGGACTGGAATTGGATTGCCTGAGTTTAAATTTTGGCTTCACCACTTACCAGCTCAGTGACATTGGGCAAAGCATTTGACCTCAGTTTCCTTGTCTGCACAAAAGGGGTAGTAACTGTTCCTGCTTTATATGGTTATTATGGGATTTAATTGAGTTGAGTACTTGAAACTGCCCAGCATATAGTCAGTACCTCAGAAGTTCCAGCCCCAAACAAAAAAAAAACTTGGAGATTTTCTAGCTAGCTTATCATTTATCATTACCTTATCACTTAACCAGTGAAATTATGTCTTATTTATTCAGATACTGTAAAAGGGTGTAAGTTGTCTGCAATATTTTTATATCTATAATTCTCTCAAAAAGGAAGTGTATATATTGCTACTTATAGTCTTAGCATCTCAGTGATTGCATCTGGATTCCTGAGTTCTTTTATAAACAATATGTTCAATCATTTTTTGAGATTCTGACTTACCTGCCTCAGGCCTACTAGTCTGTTGTTTATGGAATCTACCTCTTTTCAAATTAGGTACAGTATTTGCCTGTGTTCACCCTTTTGGTACTTCTTTG
Source organism: Equus caballus (assembly GCF_041296265.1). NCBI lineage: Eukaryota > Metazoa > Chordata > Mammalia > Perissodactyla > Equidae > Equus > Equus caballus. Next base: position 64,648,916 of record NC_091691.1, on the reverse strand, counting down.
TGATTTCTTGGAAGTAATTGTCTCAGAAATCCAGTTGGTCTAAAGTGTTTTCTACCTTCTATCCCAGTGTTCTGGAATGTAATTAATTAGGTTAAGAGACTTGGATTTAATTAAAGTGTAGTGTTCACATTATTTCCTTGCCTGAATTAGATTTTCACTCTATTCTCTAGAGAAAACAAAGGCAGAATAGGTGCTTAGGCATTCTTCCCTTGACTTTCTAAGATGTTATACTGAGTTGCACCTTTTCCCTTCTAGAACTTGTAGAAAAGATAATGTATGTTAAAATATAAAGAAATATAAAATCTAGTATAATCTGTCTTTATCATTTAACTGTATAATAAAGATACATATTGTGTTACATATCTATTATATAAATATGAAATATGAAGAGAGATATAATGAAAAGAGGAATAAATGGAGAGGGAGATGAAGTGAGGAGGGAGAAATGAAACGGAGGGAGAGACGCTTGAAATGGAGGGTTTGAGGTGAAATGTAGAGAAAGAGAGAGTTGTACTATTCAGTAGGTAGCTACTAGGCACGTGTGCTTTTAAATTGGAAATTAAGTAAAATTTAAAATTTAATTCCTCAGCACTAGATGTATTTTGAAAGCTCAGTAGCTGCATATGGCTCTTGGCTACTGTGTTGGGTAGTGCAGATATAGAACATTTCCATTGTCAGAGCACGTTCTATTCATAATGATTGGGAAGATTGCTTAAAAGATAGGTATAGATAAAATGGAGACATAGATATATAGGAAATGAAGAAGTTAATATGCTCTATGTGATGTATGTAATGGTTCTGCTCTTGTAAGAGAAGGAATGCTATGGGTGCCCCCCCCCAAATGGCAGTATTCTTAGAAGGTGGATTACTAACAGGAATTGAATAAATCAACCACACTCTGGCATGTGCCCTCCTAGAGGTGGGAGCATTTACACAAATTCTCTTTGTCTGGAAGTGGAACACCTGGAAGCAGGAGGTTGGAATAACACACAGTGACTAGGTACTGCAGTGGAAACAATCAGGAGAGTCAACTCCTGTGCATCCCCCCTTCTTGGGCCAGGTAGCAGTGGTGAGGAGTGTGTGTCTGAGTGGAGCTTGGAGCAGAGGAAAAGGGCAGTGTTCCCTCCAGGCTGGTGAGGCCCTGGAGTGATGAAGGTCATTTGTCTGGAAAACCAGTCATTGGTATAATCCATGTTGGATCTTGTTGACCTTACTGACAACCCAAGCAGGTTGTACATACTCTCTGTAGTTACCTAAAGATGATAACATCACTGGAATCACCCAGCGTTTTCAGAAAGATAGTATGTAAGACAGTAGGCTCAAAGGGGAGAGCTTTCCCCTAGGAAATAGTTAATAGAAAAGCCAGCTCAGTGGTGTAAACTACTGAAAATGCCTAATTACCGGGACATCCTTCCCCCCCCTAGTTAGTATCCATCAGAAAACAGGGTGTCCTCACACCCATTTTATGAGAATCTCTCTACTTTTTTGTTCTGATCAACAAAAGAATGTTTGGGAGGTCTAGGCCAGTAAGCCGGAAACAATATAAGTAATGCCGTTAAAGTCATAATGGCTGTGAAATGAGAATGGAACAGTGGACCAAGTGAGATCCTTTGTGAGATTTTGGGAAAAGGAGATTGTGCTGATGAAACTTAAACTTAATGTAGTAAGTCAGCGTTCACCTTTGCACATAATGCATTCCTAAAAAATGTGAATAGAAATAAATTATACTGAATTTTAGCAACAAAATCATATGCTATGAGGGACATTTCTTTTTCTCCAGAGAGCAAAATTCTTTACTATATTTATTGATGTTTTTTAAGCCCCTGTGTAGTATTTGAGATGTAGAATTAGGAAGGACATAGATTAATTATTAAATATAGACAATGTAATTTTAAAAGAATATGTCATTCTCATGGTTAAATAGGAATAACATTTACTAGTCAGGAAGAACTGATCTTCAAGTTGGGAAGAAGGATTTAGTTTTTATTGGATTGAGCTGGAGGTTGTGATGCTGATTTTGATGGCAGTCCCATCAACTTTCCTTCAATCTGTCAAGCAAAAGATGTGTAACAATTTGCCATCTTGCCTTTTCGTGAAATATAAAGAAGCTATATCTTCCTCTTTGGATTTGTGAAATTCCCTTTGCATTTGGATCCTGGGATTTTTTGACGAATCCCAATTCAGAATTATTAAATTCTGTTCTCACTTTCCTTTAGTCCAGAATATATGGTTGACCAGCTGAAGTCCAGAGAGTATCTGAGTGGACCTAAATATTTGCCACTCTTTGCATGTCTGATTTCTATCCTTCTTTCTTATCACAAGTATCAGTACCCACATAAAATCACAGACTGCTATATAAAACTGAAATGCTAACTGCAGCATCATCATGGGGCAGCTTTGACCTGTTTGCTAACTAATGGGTGAAAGGGAATTTGATGTCAAAAAAGCTGTTTAAGATTATTTGTATATGGTGTATATATTATAAATAGTGTATATAAGGTATATCAGTATATAGTTTGTATACATTTCACACAAAAGGAGCTCTGTGTGAAAGTTGGAGATGCCCTGTAGATAATGCAGAACTGAAAATTTCACAGTTGTAAAAGATGACAATATTAAAAGTTTCCTTTGACATTGAAACACAGGATGAGGCAAGGGAATGGAAACAAAGTAAAAGAGAAAAAAGATGAAGGACAGAAGGAAAATTGGGAAAAGGAAAGAAGATACAGGAACAAACAGTACAGCTTTCTAAATGCCTGCAAGAATTTAGTGTTGTATCTCCACCCAGAAGCTGGTGTCATGTATACCAGGTGACCCTTTTTTCTCAACTCCTTACCTAGACCTGTCTTACAGTTTATCATCCACAGGGAGGAGTGCAGCATCTAGATGACTAGTGCTAGTGAGAGAGTTTGAATTCTGGCATGTCATCTGCTGGCTAGATTTGATTATCTCTGCCCCTTTCTGACTAATAAGCACTGTTACCCTTCATTTGAATTTCTATACTCAATAATGGAAAAAAAAAACCCAAACCAATCTCATATTCATCAAGAAACTGCTCCTGAAGTCTCTAATAGCTTATTTTTACATTCTCAGAACTCTTCAGCCTCTTGAATGAAATCTCCCAATACTGTATAAAAGAAACATTTCCATATGTTAATATGGGTAAAAAATTACCAGCATCTCTGTGCCTAACTTGCAACCCTGCTATTGCACTTAAACTCTGTTGTAGGGGAGATTATGATTTAAAATTTAAATTTTTATCATGAAATAAATTACATTAAAATGAATACATTAGAACTGCTTAGACAGCTCCTGATAATATTTTGATATATTTCCTTTAGTCTTATAAAAATCAGGTTGGAAACATCATTGTAAATAAACATAGTTATAAAAGATTTAAACAGTTAGAACCATACTGTATGTACAGATTTGCATCCTACTTGGGTCTGTATCTTGATTAGTCTTCAGTGAGTATGGACTGTAGATTACAGTAATGAACTGAGACTTTGGAGTTATGGGTTCTACAGCTTACTCTGTGAACTTGAAGAAATTGTGTACTATTAAGCACATTCTTTTCTCATCTTCAAAATGTATGTATCAAACCTAATGATTTGTAAAATCTATTCAAGCTTTTGACTTTTTCCCTATTCCTTATCTCATAGTAGGGAACTTCCGAGTAGTTTAATTCAACTTGTAAGAGCATATGCAGAGTTAAAATTTTTCTTTCCTTGCCCTTTTTTCATAAAACACTTCCCCATCATAAAAACAATACATGTATAAATTTGGAAAATATTGAGAAAGAACAAAAAAGCACTCACAAGTTTGTACTAACACTGAAACAATCATTAATGTTTTGATGTATTCCACTCTGTTTTGTTCTTTTAAACAGTTGCGTATCTTCAGTTTCATCTTTTAAAAAATGTTTGTGAAAGTGATTTTTTTAACTTAAAAGTATAGCTGGCAAGCGTTTATTGTATCTTGCTTCCTTCATTTCAGGAAGGAGTGGAACTTATCTCCGTTAGGGTAAATAAGTTATATTTGTTGGACCTATTGAAAAATTAGGTATATGTCACAGATTTAGCAGGGGGATGTTTACTTTCAAGAGTATTGAAAGTTATTTGTTTAATAGAAGTCCTCATTGCCTTTCTAAGTCCAGTTCCTTCAGTACACCATTGTAATTAATGGGGGAGTGCTATTATTGGTAACTATACCATCTAATTTATCTGCTCCTTGCTTTTGAAGTAAGATTTGTGTTAGAACTAGAATTTAAATCTTGATAATTTTTTTTTTTACTTTATTATTATTATTTTTTTAGGAAGATTAGCCCTGAGCTAACATCTGCTGCCAATCTTCCTCTTTTTTTTGCTGAGGAGGATTGGCCCTGAGCTAACATCAGTGCCCATCTGTATGTGGGATACCTGCCACAGCATGGCTTGATAAGCAGTGCATAGGTCCGTACCTGGAATCTGAACTGGTGAAACCTGGGCTGCCAAAGTGGAGTGTGTGAACTTAACAGCTGTGCCACCGGGCTGGCCCCAGTCTTTTTTTTTTTTTTTGAGGAAGATTAGCCTTGAGCTAACATCTGGCATCAAGCCTCCTCTTTTTGCTGAGGAAGAGTGGCCCTGAGCTAACACCCATGCCCATCTTCCTCTACTTTATATGTGGGATGCCTGCCACAGCATGACTTGACAAGCAGTGTGTAGGTCTGCACATTGGATCCAAACTGGTGAACCCTGGACCACCGAAGCAGAATGTGCACATTTAACCACTGTGCCACCAGGCTGGCCCCCTGGCCCCAGTCTTGATAATTTTGATATCATTGCACACATCAGATTTGTTAAAGTAAAATGTGTCCCTCTTACGTAGTTAAATCAGTGGAAATTTTAAGGAGAGCCTTATGTCATTCAGACTAACATATTCTCGTAGAAAGAATTCTGTCAGGCCTAACTTCCTCAAGCAAGAATTTTTTTTTTCGTTTGTTTATTTGAGGAAGATTAGCCCTGACCTAACATCTGCTGCCAATCTTCCTCTTTTTGCTGAGGAAGACTGGCCCTGAGCTAACATCCCTGCCCATCTTCCTCCACTTTCTCTGTGGGACGCCTACCACAGCATGGTGTGCCAAGCGGTGCCATGTCCTCACCTGGGAGCCGAACTGGCAAACCCTGGGCCACCGAAGCAGAACATGTGCACTTAACCACTGTGCCACCAGGCTGGCTCCTCAGCAAGAATTCTTTGTAAAGCACCTCCCAAGTCTGGTCATGTTTAGATCAAGTTATGGAGAAAGTCACTGCTTCAGAGCAAAGCCTGTTTCATTCTTGGAACCTTTCTAATATCCAGTCATCTTATTCCAATGTAAAATAATACTCTTGGGAGTTTTTTAGGATCAATAAACTGTTAATACATTTACAAAATTGAGAATTTACGTACAATGAAATGCACAAATATTAAGTAGACAGCTCATTATCAGTAAACTTGATAAATTTTGGCAACTTAATATGTGCTAGACACATTATGCTATAGTAATATGTCTTATATTAATTCTAATTCCTAATGAGATTTTAGTTACCATTTGACTTTTGGGAATAGCTAAGTGTATTTAGTTTTCTTTAATTAAAAAAAGTGTGGGTGTGTATGAAACTTCAGAAGGAAAGATTGTAGAACATGAGAACGTAGATGTTATCCTTTCTTGAGTTGCCACACCCTTGAAAAATGCATATATCTACGTGAATTTGCTTACAACTTCAGTTGAATTAGGGCTGCCTCTGATACTCACCCAAGACTCACAGTGTGCTGACCATTGATCCATACCAGTGCAAATTGAATGGGAATCCATGTGGATCTTGCAATGCTTTCATTATCCCCTTTCTCTGCTTAAACATTTCCACTGTCGATCCTGCATTTAGATTCCCATCAGCTCTTTGCATCAATATGTTCAGGACCTGATTTGGCATCACTCATGGCAGAAAGCACTGGTCATGTAGCTGTTAATCAACCTGGTGACATAGCTGGTATTAAACAGTGTTAAACCACTAATTAACTGTACAGAATATGGAAAGTAAGTTCTGTTTCATTGGATGCTGGTTAAACCACAACTGGATTTCTGGATTCCACATTAGCAAAAGGAATTAATTTACTATGATGTATCCAGAGGCAGGGGCCAGTTTGGCAAAAGAAATGGAAACAAAAATACCCGGTAGAACAGTTGAAGGAAATGGTTATATCAGAGATCAGACTTGGAGACAGGCATAATTTATGTGCTACCTGTCCTCAGATACTTTGAAAGCTATCAGAAGAGAGGAATTGGGTTTAGTTAAGAGGGCAGAACTGGGACCAGTGGATGTATTACAGATGACAAGCAAGACCATTCTGTCCGAACTGCCTAATGTGACAGGACTGTTTAGTAATGAGTTGCAGCCTCTGCCATCTACATCTTTGACAAACCTTAAACACAGCCCAACTCCTGGCCAGATGAATGTAAAACCTCACACCGAAGACCTATTTATCTCCATTCCTATTACCTAATAATCATGTTCAGCTTTCATAAAAATTACAAGGCATGCCAAAAGGCCGGAAACAGATTCGTGTATGGCCCAAATTTTGGAATTATCAGACCAGGAATTTAAAATAACTGATTCATGAGTTAACTCTGATGGAAAATAGACACCATTGCAAGAACAGATTCAAGTAGAGAGATGGAAATGCTTAAGAATCAAAAGCAAATGCTACAAAAAAAAGAAAAAAAAATAACCTGATAAATGAATAGTACCTTTGGAGGTCACCTCAATAGACTGGACTTGGCTGAGGAAAATATCAGTGAGCTTGATCATTGGTCAGTAGAAACTTCCCAAACTGAAATGCAAAAAGAAAGAATAACAAAACCCACAGAACATTAAAGAATTGTAGGACAATTTTGAAAGATGTAACACACATGTGCTTGGAATACCAAAAGGAAAATGAATGAAGCAGAAGAAATATTTTAAAGTAATAATGGCCAAGAATTTCCAAAATTAATGACAGACATCAAACCACTGATCCAGGAAACAGAACAAACTCAAGTCAGGATACCAAAAAATCTACAGTTTACACTTAGGCATATCATATTCAGACTGCAGAAAACTAAAGACAAAGAGAAAACCTTGAAAGAAGCCAGAGGGAAAAAAATCTTACCTACAGAATAAGAATTACAATGACTTCTCAGCAGAACCACATGAGCAAGGAGGAGTGGGGTGAAAAGTTTTGAAAGAAAAACACCTCCAACCTAGAATTCTATATCCAGTGAAACTGTTCTTCAAAAGTCAAGGATAAATAAAATAATGAGTTTACTTTTGTTGGAGGTGGTCAAGAAGAGCTTGAATGACAAGGACAAGAGAAATGCTAGGTCTGATGTTTGCTTAGTTGTATTCTGTACAATGTATTCTCTGGGAGATGGTAGTACGTATTCAGCAAAAATTTGTTTGAGTGATTTTGAGGAAGGTTACAAAACCAGATTCCATTCTTGGAGCTTCACTCTGGACATGGGCATATTGAGGATTAGAGCAGGTATGTAGCAAAGAAACCTTTTTTTCTGCTCCCAGACAGCCCAGAATCTGAGTTATGGCCTGCCTATTAAAACCTTGTGTAGCAATGTTCCAGTGAACACCCAATTTGGGAAACACCAGTTTAGCTGACCTTTATGACCCCAAGGTAGTGTGATTCTTCAGTAAGTGGATAACACGTGCTAAGGGAGTGAGGCTAAAAGGTCACACAGAAAATGGAAGTAATTTAAAAATAGCATAATTAATTGTCTACTTCGTTTAAATATCAGTACAAGTGGAAAAGTTAACTTGATTGTTATAGCTGATTTCCTTAAATTCCTTCTCCTTGCTTGATTTTGAAGTTGCTTAATAAATAGAGAAATAGCCTGAGTTACATGCTGCCTATCAGTTCCTGGCTTACTCACTCTCCCCAAGGTCAAAGCTGGTAATTATTAGTAGGTTCAGCTTTCCTGGAATATTGATCATCATTCCTGATTTGGCTAGTTCCTTGCCTTGTTTTTACCCTTGTGTCATCTCTATGATGTTGCTACTATTACTATTATTGGTCCCTCTTTGTTTAAAAACTTAATCTAGTGTGGTCAATATTCTGTTATTCATGAGAGAACAACTCCTCTCCACTACTGTTTGTTTCAAAGACGTTTTAATGGCAGAATTAGACCACCTAATACAAGTCACAGTTTGTTTCCTTAACTTATTGGAGTTTGAGTTTTAGGAACGTGACTGTTAGTCCTGACACTGTGGTGATCCTGTATTTGATGTAAGGTAACTTTCAATTGGATAACATACTTCTTCAGAATACCCATCCCAATAATAATTCCAAGACATGAGAGGCAGGATAGCATAATGGTTAAGCATGAGGACTCTGAAGCCAGACTGTCTAGGTTTGAAGCCCTTTTTGCCCCCATCTGTTGAGTGGGGGAAGTTTCTTAATTGGTGGTTAATTGTGCTTTAGCTTCATTATCTGTAATGCATTGATAATGGTAGTCTCTACCTATAAAGATTCTTATCTTTATATAGTGAACCACTTAGAACAATGGTTGGCATTTAGTAAGCGCGTCGAAATTTTCTTTAGGGTCATAGTATGCTACGTAAAATCTAGAAATGTATGAAGCTTATTTATAACAGTATCTACCCTCATTACAATTGAGCCTTATTGACTTTTCAAAACTCAGTTGATAGCCAGGTAGGCATTGAGTTCCTTGCAGAAAACTTAGTCCCTGAGAAAATGTTCTTTTTTCCACTTGTTTATTAACAACCTGAAAGGTTAGTGAACCTTTGCAGTAGTAGAATTGCAACTTTTCACAGGTGAGAAATTAGTTATTTCAAGGATATTTTTAAAGCAAAATCCGCTTTTAGGATATCTACTCAAGGGAATGATAGTAAGCCATCAGAGGAACTAAAAGGTGTAAGATGTGTTAGATGACATTCGTTTACACTAAAGTATTTCCCACTAAAAGGTAAAACTTTCCTGTAGACAAAGAAAATGGCTCCATTTAAGAGGTATAGGATAATATGAAAAGAAACAAGAAATGGGCTGGCCTGGTGGTGTAGCGGTTAAATTCATGCATTCCGCTTCAGTGGCCAGGGTTCACTGGCTTGGTCCTGGGCGTGGACCTACAGACCTACATACCTACAAATCAAGCCCGGCTGTGGTGGCATCCTACATGGAAGAACTAGAAGGACTTAACAACTAGGATATACAACTATGTACTGGGGCTTTGGGGAGAAAAAACAAAGAATTCGATAGTTGGATTTCGTATTTTAAAAAAATATCAAACCCAAGCTAAGTTTGGGTATTTGTTTTCTGGAAGACAAGTTAGGGCAGAGCACTGAAATCTTTACTTGCTTTGCACTTTTTCTCCTGGAGATGGCGATAGACTTGGCTAATCTCTACGATCTCAGAAAGTCCCTGACATCAGGGAATTTCTTGGCCTTGTTTAAAAAAAATTGTAGTTTTTAAAATCTTGATCAGTACTTCAATTAACTTTTCCTATCTAATCTAGCAAAGAGTCCCATTTCCAGGGTAAGCAAACTGGAGTAAATTATGGTGGATCCTGAAAAAAATTATTGAAGAAAGTCATCTAAGAAAGACTTGTATGTTGACATCTTAAGAGAGGCAAAAGATATAATGAAATAGACATCAAAGAATGAAACCATTTAGGAATCTTCAGGAGAACAAATAAAAGGAACCAGAAGTGTGAAAGTTACCATCAGCCTAAAGTGTTCTATAATCTGTTCTGAAGATGGTCTTGATAGGATTTTGAATGAATATAACCAGCTTTACCTTCCACATGAGTTTTTTGTGATCCAAGAATATTTAATTCTCGAATATTTAATTACAGTGAAAATTGTTAAGAATGATAAAATAGATAAATTTTAAGTGGCCAGAACTGAATCAGATTTCAGCTAAGGATGCATATATTGAGAAAGAAATTAAGGTGCTTCGATATTTGCATAGATACCTTCTGGAATACTGTGGAGGTAAGATGTCACATGGAAATAGTGCACCTCTATCTCCATCTTTGAGAAATACTATTGAGGGGCCAGCCCTGTGGCCAAGTGGTTAAGTTCGCGCGCTCTGCTTAAGCGGCCCAGGGTTTTGCTGGTTCAGATCCTGGATGCAGACATGGCACCGCTCATCAAGCCAAGCTGAGGCAGTGTCCCATATAGCACAGCCAGAAAGGCCTACAACTAGAATGTACAACTATGTACTGGGGGCACTTTGGGGAGAAGAATATGTGTGTGTGTGTGGGTGTGTGTGTGTGTGGGTGTGTGTGTGTGTATAAAAAAGATTGGCAACAGATGTTACCTCAGGTGCCAGTCTTTAAAAAAAAGAAAAGAAGTACTATTGAGTGGAAAGTCTTTAATCATCATGCTAGGATGTCCCTGTTTTTTTTGCTGGAAAAAAATCCTAGTGTATCTTTTTTAACTGGGTGTTGTCCAGCCCAATCATATTATGCTGGAAATACACCCTAAAGATGGATTTCGTAAGTGAAAAGTGCGAGAGAATGACTTTGATAAGCCTTGTTTTCAGAGCATTTTGAAATCTGGACTGTGCTTAAACTTGCTTCATGCACACGCCACACGGCTTGCTCATTAGAATCAGGATTGGGCTTCCTGACTTGTTGCTTTCCTCTTTCTGCTATAGCAGCTGTCTCTCAGCAAGTGGATAGGGAGCAAGGGGCTGTAACATGGTAGGCATGATGCTTGCAGTTGTTGACCACAGCATTTAATGGCCACTAAAGATCCACGTGTGGATGCAGTTGGACTTCTCCAAGTGTTTTTTTTTTTTAAGGGCACAGTCATGTATGAGCGAGGGGAGCATAATTATTAGCAGCATCTGCAGGAAAAAGACAGCCATATAAATACTTAAATTCAGAAATAGTTAAGGCTTTTACAGTCATGCATTGCTTAATGACGGGATACGGTCTGAGAAATGTGTCGTTAAGCGATTTCGTCATTGTGTGAACATCACAGTGTGGTATGAACATCATAGAGTGTACTTACACAAGCCTAGATGGTATAACCTACTACACACTGGGCTATGTACAGGGCTACAAACCTGTACAGTGTATTCTTGTACTGAATACTGTAGGCAGTTGTAACACAATGGTATTTGTGTATGTAAACATAATTAAACATAGAAAAGGTACAGTAAAAACATGGCATAAAAGATAAAAAAGGGTACACCTGTATATGGCGCTTAGCATGAATGGAGCTTGCAGGAGTGGAGTTGTTCTGGGTGAGTCAGTGAGTGAGTGGTGAGTGAATGTGAGGGTCCAGGATGTTACTCTCCACTACTGTAGGCTTTATAAACACTGTACACTTAGGCTACACTAAGTTTATTTTTAAAAATGTTTTTCTTCCATAATAAATTAACCTTAGCTTACTGTAACATTTTTACGTTATAAACTTTGATTTTTTTTATTCTTTTGTAATAAGACAGCTTCAAGCAGAAACGCTGTACAGCTGTACAAAAATGTTTTATTTCTTTACATCCTTATTCTGTAAGATTTTTTCTATTTAAAATTGGTTCTTTTTTACTTTTTAAACTTCTTTGTTGAAAACTAAGACACAAACAGACACATTATTCTAGGCCTACACAGTTCGGGATCATTAATGTCACTGTCTTCCACTTCCACATCTTGTCCCACTGGAAGGTCTTCAAGGGCAGTAGCATACATGGAGCTGTCATCTCCTGTGATAACAACGCCGCCTTCTGGAATGACTCCTGAAGGACCTGCCTGAGGCTCTTCTTGAGGAGGTGTCACTCTTTTCAGAAATATGTCCATGGTGGTTTGCTTGGTTGGTTTCTTTTTTGTTCATCATAAATTTCCTTGTAAGAAAATAATGCGCTGTGAACATTCCTCTCTATTAGGGAAAACCTTTCAGTGTTGGGGTCCATGTTTTCAAACTTGTTGAGGTCTGGAAAAGCTGCTGCTAAACTCTGCACTGACTTTTCTTGGAGATTCTTCTTTTTCGGCTGTTTCCTTTTCTCTTGCCTCTTGAGCTATGCATTCCTGTTCCAGTTCCAACAGCTCGTCGTTAGTCATTTATTCAGGAACTTCTAGGAGCTCCTCAATATCATCCTCATCTGTGCCCAGGTTAAAGTTGTTTGCCGTTTCCGCCACAGCCTTGTTGATTTTTGCAACCTCTTCATCCTTGGTAAGTCCTTTAAGGCCATGGATGAGCCGCTTGAGTGCCTTCTTCCAGGTGCCGTTCATATGTCCCTTGGTGACATCACCTCAAGCCCAAGCAAGGTTCTTGATGCAGTGATAGATGTTGTAATCCTTCCAGAATTGTATCAGCGTCTTCCTCAGTTGCAGCAAAAGCTTGGGCAAAGGTTCTCAGGTAGTAGGCCTTAGAAGCTGCTATAACTCTTTGATCCATGGATTTGATCAAAGAAATAGAGTTTGGAGGAAGAAACGCCACTTTGATATTGGGATGAAAATCACCAGTAAAAGGAGGATGTCCAGGAGCATTATCAAGAATAAGCACAATCTTGAAAGGTATGTTATTCTGGAAATAGTACTTCTCCATTTCACTGGCATAGTAATTCAGGAGGGCATCTTGGAAGAGGAGCTGAGTCATCCATGACTTTTTACTGCTCCTGTAGTACACTGGTAGTGTGTACTTATTAATGTACTGGAAGACCCTGCGGTTCTTACTGTGCCAGATCACAAAGGGTTTCAATTTGTAGCCTGCAACATTGCCTCCAAGCAAGACTGTTATCCTGTCCTTAAAAGCCTTGAAAGCTGACATTGACTTGGCCTCTTTATGGATGAAAGTCCTTTCAGGCGTCTGTTTCCAGAATAGGGAGCTTCCACCTATATTGAACATTTCCTCTGGCAAGTAATTTTCCTCCACAATCAGCTTATCTAGTTTTCAAAAATTCTTCAGCTGCCTTCACATCAGCACTCACAGACTCACCACTCACTTTCATATTATGTAACGAATGACGGTTCTTGAATCATTTAAACCACCCAGAGCTAGCAGTAGATTCAACATCATAGTTGGGTCCTTTTCTTTCAGCGTTACAGACAAACTTCTTGCTTTGGCTGTGATCGTTAGAGTGCTGAGAGGGATACACTTCTCTACCTGGTCTTCAATCTGAGACATTAGAAGTTTCGCCATGTCTGATATAGGCTCTTCTGGAATGTTTGTTAGTCTTGTTGCCTTCAATGAAGCAGATCCTTTAACAGCTTCCGTCACTTTGTTCTTCAAGATCGTAACTATGGGGAGTGGGACATGCCTGACTGGCGAGCAATAACCATCACTGATTTTCCACCTTTGTAGTCCTTAATCACTTTTAATTTCATTTCCAGGTCAATCACTCAACGTGGCCTCTTACTGGCAACATTAGCAGTGGATTTTGTACGCTTAGGGGCTGTGATGAACAAAACAGCATGAAATTAAATCAAGCACAAGAGAAAATGATGCAATCAAGAGACGCGGTAAACATGAGATGTATAAGGCTGCTACTGTGTTTTACAGTACTACTGTTTTACAGTAAACTTTTTATAAGTAGAGTACAATCTAAACGATTAAAAGTATAGTATAGTAAATACATAAACCAGTAACAGTCATTTATTATCATTATCAAATATATACTGTACATAATTGTATGTGCTTTACTTTAATATGAATGGCAGCATGTAGGTTTATTTACACCACCATCACCGCAAACATGAATAATCATTGCTCTGTGACTTTATGATGGCTACCACATCACTAGGCGATAGGCATTTTTCAGCTCCATTCTTATCTTATGGGACCACTATTGTGTATGTGGTCCATTGTTGAGTGAACATCATCATGCGTGCATGACTATATTTAAAGCAACTGTATCTGGGTCAGCCCTAAAATGAATAACTCCAAATTTCAGGGAATTGATTCTCTTAGCTGGTCTTACTGCAAGCTGGTTCTGGTGCCATCCCAGAATGATAACTGCGATTATTTAGCACTTCATAATTTGAAAACACCCACGTTAACTTATTTAATGCTCACAGCCATGTAAAATAGATACCTCTATTTTATAAAGGAAGCAGCTGAGGCTTGGATAATCTCAAGGAGTCTTTGCCTAAGATCACATAGGTAGTATATTGAAGAGGCAATGCTTGTATCCAGATCTTCTGACTTCATGCCCAGGAGTATTGACTGGGGGCCTAGTCATACCCAGTGCTCTGCTGGACACTGTAAGTAAGATAGATACAAAGTGTGTTTCCTCCTAATTATGGATATGAAGACTAGAAAACAGTATAGTAATATTTAAGTTCATAAGTAGCTCGAATAATAGCAGATCATATGAAGTTAGTGTGAGGCTAGAGTAGGGAAAGTTTCTGTGGTGGAGTGTGGTCTTGAAGTAGGTCTTGTAGAATGGAGATTTGGACACTTGATGTATACTCATTACTAACTGTGAAGAAAAGCTTTTCTAACAGTGGTTCAGATTTCAGGCTAGCTCTAACTTACTTTCAGTGCGCACAAGTCATCACTCTTCCTAATTCGTTAATGTTGAAGTATAAAGAAGTATAAAGAAAATGTGGCAGTATAAAGAAGGTTCCTGCCATTGGGATGGAGACAGATTCGTGTGTGTGTGTAAATAAAACAGTACAGAGATGATTTCAGCTCGTGGCCAGGAATGAGGATGGCAGGCAGGAACTCTGAAAGGGTTTCTAGACGAAGGGAAGGTTCACCTGGACTATAACATGTGGGTAAAATTTTGAAGAGAGGAGAGGCTTGGATACGACCAGTGGAAGTGAGCTTTGGTGTAAAGCTGAGACTGAAAAAAAACTAGTCAGACTTGAGGGTTTCAGGCTTTAGGGTAGTGGTGGATGACACTGGCACGTAAAGGATAATCAGTAAATTAAGGACAGAAATAATGGGTCTGGTTGAATGAGGGGAATAGTAAGGGAGAAGTAAATTGACTCATGTAAACAGAGTTGAGAAATGAGATAAAGCATTGGTTCCCAAAGTGGCACCCATGCCATGGTGCTGCCTAAGAACCTTTATTCTCATAGTTATGTTTACTGTAGTATGCGAATCAAATCCAAAGCCAGCACAGAAAGTAGCACAACAAAGCTGTGATTGTACGGATGTTCTTTCTTAGGAGGAAGCTCTATTATAAAATGAGTTCATTTAAATAAAAATATTAAGTAAATATGTGACTCGTGATAAAGACATTATGAAGGATGGCAGTTAGCTAAATGAAGTTTGGAAAATAGTGATTAAAAGTTGGGAGAGGTGGGATGAGGAGGCCTGGGGTTCTGAAAAAGCCTATATTTTGATCTAGCTGTTGATTACACACATGGATACGCAGACACACACTAATTGAAGGATATACTTAATAGTTATGGACTTAAGTTGTGTTTCATTCAAAAATTTTTAAATAGCTGTTGGCCAAACAAAGGTGGGTAAGATGGAAAGGAGAGCAGAATATGTAGAGGAAAAAGATGCAAAGTTGGTTCTTTGGTTAAGTTTAAATATTTTATTTGTTGCATAGTAGGAAAGGCCCTCAGGTAACTTCTTCATTTTATTTACATCCTCCTCTTGCCAAAAATAATTTTTAAAAGGATGTGACTAAACCATTATATGAAAAAAAGATCTGTCTTCTTGATTATGAACTTAGTTTTCTTAAGAAATATATATGTGTATATATGTGTGTGAAAGGACTTCAACCATTTGCATGATTAGAATTTTTTTCCATTATTTTTTGGCATTTTGATTATCAACCTTTTTTTAAAGTGTATTCTATATGTGTAGTATGTGGATAGTCAATAGTATGTCAAAGCAGTACATTGTTGATTGGTCAACAAGTAGTAGTGAAAGTTCAGGTGTGCGAGAAGTAATCGGGAGGTTCAAGGGAGGGCTTGAGATTTAAGCTGGCGCTTGAAGGATGGACAGAAATTGGATGAGGATTCTGGACAAGTAACAGAGGAATAGTTTGAACAAAAGGAATTTGTATCATTTTTGGATTCAAGAAAATTTTGTGTTCAGATTAGGCTTAATACCACAGGATTCCCCATATTATTTTTTAAAGTAATTTTCATATATTGTTTTAATGGCCATATATTATTTGGAATCTTAAATTGCAGAAAGTTCTGCAATATTCTTATGTCTGCCTGGGAATGTGGATAACTTAATACAAATGATATTCTACAAAACATGTCGAATAGTTTTTGATTGTATCATCTTTTTGAATGGTGAATGTTGTATCATTCAACCAAGAATAACTAAGATCTATTAGTTTATAAGTCATTAATTTTTCTTTTAAATTTTTTATTGAGTTAATGGTAGGTTACAATCTTGTGAAATTTCAGTTATTATTGTATTATTGTCTATCAGTCGTGTTGTAGGTGCAACCCTTCACCCTTTGTGCCCACCCCCTAGCCCCCCTTTCCCCTGGTAGCCGCTAACCTGTTCTCTTTGTCCACATGTTTAAATTCCTCATATGAGTGGAGTCATACAGAGGTTGTCCTTTTCTATCTGGCTTATTTCACTTAACATAATTCCCTCAAGGTCCATCCATGTTCTTGCAAATGGGACGATTTTGTTCTTTTTTACGGCTGAGTAGTATTCCATTGTGTGTGTATATATATATACCACATCTTCTTTATCCAGTCATCTGTTGGTGGGCACTTAGGTTGCTTCCACATCTTGGCAATTGTAAATAATGCTGCAATAAACATTGGAGTGCATAGGGCTTTTGGAATTGCTGACTTCAAGCTCTCTGGATAGATACCCAGTAATGGAATAGCTGTATCATATGGTAGTTCTATTTTTAATTTTTTGAGGAATCTCCATACTGTTTTCCATAGTGGCTGCACCAGTTTGCATTCCTACCAGCAGTGTATGAGGGTTCCTTTTTCTCCACAACCTCTCCAACATTTGTTACTATTTGTTTTAGTTATTTTTGTCATTCTAATGGGTGTATGGTGGTATCTTAGTGTAGTTTTGATTTGCATTTCCCTGATGATCAGCGATGATGAACATCTTTTCATGTGCCTATTGGCCATCAGTATATCTTCTTTGGAGAAATGTCTGTTCATGTCTCCTGCCCATTTTTTGATTGGGTTGTTTAATTTTTTGTTGTTGAGTTGTGTGAGTTCTTTATATATTATGGATATTAAGCCCTCAGGACCTACTGTATTTTTATTGTTTTCCTTTTGGACTGGGAGCTTTTATAAGTTGCTGGATGGTAGAGTGGTTTTTGCGCATGATGCTATTCGGCTGCAATTACACCCTGTTGCCTCTAGATGGGGTGAGAGGCTTGTTTTCTGAGCCCTGCGCCTTCAGCCAAGATGGCGGCGCACAGAGTGGGTTGGGGGAGGAGGGGCACTTTCACTCATGCCGACCTGTATTGGATCAGCTCTCTCTTTCTGGTCTCCCAGGGCCCTGGCTTGCTAGGGCTCCCCCACACGAAAGTTTTCCCCTGTTAGAGGGTTTGCGCTGCTCCAGCGGTGGGAGTCCTGGACAATCCCCGATGCGGCTCCTCCCCGACTCCTCCCTCACCCGTGGCAGCGATCCCAGTCTCTAGGGGAGGGAGTGAAGTTCTCTCCTACCCCGTTCCAGCTCCTCCGAGGCTGGCTGCAGCCTCTCCGCCTTCCGTCATTTGGCTGCTGTGGGTCTCTGATGATTTCTGTTATTAGGATTGTCTTTTTGGTTGGAAAGCAGTTGCTCTTTTTGGTTGTACTTTGGCGGGAGAGAGTACCAGGTGATCTCACGCCACCATGTTGCTGACATCCTGTTATTCATTAATTTTGATGAATGGTCTTAAAATCTGGCATTTATGAATCTTGAGCAGTTTATGCTTAGTTTTCTAGATCTCAGTTTTTTCATGTATAAGACAAGGATAGTGATACTTGTGTTGCAGGATTTTTGTGAAGATTAAGATAATAATGTATGCAAAGTGGTTTGGATAATTTGGGAGGATAAATTTGTCCGTTAGACTTTTTTTTAATAAACTTTTTATTTTAGGTTTACAGAAAAACCATGAAGATAGTACCGAGAGTTCTCATATACCCCACATTCAATTTCCTGTATTGTTAATATCTTACATTACTATGGTACGTTTGTCACAATTAGTGAACCAATTTTAATACATTATTAACTAAATTCCATACTTCACTTAAATTTTTTTAGTTTTTACCTAATGTCTGTTTTCTATTCCAAGATCCCATCTAGGATATCACGTTACATTTATTTGTCATGTCTCCTTAGACTTTTCTTGGCTGTGACACTTTTTTAGACTTTCCTTGTGTTGGATGACCTTGATAGTTTGGAGGACTATTGCTCAGGGATTTTGTAGCATGTAGCAATTGAGATTTGTCTGATGTTTTTCTCACAATTACACTGGAGTTACGTATTTTGGGGAGGAAGACCACAGAGGTAAAGTGCCATTTTCATGACATGTTATCCAGGGTTCGTATTATCAGCATGACTTACCAGTGTTGATGTGCCCTTGATCACCTGGCTAAGGTAGTGTTTGTCAGCCTTCTCCATTGAGAAGTTAGTGTTTTTTTCCCCTTTTCATACTCTACTCTGGAAGTAAGTCACTGTGTGCAGCCTCACTTGAGGAATGGGAATCCATTAAACTTTGAAATATAAAATGCTTTAAGTGAACCTTTTTCAATTATCAATATAAAACTAATTTGTTATTGAATTCTCTTATAAGAACTTAAAGAACAGATATTCTGAGTTGGTTAAAGATAATTACTGAGTTCTTCAGACAATGGATGTAAATGGTGGTGTTCTCAAAGAGTTGGATTATAGTCACAGCACCCAAAGCATGTGTTGGGAAAGCTAGTATTTTCCTAAGAGAAAAAGTTCAAAACTTTCCAAATATATGCTTACTACTCTTTCCTGATTCACTTTTACCACTTTTTGCATTCCTTCTTAATTAACACTGGGAATATTTCTGCATTCTGCCATCAGCTTACTTCTCTTCTTTCCTATATGGTTCCCAACCAGGGGAGGGAGGGGCCGTAGCATCCTCTAGGTGCACATTAGGATCATGGGATGTGGTGTGTTATGATGGGTAATTCAGAAAATTACATCCAACATACATATTTTTTCTGAAACAAATCACAAAAAGCAAAGTTTGACAAAATCATTGCCAGTGGTGGATGTGCTGGAGATAGAGTGGAAAGAGAATGAGGCAAAATAGTTTAAAATGATTGAGAAACACTGCCATGTATGCACTCATATAAGCCTGGTCAGCTTATACGCATCTCATGGTTTTAGATAGACTTTGTTTTCTGATGATAAAGCCCAAATCTTTATTTCTAGCCCAGAATGCTAGAACCACATTTCCAAGTGCCTACTACTAGAAGTCCCTAGGATAACTCACATTTAACATGTTGAAACTGAACTGTTTATCTTCTGCAAACGAGTTTCTACCCGTTTTTGCTATCTCAGATAATAGCACTTCCATCCCTTCCTTCGTCAAGCCTGAACCCTCATCATTCTTCACATCAGAACTACATTCAGGTCTTGCTGATTTTTCTTACTAGACATTGTTTTGTCTTTTGAATTAAGCTGTTACATACATACAGGGTAGTTTGTAAAGTGCATTGCTACTTTATATACAGTGTAGCTTGTGAAGTGCTGTACTACTACTACTGGCTTGGTTCAGGGTCTAGTCCTTTCTTTCCTTGACAGTTGTAGTTAACTCAAGCTGGGTTTATTCCTCAGATTCATCCTCTTCTATACTATATCCAGACTAATCCTCTCACAACTTAAAAGTAACCATATTTGGTAAGGCAATTAATTTCTTCATTTTGCACCATGCACTGTGGTAATAGTGAATTTTTGGGCACATATCATGCCCTTTGTCCTCTCTGCCCTGTTGTCTTACTGTTCCTTTGGCCTGTTGTGTTCTCCTTACCTCCCCTCCCTTCTGAATTAACACTTCCCTAAACTGCTCAGTGTGGCAGAGACCTCCACCCTCCAGTTCTTGTAGATCATAGAAAGTAGTTTTTGCTTCTGATGGAACACATCATATTTTATCATTATTATTTATTTGTTTGCTTGACCATTAAATTGTATGCTCTTGCAGGTAAAGATAATGTTTCATCTTTGTGTTCCCAGCACAGTGACTGGTACATTCTGTAGTAGATGCTCAAGAAATGTTTGCTGAACATGAAGTATGAAGTATATCAGTTGAGACTTTTTTTTTTTTAAGATTTTATTTTTTTCCGTTTTCTCCCCAAAGCCCCCCGGTACATAGTTGTATATTCTTCGTTGTGGGTCCTTCTGGTTGTAGCATGTGGGACGCCGCCTCATCGGGGTTTGATGAGCGGTGTCATGTCCACACCCAGGATTTGAACCAGTGAAACACTGGGCCGCCTGCAGTGGAGCACACAAACTTAACCACTCGGCCACGGGGCCAGCCCCCTATCAGTTGAGACTTTTGAATTCAGTATCAAATAAAAGAGAATGGTATATTTGATTGAAAAAAATCTAAATAATCTCGTTAGGTCCATTAGTATTTGCTTTATATAGTTTGGTGCTCCTGTGTTAGGTGCATATACATTCATAAGTGTTATGTCCTTTTGGTGAAATGTTCCTTTTATCATTTTATACTGCCTCCCTTTGATTCTCGTTGTGTTTCTTATCTTGAAATCTGCTTTGTCTGATATAAGTATGGCAGCACCTGCTTTCTTTTGTTTGCCCTTAGCTTGGAGTATTGTCTTCCATCCCTTCACTCTGAGCCTGTGTTTGTCTTTAGAGCCAAGATTTGTTTCCTGGAGACAGCATATTGTTGGGTCTTGTTTTTAAGTCCATCCCACCACTCTGTGTTTTTTAACTGGAAAATTCAGTCCATTGTATTTAGAGTGATTATTCATATATGAGGGCTTAATGCTGTCATTTTATCTCTCATTATCCATTTGTTCTGTATTTCCCTTGTTTCTTGTCCCATGTATTTTGGACTTCCAGTCCAGTTTGGTAGTTCTCTGTGATGGTTTTCTCAGGTTTCTCTTTATTTATCATTTGTGTGTCTGTTCTGATTGTTTGTTTAGTGGTTACTATGAGCTTTGCATAAAAAAATCTCATAAATGAGATAGTCTATTTTCAGAATTTTGAATATATCATTCCATTCTCTCCTAGCCTGTAAGGTTTCTGCGGAGAAACCCACTGAAAGCCTGATAGGGGTTCCTTTGTAAGTTATTTTCTTCTGCCTTACTGCCCTTAATATTTTTTCTTTGTCATTGACTTTTGCCAGTTTTACTACTGTATGTCTTGGAGAAGGTCTTTTTACATTGATATAATTAGGAGTTCTGTTAGCTTTTTCCATTTGTATTTCCAGCTTCTTCCCCAGGTTTGGGAAGTTCTCAGCTATTATTTATTTTAACAAGCTTTCTGCTCCATTCTCCCCCTCTTCTCCCTCTGGAATACCTATAATCCTTATGTGGCATTTCTTAATTTAGTCAGATATTTCTTGGAGAGTTTCTTCATTTCTTTTTAGTCTTAGTTCTCTCTCCTCTTCCATCTGAAGCATTTCTATATTTCTGTCCTCCAGACTGCTAAATCTGTCCTCCATAATATAAGCTCTGTTATTCAGGGAGTCCAGATTTTTCTTTATCGCATCCTTTGTGTTTTTCATCTCCATTTCTGATTGGTATTTCCTTATAGTTTCAATGTCTTTTGTTAAGAATTCCCTCTGTTCGTTAATTTTGTTTCAGATTTCATTGAACTATCTGTGTTTTCGTCTAACTTGTTGATGTTTTTATGATAGCTATTTTGAATTCTCTGTCACTTAGATTGGAAATTTCTGTGTTTTCAGGGTTGATTTCTCCGTGCCTGTCATCTTCCTTCTGGTCTGGAGTATTACTGTATTTCTTCATACTGTTTGATGGTGTGGATTTATGCCTTCACGTAGTGATAGTATCTGGTCACAGAGTCCACCTGCCGCCACTGGGGAGGAGGTCAGGATCTGTGTATTCTGTGATCCCCGATGTCTCTGCCTTTCCTTAGAATCTATCCTGACAGGGCCCATCTGTGATTTTTGGCTCTCTCGCTCACAGCTGCTGCTTTCCTATCATATGCTTGGGTGCTCTGGCCAGTAGGCTGAGCTGGTGAGGTGGATGGCACTTGCTTTTGCCTGTGCAATCCCAGGGACTTTCTCACTCTGCTCTTGCTATCTGCTCTCCTGGGATGCTGGCTTGATGGAGACACCCCCACAATAGCTTAGCCACCTCTATGTGGGGCTTTCCCATGGGCTCTGAGGGAACTTGGACAGCGAAGGTGTTTCTGCAGAGTTGCCCCTCCCCCATCTTTTCTCAAAGCCTTGCAAGGTCCTGCACCCTGGGTCACCTTGGGGGAGGGAAAGGAAATCGCCTTACCTCTTTCTACTTCTTCCCCTGGTGGTCCAGCACCTCCACCTTTAGACATCTGGCTGTGTGCATCTCTTAGACGTCTTTTGTGTTGTGTGAATGTCCTCTGTTGGTTTATGAATATCTTTTTCATTATATCTTAGCAGGGAGAGTCAGGGAGGAGCCCACTCTGCCCTGATGCTGATGTTACTCTGTGGCTCTATTGTCTTTTTTTTTTCTTTTAATTATTGGCTTTTTTTTTTTTTTAAGATTTTATCTTTTCCTTTTTCTCCCCAAAGCCGCCTGGTACATAGTTGTATATTTTCTTTAGTTGTGGGTCCTTCTAGTTGTGGCACATGGGACACTGCCTCAGCATGACTTGATGAGTGATGTCCTGATCCCGCCCAGGATCTGAACCGGCAAAACCCTGCACTGCTGAAGGGAGTGTGCAAACTTAACCACTCGGCCATGGGGCCTCTCTATTGTCTTTTTGATTAAAGCCATCTTGGCAGGCATGAAGTAGTATCTCATTGTGGTTTTGATTTGCATCAAAAGCCTTTTAAACCCACAGAATAGCCAGAATATTATACACTTGCAGTAAAAGCAGTATATGTCAGTTTAGTATTTATTGTTAAGAGGGGAGGCTTAATTTTTTAATAGTTTGGCTGTTGGGCAGTTTTTTATTTCAATTTTAAAATTCAGGTCTTTCTCTTTAAGTTGTTTAAGTTAAAACAAAAATAAGTATTTCGAAAGCTGTTTCCAAAATGCTGGTTTAGTTAGAAAAGAATGAGAAGATTGTGAAAGGGTTTTATAAAACCTGTAGTGGCTTTTCCTATTGATTGGCTTATCAGATTAGGCTGCCACACCTCTACTTTCTCTCATACATATGTTCCACTGGGTCCATGTTTGTGTTTTCTCTCTCATGCTTAGGGTAATTTTTTTGGTTTACTAGTAGAAAAAAGAGAGCTATTTCTTTTCTTTTCTCCTCCAGTTTCAGTCAGGTAAAATTGACAGATAAAATTGTATAAATTGAAAATGTACAACATGGTGATTTGACATATTTGTACTTTGTGAAATGATTACCACAATCAGGTTAATTAACATATCCATCACCTTACATAGTTAACTTGTGTGTGTGTGTGGTGAGAACACTTAAGGTCTACTCTCTTAGCAGATTTCAAGTACACAACACAGTATTATTAACTTTAGTCACCATGCTGTACATAGATCTGCAGAATTTTCTCATCTCATAACTTACAGGTTGTACCCTTTGACCAGCATCTCACCATCTCTCCCCCGTCACCCCAACCCCTGGTAATCACCATTCTACTCTATTTCTCTGGGTTCACCTTTTCTTTTAGATTCCACATATAAGTGAGATTATATAGTATTTGTCTTTCTCTGTCTGGCTAATTTTACTTAGCATAATGTCCTCTGGGTTTGTCCATGTTGTTGCAAATAGCACGATTTCCTTCTTTCTCATGGCTGAATAACATTCCATTGTGTGATTATATACTACATCTTCTTTATCCATTCGTCTGTCTACAGAGACTTAGGTTGTTTCCACATCTTGGCTGTTGGGAGTTCTGCTCAGGGAACATGGAAGTGCAGATATTTCTCCAAGATACTGATTTTGTTTCTGAGGTCAGTGTTAGATATTTGTTCTGACGCAAGGACGGCTCCTCCCGGCTTTCTTATTCCCTGTTTCTCTCCTGCAAACTAGTGGCCTATGGTTTAGCTTCTATCATGAATCTCCTCCTAATTGCCTTTCACCATAGCTTCCACTTTTCTTGACAGCACCCTTAGGCTTGAACTTCTCCTTGCTCTGTTTTGTAAATAGCTCCTTTGTGAAGAGATTAGGATCTATCTGTTTTACTGCCTGCTTCTTCCCTCATCAAAATCTTTGAGTCAGGGCTCCGGAACTGGGGGTGGCGACAATAGCAAGCATTTCTTTGAGTGATACCCCTGCCATAGGGGCTGAGCTCTTGGTGAAGGCGAGGAGTGCAGCCACTTATGTTCCTCTCAGCTTGCCTCTTCTGGTGGAGAGCACCAACCACCTCCTCAGTTGGTGCAAGGGTTACCAGTGCCCCACTACTCTCAGCTTGTCATATGCAAGGTGGAGCCTTTGTTTCATAAGTGAGACTCTCAACTACACATTCTCTTGAGAGTTAGCCTTAGCAACAGGTAGCTGGGGGTAGGATGAGAAATGCTGATGTCCTGCCCTTTCCAGGAATAAAGCCCTCTGACTGGGAGCTGCAGGGAGAGTGATCCCTGTGACCTTGTCTGCAGCAGTCTGGAGTGGAGCCTTGCTGAGCTGGGTGTGGGCAGGGAAGGAGCATCTTTGTTTACATACCAGAGCCTCTTGTCTTTCTTACTGAATTTTCTTAGATTTTCTTGTTTGAATAGATGTTTCTTCATATGTTCTTTGCCCTTAGTGTAATTTCTGGAGGTTTTAAGTGATTGTTGTGGTTTCTAAAAAAATTTTCACCAGTTTCACTGGGGAGTGGGTCAGTCAGCTCCTCATGCTGTCATGCTGGAAGTCAGTTTCCTTTAGGTCAGTGGTTCTGAAACTTAAAAGTTTTGAACTCTTCATCCTGTCTTTTCTTGTTTACTTGTAAAGTGGCCCTCACACATTGCTCCATTTTATTCTCCTGTTGCCCAACTTTATTTTCTTCATTGTATTTATACCTGACATAATATTTATATGTTTATGCCTCCTTCCCCCTGAAATGTTAGCTTTGTGAAAGGCGGGAGACCTCATCTGTTTTGTTATCACTATCTCCAGTGCTTAGTAAATATATACTTACCACATACAGGGCACTGCCGCCACAACACTCACGGTCTTGTGGGGCAGAGAGGATTGTAAATAGGTAAACGCTTTTTTAAAAGTGCTGTGAAAAAGGACAGTACATTCATGGTACTGTGATGATTCTGATGGAAGAAAAGTACTATCATTGTACATCAGAATCTTATAAGCACTGTTGCTGTAAGAAATCAACCTATGTAGACCACCAGTGAGGCAATTTAAAACTTGTAGCACAATGCCTGGATCATACAATTGGGTAGTTAATCAGGTTTCATCCATTTCTTCAGGCTAACATCAGTCAGTTTACCACAGCTACTCAAATCCTCTGTCTTTAGGATGAAAGTCTGCCTGTGACAGTCACAGAAAGCTTTTGATGACTACTTTTGTTCCTACTTTGGGAAAGTATGATTTCACATGCTTTTGAAAGATAATCACTCTTCTCATAGGGTTAATGAGAGGATTAAATGAGTTCATGTTTTAACGCCTGGCATGTGATGGGCATTCAGTAAATGGCAGCTTTTTTCTTTGTTTACCAATTTTTTGTTTGCAGTGTATACCATTTGGCTGAAGGCTTTTAATTGCCACATATCATTTGAATCAAAGTATTAAGATAAATCTTAATAATTGAAGAACAGCTTATCTGGATTCTAGAAAATAGGGTGGGCAGTAATGACCACTACATGCGCATATGACATTTCTCAAAACCGCTGACCTCAAGAGGAACAGAGAGCAGTTACTTCTGAGCATTTTTGAACAGCATCTAAACATAGCAGGCTGACCCCAGAGTGCTTTAGGTATTACTTATTCAAGAATTATTCAGCGAAGAACAGTGGGACAGATGGAGATCCGTGTTTGCCTCCATACCAGTGTTCTGACGAAGAAACATGCTAAATGTGGAGACGTCTAACGAGATCCCACCGAGAAGTATGCATCTAGCATGTGAAATACCCTGGTGCTTCTCCTTTATATACCACTCTGAGCTACTCTGCTGAAACCTACCTGATGTTCCATTCTGTGTCACTGGTGAAGGGGAAAAGGGAAAAGGAAAAATCACACCTTGAGATTATAGATCCCTGTTAAACTCTATTTTACTCCACCTTGATCTTCCTGATAGATTAGAAATGCAGGGACATATAGACATGGCAAGAATGAATGTCTCTCATGTGACCAGAGCCTCCCTTGAGCTTCCTCAGCTTTCAGCTTTGCCTGCTTTCCTTGCCGGTGTTCCCAGTTCTCCGCGCTTCAGAATCCTCTTCTCCCCCATTCCCTTAGTAATTGGGATATAGTAATTCTGACAAATCCCTTGCCCCAGGTGTTGGGATATAGTAATTCTGACAAATCCCTTGCCCCAGGTGTAGTTATTCCTTAAAAGAAGAGACTCAGTAATACAAAGAAATCTCACTGGTTGATTTCACTTTAGGCAGAAAAACTGGAGAGAAGTGACTCACAATTCTGGCTGTGTATTAACATGCTTTTGGCAGCTTTTACAGAATTCACAAGCTCTGGACCCACTTCCAGAGCTTCACATTTAATTGATATGTAGTGGGGCTGGAGTTCTCTTGAAAAATCTGAGTTTTTTCAAAAATTTCCTAGGTGATTCTAATGTGTAGTCAGAGTTGAGAAACACTAAAAAAGGGCTGTTTGTGGACAGGCCTTCTATTCAAAATGAAAGCTTCACTCACCGGCTCTGCTTTCTTTGTGAGATCAGCCTTGGGCAGAGGGAGGGAAAATGTTCTATTCTTTCTAGAAGGAAGAACACCCATTTTCTAGGTTCCCCCCCTTTACATCGCACCTCAATTTGGTAGTTGAGTATGGAAGGATCTTCTCTTCCCGTGTGGAAGTCTGGAAACCAGTTAAAAGAAGATGTTTCCACTAGAGAGAATGGGCTGTTTCCCTCTAAGCCAAACTTGATCCTGACTGGTCTCTGACTTCTCGGGCTGCTGTGGCAGGTGTCCTAATCTTTTTGTGCCATTGGAATCCTTCGGTGGTCTGCTGAAGCCTTGCACCCCTTCTCAAGTTAAATATTTTAAATGTAGGAAATAAAATACATAGCATTACAAAGGAAACAAGTTATATTAAAGTACAGTTATTGAAATAATAAAATTTGTGCAGTAAAGTATTATTCTTTATTGACACTTTAAATAACATTTAGTGGTTGGTCTAATAACTACCATAATTTCAAAGTAGCGATAAATGTAAACAATATTTCAAGATAGCTGTAAAAAACTATAATGTAATATTAAAGCAACTGGTTTCTATTAGAGACAAACGCCCAGGTCTTGATAATACTCCTGTGGTTTGTTGCCAACATTTACAATAGGATAAATGCTAAATTTCA
Source organism: Equus caballus (assembly GCF_041296265.1). NCBI lineage: Eukaryota > Metazoa > Chordata > Mammalia > Perissodactyla > Equidae > Equus > Equus caballus. The sequence continues at coordinate 64,621,427 of NC_091691.1, read as the reverse complement.
GTTTAGGTTTGTGAAAATAAATGTGTAATTTTTCTTATCCAAGCTCAAGGACACCTGAAAATCTTCTATGCTGAGGTTAAGTGTATTAATACACTAGTCTTCTTTTTACAGGTGTGAAACAACAGCTTAAGATTGTGGCTTTTCATAACAATAGAATTTACCTAGTTGTCTATTTCCAAAGTCTCTCTTTTGATCCTAAAGCTCACATTGTAATCATCTTTTTTATTCAGCAATAACTGAGTATAGTACTAGATTTTCTGCAGAGCATTAGCTAGATCACTCTTCTCTGCACTCCCAGAATGCTAATGAAAGTGGTTTGATGTTACAGGAATACAAGCGCAAGTTAGCCAGAGTTTCCCTGGTGCGCAAAGAACTCAGGTCCCGGATCCAGAGCCTGCCAGACTTATCTCGATTGCCCAATGTCACTGGCAGCCACATGCACCTGCCCTTTGCGGGGGACATCTACAGTGAAGATTGATGACCAGTCTCTTTCTGGGGCCCAGGACTTTGCAAGAGATGGAGACACGTTAGGTGGATAGTCCTGTAGCGTTATTTTTGTATATTGTTGAGAGTGACACTAACAAAGGAAACAAGTAATTTATAAAATTGTTTAAATTGTTGGTTTGTTTACTATTTTATTGGTAAGTTAACATTGACTTAGTTTAAACAAAGTGATGATCTCTCTGTATTAATAAGCTCACATATAGTGATTATTTTCAAAAGATCTTTTTGTAAATTTTTTTGATCCAGGGCCTTGTGAGAAATTCCATGTTTCTATTTCTTCATGTATTTTCAAATGTTTTTCTTTATTTTCTTCAGTATCTAATCACCATATAGTATGTAATTCCTAAAGGGTAAGAACTAATCAGGAGGTGTTTGAGACTTTATTATGGTATAGTTAGGACTTGATTGTAGAAGGGACTAAATGTTTCAACTTAATCTTCACCCTTCTCCCCAACCAAAATATCAGTTTTGTGCCTCTCAATGTCTTTGATTCCTTATTCCCTAGAGGTGAGTAATTTAACACTAAACATAAATGTCATTTTAAGGGTCAGATCATAGCCTAGACAACTTTTTTCGCAGTAGCACTATATGGGTTCCATTCCAACTGCCAGTGTAGAATAAAAGGAGTGTTAAATAGGGGCCCCCTTGATTAACTTTAGAATTATTTGAGTAGATTAATATGAAAATGCTTTTGGAGATAGTATAAATTTTGACATCCTACCAAGAGGACAGTTCTGATTCTGGAACTGATTTCCATTTGTCAAATCAGTCTCCTTTTAACATAATTGTTCCCTTTAACATAAAGCCATCTATGGGATTAAAAGAAACATAAAATGATACTTTTATTATTCCTTTAGCCATTTAACTTTAAAACAATAGTATTTTTAGCTCTAATATCTCAAGAACACAATATTCATTAATGTTCAGTAAAGTAGTGTGGAACATTTCTAATGTTTCCTTAAGGTTTTTGAATGACTGTATATTTGGAAATTAAGCAATGCTACACTACAGGGTAGATCTGGTAAATACTATATTTGTATATTTAGAATTACCAAAACAAATGTACTTTTGCCTTTTATTTCTAACCCTGTGTGTTAGAGCAGTTGCATGCTCTCCTGCTTTCTTTTTCAATCACATTGTTAAGCTGTGGATTTGTACTCAATAATGACTTAGGATAAACATTTTTTCCATTCATTACTTTACATATTAGACATTTTTCTTTTCATTGTAAGCAGATTCAAATTAGATAGTCAATAAAACACCTTTTAAATTCCACAAGCCAATTATGTCTCACTAGTCTGAATGGCTTCAGTCTTTCTCAGTAGTAGAGATTATAGTTAAAACGAATTTATATGTGAAGGAGAAGGCAAATATTTATTTTTAATAGTCACTAGTTCTGGAAACAGTTCTTTTAACAATTTGACCTTTCTCCAAAACAGACACGCATATAAGTAGTCCCCATCCGTATATGGTTTATATGCCAAAATTTTTTAGTCAACTTCTGGGACTCGGGCACATTTTCTCACAGAAACAATAGCAGTTAGGTTCCCTGTGAACACTACCACAGAAAGCTCACGTGGGGACCTAATCCACTTAATCATGAATGTAATTAACTTGTAAAGTGGTTGACAAATTACTAATAGTAGATCCTAACCAGCATTTGTAACGTCACTCTAATTAAGGATATGGTGTACAGCAGCCAGAGTCACACATGGGGTGTCTGTCTTGTGTACCTCTGTCCCTAGGTGTAGGATATGTAAGGAAAAGATTCAGCATGGTGGTGGGGGGGTGGGGGGGGTGGGTAACAAATGCACAATTATAAAAACTTGGTTATACCTGTTATAAAAGTATACCATATTAGTTTTTGTTGTTAAAGTGAAAGCAAAAATTTGTATATTTATTTTCAACATCTTGACCTTATTTATGATCTGTTAAAGTGGTGATTTATCCATTCAAAATATATTTTTTTCCATTTAAAACTAATTTATAACTGTGTACTCCTGGGAAGATTTGAAATCTACTAGAAGTTTGTTGAAATATTTTCACCATTTAAGACAGACTTCTGACTTAGATATTGATTTTAATGACAGTATCTGCTCTAAATATTTATGATAAAAGTGCATTATTTTTTTAAAAGAGCTTGATGCGATTTGTGATAAGTGATAGTACTCAACCTGAATCCTACCCCCCATGCCACCTTTTGACCAGTCCTCCACAAACCTTCACTTGTTGGTTAATTCACTAACTGTAAACACAAATGCTATGGTCTGGTTTAGAAGTTATGTTTTCAGCCTTATGATAGTTAACATGGTAAGCCTTAGCAGTAAAGTCTTCCTTTCTAAAAGGTAGACTACATTTTCTCAAGAATGGGGTTAGATTTGGCCTGGCCCCTCCAGAGAAAAGCGTGTCACCACACTTGTAGCAGGGGTACTGTAGTTTGAATGGATGTCATCACTCGTTTCTCCACAAACAGTGCAGAGAGCTGTCTGACAGGGCAATTTGAACAGATTCTCTGGTGTTCCCTCTATTCCTTCTGCCACTACAGTAAATAAAAGAACCACATGGGGGAACCTGGGAGTCTGAGAAGATGGGCTGTGCTCGATAGGCCACCTCCCCTCTAGGAGAACTAGTCCAGATGCAGCTATTTTGGTACCCCTTCTCACGTGCTCTCTGAATCAGCGTCTTTCTATAAGAACTCCTTCAGAATCAGTGAAAGCTGGGATGACCTGGCCACCTTGATTTGCAGAATTAAAAGAACAAAACTAGTTTGTCATTGTCACTGTAGATGAGCAAATCATCTGTTATACTGTAGTTTTTGAACTTGTTCTGAGAAATCTAAAAACTCAAAAGTTCAAATTAATTGGGAAAGTTAGAAGGTCCTTTCTGAATTTTCCATTCTAAAAATTTATATGAAATAACATAAAGCTACTGAACTGCTTTGTATTCTATTAAGAAACAGCTCCTACAGATGTAGTCTTGTTTCGTAGTTGTTGCACTATATCAAAGCTTTTTAAAGAGTAAACCCGGTTCTCTGTGTACAAAGGGAGCATTGTGTTACTTAGAGAATTTATTTATACAGAGCATTTGTTGCCATCTGTAATTCCAGCCATGCACACACGAAGTCTGTTCTGAGGTGGCAATAGCACATGGGAAGATGAAGTTTCCCTGTTTCTTTACCCCTCTTTCTTTGGCTGTATCTGATGACAATATGAGATGTTCTTAATAAAGTTTTATGTTCTTTTTGAAATGTGTAGATTATTTTCATGACTGATTAATTGGCTATGCGGTGGGGAGGGGAGAGATTAATGGACTGGGAGGGAAGCAAAGTACTGGAAGTATTGAGCAACGTTATGTTGGAGAAAGTGCCGAAAGAGATTCCATTTATTTGGCCAGTGGTTTCCAAACTTGAGAGAACATCAGTCACCTGGACGGCTTATTAAATTACAAATTGCTGAGCCGCAACCCCAGAGCTTCTGGGCTAAGACCTGATAGTTTACATTTCCAGCAATGTGATGCTGATGCCACTGGGTTTAGGGACTGCTGTAGACCAACTTTGAAGTCTGTGACTTGCTTAACAATTTAAAATTCCAGGTAATAAGATGATAAAGTATCAGTTTTACAGTTCATTATATAGCAAGTTCTTTATGGGTAGAGAACAAGACCACATCTTTTGTGGCCTACGGTTCAGTAGTTCTTAAGTGCTTCTGAGTGAACAGATTCACTTGGTACCTTGAACTCCTTCCTGGAGCACAGGCCCTTTTGCCACACCTTGAATTTAAAGCAGAATTGGAGAATACTAGAAATCTGTGGGAATCTCTAGGGCAGTGTTTGTCAAACTTCTTTGATAAAACTCACTTGGGACGTTTGCAGAAAGGGCACGTTTTGAATCAGAAAATTCTGTGATTTATCATCTAGAAAGTTTGGGAGATGTATCCTCTGGCCAGTGCCCCTGGTTCTCCATTCCTGGATGGCCTCTGGTCACTTTGTCTGAATTCAGGTGCTTCCCATTCCCATTCCACTTTACCCCCCTTGCAGTAGTAGGTTGTATACAGTGGAACCTATATCCAGAGATCGTTTCAGAAGATTTGGGATAGATCTAGAAATCGACATTTTAAACAAACTACCCAGGTGATTCTGATGCAGGTAATTCATGGACTGCGCTTTGATAAACAAAGGCCTACAATGCAAATTATAATATAAAATAATGGTAGCTTGCACATATATGGTACTTACTGTGCATCAGGAACTGTTCTAAGCACTTCACTTATCCTTTGCAATACTCTGATTATTCCAGTTTTACATATGGGGCAGTGTAAATTCTGTGTTACCCTGAACAAAAATGGTGAAAGTAGGATTCAGACCCAGCTCCAAGTTTGGCTCCAAGCCTGTGCTTTTTAACCACTACATGATGCTGCCTGTTACACTGATACGATCTGTAGCAGCTCCACTATCACCAAATCCACATTTTGCGTAACATGTCAAGTTACAGTGAAATGATAACATTATGCAAGTATTCAAGTTAAAAAGCAACATCTTGAGGCTGGCCCGGTGGTGCAGCTGTTAAGTGCATACGTTCCGCTTAGGCGGCCAGGGGTTCGCCGGTTCGGATGCCAGGTGTGGACATGGCACCGCTTGGCAAGCCATGCTGTGGTAGGCGTGCCACATATAAAGTAGAGGAAGATGGGCACACATGTTAGCTTAGGGCCAGTCTTCCTCAGTGAAAAGAGGAGGATTAGCAGATGTTAGTTCAGGGCTGATCTTCCTTAAAAAAATAAATTAAAAACCAACATCTTAGCTAAAAGCACTACTGAAGGATGGGGGCTTGCGATAAGATATTAACACTCAGCTTTTTCTTTTATAGAGGTAAAATAATAACGTAAAATTCACCATTTTGAAGTGTACTCTGGCATTAAGGACACTGATAACATTGTTGTGCAGCTATCACCACCATCCATCTTTAGAACTTTATCTTCCCCAATTGAAACTCTACCCATTAAACAATAGCTCCCTATTCCTCCAGCCCCTCAAAACCACCATTCTACTCTGTCTCTCTGAATTTGACTTCTCTAGGTACCTCATCTAAGTGGAATTATAAAATATGTGTCCTTTTGTGACTGGCTTATTTCACTTAACATAATGTTTTCCAGGTCCATCCATGTTGTAGCATGTGTCAATTTCCTCTCTTTTTTAAGGCTGAATAGTTTTCCTTTGGATGGCTGTACCACATTTTGTTTATCCATTTATCTGTCAATAGACGTGGATTGCTTCCAGCTTTTGGCTACTGTGAATGTTACTGCTATGAACGTGGGTGTACAAATATTTGTGCAAGTTCTTGCTTTGATTTCCATTTTTTCTTCAAAGCAATTATTTGTATTCACATCAACAAAATAGAGTTAGGATGAACTATTGACCAGGATATTCTAGACAACATTTAATGAATACCTACTGTTTAAGGCATGTTGTTAAATCTTTTGAGATACACAGATTATTCAACTGCATGTCTGCTCTCAAAGAGTTTACAATCTAGTAGGAATGGAATACACTGACAATTTCGAGAATTACCAAAGCTTACTTTCATATTTCTTCTAAGCCAGTGGTTCCATAGGCCAGCAGTATTAGCCTCAGCTAAGAACTTGTTAGAAGTGCAAATTCTTGGGCTCTAGACCTACTGAATCAGAAAATCTGAGGTTGGGGACCAGCAGTATATCTTTTTACCAAGCTCTCTAGGTAATTGTCACGCACACTCAAGTTGCAGGTTTGTCTTACACACCCCTGTCCTAGGCATCCAAAACTTTACCTCAGATAGATTTCTTCTCACGTATGGGAAACCTTTAGAGTGAGTAAAAGGACTTGGTCCAACAAAAGCAATTGTAAAAAAAAAAAAAAAAAAAAGTGTACTTTCCTGACAAGCCAAGAAATGCTTTTCATCTGCCTTATTTCAACTCATGAACCCCACTCTCTTCACCCTGGCAAATTTCTCCATATTTTCTTAGTTCATTTCTCTGTCTAGCACACCTCTTGTAATTCTTCCGAGGATGATAGAGAGGAGAAACAGGAATGCAATCTGGGGTCTGACCATCATCTGCCTTACTTAAAAGACTCATTAGCCCTTGGTATAATTATACCACCAGGTCTAGCCATTTTAATTCCTGTTCCAATTTGTTGGATGACAAAAAAAATGGAAACTATATTTTACTGCCTTTTTGATAAATGGATCACTAACTAAAGTGGAATGTGAAATGAATTTTAGGATTACTCATTTCACATCTGAATTCCATGCATCTGTCTCAGTGGAAAGTTTGATGAGTTCTTTACAGTTTTAAGAATCATGCCAACTGAACTTAAGTAACCAGTAGGCAGAGAATGTTCTCAAAGTTCGCAGTTTCCCAAGAATACCCAGGCCAAAACTCTTCCTCAGTTTTTCAAGATTTTATAAACCTAAGTTGTCAGAAGCCCAATGAATAGTGATACATAATATCTAACTAAATGCCTCTTTTCCATTTAATATAGCACATGTAGTTTCTAAGGTTTCTGAATGAATGTGTTGAGCCTTTAATATGTGGCAGGTGCTACTATACCAGAAGCCAAGAGAATTCAAACATGAGTAAGATACAGCTCTGCCCTTATAGAAGTCAGAATCTAACGTGGAAGACAGATACTATATTACAATGTCATACGTTCTACACTAGCCATGTGAAAAAATGTTATAGAACATTGAGGAAAGAATGGTTGATGTCTGTGGGGAATAGCTGATTAGAGCTTTATAGAAAAGATGAATGATATTTGAACTCAGCTCTGAAGGCTGATCCACTGACCATGGGTTGAATAAACAATGAAAAAGATTTTAAGATGTATTCTTTACCTGTGTCTCAACAATACTGATAAATGAGATAGTATATATAAACTTACTTTTTGCTCAATGGAAATCTGAAGGCATTAAATCTTACTTATGTTAAATAACATGGCTAAGTTTACAGTAGGTCTCTTGGAAAAAAAGATGAGGTTTTAAAGAACAATGTGGTTGCCTGATTTCAAGCATGTCCTGCTCGAGCCAAACACCACAAGCTGTCTTTAGAATTGTTGCCTGCCCTTCTCCCCTACCCCAAGCCACTTATACATATATTTTTTTCTTCTTCTTGTCTGTCGCTAAAAAGGTGATGTAGTTTTTTATTCGGTTCATGTAGGAAATGCTGTGATGTCTAGAACATGTTTTGTTTCATAAAACCTGACTCCATATCTGAAATCAGTTGCAACAATTGTTAGAGTATGGACCAGTAAAATAAAGACGCTAGCAGATAAAAATGAAACATGATGAGCAGTCTGATTTTTTCACTATATTGTTGCCATGACTGGGATTGACTGCCTTTGAAGAGGGAGAGTGGGACGGATTGTCTTAATTGTAGACCAAGGACCATGCCACTTGTTCTTGCTGCTAAAACTATTTACTGTTGGGTAAATGCACTGTCTAGTTTGTCTAACCACACAATCTGAGGAATGCCATTTCTGGCTGTGTAAAGCGTCTGAGTCAACAGCCAGAACTAGGTCCTAGCGGAAGTAAAATATCCGAATTCTCCTTGGAGGAACATCCCTCATCCAGCTTTGGCTGTCTCTCTCAGACCTGGATCTTTAAGAAAAGACTTGAGTGAGGGTGCTATTCATAGCTTAACCTACGTACTGACTAGTTGGAATATATCTTCCTGCTTTTATTGAAGTTAATAACTCCTCCTACGTGAGCCTGAAGGCTCACATGTTCACTGAGGTTATCAAATTCCCCCATGTAAAACTGAGGGTGACTGGTCCAAGTGTTTTTCTCTCCTGTGAATTTAGGTACTGTAGTTTTCAAGAAAGTGCCTAGTGAGAATACTAGCATATTTGATACACATATATTACTACGAGTAAAAAGTTTAGAAATTCTTTAGAATAGAATTGGCATGCCAGTGATATTGTGGGTGAATCATTCTTTCTAATGAGGACTTTCATCCTAGACAAGATGGTACATCTTAGACGTATGCTTGCAGCTCAGGGGAAGAGTGAAATTCTTACTGAATCGATAGGAAACACAGCACTTACTGAAATCTTGGTGGAGGGTGCTCTCCCCAAATCCAAAATTCCCAGTTATATTTTTAAACAGAAGTTTGGAGCCAGCCAGCCACTCTACTGTTCCTTTATGTTCCAGTTGTCAGAAAGTCAGGGGTTTGATCAAGACAACAGCAGAAGTTTGAGTAGATATTTAAAATTCAGAAGCATTACTCATATTGACTTGAGAGTTCAACATAAAACTGCCTTAAAAAAAGATAAAATTGTCACTAGTAAATAAATAGGCCTGGGGCTGGCCCGGTGGTGCAGCGGTTGGGTGCGCACATTCTGTTTCGGTGGCCCTGGGTGTGCTGGTTCGGATCCCGGGTGCGGACATGGCACCTCTTGGCAAGCCATGCTGTAGCAGGCATCCCACACATAAAGTAGAGGAAGATGGGCACGGATGTTAGCTCAAGGCCAGTCTTCCTCAACAAAAAGAGGAGGATTAGCGGCAGATGTTAGTTCAGGGCTAATCTTCCTCAAAAAAAAAAAAAAGCGGCCTGCTTTTGGCCACAAAATTAAAAAGTTAAAGGAAATTTTAAACCAAAAAACTTCCATTTGTCTCTTTTTATTAATCATATACAATTATATTTAAATATCAGGTATCCTACCTGGTGTTTCCCTGAGGGTATATGGAAAAAAATAGCTGGTACTATAGTTAGCTAATACTAACAAGGAGATAGATGTGTACACTGTAAACGTAATTCCAAAACATTGAAACAGAAACCCAAAACATGGGTACTTAACACCACTACCCAACCTTTACATGAGCTTTATGTGATCTTTTCCTAAAAGTTCAGAATGAAATGATGAAATAACTAATCTGAAATGAATGTGATCTAATGATATGTCTGGATATTTTATATTTTTAAAAGTCAAGGACTCAAAGACATTTTAAATATTGTAAATTATATTTGATGCATATGTGTGATTGCATATTAAAGTTAGTAAGAGAAAATGTTCTTTAAAAAGCAAGTAGGTGGGGCCAGCCTGGTTGCATAGTGGTTTGCGCATTCTGCTTTGGCGGCCCAGGGTTCGTAGGTTTGGATCCTGAGTGCGGACCTAGGCACCACTCATCAAGCCATGCTGAGATGGCATCCTACATACAAAATAGAGGAAGATTGACACAGATGTTAGCTCAGGGACAGTCTCTTTTGACTATAAACCTTAATGCCAATTGATCATTGTACCCAAGACTTACAACCAACATTTTGTGATGCTCAATTTTTAAAAGAATATGTTGATTCTAAAAGTGTTGCTACAGTTTCTGTCCTTGAGAAAAGTAAAAGATGATTTGGAATTATGCCAGAGAAACTTGTGTATATAAATCTTGGACTTACAACTGTGGATTGAGCCAATATAGGAAGACCCAAGTGAGGCTGGAAGGACCCCTTCTGTAACTTTGGAGACTCAAACACTTGGATTTTCTGCATTTCATAAAGTGAATTCATACATCAGTCTTCCCTTAACCTCCAGTACCTACATACCACCTCAAGAAAACAGTCACCAAAGTGAGTCTATCACTTACTAGAACTCCATACCGCCTTGAACTGAACATGAACTTAAATAACTAAACTGAAGATATATCAGACAAGCGTTCATATTGTTAAAGAAAAAAATTATTCTAACACTTGTTAAAAGGGTAAGGAAAACTTTATTCAGGACTTTTGCAATAGGTATAAAGACTATCCCAATAGGGGAGAGAGACGGGGCTCAACTCCAAATATGTCAAAGACAGCTGGGGAATTGTAGCCAAGGAGCAGAGTGAAGGGGGTCAGTGGATGGAAAATTACTAAGAGGAGACATCAAGTGCAGGGGGATTCTTGCTAAACTGACTTAACAGGATTCTTGCTGAAGACAGGCCAGGGTGATCAGATATCAAGGGTCGGGGAATTCTCACTAAACCGCCCTAGCAGGATTCTTGCTAAAATTGGGCTAGGCAGGCCCAAGACAGGGCCCAAGGACAAGGCCTGGTAGAAAAAAGGGCTCAGAGAAGCCTGTCTAAAGCTTGGTCAAGAGTCTTTGTCAATATAATCACAACGAAAAATTTTTATCAATACCTTCAAAACAATTTGCCTACATCATTAGTGAGATGCATTCAAAGGACAACCACCACAGAGGGTAATGCTAGATCTTGTTATTCATCTCGTGGTTTTATTGTTGATGTTGATATTCATATTTTTGATTAATTATGATAATAGCACAAATTGCTTGAGGACTTTCAATATGCCATTCACTCTTCTAGGTGTTTTTCATGTACCATTTCATTGAGTCCTCACAGCATCTTTATCAGGTAAGTACTATTATCCTCATTTTACATATAAGGAAACAGACTCTGAGAAATTAAGAATTTGCCAAAGATTACACAGTTAATAAATGGCACAGCCAGGTTCTGCAGGGCAGGACCACAAAGACCACAATCTTACCCAGTAGGCTGTACTGCCACCAAAACAAGTAATTCTTAGTCAGAATTAAGAATTTTAATTAAAAGAATAATTTTATGGTTTATCAAATTATAAAAGATACTATTATTTGATTGAAGGGTTAAAACGTTCAAGTAGGCATTTGGTAATGTTGAGTTAAATTTTAAATATGAGAACTCAGAACTTTTAAGAAATTATCTTTTCCAGCTCTGCGTCTGGAGTGGCCTAGTGTAGCAATACCATTACTATCCCCAGTAAAAGTATCCCCAACATTCTGCTTCTGTGTCACTACTAATTTCTGTTCAAAAGTAGCAGGGTTTCTTGGAGAGTGGTTTCTTCCATGTCTTAGGGCTGAGAGAATGAAGATGGTCCTGGAGTTTTCTTTGCGAAAAAGCAAGGATGCTTTCAAAGTTCTGATGCGGTTGAAAGAATAAAGAAGCCAGCTTCAAAGGGGCTCTCATTGGCCAAGATGGAACAATTTGAACATCAAAATAGGAAACAAAAACTGTACTTAATTAAAACTAGTAGTCTGTGAAAAATTGTCTCCGTAATAATATTTTTTAAAAGAAAAATTGGGGTTTTCTTTTCAAATAACTAGTATTATATGCAAATTGATTTTTATTCAGAAAAATTCCTATTTATATTTACTGGTAAGTTTAGTCCCAGGACAGACAGAAGCATACTGAACGCTTTCTGGCTGAGTTACGTCTGGGCTTACAGCCCTCACAGAGCTCAGCCTGGGAGGAACACAGCACAGACCTCACCAGGCCCACGTGTGAGAGGAGACCTGCACTGCACATTTGCTGCCTCTTTACAAGACTATAATTTTCATTCAGACCTAAGTATCAACACTTTAGTTTTTTTAGGTAATGTTTATTTTCATTTTTTTAAGAAGAGCTTTACTGAGACAAGTCACATCCCATGAAATTCACCCTTTTAAAAAAGTGTAGAATTCAGTGGTTTTCAGTATATTCAAGAGTCGTGGAACCACTGCTACTAATTCCAGAACATTTTCATCACTCTAAAAAACCCTATATTCCTTAGCAGTTACTCCTCATTCTTCCCATTATTTATTATTCCATATAAACTGAATCATAAGATATGTGGCCTTTTGTATCTGGCGTCTTTTAATTAACCTGTTTTCAAGGTTCACCCATGTTCTAGCATGTATCAGTAATTCACTTTTATGGCTGAATGATATTCCACTCTATGGGTATATCATGTTTTATGTATCCATTTAACAGTTGATGGACATTTGGGTTGTTTCCATTTTTATGGTGACTCTATGTTTAACTTTTTGAGGACCTGCCAAACTCTTACAAAGTGGTTGCCGGATTTTACAATCCCAGGAGCAATGTGTGAAAGTTCCAATTTTACCACAGTCTTGCCGACACTTGTTATCCTTGTAATTTTAGCCAAGCTAGTGGGTATGAAGTGGTATCTCATTGTTCTGATTTGTATTTCCCTAAAGACTGTTAGATATTGAGCATCTTTTCATGTGCTTGTTGGCCATTTGTTTATTTTCTTTGGAGAACTGTATGCTCAGATTCTTAGTCCATGTTTTGTCTTTTTAGAATTGAATTTTAAGAATTCTTTATAATTATGGATATAGGTCCCTTAACAGATTCACAATTTGCATATATTTTCTCCCATTCAGTGGGTTATCTTTTCACTTTCTTGACGGTGTCCTCATTTGAAGCACATATGTTTTTAACTGTGATGAAGTCTAATTTATCTATTTTTTCTTTTGTTGCTTGTGCTTTTGGTGTTATATCTAAGAAACCATTGCTTACTCCAAGGTAATAAAGTCCTATGTTTTCTACTGAGAGTTTTATGTCCACACGATAATTTTAATATTCTCTCTAGAGATGCCCAAAGACCCTTCTCTCACAGAAAAGAAAGTCAAGAATCCATGTCCTTCATTTGCAACTGAGATAAGGTGAACAACTCCCCACCTAGGAATTCCTACTTTTACTACTTCTTATCCACTTCTCAGTCATGTGGCTGGAAAGGACCTTAGTTCTAAACTTAGTGTGGAACAAGTGGGCTAAGAAATTCAAATTTAAATGTAGTAGCTTAGGATTATTTGCAGAGCTTGTGCTATGTGCTGGGCAAGAAACTAGGTGCTGGGGGCACAGGAAATGAGATCACCCAGGCCTGCAAAGAGCTCACAGGCAGAAACAGGAAACTATAGGATCACCAGCACTGTGGTAAAAGAGTGGCCCCTCATAATGCCGTGGGGTTGAAGTGGAGGGCAGTCTCCAAAACCACGTGCAAAGGCCCAAAGCTGGCAGGAAAATGGTACGTTCTGAGAACTATAAAGAGCTCTCTATGACTGGGTGATCAGGGAGAGGGGTAAGCGAATAGAAGAGCAAGAAGAGTTCAAGATGCTCCAGGGAGAAGTTAGCCAGAAAGGGAGAGTATTTTTCATGACCAAAGTACTGTGCTAGATGCTGTGGACACAAAGGGAAGGCTCAGTTCCCGCAGCCTATGGCTAACTGTCTGAAGAAGTTCCGAATGATGACCCTCGCCATCCCTCTCTGAGGCTGGCACTCGTTAGTATAATTGCACTTCACACAACTACAAGACCAACTCTTGTTAATAACCTTGGCCTTTCAGTCTGCCAAGCCCTAATGAAAAAAAATCTAAGTTCTAAACTTTAAAGGAGCAGAGACGCTTGGAAACAGGTTATAGTTTAAAGTATCTAATCATTTATTTAAAGTGTTTTTAAAAAACAAGTTGAATAAAATCCTAGCCTATCATTTAAAAAAAGTATATCTACGTTCCAGAAAAGAGTTAAGATAGCTAAACTGTTACTGTGTTATGTTCTGATGTAAATTTTAGACCTAGAAATAAGTCTTCACCAGAGAAAATTAAATGCCACTTAACAGTGAAATATTACTATAGGAAGACTAGAAAGCTGTAAAAATGAAAATTTTGGTATCTGATTAAATCATCTACAATCAAGAATGGTCCATGTATTTACTTTTGCATGCAAAATAGGAATAATGTTCCAATTTTACTAATAGACAGTTATGCAGACGATTGTGGGAAAACTAGGACACGCACACTTGACCCTTTTTCTGAATTAGCAATAAGGCTATAGACGCCTAGAAAGGACTGAGGAGACTTTCCCAGAAATGTCTCCAGTTTCTTATGAAATAAAACGACATAAGGAAAATGCTAATTAAGAGAGGAGAAAATAATAATATAACCACTCAACATGCATATATATCTGTACTACTTACGAGGACCTTTCCTATATTCTGACCCTTGTAGCTGCCCTGTGGGCACGCAGGTCTCAGTGCTTCACTCTGCGGTGTCTTCCCCACAAACACTGAAGGATGCCAAGAACAGTGTGCTCCTGGACCCCAGTTTCCATGTATTTAAAGAATAGAAGTTTTTAAAAAGCTGTTTTTCTGAGTAACTTTAGTTTCAGAAACTGCATTAAACATTTCTTATTTCCTTAGTCCACCTTTTACAGAGAAGATAAGAAACTTCTGAAGTCCACCTTTGGATTCTTCTGGGATTCACTCTGACTAAGCAACATTTTCAGTTGAGAGAAGTGTTTCTTTGTTTTGCTCACATTCTTCGCGGAGCAAGTAGGTGTTGACTGTCCAGATGTAGGTGTTCTGAAAAGAAACATAAAACCACACTCAGGTACACTGACGACTGACGGTTTAAAAAGTGTCCTTCCCGCTTAGCCTAGGTAACTACTACTGGCGTCATTTTCTACTCTTCTGTACTATGGCCACACACGAGCAGTGGCTGTATCCAGCACAGTCATTCCCATTTTGTTAAAAATCTCCACACTAAATAGGCTATAGGCAACATTTAGGAGGTATACTGGGTGGTTCTGGAGGCTTCTATCACACTTGAAAGAGAAGGCTAAAGGTAAAGCATCTTCAGGTCTGAGTTCCCTTTAAGTCTGACATCAAGATTCCTGACAATTCTAAGCAAGGACTTAAAAACACGTTCTTCCTCACAGCTCAAGATCACTTCCTTTCTCAAAAGTGAAGGATCGCAACCTACACGTGTAGATACCAGTCCACTGTATCTGCCTCCCTAGAATATAAGCGCTAGAGGGGAGACACTTTATACTACTAATTCTATATTCCAGTGCTTTTTAACAGCACCAGGCACAGAGGAGGCCCAGTAAAAATATCCACTGAATACATGATTCCCATCTGGTACGTGTGTATTTATGCCTCATTCTATTTCATTCTCTCCAATTGTGTTCCACCCCCCCAAATCCTTATTTGGAGTTTGTCAGTCTGATTCCTCTTCTGACTCCCCATCTGTATAAATGTGAAATATCTCATTCCTGCATATATCTAAAAAGCAGTCTGGTCTAAATGCAAGTGAATTATTTGAAATATGCCGAATTTTCTTTTATCTACATTTATCCAATAGAGTGGAAACTTCTATGATGAATTCCTAGCATACCAAACATCAAAATAATTGAATCAAGGATACAGAGAAAACTGGAACTGAAATTTTAATTCTTACCCAATTCTATAAACGTCAAACCCAATATAAAACTCAATTCAGTAAGAAAAAATAATCCAGTCCTTGCTGAATTTTGTTATCTACGTTCAAGAAACTACCAGACTCAGTTTCTCTTTTGTAACACAATGTTGAAAAATTCCTTATAGTTTCTATGGAATTAAATCTATGGACTATCATAATGAATAAAGTATTGAGGGGGATTACTAAAAATAAAACATGTGCCCAGTCATACAGTTAACTTAGTATCATTTGACAAATCCCCATTCAGTTAGATTTCCGCAGGAATTTCTGATAGCGGAAATAGCAAGAACAGAGGTTGAGAGGAGGAAAGTGAACTGAGTGGCTCGGTTTTGCTGACACACAGGATGAATTAAGGCAAAGCAAGACAGACTGGGGCCGGACAGTGAGGGCTAGAAAGCCATGCTGCAGCATTTGACCCATATGCTACAGAGTGAGGCACTAAAGGCTTCTAATCAGAGCTGTGCTTTAGGAGAATATCAGACTAGAAAGGTCTGAAACAAGCAGCAGGAAGACTCAGGAAATTACTGTAGTAGGCTGGACAAAAGGTGAATAAAGGCCTCAACGGCTGGCAGCAGGAGGGAGAAAAAGCTGGGAACAGATGCAAGCACCATGGAAGTAGGCTAGAAACTGGTGACCAACTGGACAAGAACAAGGGAGCAGGAGTTGTCAATTATACTCACCATTTCAGGTCAGAATGTCTAGAAAGGACCTGTTCATTCACAGAATAAGGAACTTGGGAGGATGGGCAGGTTTGAGTAGTTAGCTGTGGGGTCATGTATGGGGGTCAAGTGGATATATTTAAGGCAGCTGGGAACAGGTCCAGGGAGAGGTTGGAAGTAGAGGAATATACCTAGAACTCATATGCAGAGATAACAATGGAAGATAGGGGAGTATATGACATTAGAGGAGAAAAGGGTATGGAGGAAAATGCGGGCCAAAGCCTGAATTGCATGGCAAATTTAGGGAATGTATGTTACACAGAGGAAATTGGAAGAAATACTCAAGAGTTGACAGTGGCAATTCAAATAGTTTAATGAATTAAGATACCTGAAAATCAAAGCTGGGCTCTTGTCTTTGGAACCAGACATATCACGAATCAGGTTTGTAGAACTCAGAGTCTTTCTCTCTGGTGTCTTCAGGCTGAGTTTACTTGTAGGAGTGGTAGAATTGCTCTTCAAAGCTGATAGAACGCTTCTGCTTTTACCGTGATGTTTAACGGTTCTGTTGCATGTTTTACAAGTAATCAACTACCATAAAAAGAAATATTGGGCCTGATTTCTCTTACAATTTAATCCAATAAACTATATGTTCATTAAATTTTTATACGTAAGGGGACTACACCAGGTACTACAGAGTGAGTAACTGAGACCGCCCTCGGCGAGCTTGTAATATAGCAGCAGCAATGAGACAAGACACAAATTTAAAATGAGAAAATCTTCAATAAAAAGTTAATGGCTAAACACGTGTATTTAATTTAAAATACTTTTATAAGGTAACAAAATCTCTACTTTCTCAGCGTACAACCATGTTTGGGGGCAATGAAGGAAACTGGGAATGACGTCCTTTAACATCTGGAAGGATGTCTTTCTAATAGCAGTAGACCTTTAACATTTTTTGCAGATGAACTCCAAGCCTTTTCCCAATAAAACATGGCAAACTATCACTGAAAATTTAAGTGACTCCTTCAAACCTTTAGTGATTCTAGAACTATAGATCCAACGTAATTTACAATACCAATCAAATGAACTCTCATATTCTTCCACCTCTTCACTTCATTAGCTCCACAGGTTGACTTTTTTTTTCAAGAAATGGTCCATTTTATAGTTAAACGCCTTTCCTCTACCTATCTGACACAAAGCACAGGATTCAGTCCAGGCCTCAACAAAGTTAATAAAAACTAGCTTAGCTGAGAAGTACTGTGATGGTCACGAGCAGATGAAAGTTCACATGGACGATCTGCATATATCAAAGCTCTATGTAAGCTGCTTCATACTTTTTGAAGAGGCCGGATATAGATTAAACAGTCAATTTTATGACAAAGCAAAATACACTTACTGTCCAATACTGGTAAATATTTACCTATCTAAATATGGCAGTTTCAATTCAAGTTAATATTGATTGTAGTCTTGGGCCAGACATAAGCTGTCTTAATGTCCCGTGCCCAGCATGGTGCCTGGTAGTAAGGAGGCACTTGAATAGTTGATAAATGTTAACATAGAACATGCAGACAAAATGTATCTGATACTGGTCTCCATATAGTTAGTCATAGTAATTTGTTTTTTTGTTGTTTTGGGTTTTTTGAGGAAGATCAGCCCTGAGCTAACTGCTGCCAATCCTCCTCTTTTTGCTGAGGAAGACTGGCCCTGAGCTAACATCCATGCCCATCTTCCTCTACTTTATACGTGAGACGCCTACCACAGCATGGCTTGCCAAGCAGTGCCATGTCTGCACCCGGGATCCGAACCAACAAACCCTGGGCCACCAAAGTGGAATGTGCGCACTGAACTGCTGCGCCACTGGGCCAGCCCCAGCCACAAGTAATTTGATTGTGGTTGTTTTATTCCATTTTATATCACCTGTATTAATGTTGTGTGGCATAAAGTAGACCCTCAGTAAATGTTTAATGAATGAACATAAGATGCACTTGCTTTTGTTGGGCATAAACTTAAATACATATTCTGAAAAGGGGGGGATGGGGATGACTGAAGAAGTGACACTGGTACTTAGTACATAAGGTACTGCTCTTTGAAGAAGAGGACCATTAACTGAAAAAATAATTTAGTGGTAACTGCAGTTCAGGTGCAGTCACATTGGTCAGCTCAGGAAATCCTGAAATTTGTGAAAATAACTGTGCTCAACAATGAGATCTGGGAACAACTGAGAGCTCATGATGTTTGGTTTTAGGTAATTGTGAAAAATAAAAAATAAGGAGCCGGCTCCGTGGCCAAGTGGTTAAGTTCGCACACTCTGCTTTGGCGGCCCAGGGTTTCGCCGGTTCAGATCCTGGGTGTTGACATGGCACTGCTTATCAAGCCATGTTGAGGCAGCATCCCACATGCCACAACTAGAAGGACCCACAACTAAAATATACAACTATGTACTGGGGGGAATTGGGAGACAAAGAAAAAAAAGAAAAGAAAAATAAAAAATAAGCTGTACTTTTTTTTTGAGGAAGATTAGCCCTGAGCTAACGTCTGCCACCAATCCTCCTCTTTTTGCTGAGGAAGACTGGCCCTGAGCTAACATCTGTGCCCCTCTTCCTCTACTTTATATGTGGGACACCTACCACAGCATGGTTTGACAAGGAGGGCCATGTCCGCACCCAGGATCTGAACAGACGAACCCCAGGCCACCAAAGTGGAACGTGCACACTTAACCGCTGTGCCACTGAGCTGGCCCCTAAGCTGTACTTTTGATGTAACAGTAATCACTAGAAAAAATTTATCTATATACTTGGACAATCTAAATATACTACTACAAATCTCTGAGTTATATTCAGGCTAATTCTTAATCTCATTTTAAGTGAAAGAAAATTCTAATTTATTTATACAAACTAGAATTGAAATCTTACCAATACACTTTTGGAGTCTTTGTACTTTTTCACAATTTTTGCTTCTTTAAAACTGAGTGTATAATTTCTTGCTTCTCGATTAAGAAGTTTCTGTATTCTGGGTGTCATTTTGGGCTTGGGTTTGAGGCGCACTCGAAAGTTATCCAGAACCAGCAACTGGAAACAGTATGGACATGTTCCTTCAAAAGCACTTTTATCATCTAAAATTATACAAATGAAACTCATGATTCAGCAAATCAGAATATTTTAACTCAAACTACCACTATTATAAATGTGAAAAAGTATATAATTTAATATGAGATTACATTCTCAAGGAAACTCAAAATATGAGAATTTACAAAAAGATGAACTGGCAATTTATTTTGCAAAACACTGTAATTCTAGTTATTCTAATTCTTATTAGGCTCACTTTGGCTGCTGGATTCACTCCTTTTAGCCACTCTGTGAGGCCTCAGTCTGCTACTCATTACTCGCCACTAGATTAAAAAGGCTGTATGTCTAACCAATTTTACAAACACGTTTATCACAAAATAAATTATAGTGTGATTTTGTTTCTTTTGTAAACAGCACAATCTTGTGGTTTGTGGGTTAGGCTTTGTCTGCAGATAGCTCTCTCAATACAAGGTAACAGGACAACAGACTTGCCCCAGACCCTTTATACAATCAAGAAAGCACTCACGGACTATCTACCATGCTAGGCTATGAAGACACAAATGTGGAAGTGAGAGAGTTGCTATCTTTAAAGAACTCATATTCTAGGGGAGCTCTATGCAAATGAAGGTCAGACTGGTAAGAACTATAACAGAATAGGATTAAAATGTTCTGGAAATTATTAAACTGCATGGACCAGCCAGAAACACTTCAAAGAGAAGGCTTGACAAAGGTCATCACAGATGACTATAAATTCTATCTGTATTTGGAGATGGCAGCCATTCCTGATAAAGAGCTTTCAGGTTGAAGCACAGTGAAAAAGAAAGTATAACTATTCAGGGAAAGGTAGGGTGTGAAGGTAACGCAGCTGAAAATGAAGGTGGGCACACTGTGCATTATTCAATGAATATTTACTGGTGAGCACTGTGCTAAGTGCTAGGGATGCAACAGCACCACAAAGAGCTGCCAAACGGAAAGTTCATTCATATTTACTGAGTGACTGCTAAGTGCCAGGCACTGTTTCGGGTGCTGGAGATACAGCAGGGAACAAAGGACAATCCATGGAGAGAGCTAGGAAGTAACAGCACCAAATGTTAAGTGCTAGGAAGAAAAAAATAGGAAAGGGGAATAGGGAATGGTGATGGAGCTGCTGTCATCTTAAATAAGGTAGCCAGGGAAGGCTTTGTGGAGTGACATTTGCAGAGACCAGACAGAAGCAAGGGAGGAATCCACGCAGATATGTGAAGTGAGAGTTCCAGGCTTAAGGACGAGCAGCTGCAAAGGCCCTGAAACAGCAAGGAGGCCTAGCAGTGGTCGGAGTTAAGAGAACAAAAGGGAAAGCAGGTCAGAGAGGTCATGTGGGCCTACGATGCAGGGCCTTGTAGTCCTTTTAAAAGATTTTCACTTGTCCTCTGAGATGGGAAGTCATTTGTGAGTTTGCAGCAGAGATGACGTGATGTGGCTTAGGTTCCTATTAGGCTCACTTTGGCTGCTAGATTGAGCCGCCTGTAGAAATGCACTGGGAGCTGCTGGCAGTAACTCAGGGCAGAGACTGATGGCTTGGACCAGGGTAGTAAGAAGAATGTGATGAGAAGTAGTTAGATTTTGGATATATTTTAAAGCCACAGGATTTGCTGGCATATTGGCTTAGGGAGGAAGCCTGTTAGGGTCAAGAATGGCCTCAGGTTTTGGGGCTGAATAACTGTGAGGATGGAGTTACCATTTCCTGAAATGGGACAAAATGGAGGAGGACCGTGTTGTGGGGGTGAAGCACGGATTTTGCCCTAACGGACATTCAAAAGAAGTTGTCAGGAACGTTATCTGGATTTGAGTGTAGAATTCCGGGGAGAGGTCTGGACTGAGGACATAAACTTGGAAGTCCCCAGTATACGGAATATAAAAGCCAACAGATCGGATGAAAACTTGTCACCAAGGAAGTGGGTGTAGCTAGAAGAGAGGTCCAAGGACCGAGTCCTGGGACACTCCAACATTTATACAGAAATCGGGGAAATTAGGAGGAATCAGCAACGCAGGTCGAGCGGCCCTGGCTAAAGAGGTAGGAGTGACCTATGTGATGACCTGGAAACCAAGTAAGTAAACTATTTAGAGAAGACTGATCGGGGGGTTCAAATGCCGCTCGTAGGTTAGGCAAGGTAAGGCACAGCAAGGAATTTGGGTTTTTCAGAAACTGGGAAGCGTCGGGGGGTTCTAGCAGGGCAGTGGGTGGATCGGGTTTCTCTTTTGGACCAGTGTGAGAGCCGTGCGGAAGCGGGGCGACGCGGCGGACCCGCGCCGGACGCGCGGGCGGCTGTTCTCCCTACCGTGCGACGAACTGTAGGCCCAGCTGCAAAAGAGAAAGAGACCCGTGAGGAACCAGGAAACCACCTCGCCGCCCGCCGCCCGCGTGCCCGCCTGGCCGTGTCTTACAGGAGATAGCGGGCCTGGCCCGGGCAGCTATCTCGGAGTTGCCGCGCCGCGGCCTCAAGGTAGTGCTTCTGCCTCATGGCCACCGCCGCCCCCACGCCACCAGGATGCGGCGACAAAAGCTGACTCCGGAAGCCGGCTTCCTAGCTTGCCGGCGTTGACGTGCGTTTCCAAGCTCCCTCCGGAAACCGGCGCCCGCGGCTGACGGGTTCCGGGATCCTTTGCGGCCGCTCCGCCTCCAAACCCCGCCCCGTCGCCTTGGCCCGGCGCGGATCGGGCTTGGCCTCGGCCCCGGCCCGGATCCTGGCTGAAGCTGCTTGACCCGGCAGGGGTGGCACTATCAGGAGCTGACTGTCCCACCGGCGTGTCTGTCTTTCTCTCCTGATAGCCTCCTTTCTGACACCCCTGTTGTCAGTCCCGAGCCCACGTCCCCTCTGGCTTCTTGAGCCGGGTATTGACTCGGGCCGCGCGGCAGGCGGATGCGCGCTCCGCACGAGGCCCCTGGGCGCTTGGGAGGAGAGACTTCAGTCCGCCTGCTCTCGGCGCCTGCACGAGCGAGCTGGTCTTTATTGTGTTTGTTTCCGTTTTAAATTGAAGTGAAATTCACACAACATAAAGATAGCAATTTTAACATGATTAAGTGGCGGTTAGTACATTTACAGTGTTACGTGAAACACTGCTGTTAACCTAATTCCAAAACATTTCTCTCACCCTAAAGGAAACCCCATACCCGTTTAGCGGTTGCTCCCCATTCTCCCGTTCCACCCAGCCCCTGGTAATCGCTAGTTTCCTTTCTGTCTTTATGGATTTATCTATTCTGGACATTTCATATAAATGGGATCATACATGGGGCCTTCTGTGTCTGGCTTCTTCCACTTAATGTATTTTTGAGGTTCATCCACCTTGTAGCATGCATCAGAACTGTGAAACCAAACCTCTTAATCTCAAATTCCTGTGCCCCGTGTGCAATAAGCCAATCACTGAGAAACCAGTGCTTGGAGATGGAGAAAGGTTTACTCCAGTTGGCTAAAACCAGAAGATGGGAAGATAGGTTCTCTCAAGTCTGCCTCCACAAGAAAAGAAAGCAGGGGGTTTGATAGAGCTAAGGAGCTTGGGAGGAGGAGTTTTGAGGGAACAAAGCAGAAATCTGTGTTTCTTTTGCTCCAGATAAGCATTTTGACAACCAGACTTTTGGGCATCCATGATAGCTAGGGGCTGGTTAGCTGATGATCATAACTTCTTGAAAGCATTCTTTTTCTTCTGCAAAACAAACTCATAAAATCCTTGTTACCCTTGAATCATCCTTCAGGTTAAACAAGAAAACAGCACATTAACAAGATTAACTTTTTTTCATCTGTGTCTGTGTTGGAACCAAGGTGGAAGGGTAGTCATGTTCTTATTGAATATTTACAGTGCCCCTCAGGTACCCAGCTTCAACTTCATTCCTTTTTATGGGTGAATAATATTACTTTGTATGTGTATACCATCTATTATTTATCTGTTCATCCACTGATGGACACTTGAGTTGTTTCCATCTTTTGGCTTTTGTGAGCAGTGCTGCTACGAACAGGAATGTATATTTGAGTACCTGTTCTCTGTTCTTTTGGATATACAACTACAAGTGAAATTGGGGTCATATAGTAATTCTGTGTTTAACGAGGGTTCCAATTTCTCAGCATCCTTATCAACATTTATTTTCCGTTTTTTGTTTTTTTAATTCTAACCATCCTAGCAAGTGTGAACTGGCATGTCATTGTGGTTTTGATTTGCATTTCCCTAGTGACTAATTACGTTGAGCATCTTTTCATGTTTGCTGGCAATTTGGATATCTAATTTGGAGAAATGTCTGTTCAAGTCCTTTGCCCACTTTTAAATTGGGTTGTTTGCCTTCTGTTGTTGAGTTGTAGGAAGGTTTTTTTTTAGTATGTTCTGGATACTAGACCCTTATTTATCCTTCATTTTTAATTTCAGAAAGGAGTCAAACACTACAAAAGTTTGTAAAGAGAAAGTATGTATTTAATCTATATTAACATATTTTAATTTTTCAAAAGAAAAGTTATTGCGCCTGATTTTCCCACCTTTCCATCCTACTTTTCTGATGTGATCAACATTAGCAGTTGCGTTTCTTCTCCTTTTATGTCCTTATACACATAAGTACATGTATGAACGTATAAACACTCCCAATCACAACAACCACACACACACGCAACAAAAAAACAAAACATACACAAAAAACCAAAACCAAAAATAGAATGTTAGTCCCTTACTACATACCTTGCCCTTTTCCTTAGCAACAGGCCACAGACATCTTCCCAGGTCAATAGAAATAGTTCTCAAACATGCTTTTTAATAGCTGACAGTAGTACAAAGTGTAACGAACCATAATTTATTTAACCATTTTCCTATTGATGAACGTTCAAATTTTTTTCAGCACTTTGCTTGTTCAAAGGATGTGGCGGCAAAAATCTTGTATATGCTGGTGCTTTTAATTTCTTTTGTCTGAATTCCTAAAAGAGAAATTAATGAGCAAAATGATATGCACATTTTTTATTTGCCAGATCGTCCAAAAAATGTTGCAGCAATTCACACTCCCAGCATCAAAGTCTGAGAAAGCTGGGTCAAATTTGATGGGCAAAAAGACAAAGGCCAATGGTTCACCTAAATACTAGTGAGACAAAGCCTCTTTTCACATGTTTTTTGATGGTTTGCATTTTCTCTTTTGTATGTGGTCAAATGCTTTTCATTATTGCGTCTGCACTTTCTGTGTAGCTTAAAAAGGCCTTGTTTATGCTGAAGCTACGCAACTAACTATTCATCCAAATGTTTTTCTCATTCTTTTCTAGTTTGATTTCTTCCATGCACATCTTTAATCAATATAAAATGTATAAGGTAGAGCATCTAACTGACATGTTTTCCAGATGGATAGCAAGTTATGCAAAGATTCCTTACTAGGTAAACTGCTCTTTTTCCATTGGAATTGAAGTAAAAGAAAAAATATTTGCAATGAACACCGAATATGCGAGGCACTTTTCTAAGCATCTTACTTGTATTAATTCATGTAATCTTCACAACTCTGTAGCATAGGTGAAATCTCAGTTTCTCATATATAAGGTTTTTTTTTAAAACATAGTTGCATCGGTTTCTAGATTTTCTATAAGTTTCACTAACCAATAAAGCAGGAAAAAGGAGAAATGCACTATACATGTATGCACACGCACTCCCGCTGCCTCCCAGCACACCTTCCATCAGCTGCTCCTCTTCTCCCCTCTCTGAGCACCATGCTCCTATATCCAGATGCCTCCTCAGCAACTCTACTTGCATGGCAACTTGTCTCCTCAGATGCAGTGGGGCCCAACAGCACTCTTGATTTCCCCCACCAACCTGCCCTGCCGCTCAGTCTTCTTCTGTCTCAGCCCCACCAAATGCCATTGCCACTTCCTCTTTCCACCCCTTGTAGCCGGTCTACCCTACCGGCTCCCCACCAGAAGGAAATCATGACTCTGCCTACTTCTTGTCATGCCTTGGTCACCCTCTTTTTTTGCCTGCACTCCTACCACAGCCTTCTATATTCTTTTCCTGCTTCCTCTTTCCTAGTCCATTCTTCACAGGGCAGATAAAGTGGCCTTTTTAAAATGTAAATCATTTTTGGGGACGTAGAGTGTCCCTACTCAGAGTCCTCTCCAGGATCCTCACTGCGTTTGGAACACAAATGCCTGGCTGTGTTCTCCAGGGCCCTGTGTGGCTGGCCACTGCCCCACTTCACATCTCACCTAGTCTCACTTGCCCACCCTCACACCACTCCTGCCATGCTGGCCTTGTCTCTGTTGCTCAATGTGCCCTGCTCAGACCTACCCCAGGGCCTTTGCTTTTTCCTGCTTTGAATGAGGATCCTTCCCATGGCTGCTTTTCCTCATTATTCCAATCTTGGCTTAAATATCACCCCCTCAGAGAGGCCTTCCTTGACTACCCCAGTAAAGAACCACCCCCCAACACATACCCTTACCCGCCTCTCGCCCCCGTCCACCAAGTCACTCTGGGCCAGAACTGGTTTTTATTGTTGTCCTACTAACCTCACTCTCCGAAATTATTATTCATCCACTGTTTACCTGTTCCCCTCCGGAATGTGAAGCCACGGCAGCTGGCCTTGGTGTTTGCTGCCCTGTATGTGGACCCCAGGGCCTGCCACAGAGCAGGGCCTTAATAAGGATTTGCTGCAAAATCGTACTGGACAGAAAGGAAGTTGAAGGAGTTGAAAATAAAACTAGACTGGCCATGAGTTGACAATCGTTGGCAGTGAGTTTGTTATATTTATTCTTTTTATTTTCAAAAAACTTTTTATTATGTGTATACCATGCTGTCTTAATTGCTGTAATTTTGGAATAAACCTTGAAGTCAGGTAGTATAAGCTCTCCAGCTTTGTTCTACTTTTCCAAGATTGCTTTGGATATCCTAGATTCTTTGCATTTCCATATGCATTTTAGAATTGTCCTGCCAGTTTCCAAAAGAAACCTGTCGACAATGAATTGTACCTAGGGATAGTTTGGGGGAGAATCGACATCTTAAACTCGAGTCTTTAAATCCATGAATGTAGTATATATCTCCATTTATTTAAATCTTCTTTAATTTATCTTCACAATGTTTTGTTGTTTTCAGTGTATGGGGCTTACGTGTATTTTATTAAATTTATTCCAAACTATTTTCTGCTTTTGATGATATTGTAAATGAGATTATTTTTTAAGTTCCACTTTCCCAACATTTGCCGCTAGTATATAAACATTCTATTGATTTTTGTATATTGACTCAATTAGACTCACATCTTAATTTACCTGAGTGACCTAGTTAAACTCATGTATTAGATCTGGAAGTTTTGTTGTTGTTGATTCTTTAGGATTTTCTATACAAATGATCATGCCATTTGCAAATAGAGGTATATTTTTCCTTTTCAATCTATACACCCTTTTCCCCCCCGCCTTATTGATCTGGACAAGACTTCTAGTACAATAGAAGTAGTAAGAGCAAAGAACCTTGCCTTCTTTCCAACCTTAGGGAAAAAGTGTTGAGTGTTTCATCAAGAATTAATTAGCTGTAGGTTTTTCATAGATACCTGCAATCAAATTAAGCGAGTTCTCTTTTGTTCCTAGTTTGCTGAGAGTTAAAAACATTTTTTTAAATCATAAATGGGGTTGAATTTTGTCAAATGCTTCTTTTGCATCACTTGAGATATCCATATGTTTTTTTCTTTATTTCCTAAGTGTGGTGGGTTGCATTGGTTAATCTTTGAGTGTTAAACCAACTTTTTGTTCCTGGGATAAACCCCACTTTTCATGATGTATTTGTATATTGTTGGATTTGATTTACGTATATTGTGTGAATGATTTTTGTATTTATGTCTTGTGAGGTCTTTGGTGTCAGTGTTATGCTGGTCTCATAAAACAAGTTGAAAAGTGTGTGTTTATCCTTTGTGTTCTGAAAGTTTTTGTGAGATTGGTATTATTTCTTCCTTAAATGTTTGATAGAATTCACTAGTGAAACTGTCTTGGGCTGGGGTTTTCTCTGAGGGTTTTTGATAACAAATTCAATTTCTTTAATAAATATAAAGCTATTCAGATATTCCATTTCTTGTTGTGTTAGTTTTGGTAAGTTGTATTTTTAAGCAACTTATCTATTAAATCTAAATTGTCAAACTTATTGGCATAAACTTGTGTATAATATCCTCTTATTAACGTTTTCATGTCTGTAAGATCTGTAGTGATGTCCCCTCTTTAATCGTTGGCATTGGGGTTCTTGTTCTGGGTGAGGGTGGAGGACACACACTCGATCCTGTCTCTCTCACTGAATGCAACTATGAAACCTGGGCAGGATGCGTAGAGCACCCATAGAAAGAATAAAAAGTAAATAGTAGCAGGTTGGATGAAGAAGAAGACGACGTATCAATGAACCTAGAGGTGAGTTTATCATCTTTCTTCCTTTGATATCTGCTAGCCTGAATGCAGTGCAGCCTGAAGCTCAGAAGTGGGCACTAGGATGCATGTAGAGTTCCAGGGGAAGCCCTTTATCTGGCTGAGTAGCAGGAGATACCTGACACCAGAGAGAGACTGTGGAATTCTCCACACATTTTTTTTCTTCTCTTCATTTTCTTGAGCCCCAGCTCCCAAACCATCCCATGGTGGGAGCTGCTAAGCCAGCAGGAGCCAAAACTCTGAGAAAAGGAAACATTCCTCTCCAATTGACTGATCTCTATTGCTTTTGTTCCCTCTCTTTCTGTTTTCCACCACTTGGCCAAAGATGGGAGCAGTCACAGAAGTACACAACAGTGGAGTAGCTTTCTGGCCCCAGCTTTCTGGCCATAGAACCAAAAAGTGGAATTTGGGGAACTAGAATGTACTGGGGAAATTGTGGAGAGAAAGGAACTCTTTCTTAACATTATGGGAAAATCCCATAAAGTCATATATGAACTTCTGGGCTCACCACAGAGCTGTGGGCTCACGGATCTGATCAGTATACCAATTTTTTTTGAGAACTGAACTAATGGACTGATCTGGTCAGTGGTCATCGATCAGGTCCCAGATGACCACCAAGTGGTACATATTCAGGATCTATCCAAATGGCACTGCAAGGGCTTTGAAAACTGAACTAACGTTTGAACCGTAACTCACGGAAGGCAGGTGAACTTTTAGTCTGAACCTAGCGAGTCTATTGCCTAAAACAAAAATATGTACATTCTCCAAAGGATTTAAACAAGACCTAGAGTTTCATTACGTAGTATTAAAAATTTCCAAGAGACAATCCAAAATTACTTGGCATATGAAAAACCAAGGGAATCTCAACTCACACGGGAAAAACAATCAACAAACACCAACAAGATTGGTGCAGATGTTGGAATTATCTGACAAAGACTTTAAAGCAGCTATTATATAAATGCTCCAACAAGCAATCGCAAACACTGTTGAGATGAGTAGAAAATTAGCAAACTTTCCCCATGAAGGGCCTATAATAATTATTTTAAGCTTTGCAAGCCAAATGGTCTCTGATGCGTCTACTCAGTTCTGTGAAAGCAGCCACAGATAGCCATAGACAATACATAGAATGAGTGTGGCTATTTTCCAATAAAACTTTATTTGTGGGATTTAGCTCATAGACCACAGTTCACCAACCCCTGGACTATAGTGTTTTTTATATATCTATATATTTATTGATTTTTTATGTCTAAGTTGTTCTATTGATTATCGTGAGCAAAGTCTTAAAATTTTTTACCAAGATATGGGTTTGCTTATTTCTCACTTTAGTTCTGTTAATTTTTCTTAAGGTATTTTGAAGCTCTGATACTAGGTGCATAAACACTTATAATTATTATATTATATTTATATATTATATATAAATTTATTTATAATTATATACAAATTATTTATAATTTATTAATATATGTTATATAATATTATAATAATAATTTCCTGATTTGTTGACCCTTTTATCATTATGAAATGTCCCTCTTTATCTCTAATAATATTCTGTCTTAAAGTCTATTTTGTGAAATATTAATATAGCCACTTCAGATTTCTTTTGTTTTATTGTGGTAAAAAACACATAATATTAAGTTTACCATCTTAACCATTTTTAAATGTACAGCTCAGGAGGGTTAAGTATACTCACACTGTTGTGCTACAGATCTCTAGAACTGTTTCATCTTGTAAAATTGAAACTCTCTGCCCACTAAACCTAGTTTTCCCTCCCCCCAGCCCTTGGAAACCACTTTTCTACTTTCTGTTTCTATGATTTTGACTACTTAACATTCTTCATATAAGTGGAATCATATAGTATTTCTCCTTCTGTGACTGGCTTATTTCACTTGGCATAATGTCCTTGAGCTTCATCCATGTGGTAGCATATGACAGCATTTCCTTCTTTTTAAAGGATGCCCAATCTTCCATTGTATGTACATACCAGATTTTATTTATCCATTCAATGGACATTTGGGTTGCTTCCACATCTTGGCTACTTTGAATAATGCTGCAGTGGACACGGGTATGCAAATATCTCTTTGAGATCCTGCTTGGCATTCTTTTGGATATGTACTTAGAAGTGGGATTGCTGCATCATATGGTAATTCTATTTTTAATTTTTTGAGGCAGCTCCATACTGTTTTCTATAGTGATTGTACCATTTTATGGTCTCATCAACAGTGTGTAAGGGTTCCAGTGTCTCTACGTCTTCAGTGACACTTGTTATTATCTGTTTTGTTTTTTTTTAAATAGTGGCCATCTTAATGGATGTGAGATAATATCTCATTGTGGTTTCGATTTGCATTTCTCTTATGATTAGTGATGTTGGGCATCTTTTTGTGTACTTGTTGGCCACTTCAGTTTCTTATTCTTTTTGTTTTCATAGTGTATCTCTTTCCATCCTTTTACTTTCAACCTATTTATGTCTTTGTAGTTAAAGCCCGTTTTTGTTGTTGTTGTTGGTAGTATGCAATTGGCTCTTGTTTTGTTTATAATCCAGTCTGACAATCTCTGTCATTTAGTTAGCATGCCTAGTATATTTATATTTAATGTTATTATTGATAGTAGGATGTGACATCTTTGAGGGGCCAGAGGGCAGACTCTGGTGAGCAGTATAATGGCTCCCTGAAGACATCCATGTCCTTATTCCTTGGAGCTGTGAATATGTTACTTTACATGCAAGAGGGATTCTGAGGACAGGATTAAGGTTACTGACCTTAAAATGGGGAGATTATTCTGCATAATCGGGATGTGCCCAATCTAATCGCATGGTCCCTTAAAAGCAGAAAACCTTTTCAGGCTGGGTCAGAGAGATGAGACGGAGAAGGACAGAGTGTGAAAGGAATTCAACCTGCAGCTGCGGGCTTTGAAGATGGAAGAAGGAAGCTTCAAGTCAAGGAATGCGGCAGTGGCCGGGAGGAGCTGGGAATGACCATCAGCTGAGAACCAGCAAGGAAGCAGGAAACAGTGCACAGCTACAAGGAACTGAATTCTGTCAATATCTGAAGGAGTGGGAAGTGCATTCTCCCCTACAGCCTCTAGAAAAGAACAGAGTGGCTTTTGTCCAGGGAGACCTGCACAGGACTTCCGGCCTCCAGAACTGTGACATAATAAATCTGTGTGTTTTAAGCCACTAAACTGTGATGGGAGCAGTAGAAACTACTACAGCACATATTTGGGGGCTCACCCTCTCCAGGGATGCCTCTGTGGATTATCCCCCTAACTTTCCAGTTCTTCTGTTGACCTCGAACTCTGTTTTGTGTCCCCTTCAAGCCAGTTGGGCTTTGTCTCTCTGCAGGTGGAGTTGCTCACGGATTGGAGGTTGCCTTTGGGTAAAAAGCCACAAACTCACAAACCTCAATAATTTCCAGTCATCTTTCAAAGTTGGTCTCTTCTCCGGTGTCTGCCTTCTTTTGGTCAATCTCCAAGGCCTTCAAAAATTTTTAAATGTTTTGCTCAGATTTTACAACTGTTATCTGCGGGAAGATTACCAAAAACTGGAGCCTCATTAGACTCTTCTGCCTACTTTTATGTTTGCAATTTTCCATAATAAATTTTTGTTTTTTTCCTTTTTCTCTCCAAAGCACCCCCGGTACATAGTTGTATTTTCTTCATTGTGGGTCCTTCTAGTTGTGGCATGTGGGACGCCGCCCCAGCGTGGCTCGATGAGCAGTGCCATGACCGCGCCCAGGACCCGAACCAACGGAACACTGGGCCGCTTGCAGCGGAGCGCGCGAACTTAACCACTCGGCCACGGGGCCAGCCCCCTCCATAATAAATTTTAAAAAAATAAACCAAAAAAATGGTGGCGTGCAATGTCTTAATTTTTCTCATTTTTATTGACCTGAAGGCTAAAAATGAGTTGCCTTCTCTTCATATGGCACTTAAAATAAAATAAAATGAATAAAAAGTTAAGTTTTCAAAACTTTTTATGGGGGTGGTGAGCAGTGGGAACGACCTTGCCAACCTCAGCTGCCGGGAGGAAAGGAAACCTTACCCGGAGGTTTGTTTCGCCGCCGGCAGTTCCTCGCAGTCACCGGCAGGGGGAAAAACTAGTTTTCTGTTTCGGATGGATCCCCGCGCCTCGCCGCGAATTCCCTAACCAAAGGGAAAGAAGGGGCGAGCGCCGGGGCGATCTCGGTCAGTGTGCGGAGGCAACTGGCCTAGAGGGGTCACTCGGAACCCAAAGACCCGCGAAATAGAGTGGAGATGTTCCCAGCAGCCATCTCTTTCGAGGCACACGGGATAACTTGGCTGAACTCCCTGCTGGCCGCTCGGCTCGGCATGCGGGGCTGCAGCCGCGCAAAGCCTCCTCCAGAGCGGCCGCAGCGGCGCAGGCAGGAGGGGACCCAGGCGCGGCCGCGCGCCGCTCCGCGGGGGACCCGATGTGATCCGAGTCCGGGGCGCGAGCGTGATCCAGGGGAGCGTCCGCCCGGGTCCGCGAATGACCAGGTGAGCCCGAGCCCGCGACAGGTACAGGTGAGCCTGCGTCCGGCGACCCTCGCGTCTTGGTGAGAGGCGGTGAGAGGACTCAAGCAGTCAGTGGGCAAAATGGGCTGAAGCGGAGAGCCAAGCCGGCAGTGGATCCAGGGTGCAGGCCTGGGAACGCTTGTGTCTTCCAGGGCTGGGGTCAGAAGATTTGAAAGGACCTTCTTCCACCAAGTGACTTCGTAGTATTAGCCTTGTAAGATAAATCTTGCTCGTGAAGTGATGTGTGTGGGAGGGGCGGGAGAGTGGTTATTTTATTAGTGCTGAGCGTTAACCATGCCCTCGAGGACCTTGGCTAAACTGTTTATTTTGTAACCAGTCGTAGAGCCTGGGTCTGTGCCCGAGTTTTGAGTAACCGTCTGGGTAAATGATGCAGACGGAAGAAACAGCCACCGCTTTCGGGGTGTTTTAAGATAGAGAGTCAGTGGATGCTGAAGCAGTGAGAGATTGGAAACGGAAAGCGCAGAACGGGAAGATAAGAAGCAGAGAGATGGGAAGTCAAAAAAAGAAACCACATGGAAGCAGAACCCTGTGGATCCCACAGCTGCGTGGGGTGCGCAGGTTAGCAGAGGGAGCGCGGTCCCGGGTGACGTCTGTCGGGGGCAGGAGCCTGAACAGACCGCTGGAGTCAGGCGAGGTCATCGGTTAAGAATCCATTGGCTATGGCTGGAATTTTAAGGTAATCATGGTAGCAAAAGACACACGCAACATCTAGGCAACAAGTTTTGACAGATGATCAAATGATAAAATATAGACGTTCAAGTGAATTAGGAGATAAATTGCCAGGCGCTGTATTTTCCATACCCTGAAGAACATTCAAAGAGGGATCTCTAGAAAAGTCTTTAGTGTAAATAATTAGACTTTAGGATTAAAGTGTTGCAAAGTGGCACAACAACTTATTTATTACTCTAAGTCTCAATAATATTTTATGTACCAATAGTACTCTAATTATGTATATTTAAATATATTTCAAGAATGTATCTTTTTTTGATAGCTAATTACTAGTTTAAAATAGATGGGAATATAAAATATTCCAATAATTTGAAATACATGCAAAAGTCAAATAAAACATTTGCCAAACCCTGCACGAAACTAAGTGAAATAATAACATAGCCAAGTTCAGTTACTTTTCAAAAAAAAAAGAAAAAAATGCTAGGATGCTGCCATTCCCCCTGTCCTTGTCTTTGAGGACTGAGAGGCTGTTTGTCATTGCTGACTCACATCTGTGTGCCCCAGTCAGGCCTGCAATACCTGACTGTCCTTCCCCCTTCTCAGCTTCCCAGTCCTGGGGTCCTCCTGTCCACATCTGCAAAAAACTCCTGTCCTTGTGTTTTAAAACTTACCTGTTTGCTTGGAGTTTTCCAAAACTTGGAAGGGAGAGGAAAAGGCAGGTTACATTTCCATGAATCAGATGTGGCAATAAAGCCTCAATGACTGGAGAGGGATTGTTGACTGAATGGGAAATAAGAAATTGGGAGGGTGGGGGAGGATGTGAACTTTGAACTTTAAACTTTGCGCATACCGTTTCTTCCTAAATGGTGAGGAGTTTAGGACTCAAGCACTCAAGCTTAGTTTTGGCTGAAAGACATTGAAAGTATTTTCTCAGGCAGTGTTTATATGGAAGTATTAAGGAGCATCTTAATGCTTTTTCGTAACCCCCAGGGACTGACTCCTAGTACTTTAGAGGCTGGGTACTTGTCACTAAACCTGTACCCTGAATCTTACTTTAGTATACTTTATATGGCACTAATGAAACTTTGCAATTAATCAGAATATGTGCTATTAGTTACTTTTTAAAAAACAAGAAGTGTTGTATTGTGGGTTATGTGATTCCTTCTGTTAGTTGTTCACATTTGAGCCTGTGCCCACTGGAAAAACCAAATAACCATTGCTTAAGTAAGGTAGAGGTTTATATATATATTTGAATGTGTAAACACTTTGGAAGTATGCAGTCCTTGGCTCATGGAGCAGATCCTCTGTCTCACTGGGAATCTCATCTCCTTCCTTTTTTTTTTGCTATCCTCAGTGTGTAGCTCCCATCTTCCAGGTTCCCTCATGGTTGCAAAATGGCTGCTGAAGTTCCAGTCATCACATCCACATTCTAGGCAGGAAGAAGGGGAGAAGGGCAGAAGGGCACCTGGAAGCTGAGTAAGATTTAACAACTCACACTTAAATTTTGTGGGAGATTGTCTGCAAAGATGACTGCCAA
The DNA here is from genome assembly GCF_041296265.1 of Equus caballus. Lineage (NCBI taxonomy): Eukaryota > Metazoa > Chordata > Mammalia > Perissodactyla > Equidae > Equus > Equus caballus. The sequence continues at coordinate 64,587,053 of NC_091691.1, read as the reverse complement.
TAATTCTTATACGCTCATGTTGCTTTTCTTATCAAGGAGTGGAAGCTATTTCTTTTCTCCTTGAGTGAGGCCGGCCTTGTGACTTGCTTTGACCAATAGAACATGTTGGAAGGCCTTACTAGGCCTTGTTGCTTCTATTTTCACTCTCTTGGGATCCAGCTGCCATGTAAAAAGGCTCAGACTAGACTACTGAAAAATGAACAACCATGTGAAGTGAGGTCTAGCCAGTCCCCTAGGGTAGCTATTCGAGCTACCCTAGCTGAGGTGTCAGTCATGTGCATGAAGCCATCTTGGATGTACCAGCCCCAGCTGAGTTCTGGTAGACACCACGTGGAACACGAGGACCACCCAGCTAAGCCCTGCCGACTACAGAATTGCCAGAAATAGTGATAAATCATTGCTGAATGGTGCTGAAACACGGTCGCTGGCCCCTGCCTCCAAATGCCAGGATGGCCAAGAAGTGAGGTTCATTCCTGGGGCCCTTGCTGCACTGGACAAAGTAGAAGTCTGTTAAAGGAAGGGGATGGCTGTCCCAGGTAGGGAGGGGAGGTAACCGTTGTCCACAGCCACTAGTCACCTGGTGGCAGTTTGGGACAGGAGAAGCACCTCTGGGACCTTAGGAGCAAGGTCCTCTGGGATCGTTACTCTCAGGTTTTGACATTAATGGGATTGAGCCATCCCCATGGACTGTGCTCCTGTATTCAGCCTTGGCCCTTCTTCCTGTGCTCCAAAGCTTCTGTGCCTGCACAACCTCAGGCTGTCCCAGCCGCCTCTCTGTGCACACGGTGAGTTCGCAGCTGCCTGCTGCTTCAGGCGGCCTAGCTCCTGTTCTCAGAGAAGTCCAATTCGCTCAGATCACCATCCAGCTAGGCCCCTACAAGGTCACTGCTGTGCTCTGGAATGGCTGCACATCCCTCATCCAGTCAGCCCCGTCAGGAGAGGGACGTGGCCCCTGAGCTCTGCAGGAACTGGATCGAGTCCCAGCTCTACTCCTTCCTGGCTGTGTGACCTGGAGCAGGCTTTATCACTCTGCCTGCATTTTCTTATCTGTAAAATGGGGCTAACGGTACCCACTTCATAGGGGTACTGTGACCATTAGAGAGAGAGTGCATGTAAACGTTGCCGTGTGCTCAGTGAATGGTAGCCATCACTGTTACGGTTTTATTTGACTTACAGAAGCAACTGTGCTTCCTCTGTGCACGCGATGATCTTGCAAAGTTAGCCATCAGTCGAGTGATACTTTCCCGTGGATGTCTGTCGTAGAATGAGAATTCTTTCCCACTGAAAAGCTTATTTTCAATGATGTGACTACGTTTAAAAGCTTCTCCTAAAATACTGCAAAACTTTTTTCAAAATTGTGAATTGAGAGGAACATTATCTGGTTATGTCCAAAGGTATATAATAATACCAAATACAAATACCAAAGGTAACCAAAAGTCTCCCCACACTGTCTGTACCTGGTTTTGCTCTATCTAGGGTGAGTGGGAGGTTGGGCATGTGGGGTGTTCCTCTATGTTCCGTGTCACATGATCCCCCAAAGCTGCTTTCGGATGGATCTTAGACTGCTCCCCTGGGGCAAAGGCTCCTTGAGAGGAAAACCAGTGACACACTCTGAATTTGTTCTAGGCTGTGCCTTAACCAAAGGTGATCTTTCATGTGGGGAGGGTTTAAAAATTTTTGTAAAGTGGATTCTCTCCTAATTGCCTACTTAACAGCTCTGGGCAGGGACTTTCCAGGTTGTTGATGCATTTATTTGATATTTTTGGTAGATGTTTATAGTGACAACAGGTTTGCCATTCTGCTTATGATATTCCATTAAATGCTTGCATTATATGTTACTTCCATAAAGACAAATTCCTCGCAGAGGCCTTTTGCCCTTCCAGGACTTCCAGCACTATATAAATGTAGGTGTCACTATAATTTGTTAAGTCACTATAATTTGTTAAGTTGGACACACCCTTACATGCATATGACATTTCCTTTCGTAACACCTGAGGGTCAGGTGGCATCACATGTAGAAATTGATGATGGATTTTGTGAGTTTGAGGCTGAAGTGGGCTTTGTAACTGCTGGTCAGAGTATACACACCCATCTCGGTGCAGTCTGTTGATTATGAGGCAAGAAAAAAATTGCTTTTCCTAAAACAATTAGTTTTTAGTTATTATAAGTTAATCTACTCTTATAAAGTTTAGACAGGACAGGAGGGTATGAGAACTGCCTCCCATCTCCCAGGGGTAGGAGCCACTGCTAAGACTCTCTCGTCCTCCCTCCTTCCAGCAATTTCCTGTGCATTAACAACATCATACACATGAATGATTTGTTTCTATTTTAACGCCGGTGGTGTCACCCTGTATGTACTGTTATGGCATCTTTTTTTGCATATTTCTAGGTCTGGAATGTGTTTCTGTTGCAGCATGTGTGGTTCCATTTCATTCTTTTTAAGGGCTCCATAGCATCCTCTTGGATGGCAGGACCGTGGTTGGCCAATCCCGTATAACGATCATTTCCAAATAGGCTGTATCTGAAACTAAATGCTTTACTAGAATTTTTTAGTTATTACAACAATTTTTTTTTGTTTTTGTTTTTGTTTTTAAAGATTTTATTTTTTTCCTTTTTCTCCCCAAAGCCCCCCGGTACATAGTTGTATATTCTTCGTTGTGGGTCCTTCTAGTTGTGGCATGTGGGACGCTGCCTCAGCGTGTTCTGATGAGCAGTGCCATGTCCGCGCCTAGGATTCAAACCAACGAAACACTGGGCCGCCTGCAGCAGAGCGCGCGAACTTAACCACTCAGCCACGAGGCCAGGCCCTATTACAACAATTTTTAATAGACTTTACTTTTTAGAGCAGTTTTTTTTTTTTTTTGTTCAATCTCTTTTTAAAGATTTTATGTTTTTTTTTCCTTCTTCTCCCCAAAGCCCCCCGGTACATAGTTGTATATTCTTCGTTGTGGGTCCTTCTAGTTGTGGCATGTGGGACGCTGCCTCAGCGTGGTTTGATGAGCAGTGCCATGTCCGCGCCCAGGATTCGAACCAACGAAACACTGGGCCGCCTGCAGCGGAGCGTGCAAACTTAACCACTCGGCCACGGGGCCAGCCCCTTTAGAGCAGTTTTAGATTCACGGCAACACTGAACAGAAAGTGCAGAGATTTCTCCTATACTCCCCTGCCCTCGACACACACACAGCCTCCCTGATTATCAACATCCCCACCCAGAGTGAGACGTTTGTTACAATTGATGAGCCCGCATTGACCCACCATCATTATCCAAAGTTTATAGTTTACATTAGCGTTCATTCTTGGTGTTGTACAAAGCCAGACGGAGTAACATTTTATTCATTTATTAATTTTGTTCCATTCATTCGTGCGACAGATTTTGACCTTTTTGAGGTCTGAAAATCCAGTGAAAGCTATTGACATCTTCTCTCACAAAAGCACCTCTTATGTGCACAAAAGGCTTGTATAGTTTGGGTGGCTTCACCAATCACCAGAGACCTCTCCGTTCCTTGGTTCTTTGCCTGTAGCCTCAGAGGAGGAAAGATATCCTAGAGGTAGCTGACTTCTTAAAGGACTGTTACCACCTTATAATTACCTTTCTCCCCCTAAAGCTAATTAAAGCATGGCAAAGCATTGAAATCTCCTTGGATGGGTTGAGTCCCAGTGGAACATAAGGAGTCAGGGGATAGAAGCTTCTGTTGCCAGAAGCACACGATTGCCAGGTGAAGATTAGAGAAAGCTTATAAGAAAGATAAAGGCATGGTTTTCACTTTGAACTTGAAAAACATCCACCCTGCACAGAAGCAAGTGGCCAAAGTTAAATGCAACAAAAGCAAATAGCAGAGTTCAGAACTATAATCATAGGCATTTAAAGCTGTGAAGGCTTTTAGAAAGTGCATAATGCATTTACCCTCAAGACATGCTTGTACATTTATTCCATAATTTTGTCATATTTTCCTATCCTAAACCTAAATGTCCTTTTATCATCATTTGATAAGAAACGGCCTTGCATGGTACCCGTGCTGGAGGCCACACTCCTCTTGTGTGCAGCTGCAAGGCCTCTAGACAGGAGGCCGGGAGGCGGAGGGAGGGTCTCTCTGTCCATAGAGGAGCCACGATTTCTGTCCTGAGGTTTTCAAAAAGTCCTCACCCTCTCAGGCATTGACTGTGAGTGAGGATCTTCTCACAGAGGCCGTTTCCCCAGGACTTGTGGATTTTCCTTTCTCAACTGCAAGTAACACCTTGACTACCCAGTTTTCTGGATTAATAAATCTCAGCCCTTTACATCCACATGTCCTGTGCCTTTGAACAGAAATCATTCCAAACTCTTTACACGTGTCTTTGAAAGGGCTGTTTTGTTTTGGGGGATGGGGAGTGACCCTAGGACCATGGTCGGTTAATGCCCTGGGGAGGGGGGCACATGTGGGCTCAGAAGAGTCCGATTTCCAGTTTGCCTCCCTCGCAAGAGTGCAAAGGAGAATGTGGGGCTGCCGACCTAGACGCAATTTAACGAGGCTGCTTTCTTCAAAACTACTGAGTTATGAGCAGAAGCAATCTTTTCCCACAGTGCACAACACTTTCTCAAATGCCAGAAAAACTCACCTTTTCCTTTTTCTCGGCTATTATCCATGTCCTTTGATTTTCCAGTGGGACCCCAAACATTGTCTATGGTTTATGCATGTCTAACACAGTGCAATTCTTCAGCCTACCCTTCTACCCTACCGGTGCGGAAGCTCTAAAATATGCAGGAGATGCATCCCTCACCACCTTCAGGTGTTACACAAAGCGTGCCTTGTGAACTGAGTGTACTTTTGCCAACATAATATGAGACTACAGTTCCTCCACAGCTTCCTTGATATTTTACTTTTTCACTGAATTCCTAGCACAGGGTATATTTGAAAATTAAAGCTTTAGTATTCTGAGGCTGGAAGTCTTGTAGAGTGCCGTGCCAGTCATTAAGCTGTTGTCTCTTAGCTACAAACTCATCCTCCTGTGCTCTGCGGTGCTGGGGCTGGGACGCCACAAACCTCAGTCTTGCTTTTCCAGCTGACACCCTGTCAGGCTCTGCCAATAGGGGGCGCCAGATGGAAACTGCAAGGCTGCAGGAGGAAGGGACTTGCTCCAGCCCCTCCTGCCGGCTTGTGGTTCCTGTGAACATCACTCCAACAATGGTTTGTCAGCCTGGCAGGTGACAGTTCCTGCTATGGAGGCATCTAGATCCTGTTTGATCCCGTCTGTAGTTTTTCCAACTCTGGCAAAGCTAGACTCATCAAACCTCTCTGAGAGACTTGGCACCCAGCCACCCGTGGCCATCTCCTAGAGATCTGAGTTCCAGGCACACTGGGACCCCATCCAAGCCCCTTCCCAAAGGGCTCTGGGTCCCGTCTTTCGCTGAGCAGCTCAGAAACACCAGCGTCAGTAGAAGGAGCTTGCCCTCTTGTGTCTGAGGAAGCTAGCCTTCCCTTGCTGGAGAACCTTCTCATGAAACATCTCACAAAATGAATTCTCTAATAGCATTTTATTTTCTGAATGATGTCTTGGACCATGAGTTGAATCATTAAGATAATAGTGATGGACAGAAAACAGCTAAGAGTAACCTTAGACTCTCTCCTTCTCGGGAATAGCCTCACATCTTGTCTAGCAGTAGAGTTTCTTGCTGTCCTCAGGCAAACCCCTGGTTCTGTAGTGACCATTGGATACAGCTGCATAAATACAATGCAATCATGAAAAGTCTCTTTCTTAGCGCACTGGCTCACACTTTGCAAACAGCTGGTGAAAATGTGACACCTCTGAGAGCTTGGAGAAGATTAGATTTCTTCTCAGGCACCAAAGGTTCTATTTTTTTTTTTTCAGGTGGGTGCCTGTAGCATTAGCATATGCAAAAAGAGTCAGCGTGGCTTAAATTCAGGGGCATGTGCTCCATTTATAAGGAAACTGGCATGCAGTCCTACAAAGACCCATTCATTACCCATGTACAACTGCCCAAGAGAAAGAGTACTTAGAAATGCATTTATCTAAGAACTCCACACATGGTCCAACAACTCCATGGTCTGAGGATGCCTGTCGTGACTCACTTTGAAATAGACGAGTCAACCTTCAGAAAATGTGTAGTTCGGTCAGATATATTTGTTTGTTGAAATCCTTTGCCTTTGGGTAAGTACTCAGTCGATCTTTCCCTGAAAACCTCTTGCTCCTCTGCAACTTCTCTCTCCAGAACAGAGCAGGGGTCAGTGGCTTTAGCAAAAAGAGTATGAACCCGCTAAGAATCGGGTGAGCTGTCCTTTCTGATCTCTGAGGTCCTGCACAATGACACCTTCTCTGGGTTGGGTCTGCTTGTGAGTAGAGCCTGAGACGAGGGCTTTGCTGCAGGTAGTTTCTTAAGGAGCTGATTCCAGGAAGAGGAGAGTGAGACAGAGAGGAGAAAAAGAGTGTGTGAGTGGAGGTTGTCTCTGTGGGCAGTAGGCTCGGATGGATAGGACGGGCATGGTCGAACAGCTGGTTTTGCAGCCAGACCACCTCACATCAGACCCCTAGCTCCATCGCTAATTAGCCATGAGAGCTCAGTCCAATACCCAAACATCACTTTCCTCGTCGGATATTATTATCCTCAGGGGGACAATGACAGTACTTAACCATGGAGCGTTGTGCTCAATAAAGATTAGCTATGGTTACCCAAGAAGAGTCTCCTAGTCTAAATCGTGTCCAGAGCTCCCTTTTCTCTTTCAAGGTGAGCCCAACTTCTCCGTGCTTCCATATTTCTCTAGGGAAACGTGGAGCCCTGTGTCAGCACACACACGCCTTCTCTCTCCTGCTGCATACATCAGAGTCTTGCAGCTTAGCTGCTCCTCTGAGGACTCCCCCACATGTTCTCCCTTCTCCTTTTTCATCCCTCTGTTTCTCCATCTTTCTGCCCTGTCCATCCTTGGGTGGCAGAGAGGCTGAAGACCTCAAGCCCTCAGTGTGCCCTCCTGCTGCTTCTGGCTGCAGGCCTGTGGGGCTGATGTCACTTTGAACTTTCTTCAAAAATTCGCTGCAATCTACTGTACTTTCTTGCAAGTGCTGATGTAAACATTTCTCTGCCAGAATCTGGTAACATCCTAATACCACCAGCACTTAGATTAATGTTGACACTTTTGTTGACCCTCTAAATACAGATAAGCTCAAGTGGTTCAGCAAATGTCAGGGTTCAGGGGCCTAAACTTTCCAAATTGACTACAGCCACTCTAGAGCTTGCTTATTGCTGGGAAAAAGCGTCATATCTTCTGGCAAACAGGGATGTTTTTCTTTTTCAGATGATGTGTTATATAAAATTAAGCTACTGGGTTTTTTTTTTTTTTTCCCTTACCTTGGCTGCCAGGACTCTCTGAGCTAAATTGTATATTCCAGTGTAACAATTATGCTTCACTGATACATCCATTTTTCCCCTAGATAGTCAATTCTTATTTTAATTCTCCTAATATATAGGCCTTTTTATTGTAAGCTGACTCAAATCCACTTAGAAGCAGTGTGTAAGTAGAAAATGATGCTCGAATTATTAGAAAAGTCATTGCCCCAGGAAAACGCACTGTCACTGTTGGTTGTTCAGTCTTCCTAATTATAGCACCTTTCAAAGCCAGGATTTCTAAAGCCTGTTGCACAAGATGTTGGTAATTTCCATTCTATTAATTGTTTAATAATTCAGAAGACACGTGGTATTTTAGTTAGGATGGTTTTGGTTCCAGGTTACTGAAAATCCCATGTAATGCACAGGCTTGAACATTAGAGGAGATTCACTGGGTTTTGTGACTTGAACAATTGATGGGCTCCAGGTATGGTTTGATCAGGGTTCTGCTCCTGGATCTATTTCTCTTAGTTTCTCCTAGCTTAACTCTCCTCTGTGTTGGCTTTTTCTTGAGACTGGCTTCCCTTGGCAGGGGTGGGGGCTGCCAGTTGCCTCTAATGAAGGCCCTGTGCTTGGGCCACACTCTGCAGGAGCCCATCTCTGAACAAAAGATGGCAGTGAAAGGAACGGGAGTGCTCTGATTGGGCTGGACTAGTCAGGCTCCACAAAGTCCCCAGGTGCTGCACGGTAGGGTGGAGAGGAGTGGAGTGGAAGACAGAGAGGGAGGTTTATTGCTTACTCCATCTGGCAAGGCTAGTGAACAGAGAACGAAGGAAGGACTTTGACCTACCATGAGGAGAACTAGTGTAAAACTGTGTGTAGATCCATTTATTTCGGATGGACAATGCTAAATTATGCTCGATGAGCCTTGTAAGTTCTATTAAAACACTCTCACTCTTTAGCTGGCCTCCGGAAAGAATTTGCCTTGCGATGCCTCCAGAATGGGGCAGGTGGAAAGCTTCCTGCAGTTGTATTCCTTATACGTAACATTTCTCCACCAGACGTTTGCAGTTTTATAGGCTCCGTCAACCAGCCAACAGCTGATTTGAGATTTGAGTTTAGTGCATCAGACAAAGAGGTGGGTTCCACGTGCCCGGGGAGCAGACTGGTGCTTGGCTCAGTGTATCCACTAATTGTTTTACACCAGAAAGATCCTTAAAGGAATTGATACATTTCTGCAGAGTGCTCCAAAAGGGTTCTGAACACATTTCCTGTTAATTAACCAAGGAATAGTCCAATGCTTTTTAGAGAATAACCTTTTTCTTTCACAGTTCCTGTAGTTTCCTTTATCTGGTTATAATTTGTCTGAAGTAAGCATTTAATAGAGGCCTATCAGAATTTATGGAAAAGAAGAAACCCTGCAAGTGTGTGTGCACATACACCTACAAGCACATACACCCAGACATGCAGACGACTATTTCCTTCCCTCCAGCATCTTTGTCACTGCTGGACAAAAGGCCAGACACTGGCCTCTGTCAAGTGCCTCTTCCTGGAGGAACTCTGAGGCTTTCCAGTTCCCCTGCAGAGCTGTGGCGTGGCCATGTGCCACACCATAGGCAGTGTCGGGTTGAAGAGTAAAATGATCCAGGGTAGAGGAACCGGCATATTGACTGGGGGAGGATGAAACATGCCTCAGGAGACAACTGTTGCCATTTCTGTACCCTGACACAGATGTCCTGAGTGCCTGTCCCCTGCTGGGTGAGGCCAGGGTGCCTGCGTCTCACCAGGGCTTGGACTGAAGTACGGACCTTGATGGCTTTGTCCTCAGTGAGGAAAACCAAGCCAAGGTGGCCTGAGGCTCTTGCTGTAACAGGAGAGGTGCTGTGTACCCTAGGTGGTGTTGTCATCCTTTTGGTAGTTACTGACAACTGCCTAACACCTCTCCCCACCTGTCTTCACTTCTACCTAAAAAAGCAAGAATGAGGAAACCAAAAAGTCCATTTGTTGAATCCAGTGTGTTTTTGGTGATGGTGCAAGACAACCGAGTGATCCAGGACTGTTTCTTGCTCTGAGAAACGTTGCTGCATGCCTGTGCCAATAAATGTGAATCCCCACTCAATGGGGCCAGTTGGTGGAGACATGTGCAGGCGCTTATGTGAGCTTAGCCATAGGAGTGCCGAGGAGGACTGGAAGGGCAGGTCAGGGCTGGGGAACCAGACCAGCTAGAAGGCTCACCCTCTTTAAAGGGAACGGTGAACCATTCAAACTACAAGGCTCAAAGGGTTGAGGGTAGCTCTGGACCGACCCGGATGGGACATGAACTGACTCTAGGTTGAAGCTCTGGTTCTTGGGGCCCAGCCTGTTGATCGGGACCCTGAGGCAGAATCCCCATCACATGAAGGTTGCGAACACTGGGATTTCTAGAAAGATCCTCAGGTAGAAAGATCTGCCTGGGAGAGCAATTTCAAACTTATCACAGTAGGTCTTTAGCAAAAGCCTGGAAGGTTACTCAAAGGCTATAGAATACATCCACAGCTGCACTTGCCAGGGATCAAACTGGGAATGTAGAATGCTGATCCCCGGACCCTGACTGGGCCCAGCGTCCCGCAGAATTGCTTTCGCCTAATTACAGTCTCAAGGTCAGGCCATCACCCTCATGTTGATGAGGACATTCACTGTGTGACGCAGTCTTTGCTTTACGGGCACCCTCAGGAGAAACGTGATCTACTTGAAGAACAGGAAACGGCACTTCTCAGCCTGAGACTTATTTTTATCTTAAGGACACTGTGAACCAGGTAAGCTTCTCTCAGTGTTGGAAGTTTCTTAAGGCCAATTGTGAATATTAAACCTGTGTATAGGGCTTTATAGTTGCATTTTTATATTTACTAATTCCTGGCTCCATTTGGTACCTCTATCCTTGTTTCATTCCTTCTTTTTCATCTGCTTTTTTATTTTTTTACTTTTTTTTGAGGAAGATTAGCCCTGAGCTAACATCTGCCTCCAATCCTCCTCTTTTTTGCTGAGGAAGACTGGCCCTGAGCTAACATCCATCCCCTTCTTCCTCCTTTTTTTTATGTGTGGGATGCCTGCCACAGTGTGGTTTGCCAAGCAGTGCATAGGTCCACACCTGGGATCCGAACTGACAAACCCCAGGCCACCAAACCAGAACGTGTGAATTTAACTGCTGCACCACTGAGCAGGCCCCTCATCTACTTTTTATTTATATTACTTTCATGCATTTTATGTATCCTCTTAGGTTGCCTTCCAGCGAGTGCTAGAACCTTCGCAGTTGTTAAGTATTCAAGAATGTAAGGAGAACCTTGTTCAACGGTTGATAGCTTGAGATCAGTCACATCTTTCAAGTATTTACACCGTGGATATAGGCAGACACTACAAAACAGGTCTTTCTTTTTCCTCCAGAGAGCTAGTTTACCGGTATACCACTGTTTATATCCTCTCTGGAAAAGGCGGAGTCTTAATAAATGTGTTTTTAAAAGTATTATGAAATAATCTATCTTATTTAAATATTATATATAATTTTAGACTTTAAGAACAGTGGCAGTGTTTTGGGTCCAAAAATGTTTCAAGAGTAAATAATTTTATGGGTTTTTTTTTTTATTTATGGCAGGGGAAAAATGGGATTCATCGAAAATGTACCTTCTAGTCAACTTCGCTGTTGTGCAGCCATTCTGCAGGGGAGGGTATTTATGTATGTGGTTGGGGTGAAAGCTGTTTACGTTTCTGTTTATCACATTTTGAGTTATACTCTGGTAGAGCTCAGATTTTGGTAAATCCAGCGGTATGAGAAGCAGGTTGATATCCCATTCAATGTGGGATGGTTGCTAAGGGACCATTCAATGCAAATTAGAAGTAATAATAGCTCTGGTTTCAAAGTGCAAAGAATTAGGGCTGGGAAGGGAAAATGACTCCCTAGAGAGAACAAGAGTTTTGCGGTGACAAATGTGGGTGCTTGCGCCACAGCTCTTCTTTCTACTCCGGCTCTGTCCAGGAGGGAGAGCCAAGGAAGAATGGGGACAGAGCAGAGACGGGAGAGCTGCAGTCCCTGCTGGCAGGGGCCCAGGCTGTTCTGGTCTCGCCTTGCCTTGGAATAAGTGCAAATAGCTACAGAAAGTGCGTTTGGATCCAGAGTTGGCAGCCCAGCAATCATAAACTTCGGCAACAGCTCCAAAGAGAAGAGAAAAAGATCCCTGACAGTAAACTAGGAATCCCTGGGCCACAAACAATGATATGGAAGACAGCTGGAAAGTGCCCCAAATCTGGAGATCCCCCGAAGGCACTGCAGTGGGATGGTTCATTGACCCTGGAAGAGCTAACAATGACTGTGCCCTTACTGCCAGGCGCCTGGTGGGGGTAATAGACACTTTCCTTGTATTATCCTGTTTAATTCTTACAACAGACAAAGAAACTGAAGCACAGATGGGTGAAATCACTTGCCCAAGGTGCTTATTGAATAAGCGAAAGAGCCAGGATTTGAGCCTCTGGTCTCAACTGCTCAGATCAAACAGAAGGAAGGATTGGTGTGGAGGGTGATCCTCTGAAATGCAGTGATGCAGGCCTGGGGAAGAGGTGAGTGAAGAGGAAAGATGTCAGTAGCACGAGGACAGTAAAAGAGAGAGCCCAATGGCAGATTGAAGCGAGGGAAGAAGGCAGGGCCCGGTTCAGGAGACCTACAGCCTTGAACCAGAGGGAGACGAAAGAAACCCACTTAGAAAACCTCCACGATCTGCTATGTACTGGCCATATAGCACCATATACTTGGGCTGTTGCTGAGCCTCTGTGCTGATAAAGGCAGCCACAGGTGTGGGATTTGAGGGGTTGGGGCAGCTAGTGAAAGAGCTAGACAAGTCTCACTCTCTTCCACCCTTTTGTAATTCAGTATTTGGAGAGAGCAAGCCGTTTTTGGGCCATTTTCTAGAGGAGATCATGCTGAGCGGCATGTCAGAAGTAGGGACCTATAATCCAGGGGGTAGATTATCACAATATAGGGGACCCTATTGGGCAGGGGATTGGGACAGATTCAAAGTTCCCCAAAGAATCGAAAGCAAATCCATAACAATGAGTTAAACCTTAAGGGAGAAAATGGGAATCTTTGTGTAACTGGAGCAAGGTAAGCACCGAAAATACGGTTAAATGAGCACAGCGTTGGTTCTCTCTTGTGAGCTCCATCTATTTATCCAAAGACCGCTACTACTTATCAGAGATCACCAGACACTGCACTCCTCATTAGCTGATAAAATCTTTGCAGATTGCTGGTGAGGTACTTACAGATTAAACCAAGACAAAACACACCAGGGGCTAGACCTTGTTTTGTTTGAGGAGCTCTTGGCTATTCACTGGACAGAACCCTGCTGGGTGACTTTGGTGTTTCCAGATCCAACAGCGCAGAAGGCAAAGTCTGGGTTCTGAGAAGTGAGCCGGACCACAGCAGCATCCTCTCCCAGCCTCCTCCTGCAAGACCCATTTCTTCACTGAACATTTTCCTCTCTTTTTCAATAGTTGTTTTGAGATATAACTTACATACCATAAATTCACCTGTTTTAAATGTACAGTTCAATGGTTTTTAGTATATTTAAAGAATTGTGTGTAAATGACACAATCTAATTTTAGAACATTTCTATCACCCCCAAAAGAAACCTCTTGCCCATTTGTATACAGACCCATTCTTACCCCCAGGCCTAGGTAATCACCAATCTGCTTTCTACCTGAACAGTTTTCTCTCCCAGTGAGGCAGGGGATGTTTTGCAAACACAGCATCTGCCCTGTACTCGGGGTGAAGCAAAACCCAGACAAGTTGACTATTTTTTGTGTGAGCTGATGTTCAGTCCCATAAAATAAAAAATTTGGTATCTTGACAAAATTATTGGGTTAAAAGATACAATAACCTATTGCTGATCATCTTTTAATATATTCTATGAAAGATCGGTTTAGAGTCATGGACTGACTCGAAAGTCGAAACTTTTATATTGCTAGATGATCGTAGAGCCGCCCTCGAGAAAGTAGGGTGAATGCCTGGATTTTCTTGTTTGTTTACTCTTTTCCTTTCCTCTGAAATTCTTTGTCATTGATGTAACTTATGCCCTTGGGTGCTCCTCAGAATAGGAGCTGCTAGGACAAAGCAGACTTCATGAGGAAGTTGGTCCAGTGTTAGAAATCTCATCGCAGATGCATTTAATCATGCCTTACTTCCTGTCGTATTAGATGGTTGAGTGTGGACCACTCCCTCTCCTCTCTCTGATGCACCCTTTGCTCCTGCAGTTTTCTCTTTTCTTTCCGGGACTGTCAAGTTTTCCCTCTCTCCTGGACCATTTGCATCAGGATGCAAACTTGCTGCAACGTCTTCTGTTTACGAAAACCTTCTCTTTGACCTGGCTTCCTCTTTGAATACTGCCCATCATCTCTGATTCTCTTTTCAGAAAGTTCTGTGATGGAATTGTCTAAAGTAGCTATCCCTACCTCTTCGGTTCTCTCTTGAACTCACTCTGGGCAGGACTTTGTGTCTTCCTCTCCACCAAAATGGCCCACAGTGTTGTTGCCAGTGAGCTCCGTGTGGCTGATTCAATAGTTGATCCTCAGCCTGTCATAACTTACGGATTGCATTTGACACACTGATCATTCTCCCATGCCTGAAACACTGTCTTCCCCTGGCCTCTGGAACAGCGCTGTCCCTTGGCTCTTCATCTACCTTGCTGCTCCTCCCTATTCAGTTTGCTAGGCTGGCTATGCTCATCTTATCTCCAACATATCTAAATGTTGGAGAGGCCCTGGGCTTGCTTCTCCACCTTTTTTCTCCTCTGCCTGGGATACCATCCAGATGACCTCGTGCTGGCTGATGGGTACTTTCAATACCATTTCTGCTGACTTCCAAATTTGTGTCTCCAACCCATCCCATCCTAAAACTATGGGAGTTCAAGAGAATTATTTATGGAGATGCTGGAAATGTTAGAGGGCCCAGTGGGTCTGGTCCTTGGGCCTCTTCTCTTCTTTCTCTGCACTCCCACTGTTGCTTATTGATTTTTCTTTCACGGATTGTACTTTTGATATTGCATCTAAAAACTCATCACCAAACCCAAGGTCACATAGATTTTCTCCTTGAAGTTTTATGGTTTTGCATTTTGCATTTCGATCTATGATCCATTTTGAGTTAATTTTTGTGAAAGCTGTAAGGAGATTTGTGTCTAAGTTCACTTTTTGTCTATAGACATCCAATTGTTCCAGCACCATTTGTTGAAAAGACTATCCTTTCTCCACTTAATTGACTTTGCTTCTTTTTCAAAGATCAGTTGACTATGTTTGTGTTTGCCTATTTTGAGCTCTCTATTCTGTTCTGTGTTTCGTGGCTTTAAATATTACTGATGTGCTGATGGCTCTTCAATTTATACGTCTAGCCTGGACTTCTCCCCTGAAGTCCAGACATTTATATCCACTGCCTTCCTGACACCTCCACCCGAATGCCTAACAGACATCTCCAATTGAACACATCCCAACTTAACATAACCTCCCTCCCCCACCCAGTCTGCTTCTCTCTCCATCTCAGTTAAAGGCGACTCTGTCTTACCTGTTGCTCAGGTCAAAAATCTTGACTCTTCTCACTCTCTCACACTTCTTATCAAACAGATAGGAAATTCTATTGGCTCTACTTCAAAATATATCAAGAATCCAACCATTTCTCACCATCTACCCTGCTACCACGCTGATCCAGGCCACCGTCATTCCTTGCCTGGGTCGCTGCCGTAGACTCCTCATTGGTCTCCTTGCTCCAGCCCTTGCTTCGCTATAGTCTGTTGTCCCCGGAGCAGCTAGAGGAATCCTGTTTAAGTCAGATTATGTGCCTCTTCTGCCTAGTTCCCTCCAGTGTCTTTCTACTGAATTCAGAGGAAGTTCCAAAGACCTTCTAGTAGCCTATATGCTCCTTTATCACTTGCTCTACCCATTTGCCTCTCCAAGCTCACCTTCTACTGTTCCTCTGGTTCACTTTGCACCAGTCACCCTGGTTTTCTCCCTGTTCATCAAATATCCTGCACAAGCTCCTGCCTCAGGGCCTTTGCACCAGCTCCTTCTGTCTGGCACATTCAAGATATCCACAGGGCCTACTTCCTCACCTCCTTCAAGTCATTCTTTAAATGTTACCTTCTTCATGAGGCCTTCACTGACTAACCCATTTAAACTCCCCATCGCCACTGGTACTTTTCATCCCTGTTACCCTAGTCAACCCCTTCTCCCCTCCCCTTCTAACATATATTTTACTTATTTGTAAGTTTCGCCAGGGTAGGGGTTTATGTCTTTGCTGTATTCCCAGTGCCTTGAGCTGTGCCTGCCTCATAGTTGGTTACCAATAAATGTTTACTGAGTGAATGAATGATTGGAAGAAGGGGCAACTGGCACATCATTCTCTGGTTGGGTGTCCACATACGCAGCATGCCTGTTGGGCAGGGGGATAAGAACCTATGACAACTGGCACAGTGAAGAGAGGGGCCACCTGCAATGGAGTAGCCTGCAGGCCTGCCCTTCATTGTGGCCAAAATGATGGAGGTTCCTCCGGGTCCAGTGGTTATTGAGTTGCTCGCTGACTGGGCATGCGGGGAGGAGGGAAGTCCTGGAGGCTGGAGCCTGGAGCCAGGGCGTGGTTGGAAGAGGCTGGGTGGGGCAGGTGCCATGTCCCCAGGTGAGGGAAGAGTGCTGTAGGGAGGCCCTGCCTCACCCCCGAGGCAGCCAGCATTTGGATAACCCCCTCAGAGCACATCAACAGCTAGCAGGGCTGACCTCGAGGCACTGGACAAAGGAGGCCACTTGTCCAGCTCCTTCTGGCCCATTCTTCCGCTTACCCCTCCACCCTCATGCTGAGGAGTCGAGACCCACTGGAGGGAGGGAGGGGAAGCAGATGCTCCAAGCAGACCCTTCCCCACTCCTCACACCTCAAGGGAGCCTGGCCGGACAAGGGAGGAGGAAGCCTTGCTGGAGGCTGTGAAGTGGACTGAGCCGAGGATAAGGTCTGAGCTCTACCAGAATATCACTGGGGAGGGGAAACGAGCCACTGCACTGAGCGTGGCTGAAGGCAGTGGTTATAGGAGACAATGTGTTATGTCAGCTAAGTAAAGCATCTAAGGGAAAATAAACCAAGTTTTGAGGACTGAATTTGCAAATCTAAATCATGAAGAAGAGCTAAGAATTACCTTTGCTTCACGAGACAGCTTTACTCACAATAAAACAGATAAAAGAAGCAGAAAACTTAATTTCCTAAAAATATTTCAGACATTGCTTCAAGTTTCCTCAGAATAAAATTCAATATAGCAGGCTAATTCAGGCAAGGAAACATGCCGAAAAGCCACAGGCCCTGGTCTCAGCCCCATGCTGTCTGCTTTCACGGGGACATTCCCACCCATAGCCCAAGAGACCCCACTTGACCTGAGCTCTCGTCTCACCAAAGTATGCTGGTGAGCCCTGGATCATGGAATCACAGACTTTTAGAGCTAAAAGACATGAATTAGTTAAATTCTTCATGAAACACAAGATGAGGCCGGCTCAGAGAGGTGGACGCTTTAGTCAGCATCACACAGCGAGTTGAGGCAATGGTAGGCAGTATAATGGCTCCCAAAGATGTCCACGTCCTAATTCCCCCAGAACCTGTGAATATTCCCTTGTATGGCAAAAGGGACTTTTCAGATGTGATTGAGGATTGTGAGATGGGGAGATTATCCTGGAGTATCTAGGTATAATCACAAGGGTCCTTACAAGAGGGAGGCAGGAAGGTCAGAGTCAAAGAGGGAGATGTGACAACAGAAGCAGAGGTCAAAGTGATGCAGCCACGAGCTGAGGCATGCAGGTGACCTCTAGAAACTGAAAAAGGCGAGAAAACCAATTCACCCTTAAAACCTCCAGAGGAAACGTGGCTCTGCCAACACCTTCATTTTATCCCCCTAAGACTCATATCGAACTTCTGACTTCCAGAACTGAGAGATAATGAATCTATGTTGTTTGAAGTCATCAAGTTAGCGGTATTTTGTTAACAACAGCAATAGGAAACTGCTCCAGTGGTGACGCCGGCATGGGAGTGCCCCTCCCCTGACTCCTGTTCCCGTGGCCTTTCTGCCGTAGTTCAGAACTGGTGATGAAGCACGGAGACTCCCTGAGCAGGTCTGAAGCCCCAGGCCCTGGCATGAGCCCTGTGCTGAGACGGAGTCTGGCAGGCAATGGAAGGTCTACCTGGTGGGGTGAGGTCATAGGGGTGGAGGGAGGGAACGTCAATGAAGGCAGCTTCTGGAAGCTGAACAAAACAGGGGCAGTTGAAATGAGATAGAACTGCTATTTCCCACCATTCTTACAGACAAATTTAATAAAGTCACAAAAATGTACGGATAATGCAAAGTCCTGCTATCATTGGACTACAGATGTAAAGTAAGGTCATGTTTCCTTTTAAATGCCCAAATTCCAGTAGCTCAATGGCTTTCAACCTTGGCTGGATACTGGAATGACCTGGGCAACTTTGACAAATCCTAGAGCCTGATGCCAGCCCCAGCAGGGGTCGTCTCCCTGACTTGACTTGTCTGGAGGCAGCCTGCACACTAGGGTTTATAGAAGCCCCCGAGGGCCACTGCTAGTGTGAGCCCCACTACTTACTGCCAAGTAGCCCCCAGCTGTGTCCAAAGGTCCCCCAGGCACAGGCTCACTTGGGCTCAGGGCAGGGCCCCCCAAAGCCTCTGTCACAGCCTCCAGGCAATGGTGCTGGCGGCTGCCTCCCCCTCTGGAAACCTCCAGCCTTAGAAGATGCCACTCTCCCGAAAGCTATAGGCCCCAAGTATAAGACAGTGATAGAACTGGTCTATAAGTTGACTGTGGTGGCCAACACATGTGACAAAATTGCATAGAACTAAACACCCAGAAAAATAACCATAAACAAGTAAATGCATGTTAAACTGGTGAAATCTGATTAAGATTGGTGCATTGTCATTGACATTGTCAATGTCAATTTTCTGGTTGTAATGTGACTATAGTGTTATAAGATGTTACCATTGGGAAACTGGGTGAAGGATATGTGGGATCTCTCTGTATTATTTCTTACAACAGCATATGAATCTACAATTATCTCAAAATAAGAAGTTTAATTTAAAAAAGTTACATGGATATTTTAATGGTAATAAAAAGATGAGTGTCGGGGCTGGCTCCGTGGCCGAGTGGTTAAGTTCCTGCGCTCCACTGCGGCAGCCCAGGGTTCGGATCCTGGGCGCAGACATGGCACCGCTTGTCAGGCCACGTTGAGGTGGCGTCCCACATCCCACAACTAGAAGGACCTGCAACTAAAATATACAACTGTGTACAGGGGGGTTTGGGGAGATAAAGCAGAAAAAAAAAAAAAGATGCGTGTCATATTTTCTGGATGATCTGGGTGACCCCTTTATAGCCTTATAACTTAGTTCCCCTGTGGCTCGTTAGTGCTTTCTTTGGTGCAAATGTTTATGGCCAGTCACTTTGTACCACTAGGCAAGAACCACTGGGTGCAAATGTTATTGCCGGTAACAACCACTAGGTAAGAACAGAGTCAAAGACAAGTCTCCCCAGTGAACAGACAAAGTGTCAGGCACGTGATGCAAACCAAGGAAGATTTTGCAAGGCAGAACTGAGAAAAATTCTTATTGGGTCCCCAGTGTTGACTTTATTATTATTATGCTACTTAAATACATACAAGCTCATATACAGCTATCAAGCCAAAACAAATTTCTAGCTGAATATAATACAAACCACAAAAACAATAAAGTTCAAATTAGTGGCATTAATTTAATGCGATGCATGATGCTGTTATGTTGCAACTAAATTGCTGAACACAAAGGAGATCTAACGCACACTGCTGGATTGCTTGCCTACCATCTTCATTCAGATTTCTTTACTTACAATTTGAAGTTTCTAGAGAGCCAGGGAGCAAGCAGGAAAAGGCCTAAAAAACCTTCTAGAATGAATGTAGCAAGGACCACTAGTTCTCTTCCTTAATAACACGCGTCTTGCTCAGACACAGCCTTGACCAGCTTGGTTAGCTAGTTTCCTGGGCTTTGCAAATAAGGCAGGGGAACTGCTTCTGCAGGCTGTCCCCTCATGAAATGACGAAAGAGAATCTGACAGTCATGGGGACATGGGGAAATTATGAAAAGCAGATACAGAAACAATATTTTAGCAACTGAGAGGAAAAGGCACAACGTTTCTGAGAGAATCACAGTATGACCACACGGCACAATAAAGAATGTTCATGATGATGACCCTGAGCCATAAATGAAAGGTTGAGAGTCTCATGTTTAGGAAGACTGGGCAGTCCCATTGGACCCATACGTGTTTTTGAGCTCTGGTCCTGAATGAGCATATTTCAATTATCTCCAGACCTGTGCATTTGTGGGTATTCCTTCCCAGCAGGGAGAAGGCTGGCTCCGTACGCGTGCGCACACGCGTGTGTGTGTGTGTGTGTCTGTGTGTCTGTGTGTCTGTTGGGATAGGATGGGTGAGGGAGACTGATTTCTATGACATTCAGAACAAATGGTCTCACACACGATTAATGGCGCCCCCCTCCCCCCAGCATTCAAGGCTGCTAATTGCTTCCCATTTCAAGATTTTGAGGCAGGACCTCCGACCTTCTGAGCTTTCATCTCCACACCTCTTCATGCCTCTTATGACAGATAATTATGGCTGAGTGTGAGCATTCACAGGAAATCAGACCTCTTATCTTCATGTTGGGCACTTGAGCATTTTAAGACAAATTATTAATAACTGTGCTTGAGAAAATGATATCAGCAAAAGCGTCTGAGATATTGAATTGTTGTATTGTGACCATGGAAGAAAAAAGGCCTTTTCCATGATAAATAGGGAAACTTTTATGAAGTAATTAAATATTAATTTATCCAACAAATATTTATTACATCCCCTCACTATTCATCCCCTAATATTCATCTTATTCGGGGCCACAGGGCACGCAAAACCACACACGATTTGGTTCCTGATCTGTGGAGTTTACAACCCAGGAGTTTAAAAAAGATTTATTGTTTAAGAGACCTACAATACAAAGAAGTGTCAAAAACATGGTTCAATCTTAGCCCTTGAGGAGGAGAGAAATGGGATGTCTAATGAGAAGGGACCCCTGAGCTGCCCCTGGAGGGCTGGCCAATGTAGCAATGGGCAGGAATGGGGAAGGGCATGCCCCGTGGAAGGGACAGTGCGGGCAAAGTTGTGGGGGAGGGAGGCAAGGAAGCAGTGAGTTTCTCTGGACTATGAAATACTGCTGGAGAGGTAGCTGGAGACGAGCAGAGACCAGACCAAGGAAGTATTTTTAAATGCCAGGCTAAGGAGTTAAGCTTTATTCTTTGGGAAGTGGAGTGACTAATAGAGGTGGTATGAGGGGGTACAATGAGAAGGGATTAGAATGGCCTCCAACTAGGAGGCCATTGAAGGGGCAGAGGTAGAAGCCTGGCAAGGGGAACTGGACATTTTTAGGTGGGTTTAGGGAGTCTGTCAAGACTATGTCAAGAAAAGCCTGGAGGAGGGCGAGCCTCACTTTTGGTCAGAAGACAGCAGGACAGAAGATAGCAAAGTGTGATAAGGCTAAATGGGTTATGGCAGGGAGGGGACCCAGCCCCCAAGATACTCTCTGCCCGAAAGGGCTTCCCCGACTTCAATGTATTGAAATTAGTTTACTAAACCTATCTTATCTGCAGGTTGACATTTTGCAGTTTTGAACTGATCCCACAGTCACGTGGTTTCATGAGATGCACCTTGAATCTCCGCAGAAGGTAACCCACAGCCGGGTGAGTCCCCGCCCCAACCTATTGCTATGGTTGGTCAAGACCTTTCGCACATGCTAAGCGTGTGCCTGGCGCCTGGTATGGGCACAGCAAATGCAGAAGTTTATAACTGTGGTTTCTATGAAGGGCCTGGCTCAAGTCAGACCTTCATTTACTGGTTTGTTTATTGGGCCGAGTTTGCTGAGCCCTACTATGTGCAAGGGGCCAAGCCATCTCTGTGGCTGCCAGCCATGGTGACTGTCCCCTTCTCTGAAATCCTGCTCTCAGGAGCCTGTGTGGTCCATCCTTGGTTTGCCTCACTGGCAAGTTCTTCCTCCCGCAGGTGGAGGGAGTAGGGGTTCACCTGCTGGGTAGAATCTAGGCTGACCACCAGCGACGAGCAGGATGAGGGTCACCTCTGTCAGGAGCCTGAGGAGTAAGCCATCATATCACCTCTGAATGTGTCACCTTGAAGGAAACAGCATTACTGGTGCATATGGCAGCAAAAACAGCTACCACACGTGGGGTGCTCCATCTGTGCCAGGCACTATGGGCCAACTTCTTTATGACATTCCACCTCATTCCCCTGTAAATGTGCACTGTCACCTCCATTTTAAAGATGGAAAAACATGCTTTCACGAGGACTGTGTAATGTTCCCAGGTTACACAGCTCTTAAGCCAGATTTGAACCCAGAACATTCTGGCTCCAAAGCTTAGGCCCTGGCTCAGCCCACACGCTTAACCTCTCTTCTGTCCCTGTGGATATGAAATAGGATTGCATTTGGCTGCAAGTAACAGAACCTGACGACTAGGGCCTGAACAGGTGGGGCTCCCTACCTTATTTCCAGTGCTTAGCAGAGTTAGGCACACAGTAAAGGCCCAATAAATGTTTGTTAAGTGAATACAAGAGTGAACAATTTCCTTAAATAATAGTTGTACTAATATCTTGCATCAATATAACATTTTATTGTTAGCCCTCACTCCCATTTCAGGGGTAACAGAGAAGACCCTATTCTGCTCCACCTGTGAAAACAACTCTGTGAGGCCAGGACAGGTTTTCATATCTACATTTTGCAGAGGAGGAAACTAAGGCTTAGAAAGTTTTAGTGGCTTGTTTGAAGTTCCAGAGTGAGGGCCTTGCAGTGTAGAATTCAAAAGCCTTTCTTTCTGACTTTGAGGTTAGCCTACCCTTCTCCATCGCTATGCCTCTTCCTCTCAATGACGTGGTAGAAGCTAAGATGCATAGTCTTTCTTTTCTTGTTAGCATTCTTCCCGAAATAGGTGTGGGGCTTTTACCACTGGGCTGTTCTATTCAATGCCGTAAACCAGCAGCTGCCACCCTTCCCTTCCCCATGTGGTCTCCGTCCTGCTTCGGAAGCATCTGTGAGTCTCATGTTCTGAAGGCAAGGGGAGAAGACGTATTGGGTTCTCTATTATGATAATAGTATAAAGAAATTTATGGCGCCCCAGAGGGAGAGAATTACAGATGGATGAAAGGTGACTATTTAATGTAGAGGCTTGGTTTTTTTGGGGGGTGTAAAAATAAATAGAGGAAAATAGAGTGCGAATAGAACCCGCGGGAACCAGCAGGCAAATGGGCCTGTTTCCTTGGCGCTCCTGCTGCAACCCCTTTGCTGCATAATGATGGCCATTTTTAACGTTTCCTACTTTGTCATTTTTCAAGTAGCTCTACAGTCTTTCGGTTCTTTGCCCATCTTCAGGAGGTTTCTGGAGTGAATGAGCGGTGCCTTTGGTCCGGTGTGGCCTTCCCCTACCTCTGCAGGCCTTGTCCTCACCACCTCCCTCAAGGGTCTCTGATTCTTCCCCAAAGGCAGAACCTGGACCAGGCATGGCAGGACGGGTGACAACCGTGGCTGTGCTCCTGAGTGCTCCCTCCACCGTGTCTGCGTGACTGGCTCGGGCACACTGTGGGCAGCCCCCATGAGGGGAAATCAGGGGCTGGGGAGCCTGGCTCCCAGAGAAGCCACTGACACTCACATGGCAGGCTCCTTCGGGTGTTCTGGTCTCTGGCACAGCCCGTTTCCCTCCCAAACTCCCAGGCGGGTTGTCATGAGCTCTCCCCCTACAGGGGGACTCCCTGGGCCCTACACCCCAGATGCTCAGCCCGGGCTGGGGTTTTGCCCACTGCCCTGTTACTGCAGGCCCCAGTCTGCACCATCCCAGCCCTGTGCAATGGGGAAGCTGCCAGGATGCTCCATGCAGCGTATTTCTGTCCTGAAATCTAGCTGCAGTTCACCAAGGCCACCGGTTGTTCAATAAGTAAATTCTCCTCTTGTTTCCCCAAGTTCTGCGTTCCAGACTTCACTGTCCCTGAGGAGGCCCCTGAGCCTCCATCTACAATGGTTTCTACGTGCCACAGATGCTCTTTGGCTTAATAGCCCTCAGCTGATGCCCTCCCTGTGTGCTGGTTTCCTTGTTCTGCATCCGCATCATGGAGCAGGTGGCCTCCACGAGCCTTGAGTTTTGCTCTGAGCTTTTCTTTTGGATTCCCATTCTCTCTTCACTCTGACCTCTTGTTGGCACAAACAAGCCAGGCAGCCCCATCTCAACCTGGGCCTGGAGGAAATCTGTTTCCTCTAGGGCCATAGGGGTGGGGTTGGGGGTGGAAGGGCCCAGGCAGTAAAGGGGGACAGGAGACTTGTCTTGTCCTCATCTCCTGTGTCATCTCCTCCTCTCCACCCTTCAGGCCTCCCCTGGCTCCTCCTGCCTTGGACTCACCTTCCAGCCCCGCTGGACCTGGAGCTTTCCAGCTGGGTCCGGAGGCCCCACCTCCTCTTGGACTCAGGATGAGGCAGACCTCCCATGACTGCCCCTGCTCTGCCACTGTCCCAGCCCTGCCTCTCTGCTGTTCCAGCTGAGTGCCCCATGTGGGCCAGGCTTCTTTCTGACTGGGGGTAGAAGGCCCAGCCCACAGCACCCGGGAAGATGTGCCATGGGGCGCATGTGGCAGGGCTCCTGCAGGCTGAGGCTCTGCCCCTGCCTGGCCCACACTTAGGTTGCTGGTTCCTGGGGATCAACCAGCTCTCCAAGCATCGTGCAAACAGGCAGGGCGTGCACGCAGCCGCCCTGGGTCTGTTTCTGGGGTTCTCTCATCATGGCCTCACCCTCTGCTGCTGTCTGGCCAGGGCTGGCATTTGAGTCTCCCCGCCCTTGCATCACCATGGGGCTTTCTCCTCAGGGTCTGGACTGACTCTGTGTCCCTCACTTTCTCAAAATACACCACAGGTGCCACACACCTCCACAGACAGAAGGGCTGATAAGCAGGGGGAAAACTTCACTTTCTTAAAACAGAACTCAATGACACAAACCCACCTCTGCTGTTTTTCAAAGGCAAGGTCATCATATGCAGAATTTCATTTTCTTCTGAGTTTAGTCAGAATGAACCAGCCCCCTGAGCCTGGTGGCTCTGTGACAAGTTCTTTCTCAGAGGTCCTGTTCTGGGCCCCAAGAACACAAAAAAGTCTTAAAAAGTGAATGATGTCTGGGAGAGACAAGAAGAAAAAGCCCAGAGACCCTGGAAAGCTCCTGCATAAGCTGACGGCTGACAGACCCCCTTGCTCCAGGAACTTAAGGAGGGCAAGACTCGGGGAGGCGGGAGCGTCTGGGAGGAGGTGAGCAGAGAGGAGAGAGCCTTCCACAGTGGGCACACGTGGGAGGAAAGGAGCCTTTGCCTGTCTAAGCCTTGGGGGTCAGTTTTCTGTTCTGTGAGTGGAATGCAATACATTGTAACACATGAGGGGACAGAAAACAAGGCATGAACCCTTTCCGTCTACTGCCATCCACTGATTTTTTTCTCAAGCCTGCAAGATTGATGCGATCTGCTCTTTCTCTCTGCCTCCCCCCTCCCTCCTGGTGGCAGATGTCACGTGGTCCACCCTGTCTTCCTTCAGATCTTCTCAGGTCACCTTCTTGCGATGTTTTCCACAGCACCACTCCTGCCCTGTACTCCCTAGCCCCTTTGTCCTGCTTTATTTTTCTCCAGAGCACTTCTCCCCTTCCATCATATATGTTTGCTTCTTTATTCATTTATTGTCTGTCTCGCCTAGAATGTGACCTTTATAAGGACCTTGCTCCTTATAATGTGCCTTGCTCCTGCTGTATCGCCAGTGTCTAGAAGACTGCAGGGTACAAGAGCTACTGTAGCAATCTTCCTTGAATGAATGCACGGATGTAACAAGAAGCCTGGAGGTGAAAGTTCAGGGCTGGTGTGTGGTCCATGGAGGATGCAGGCTCGTTCTTCCTCATGCTCACAAGATGGCTTCCAGGCAGCACATCCATATTCTGGGCAGGAAGAAAGTGAAGGCCAAAAGACAAAAAGCATGTGCCTACTGTTGTCAGCCTCCATGACAACAGGAAAAGCATAGCCTAAATCCTGCATGGTTAGAACTATGTCACAGGCCAACAGCTGCAAGGGATGCTGGGACACGGCCACTGGGAACCCATTAGATTCTGCTGGAGAGGAAGAGGCAAGGAAGGGAGATGGATGGCAGCCAGCAGTGCCTGAACCGCCCCGTGTCCTCTGTTGCTTCCCCAGGACCTGATGTGGTCCTGGGTAAGAGTTGCCTGGCTTGTGAAAGGAGTTGGGAAAAAAAATAACATATAAGTAAATTTGTGCCTCCAGGGCACTGCACACACTCAGATACAATGGGGAGCATCCAGGCCATCTGGGACGAGCCCCATAAATCTTTTAGACCATTTAGGCAGGAGAAGGGATGTTTTCCTTGGAAGCTGTTCAATTTTAAGGTCCTGTACAAAAGTGGGCACGATATTCTCCCTCTTCCTTCTACTTGGTGAGTCTGTGGAATTCTTTTCTTTTTTCATTGGTAGAAAACCATGTGATATTTAATTTCTACACTTTTGTTTAGGTGTCTAATCTGTGCTCAGAGTCTACCGACTTCCGGAAAGACTGGTTGAATAGAGCTGGTGGGTATGCTTTACTGGAGCTAGAAGGAGAGCCGTCCTGCAGTTTATTCCTGTCTGTGCTGAAGCCCGTGATCCCGGCAAAGAATTTCACCCATAGGGAGTCTGGAGGGGAAATTTCAATGGGTCACCTTCGGAGAAACTGAAGTTGGGCATTTTTTTTTTTATTCTGGACCTACCTCTTTTTATTTTATAAGAAAAAACAGAAATGGCTCACCAAAAAGAATCCACATAAAAATGATATGTAGGGGTTTTTGAATAAAAATAAGCCATAAATAAGTAATAAATCCTCCATAGGCTCATTGGAAATGGATAGCAATAATGTGGTGTTTACTGCCTCACTCCCAAACTGCAGATATTTATTATAATTCAGGGCAATTCATTGTACTAGTCTGGCATTCGTAAAATTCTCATCACAGTATTAGAGTAAGAACCCATTTCCTGGGGAAGTATTGATGTAATAAACTGTAATTAGTGACTTGTAAACAGCCGTAATTCATTTTTTGAGGGAAAAGGCATGTGGACAGCTAAATATTTGTGTGTGTATTGGCTCTCTGAGCATTTCCATCAGGCTCGGCGGCTCACCTGGAGCGCACGGCACCCGCGCTGCCCGGGGTAGGGCCCCGTGCTGGCGGCTCCTGGCTGACCCGCGCCGAGACTACTGGGTTTTCCCCTGCTGCCGCGAGTACAGCCCGAGTCCCAGCGCCCCATCCCGATGCCGGCCTCTGTTGTTCTACAGCTTGCTCATCCGGATGCACCCCAAGTCGTATTCCTCAAGCCTAAGCCTGGCGGCCCACCTGGAGGAGGAAGCAGGGCAGGTGCCCGCAAGACACGGTGTGAGACCTCGGGCTACAACACGGGACCCGGGCGCTGCTCCGACCCCTCGTGTCTTGTGTTGCAGCCGGAGGGACGCAGGTCCGCAGCAGAGCCTGCTCCGCCGCCCGGGACTCGACGCAGCGGGAGCGCCAGGACACAGCGGGCAGAGTGGCCTGCGGGCTGCCCGCCGCCCAGCCCCGTCTTGGTGCGCGATCAGCCTCGGTGCAGGGCTTCGCCTCGTCCCCAGTCGTTTCGAGTCACTTGTGCCAGCTGCCTGGGGGCGCGGCCCGCTTTGACCTGGGCTTTGAGGACTCTCTCTGCTCCGCACCCCCTGCCGCGCCAAGTCAGGTGACCGCGGCTCCCCAGGGAGGCTTGAAGGGCTGCCGGGATGGCAGTTCCTCCCCAAACACCTCTCCCATTGGTGGGAAAGCCCGCCACTAGACCTGCGTTCGGGACAAGCATTGCATTTTTAGGCGTTGCCTATTACAAAATGTGACTATTTTCTGCAAGGTGGTAGGTTAAACCACTGCAGGCACCAGCCGAGTTTCACTGAGTACATTACTTTCCAACATGACAGGGACTGAAATCAGATCGTGAATTTCGATAGGGAAGAAGCTCCAACAGAGGACCCTCAAACTGGAGGTGGGAGGCGTCAAAGGCCAGCTTCCTTCAGCATTCCGGCTCTCACAGCACTGAGGCGGGAGGTGGAGTCACAGCGTCCAGGGAGTGACCCCTGCCTTCACACCTGGGCTCTGTGGGTCACATTTCTGCAAAGCATCTGTGTCGTCCCCTCCCCCCGCCCCCCGGGGGCACAGGTAGCGTCCTTCAGCCAGATCCAGGTCCACCTTGAACCCCACGACCGTCTGGGTGTGGCTCTTCTGCGCCTGTCCCGAGGCCTAGGTAGAATTTATTCTACTTTGTTCCCTCACTTTTCACCAGCCTCCTGGTGTTCACAGGGCCTCTTTTTGTTAGAAGTAATTTACTCGTTTTTAAATGTGATAGATTCAGCGCTTTCCCTTCTCTTGAATGATTTGGTGGGGAGTAGAATAAAATGAGAGACTGCGTTTAAACCTCGAAACTGATGGGGAGACCAGATCGTTGAGAGGATTGAGATGAAGTGATGGCCCACAGCTGGTACTGGAATTCTTCTCAGGCAATTGTCTTTATTTAGGAAAATGCCTCGGGATGGAAAGTGAGATGCTGGAGGTGTGGTTTGGCAGATATCAAGGAATCAATAGAAACATCTAGATTGCTTTTTATTAGAAATGAACAATAATTTTGGGGTAGGGAAGAACAGAAAAGGAAGGCAGAGAGTGGGTTAAAATGGCAGGGGTTTTATTGTGCAATTTGATGTTGTTTGTGTTGCTGGAGACCCCATCCTGTCTCCCATTCACTGGACGCTGTTACCCCCACAGAGGCCTGGTGTGTACAGCATTCTGCTGGTTTTTGGTTTTGTGGAACTTGGTGGAAGAGGCTGAGTTTCTGATAAACAGCACATGTGAGGTGAGCTGATGATTCATAAACAGCTAATTTAGGAGAAATATTAGTCTGGAGACCATATGAATGTCATCCTTCAAGACATTTAAGAAACCATGGTGGGGAGGTATGATGGTTAATTTTATGTGTCAACTTGGCTGGGCGTCAGTGACCAGATGTTTGGTCAAACACTATTCTAGATGCTTCAATGAAAGTGCTTTTTTGGATGAGAATAACATTTGAGTGGGTGGACTTTGAGTAAAGCAGAATACCCTTCATAGTGCGAGTGGACCTCATCCATTAGTTGAAAATCTTAATAGAACAGAGACTGACCTTCCTGAATAAGAAGGAACTCTGCCCATAGACTGCCTTTGGATGTGAACTGCGACTCCTCCCTGAGTCACCAGATTACTGGCCACTCCTAAAGATTTAGGATTTATCAGGAGTTTGCAATTGCATGAGCCAGTTTCTTAAAATAAATCTCTCCCTCTCTCTCTTTCTCTGTAGTATCCACATCGCGTTGGTTCTGTTTCTCTGGAGAACCCTGACTAATACAGAAGAGGATACAGGTTTCCATAGAGTAAAGAATGAGGGTTTGAGACAAGCTTATCTGGATTATTTGAGGCAGGGAGACTCTGCTGACATATAGGTGAAGACTTATTTTGCTATTTTAAAAAATTGATTTCTAGCTTAATTCCATTGTGGTCAGAGAACATTTTCTATATGATTGCAATTCTTGAAAATTATTGATTTGTTTAATGGCCCAATATATGGTCTATAGTGATGACCATGCCGTGTGCACTTGACAAGAATATGTTCAGTATTCTGCTGTTGTTGAGTGTCATGTTCTATAAATGCCAATTAGGTAAACTTGGTGCATAGTGCTGTTCAAATTTTCTATGTCTTTACTGATATTTCTGTCTGCTTACTCGAGAAATTACTGAGAGAAGAGTGTTAAAATATCCAAGTAAGATGAAGGATTTGTTTGGTTTTATCAATCTTTGCTTCATGTATTTGTATATGAAGGCATGTTATTGGGTGCATATATTTAGGATTGTCATGTCCTGTTGAATCGATCCTTTTATCACTATGAAATATTTCTCTTTCAGTGGTGATAATTCTTGTCTTGAAGTCTACTTTACTGTTAACATAGCCACACCAACTTTGCTAAGATTAGTATTTGCGTAGTGTGGCTTAGCATAATATATCTTTCAACCCTTTTACTTCCAACCTGTGTCTTTGTATTTAGTGTGTACCTCTTATAACTAACATGTAGTTGGATATTTAAAAAAAATCCAAATGACAATCTGTATCTTTTGTTGGAGTATCCAGTCCCTTTAAAGTTACCGTAACTGCTGATATGGTTGGGTTAAATCATTTTGTTCCTATTTTCTATTTGTCCCATCTATTCTTTGTTCCTTGTTTCATGCTTTCTCTTGGATTAATCAAGTACTTTTTAGTATTCCACTTTAGCTCTTTTATTGTTTTTTAGATATACTGCTTGATAGATAGATAGATAGATGTTTAGTGGCTCCTCAAGGGACTATAGTATGCATCCTGAAGTTATCACAGTCGACCTTGAGTTAATATCATACCACTACACAAACACTATAAGAAACTGACAACAGTATTTAACTCCATTTCTTGCTTTGTGCTATTTTTTTTGTATATTTTACTTCTATATTTGTTACAAATCCCTCTATAATTGTTCTGCTTCTGCTTGAAACAGTCAATAGTTTTTCAAAATCTTTTGCTTTTGAAATAGTTATGAACTCACAGGAAGTTGCAAACTTAGTACAGTGGATCCTGTGTATCCTTCACCCATCTTCCCCCAATGGTAGCATCTACCTAACTAGACTACAATAGCAAAACCAGGAAATGGATATGGGTTCAATACCGTGACTGTGCCTTCTTCAGATTTCACCAGTTTTCAAGATGAGTGTGTATGTGTGTATATGTCTAGTTCTATGCAATTTTACCACATGGATAGCTTTACCTAACTACACAATGAAGATACAAAACTATCCCGTCAATACCAAGGAACTCCCTCGTGCTACTCTTTTACAGTCACTCTCCCTAATGCACAAACACACACACACACACAAATCCCTGTCCTCTGGCAACCATTAATTTGTTCTCCATCTCCATGATTCTGCCATTTTGAGAACATTATATAAATGGAGTCATACAGTATGTAATCTTTTTAGATTGACTTTTTTCACTCAGAATAATGCCCCGAGATCCATGAGATATATATCATGTACCAATAATTTGCTCCTTTTTATTGCTGAGCACTATTCCATTGTACCACAGTTTGTTTATGCATTCACCCATTGAAGGACATTTGGGCTATTTCCATATTTTGGCTATTATGAATAAAACTGCTATGAACATTCATATGCAGGTTTTTGCATGAGTGTAAGTTTCGTTTCTCTGGGATAAATGCCCAAGCGTATGAGTGCTGTGTCAAATGTTAAGTATATATTTAATTTTATAAGAAACTGCCAAACTATTTTCCACCGTGGTTGCCTTATTTTGCATTCCTTCTAGCAATGCTATAGGAGATCCAGTTTCTCCACAGTCCCACTGGCATTTATTATTATTTTAGTCATTCTAACAGATTTGTAATGATATTTCATTGTGCTTTTAATTTGCATTTGTCTAATGGCTAATGATGTTGAACAACTCTTCTTGCGTTTATTTGCCATCTATATATTCTCTTTGGTAAAATGTCTGTCAATGTCTTTTCATTTTCTAGTTGGATTGCTTGCTTTTTTACGTTGAGTTTGTCAGTTCTTTATATATTCTAGCTACGAGTCAGATATAGTTTGCAAATATTTTTCCCAGTCTGGGGCTTGTCCTTTCATCCTCTTATGATCTTTCACAGAGCGAAAAAGTTTTTAATTTATCAATATGATTTCATTTATCAATATGTTATTTTAGGAATCATACTTTTGGGGTCATGGCTAAGGACTGATGACGTTGAACTTAGCTCTAGGTTCTGAAGATTTTTTTCCTATGTTTTCTCCTAAAAGTCTTATAGTTTTGTATTTTACACTTTAGACTATGGTTCATGATGAATAATTGTTTTATGTGAGATTTAGATTGAGGTTTTCAGTTTTGTTTTTGCCACTTCCTCCAGCACCATTTGCTGATCATACTATTCTTCCTCCATTGAATTGCTTTTGCCCCTTTGTCAAAACGGGTTGGGCATATTTGTGTGGGTCTATTTCTGGGTTCTCTTTTCTATTTCGTTGATCTGTGTATCTCTTCCTCCACCAATACCACACTGTCTTGATTACTGTAGCTATGTTGTAAGTCTAAAAATCTCTCCCCTTTATTGTTCTTTTCAGAGCTGTTCTGGCTATTCTAGGCCCTTTGCTTTTCCATATGCATTTTAGAATAAGCTTATCTTCAATTTTTTTTTTTTTTTTTTAGTGAGGAAGATTGGCCCTGAGCTAATATCTGTTGCTGATCCTCTTCTTTTTGCTTGAGGAAGATTGTTGCTGAGCTAACATCTGTGCCAGTCTTCCTCTATTTTGTACGTGGGACGCTGCCACTGCATGACCTGATGAATTGTAGCAGGTCTACGCCTGGGATCTAAACCTGAGAACCCCAGGCTGCCAAATCAGAGGATGTGAACCCAACCACTACACCACTGGGCCGGCCCCTTCAATTGTTTTTTAAAAGAGAAATATTTTATTTTTTTAAGGAAGGCTAGTCCTGAGCTAACATCTGCCAATCCTCCTCTTTTTGCTGATGAACACTGGTCCTGAGCTAACATCCATGAACATCTTCCTCTACTTTATATGTGGGACGCCTACCACAGCATGGCTTGCCAAGCGGTGCCGTATCCGCACCCGGGATCCGAACTGGCAAACCCTGGGCTGCCCAGAAGCGGAACATGCACGCTTAACTGCTGCGCCACTGGGCCAGCTCCATAAAATAAATATTTTAAATAGTCTTTTACATTTACCCACACCTTCACCATTTCCAGTACTCTTTATTTCTTCCTGTAGATCTGGGTCTTTATGTAAGATCATTTCCCTTTAGCATATTTTTTGCAGTGTAGGTCTGTTCATAATAAATTCTCTCCATTTTATTTGTCTAAAAATGCCTGTACTTTGTCTTCATTTTTGAAAGATATTTTCACTGGATATAGAATTTTAAATTGACTAATATTTTCTTTCAGTGCTTTGAAAATGTCACTCAGGCATACCTTGTTTTATTGCACTTTGCTTTATTGTGCTTCGCACATACTGCATTTTTTACAAACTGAAGGTTCGTGGCAACCCTGCCTCAAGCAGGTCTATTGGTGCCATTTTTCCAACAGCATTTGCTCATTTCGTGTCTCTGTCACATTTCGGTAATTCTCGCAATATTTCAAACTTTTTCATTCTTATTATATTTCTTATGCTGATCTGTGATCAGTGATCTTTGATGTTCCTATTATAATTGTTTTGGGGTGCCTTGAGCTGTGCCTATATAATACGGCAAACTTAATTGATAAATGTTGTGTGTGTTCTGACTGTTCCACTGACCGGCGTTCCCCCATCTCTCTCCCTCTCCTTGGGCCTCCCTATTCCCTGAGATGCAACAATACTGAAATTAGGCCAATTAATAACCCTACAGTGGCCTCGAAGTGTTCAAGTGGAAGGAAGAGTCACACATCTCTCATTTTAAATCAAAAGCTAGAAATGATTACACTTAGAGAAGAGGCATGTCAAAAGCCTAGATAGGCCAAAAGCTAGGCCTCTTTTGGTAAACAGTTAGCCAAGTTGTGAATGCAAAGGAAAAGTTCTTGAAGGAAATTAAAACACTACTTCAGTCAACACACGAATGATAAGAAAGTGAAACAGTCTTACTGCTGATATGGAGAAAGTTTTAATGGTCAGGATAGAAGATCAAACCAGCCACAACACTCCGTTAAGCCAAAGCCTAATCCAGAGCAAGGCCCTAACTCTCTCCAATTTCATGAAGGCTGAGAGAGGTCAGGAAGCTGCAGAAGAAAAGTTTGAAGCTAGCAGAGGTTGGTTCATGAGGTTTAAGGAAGGAAGCCATATCCACAACCTAAAAGTACAAGGAGAAGTAGCAAGTGCTGATGTAGAAGCTGCAGCAAGTTACCTAGAAGATCCAGCTAAGATAATTAGTGAAGGTGGACACGCTAAACAACAGATTTTCAAGGTAGATGAAACATATATTAGAAGAAGATGCCATCTAGGACTTTCATGGCTATAGAGGAGAAGACGACAACTGGCTTCAAAGCTTCAAAGGACAGGCTGACTCTTCTGATGGGGGCTAATGCAGCTGGTAACTTTTGACTTTAAGTTGAAGCCAATGCTTATTGGCCATTCTGAAAATCTTCAGGCCCTTAAGAATTATGCTAAAATCTAAAAATCTACTCTGCCTGTGCTCTATCAGTGGAACAACAAAGCCTGGATGACAGCACATCTGTTTACAACATGGTTGACTGAATATTTTAAGGCCACTGTTGAGACCTGCTGCTCAGAAAAAAAGGTTCATTTCAAAATATTACTGCTCCTGGACAGTGCCCCTGGTCACCCAACAGCTCTAATGGAGATGTATAATGAGACGCTTTTTTCATGCCTGCTAACCCAACATCCATTCTGCAGCCTATGGATCAGGGAGTAATTTCAACTTTCAAGTGTTATTATTTAAGAAATGCACTTCATAAGGCGATAACTGCCATAGCAATTCCTCTGATAGGTCTGGGCAAAGTAAATTGAAAACCTTCTGGAAAGGATTCACCATTCTAGATGCCATTAAGAATATTCATGACTCATAGGAAGAGGTCAAAATATCAACATTAACAGGAGTTTGGAAGAAGTTGATTCCAACCCTCATGGATGATTTTGAGAGATTCAAGACATTAGTGGAGGAAGTAATTGCAGATGTGGTGGAAATATCAAGAGAACTAGAATTAGAAGCGGAGTCTGAAGATGTGACTGAATTGCTGCCATCTTGTGATAAAACTTTAACGGATGAGGAGCTGTTTCTTATGGATGGGCAAAGAAAGTGGTTTCTTGAGATGGAAACTTCTCCTGGGGAAGGTGCTGTGAAGATTGTTGAAATGACAACAAAGGATTTAGCATATTACATAAACTTAGTTGATAGAGCAGTGGCAGAGATGAGAGGATTGACTCCAATTTTGAAAGTTCTACTGTGGGTAAAAGGCTGTCAAACGGCATCGCATGCTACAGAGAAATCATTCATGAGAGGAAGAGTCAATCAATGTGGAAAACTTCATTGTTGTCTTATTTTGAGAAATTGCCACAGCCACCCCAGCTTTCAGCAACCACCTCCCTGATCAGTCGGTAGCCATCAACATCGAGGCAAGACCTTCCACCAGCAACAAGATTACGACTCGCTGAAGGCTCAGGTGATAGTTAGCATTTTTTTTAGCAATAAAGTATTTTTAATTAAGGTATGCACATTGTTTTCTTATTCATAATGCTACTGTGCACTTAATAGACTGCAGTATAGTGTAAACATAACTTTTATATGTGCTGGAAAACCAAAAAATTTGTGTGACTCACTTTATTGCGATATTCACTTTATTGTGGTAGTCCTGAACTGAACCCACAATCTCTCTGAGGTATGCTTGTGCTGTTTTGTGGTTTCCACAGTTTCTGAAGGAAAGTCAGTCTTTATTGATGTTGTTCCCCTGAATGTAATGTGTCCCCCTCCCCAACACTGGTGGCATGTAAGATTTTTCTCTTTCTCTTTGGTTTTCTGAAGTTTGAGTTTGATGTGCCTAGGTGTAGTTTCCTTTGTATTCATCCAGCTTGAGGTTCGTTTAGATTCTTGGATCTGTAGACTGACATATTTATCAATTGTGAACAATTTCATTCGTTATCTCTAAAAATATTTCTTCTCCATCCTGTCTTCTTCTTCTTGGACTCCATACATATATGTTAGACTGGTAATGCCCACGAGTCTCAGGTGTTCTTGCTTTTTATTTAATTTTTTCTCTATGTGGTTCATTTTGGATACTTTCTATTGACCTATCTTTGATTTCACTGATCATGTCTTCTTGTGTGTCCAGTGTTCAGTTAACTCCTCCAAAGAATTCTTTATTCAGATATTGCATTTTCAATTCTACTAAGAACCATTTGGTTCTTTTTAAGATTTTCTCTTTCTCTTTTGGAATTCCCCATCTGTTCACCTATTTTACATCTTTTCCTCTGAATTCTTTAACATGTTTATAATAGTTATTTTATAAATCCTTATCTGGAAATTCCAATATCTGAGTCATTCATGGTCTGCTTAATTTACTATTTTCCCTCTTGATTATGGATCTCATTTTCTAGTAATTTTTTTCTGAATGCTGGACATTGTAAATGATACATTATAGAGGCCCTGGGTTATGTTGTCTTTAAAGATTGTTAAGTTTTGTTCTGTCAGGAAGATAGATATATGTATGTATATATGTATATAGATATATTTTACAAAAATTAGCTTTAGCTAAATCTATCTATCTATATAGCTAATGTTTAGAAAAAATGATTATAATAAATCTCAGTGGAAAATAGTAGGTTAAGTCTGTAGGACCAATGAAGAATGCATATTTTATGACCTAACAGCCCATGATGTGGATAGAGTTGAAAAATGTGGAGACACAGGTTTCCATGAATTTATGGGATGAAGATTTCTTCAGATTCTAGCCTAATTTCAATCATTTTAGATGTCAAAAATCTTCTGGGTAGAGGTCTCAAACTTTCCTGTTTTCACATATCTCATGAATCACGTCGAGAGACTGACACTGCAGTTCTTAAGTCTTTGTATCACAGGTCGCTATACTTCAAATAATTAGACAAGCTTGCAAAGAGGTTATTTACAGGATGTTTATTGCAGTAGTTTTATAATACCAAAGAAAAAAAAGGGAAACAACCCAAGTGTCTATCAGTAGAAGATTGATTAAATAGAGTACCATAAATTCTGTACAACAGAATGCTGTACAAATAATATATCTTATATTTAAGGGCATTTAAGGAAAATGTATCCACTATGTAGTAACTGAGAAAAGGTTACTAAACAGAGTATTTAGTTTGATTCATTTTCCATTAAGGAAAATGTTTGAGTGTATAGAAAACATTATCTTTAGAAGTGAGACCATGAATAATTTTTATTTTATTTTTTATGCTTGCATCGAGAATCCCCAAGATCATCCATTATGTTTGATGATTCACTAGTAGGACTCCCAGGACTCAGGAAAGCTGTTATACTCATAGTTATAGTTTGTTACAGCAAAAAGATATATATTAAAATCAGTAAAGGGAAAAGGCGCATGGGACAGAATTCAGGAAAAGCCAGGACGCGCTTCCAGTTGTCCTCACCCAGTGGAGTCACATAGACAGTGCTTAATTCTCCTAGCTACAGTGTGAGAACATGTGTCAAGTGTTGCCAACCAGGGAAGCTCCCTGAACGTTGGTGCCCAGGGCTCAGTCCCATAGGCAATGCAGCCAGCATGACCGACCTCAGCTACTCGGACCCCAAATTCCAGAGGTCAGACTGACACAGCGTGGCCCAAAGCCTCAGCATAAACAAACAGTGGTTCACCACCATGAATCACATTGTTAGCATCCACTATCTGATTGATAGTTGTGGCGCAAGGCCTCAGGCATACAAAGATGCTCTCATCAGGCATCGTACTCCAAAGGCTCAGAGATCACCTTGAGAACTGGGCCAAGGGCAAGTCCTGAAGATCTTGGCAATGTGCAGGTTTGAGCAGCCCAAGGCAGCTGAGTTAACTCTTTATGGCACAAGGCTTTTCTTGTTTTTAATGTTGTGCAGTAACCACATATTGCTTTTATGATCACAAATAGTAATTCAACTATTTCCATTCTGCAAAAAATGAAATGCATCAGAAATGTTTGTGTGCTGTCATTCTAAGATTGTTAGATGTCACCAAATTCAACTCTATAATGACAACTTTCTGAGCTGCCAGAAGTGACATCTCAATAACTGTAGGTGAGATATATCATTGTGGAGTAACTTTCTTGCCAAGAATTCTCTGAACTTTATATATAATCCTGTGAATGTATACCAGAGAAGGCCAGGAGCCAAAGAAAATAGTCCATGGTGCTAAGTGATCTGAAAGTCAGAAACAGCTAGATGGAAAGTGACTGAAAGAAGTATTTGTCTTTGCAGCCACTTGAGATTCAAATAATTTAAAGCCATTTAGTTCTGGTGACTGTGCTGTGACTTAAGGATTGAGGGTTTTAGTTGTCTGGCCTGCTTAGAGACTGTTATGCTCTGCTGTTCTTTCTCAGGCAATTCCCATCATGGACTCAGAGACCAGCCATAAACAAAAATACTTGACTCTCTCACCCACTTCCATCCTTGGCATGTTGCCTTTCCCTAGCTGGCCAGAAATCAAAGTAAGAACTGCTTACTCTATGCCACATCCTGTGCCAAATGCTTAGATGGTGCTCAATCTTCA
Organism: Equus caballus; assembly: GCF_041296265.1. Classification (NCBI taxonomy): domain Eukaryota; kingdom Metazoa; phylum Chordata; class Mammalia; order Perissodactyla; family Equidae; genus Equus; species Equus caballus. Next base: position 64,549,270 of record NC_091691.1, on the reverse strand, counting down.
TAATGATTTTGTAAGCTATATGTTATCATCCTTGCCTTATAGATAAGGAAACTGAGGCTCAGTACGAGCTTCAGTACAGCAATGATGGGATAAAATGAAAAAGAGGTCTCTCCATTATGATATCCGATTGAAGTAATGCCAGCAAAGCGACACATTTCAAAACTCTCACAACCCAGCAGGAGTGCTATTTGAAAGCCATTTGTGATGCCCAACCGTCATATGTTTCAACATCGTGGAAAGGCATAAATTTGTTAACATTTTAGGATAAAATCCTTCTTTCTCAGTTAGAGAAAATGGCATAACCTAAAGTAAATTCTTAAGAAAAAGAGAGAAAATTACTGAGAAATATTCAGCCCAAAGTTCCTAATGCTCCCATAACATCTTGAATTTAGGTCTGATTGTGAGTTAAGTTTTAAGGGGTAACAAATTCTGAACAAGGAGATTGAAACTAAATAAACAGTTGCTCCATCCTACCCCCTCAGCAGTTAACTGTAGCAAGAACCCTGCTTCCTGGGAAGTATTGTTATAACAAATTACAATTAGTGGTTTGAAGCAGATACTTTTTCCTTAAAAAAAAAAATTGTATACCAGGAGTAGAGAGCTTTGTCGGAGCTGTACTGTTTGAGTGAGAAAAGAGCTACCTTAGAAAATTGGTTATTCTTTTGGTAGCTAAGAAAAACTGTTAGTCAAGACTGTGAGTCAAGAGCCCTGAATATTATTGAAACAGGAGAGAATGAGCCCTGTAGAATGTTCAGGTGTGGAGAGGCCCTGGGAGCCTTGGAAACTGATCTGCATTGCTTAATGCCGAGTGCTAAGGGATGGATCTCTGCTGATGGCTGTGGGTTTTAAGGCTGCATTCAGATTAGGCTTTCTCTGCCTCGGAAAATGTGGCAATTAAAAAGTGCTTTAACATAACTGAGAATGGACCCAGGAGCAGCGTGGATGGCTTGTGAGCTCATCCAAAATAACAGATGTGGGGTACTGAAAGTGCTCAAGGTGGGTAAACAGCTCAGTGCTCCGATTTCTAAACAAAGGCTCAGAGCTTAGCCCTGAGATTGTCTGACAGCGGAGAGCTTCCTCCACTGTGTTCCTCTGCTGTCTCCCAACCCTGCCTTTTCTCCCTTTCTTTCTCTTTTCTCTCGGCGCTTCCTTGCACTGCTGTCAGAGCCCTGCATTGTAGTTATAGCGACAGAAACTTCTGTGGCTGCCATCACTGCAAAGAGCTCTACCAAATCCAGTTATTTCTAGAACTACTGGAAATAGGAGTAAACCAGAGGTGGGCAGGGGCTGAATATTTTGTTTGCTCCACGCTTCCCTCCTATTCTGTGCCCCCAAAGGCTGACTTCCGTGGGCTGCATCGGCTGGGTGTTCTTCCCTCTGGCTTCTGATTACATCAGCCAGTGGGAGGCACCAGCAGCAGATCAGAGGATGGTAAGGGAGAGAGAGGAAGATATTTGTTCTCCACCCCTGGCCCAGCCTGGCTGCTCAGCTCCCATCAAGCAGCCCCTCTCCCCCGCTACAGCTCTCACTGGCTTCCAGAAATAGCTTCCTCCCCTTGCCTTTTGAGGTGTAGGGGTTTAATGACTCCCCTCTGTGTCCCTTGGTGCTTCTCCATGCTTCTCAGTCCCCTTAACCCTACCCATCCCTTCTAAATAGTCTCTTCTTTAAACTCTCTTCAGTGTCCCTTTTGAGCAGACAATTGTTAGCTGCTGGGACCCTGACTGCTGCATGCAGCAACTTAGGTCCTTTCTGCAGAAGTGATTAAGGCGAGCATCAGGAACCATCAACGTGTGAGAGAGCTGCTTCTCACCTGTGCAGGCAGGTAGCTGTCCTCTTTGCTGCCATGCTTAGGTTCCAGTGAACCCTCGGCCAGTACTATTCCCAGGTTCCAGGTTAAATGTGTTCTGGGGCCATGATCTTGGAAAGGTCAAAAAGGAGTAAACAATTGGGGTAGAGAGGCTCTTGTTACCGTCCTATTTCTCCTTTCTTTCCTTTGGTAAATTGCTGGACTGTCAGTGCTGCTCGTTAGCCCTTGCTTTCCTTGCTTCCTTTTCAATCCCTATTTCTGTTCCACTTTGCTACCATCAAAATCCCTCTCCTGAAATTGCTTTTTTAACTTTACCAAGTTCCAGGTCACAGAATCCAGCTGTAAGACAGTCTCCGTAAAGCTGGTCTTTACTCTCTCTCCCCATGCTCTGGATAATTTATATCCTGAATCCCTGACTCTTGACCTACTGTTTGTGTGTCTGTGTGTACATGAGTGTGTGCATGTGTGTTGTATAAGTAATGCTGTATATGTTCTGTATTGTCTAGAGGTCCACGGTCTCTCCACCCAAGTTTTACTCACTTTCGGGCGCAGTAAGGCCCAAGCACCGTTCCCTAAATATAGTAGGACCTCACTAAGTGTTAGTTAACCTCTGTGTTAGGCAGAATAACGGTCCCCTAAAGATGTGCACTTTTTAATCCCAGGAAGCTGTAAACATGTTACATTATATGGCAAAGGAGAATTAAGGTTGATAGAATTAAGGTTGCTAATTAGCTGACCTTAAAATTGGGAGAGTATCAGGGATTATCCCAGTAGGCCTAATATATCACAAGGGTACTTAAAAGTGGAAGAAGAGGGGGCTGGCCCCGTGGCCGAGTGGTTAAGTTCGTGCGCTCCGCTGCAGGCGGCCCAGTGTTTCGTTGGTTCGAATCCTGGGCGCGGACATGGCACTGCTCATCAAACCACACTGAGGCAGCGTCCCACATGCCACAACTAGAAGGACCCACAACGAAGAATATACAACTATGTACTGGGGGGCTTTGGGGAGAAAAAGGAAAAAAATAAAATCTTAAAAAAAAAAAGTGGAAGAAGAGACGATCAAAGGGATGTGATATCAGAGGATTTGACCTCTTTTACTGACATTGAAGGTGGAGGAAGGGGGCACAAGCCAAGGAATGTAGGTGGGCCCTGGAAGCTGGAAAGGGCAAGGAAATAATTCTCCCCCAGAGCTTCCAGAAGGAGCACAGCCCTGCCGACACCTTGATTCTGACCCAGTGAGACCTGTATTGGACTTAGAAGCCATGGGACTGTAAGATAACAAACTTGTATTGTTCTAAGCCACTAAGTTTGTGATAATTTGTTACAGCAGCAATAGAAAAATAATACAAGCTCTGTGCAGGTCTATACACAGGACAGGAATTAGCATTAGATCAAGAACCAAATGTCAGTGGTGGACCAGATTTAGGGTGGGCTGGAACCTGTGCAGCAAGGGGACTCACCTTACCAAGGTTATGGCCAGAAAACCAGAGGGTAGACGGGTTGAGCGTCCTTAGACATTCACAGAACAGGAGATAAGTCCCTCACCCAAATTGTGCTTCATCCTGAGGGGAACACCACAGTGGATAAAATGTGGTCTATGTTTGTGTGTGGGATGGGGATGAATGTATGCGGTGGACGGGCTATACTGGGAGTCATCCTCGAATGACTACTACACTGTAGTGCCTTTGAGAACACTGGCCTTACTGGCCCCATATGACATGTCACCCCCTGCCCCATACTCCCCTCCTTCTAGCTATGGCTGACCAGGCAGGGTGGGCACATGGCTTAAGACACCAGTTTGCAGGCTGTGAGTGACTCTGGTGTGATATGACACAGGGAGAGGAACCACACACACTCTCTTTCCCAACAGTCTGAACTAAGAAAGATGAGGGAATAGGGCAGTGAGCCAAGGGAGAGGCAAGGCCAAGGCAAGCTGCAATGTGCAAGCCAAAGAGGGAGCTAAAACCGTGTGGCAGCAGGGGCAGATGGATGGTGATGAATAGAGCCAAAAGGAGACACAGAGGCCATGTGGCTCATGAGGGAGCCGGAGAATAACCAGTTCCTCAGGCGCCTAACGATGTGATGGCTCCCCACCTCCAATCCCCGAGGTGCCCAGCTGCACCGCAGTATTTGTCCCAAGTTCTCATATGATCACTGGTTTCCCTCATGTGCCAGTCATACCCTAAGAGTAGCTGACCCTTTAACAGATCAGTATTGTATAGGTCTCTGTTCTTTACAATAAAAACAAGCCTAACTAGGGCCAGCCCGTGGCTGAGTGGTTAAGTTCGTGTACTCCGCTACAGCGGACCAGGTTTTTGCTGGTTCGGATCCTGGGCACAAACATGGCGCCGCTCATCAGGCCACATTGAGGCGGCGTCTCACGTGCTACAACAAGAAGGACCCACAACTAAAATATACAACTATGTACTGGGGGGATTTGGGGAGAAAAAGCAGAAAGAAAAAAAAAATAGAACAAAGAAGATTGGCAACAGTTGTTAGTTCAGGTGCCAATCTTTAAAAAAAGAAACAAATAACAAGCCTAACCAAAATATGTGTAGGCCCCCAAAGTTGACAACACACCTTACTTGGGACCCGGAGACCAATAGCAGGCATAAAATGTCTGGAATAAAAACGGAGGAGGTGGAGGAGCAATGAGGAGGAGGTTCCCCAGCTCCTGCCACTTTACATTCTCTTGTCCGTGGTTTCCAAAATGAGACCTGGCTGTCCCCGTCCTTTCCCCTTGCATGTAGCAGTTCCACAAAGTCTGATGCCCAAAGGATGTGGTACAGGGTCCTGATTTGGTTGGCGGCTCTGGAGTCAGCCTGCTTGGGTCTGAATTCCAAATCTTTAAACAACTAGATGTGAAATCTTAAGCAAGTGACTTAGCCTCTAACTTAACTTCAGTATCCTCGTTTGTAAATGGGTAAAATGGTAGTATCTAGTCATAGTGTTGTTGTGAGTGCTAAATGGAGTAATCTACGTAAATGGTTCAGCATGGTTGCTGGTATATAGTGAGCGTGTACCCCCCCGAAAATATATGCATAAGTCCTAACTCCCAGTACCTGTGAATGTGGCCTTATTTGGAAATAGGATCTTTGCAAATGTTATTACGTTAAGGATCTCGAGATAAGATCATCCTGAATTGAGGATGGACTCTAAATCCAATGACCAGTGTTCTCAGAAGAGAAAGGAGAGGGATGTTTGAGACAGAGACAAAGAGACACAAGGAAGAAGATCTTGTGAAGAAGGCAGAGCTTGGAGTGATGCGGCCACAAAGCCAGATGCCACCAGAAGCTGGAAGACACAAGGAAGTGTTCTCCCCTAGAGCCCTTGAGAGAGCACGGGCCTGCCAGCACCTTGATTTTGGACCTGTTACCTCCAGAATTGTGAGAGAATAAACTTCCGTTGTTTTCAGTCACCCAGTTTATGGTAATTTGTTACAGCAGCCCTAGGAAAATAATGCAATCATTATATTTACTTTTGTTATTTTAAAAGGAGGCCATGTCCACGCTGACTGATGAAGGATAAGGGTAATGTTCAGATACAGCTGGGAACAGTGTCTCAATTTCTTGATGTCTTATGTTCACTTATGAGAGAAGAGTGAGCAGGCAGGAGAGAGAAATTCACAAAAGTGGCCTTGCTTTGATTCTTTTTAAAAAAATGTTCGTATATATTTTTTCCAGTTTTACTGAGATATAATTGGCATACATCACTGTATAAGTTTAAGGTGTACAGCATAACGGTTTGACTTACGTATATTATGAAATGATTACCACAATGAGTTTAGTTAGCATCCGTCATCTCATATCGGTACAATAAAAAGAGGAAGCAAAAAAAGAAAAAAAAATATTTTCCTTGCGATGAGACTTTTAGGATGTACTCTCTTAACAACTTGCATATATATCACACACAGCAGTGTTAACTATAGTCATCATACTGTGCATTACACCCCTAGTACTTATTTATCTTGTAACTGGAAGTTTGTCTTGATTCTTTTTTTTTTTGAGGAAGATCAGCCCTAAGCTAACTGCTGCCAATCCTCCTCTTTTTGCTGAGGAAGACTGGCCCTGAGCTAACATCCGTGCCCATCTTCCTCCGCTTTATATGTGAGATGCCTACCACAGCATGGTGTGCCAAGCGGTGCCATGTCTGCACCTGGGATCAGAACTGGTGAACCCTGGGCCGCTGAGAAGCAGAATGTGCGCACTTAACCGCTGCACCACTGGGCCGGCCCCTACTTTGATTCTTGAAGAAACAGGGAAAATGCCACGGAAAGTATTTGGCAATGGCAGAGTAGGTTGATGGACCCAGTCCTTCCACTGAGGCAAAACTAAAATAGAAACAATATATATTTGAAGGCATCAGAGGACTACCAAAACAGTAAGAATTTGCAGGGCCAAGATCTGGAAGAGGAGAGAAGCCCAGACAGGTGAGGCTGGGGTCAAGTTTAAACTCAAGGTATTTACTGATTCTGCAAGTGTAGCTGAGAGACTAAGAAGCTGGAGTTCAGGGGCTGGCCCAGTGGCACAGCAGTTAAGTTTGCACGTTCTGCTTTGGCAGCCCAGGGTTCACTGGTTTGGATCCCAGGTGTGGACATGGCACTGCTTGGCAAGCCATGCTGTGGCAGGCATCCCACATATAAACTAGAGGAAGATGGGCATGGATGTTAGCTCAGGGCCAGTCTTGCTCAGAAAAAGAGGAGGATTGGTAGCAGATGTTACCTCAGGGCTAATCTTCCTCAAAATAAAATAAAATAAAATAAAAGAAGCTGGAGTTCAGTAGACTCATTGACTTGAAGGAATGAAAATGATAGTTCAAATCCTACCAGAGAGAGATCTTACTAAACTCCAAGGCCTTGACTTGGGCTATACCTAAGAGTAAGAATGAACCAGAAATAGATCAGTCAGCGTATAAACTGAAGCCATTTCAAGTTTTCTTAATCTCCTATCAGATTAAGATGGTCTGGGATTGACAGTGCTTCTAGCTGCTTACCAGAAAAAGTGAGCAAAAGTAAATCCTCTCTGGATGGAGATATGAACATCCAGGCCTCAAATTATCTCTATAATTTTACATATACCATATGTAGTGCTTTAAAAAAATGTACCAGGACACAAGGAACCAAGACCACATGACCAAAAACAAGAGAAGCAATAGACAGTAGAAACAGACCCACAGGAGATTCACATCATTAAGATATCAGATATGGGATTTAAAATAACTCTGCCTAACACATTCAAGGAGTTAAAAGGTGATATTGAGAATTCCAGGTTGCCCAAGGAAAATAGCAGCTGCATAAATCCTAATCGTTCCACATGCCCTCCAAAAAGTATACAAATGAACACAAAGAACAAATAAAATCATGTAAAACAGATGCCTTTAGGATAACTAGAAGACAGAAAAACATGACAAGCTTCAAATAACCTGTCAGTAGACAAATAAACACTAAATTCCAGCAGAGCTCTCTTTCCAGCTTCCACTACAATCCTTTCTGGAGAGTGTTTAGGGGGAGGGGAAGGACTTGTAAAAACCATGTGGAAGAACATGAGAGCCTAAGCTTATGCTGAAATCACCTCCAGGAAGAGAAATTCCATCCTCAGTACAAAAATACGGAAAATAAGTTCTGCTAAATCAGAGCACTGACTACAGGAAGAGATTTAAAAGTGTGTGGATGGGACCAGCCTGGTGGCACAGGGGTTAAGTGCACATGTTCTGCTTCAGCAGCCAGAGGGTCACCAGTTCAGATCCCGGGTGTGGACATGGCACCGCTTGCCAAGCCACGCTGTGGTAAGTGTCCCACATATAAAGTAGAGGAAGATGGGCACAGATATTAGCTCAGGGCCAGTCTTCCTCAGCAAAAACAGGAGGATTGGCAGCAGATGTTAGCTCAGGGCTAATCTTCCTTAAAAAAAAAAAAATGTGGAATTTGAAGTGGACATCTCAGAAAGGCTTCTGGGGAAGAAGAGGGTAAAAGAGTAGTGTCCTTTGTAAATGGAGTGAGGAGCTGAAAAAAGAAGCCAGAGGGGGAATTTTAGAATCCTGCAGAACAGAGGAGAATAAAAAGTCAAAGAAAACAATCTCCTCCCCCTCCATCACAACAAAGCCATCCACTAAAGAAACTGCACTTCACCAGACTGACAGAAGAGGGTGCTCTTGATATAGGAATCTTGAGAAACCACCCCCCAACCACCCGCCGCCCATGACTGTGTGAATGCCGTCGTCGTCTACACAAAGCTTTTACTAGAACACTGAAAATGCGAGTCCAAGTAAAGTTCCTTCCTAAACCAGCCACAAAGCAAAAAAAAAAAAAAACAAAAAAAAAACAAAAAAACCCTGAAACACAACACTTCAAACTGAATTAATATCCTCATAGATTTGATGATATGAAAAACGATCTTTACTAAAGAAAAAAAAGGAATAAGAATGGACAAAATCCAGAAAAAAATGAAATAAAAGTTGATTAGACTCAGAAAGGAAATGGAAACAAAAGACAAAATCATCTTGGAAATGACGGCTAACTTACAAGACAACTAAGAACAGATTCTAATGAACATTTAATAGCAGATTATTGAAGAAAGGCAGGAAAACAACCAAGAAAATGAAAGCGAGATACAGAAGGATGTAATAGGGATCACAGAGAAAGTGGTTGAAAAAGAACACACCTGAAGCAAATTTAACATAATTAGCCTGAAGCAGAAAAACAAACAATAGAATTAATGTTTAAAACCATAATCCAAGAAAATATTTTGAAAATAAAAAAGGCTTGAATCTACATATTGATAAGTCCCACTGGGTACCTTGGGAAATTCACCCAGAGTGGTTGATTCCAAGAAATATCTTAGTGAAACTGTTAGACTTCAAAGATTTAAAAAAAAATCCTCAGGGCCTCCAGGCAAAAAGACTAAATGACCTTACAAGGGCAAGAGAATTAGGCTAGCATCAGACTTCTCAGGAGCAACATACAAAGCAAGGAAGAAATAGAAGACATTTACAAGAAACTCAAAGAAGGTGTGAACCAAAGTGTGAAACTCAAGAAAGTGTGAACCAAAAATTTTATATCCAGCCAAGCTGTCCTTCAAGAATCAAAGCTATAGAAAAACAGTTTAAAACATGCAAGAACTCAGAGAATACTGTATTCAACGAACCCTTCTTGCATATGAATAAGCTATGAAAAGATCAGAGATATAAAGATAAAAACAAAATCAATATATTTATTAGGAGAAAGGATGGATAATGTCCTTTCTAACCTGGATGTAAGGAAAGGCTTTCTAACTATCACTGAAAATATTGGTGCAATAAAAGAAAAGATTGATTAATTTAACTACATTAAAAAAACAACTTTGCATGGTATAAACAAACAAAAAATTCATAAGCAAAGTTAAACAATGAAGGACAAAGTGGGAGAAAATATTTGCAACATGTATTATGGATAAAGAGTTAGTTGAGGGAAAGTGACCAAAGAACTCAATAGAAAAATGGATAAAAAAATGGACAATTTATACACAAAAAAGATACTCAAAATCACTCATAATTAGAGAAATGGAAGTCAAAACTACTCTGAGATACTATTTCTCACATATCAGATTGGCAAAAATTTAAAAATGTAAAAACACACTGCTTGTAAAGGTGTGGACAAGCAGGCACTCTTATACATTGCTGGTGTGAATGCAGAGGATACACTATCATGGAGGGGAATTTTGTGATATCTCACAAAACTATTCATAAGTTTGCCTTTGTGTCTAGCAGTCACACAAATGAAAACTTATCCTAAAGGTACACTGCCAATAATTTGAAAATACATGTAAAATGTTATATATTATAGTATTGTTTGTGATCATAAACAATGTAAACATCCATCCACAGGAGATTGTTTGAATAAACTATGGTACATCCACACAATGGAATAATGTGCAACTGAGAGAGAGAGAGGGAGAGAGAGAGAGAGAGAGAAACAGAATGTCTACAAAGAAATAAGAGTCTGAATTGCATCAAGATTTCCAAAGGCAACTTGGATGCTTAACTCAATAAAACCAAATTCTGAAAGGAAGATTATATTAGATCTAATTTCATATCTAACCAAGCTAGTGATTTAAGTGTGAGAGAAAAAATAAAGACATAGTTAAACATGTAAGAAATAGCCTTAAACTATCTCAGAAAGAAATACTCAAGGATTTTCTTCAGTAAAGCAAATAAGTAAAAAAAAAAAAAAAAAATCCAAAAGAGTCAGTAAACACAAGCAAAGAAACCAGTGACACTTAGAGTTAAGTTTAAATAAATGTTGAAGAATGACATTAATATAAGCTCTGTTATTAATTGTGTTACCTTTGCCAGGTGACATAACCTTATGTATACCTCGTAGACATGTTGGTAAGATTAGATGAATTAATACTTATAGGTCATTTCAGACAAGTTGTGGAATAGAGTAAGCTGCTCTGTAGGTGTTAGTTGGTATTGCTATTGTCATTATTAACAGTATTCTTATTGGAACTGAAATCCTAGATAATTGTGACATGGGAGGTGACAGGGATGAGCAAGACGGAAAGAGAGGCTTGTTAGTTTCATTTCCTCTTCAGAAGAGAAGTGAAAGATACTAAGTAACAGAAATGTATGTGTAAATGTGTTTTAAGTATTTAAAGAAAACCACTAAAAGAACAAGATAGAGTAAGGAAAATTCAATCAGTCTTACAAATAGCAATAAGAAAAAAATAAATACTAAAAAATTATAGTAAATTTGAAAGGATAAAGTAAACCTTTAAGTAATCACAATAAATATGAATGGACTATATTCTATTAAAATCCAGAATGGTTGCAATAAACAGATAAATAAATCAGCTCTGTGCTGTAGATGAGGTTCTCTAAAACAAAATGACATAGAAAAATATGTGCCAGGAAAATGTTAACAAAAACAAATAAATGCATAGCAATATTAATTTCAGACAAAATAGAATTTAAAGCAAAAAGCATGTTTTGGGATAAAGGGGTTATTTCATATTGATAACAGTTATATTCCAATAAGAAGACATAATAACCATACAACATTGTATATCTAAAAGTACAGTTTCAAAATACAAAAATAAAAAGCTGATAAATCTGGAAAATGCAAATCAAAACCACAGTGAAGGGGCTGGCCCCGTGGCCAAGTGGTTAGGTTTGCATACTGTGTTTCAGCAGCCCAAGGTTTCGTCAGTTCAGATCCTGGGTGCAGACATGGCACTGCTCATCAGGCCATGTTGGGGCAGTATCCCACATGTCACAACTAGAAGGTCCCGCAACTAAAATATACAACTATGTACTGGGGGGATTTGGGGATAAAAAGGAAAAAACAAAAAACAACAACCAAAAACCACAGTGAAATACCACTTCACATCCAGTAGGATAGTTATAATCAAAAAGACAATTACAAGTGTTGGTGAGGATGTGGAGAATTTGGAATCTTCACACACCATTTGGTGGGATTGCAAAATGGTGCAGCAGCTTTGGAAAACAGTCTGGCGGTTCCTCAAAAAGTTAAAACGTAGGGTGATCATATGACCTAGCGGTTTTACTCCTGGGTATATATCCAACAGAAATGAAAACATATATCTACACAAAAGTTTGTACATGAATATTTATAGCAGCACTATTCATAATAGCCAAAAAGTGGAAACACTCAAATGTCTATCAGCTGATGAAATGATAAACAAAAGGTGGTGTATATAATCAAATATTATTTGGCACTAATACTGATCCATGTTACAACATGGATGAACCTGATGAACATTATATTAAGTGAAAGAAGTTAGTCACAAAAGACCACATATTGTATGATTCCATTTATATGAAATATGTAGAATAGGCAATTTATAGAAACAAAAAAGTAGACTAGTTGTTGCCTAGGGCTGGAGGGGTTGTGGGAAATTGGAGAGTGACTAATAACATTTATGGGGTTTGGGATGATAAAAATATTCAAAATTGATTGTGGTCATGGTTGTACAATTCTGTGAATATACTAAAAACCACTGAAATCTACACATTCAGTGAATTGTATGGTATATAAATTATATTTTAATGAAGCTGTTATGAAAAGAAATATAAATTGACAAAAATACAGATAGAAAAGCAATTGTAGTGTGATTGTTTAATCATGTGTACACAGTAAATTATTCCGTGGAGCCTTAAAGATGTTCACATATTTTCACTAATCTTGGGTGGGGACCTGGCCTCTGCAGCTTTAATATAGCTTCCACTGGCATGGTGTGAAGGCTGTGGTTCTAGTCCCAGATTCTGATACGAACTTATTCTGGGCCCTGGGGAGAGTCATTCTACCTCTCTGGGCCTTAGTTTCTTTACCTGTAAAATAAGGAGGAAAGAGATTGTGTGATCACTGAGAACCTTCTGCTGTCACCTCCCATGAAGACCTAGAGGTTTCCCTTGATGTTGTGACATTGGCACAAGTCCTGGAGTTTCCTCTCAGTCAGGACTTAGAGCCCCATACAGTCAGCAGCAGGCACCTAGGAGGTAACTGTGCAAAGAGGAAAGACAGAGTGTGTGCTCATTTCACTCTGTGGAGGCATTGCCATTCTGGACCTATGTTCATTCCAGTTTTTATGGAATATATTTTGTCTTCTATTTAAGGCATAGCCTTTGCTTTTCTATTCAAGAAATTTGACTTTTATGAGCATTTCTTTTTTTTGCATTTTCCTTTCTAGAGGTCCTATGAGCTTTCAAAAATAAAATTAAGCAACTTTGATCAGAGGTAGATACAATGAGGGAATTTGCTACTCTGCATTTAATTTTGACCAACTGTGGAAATAGGGCAGACAGGTGGAAATGGGAAAAAATGAACTGGAAGGTCAGCATCATGGCCTAATGGAATGAATGTGCAATTTAAAATCAAATCTGGATTTGAATCTCGGTTCATCTAATTACTAGATGTATGACCTTGGGCCTACTAAATAACCTCTTTGAGCCTCAGTTTTCTCAACTGTAAAATGAAGACAACAGGCCTTACCTTATAGAGTTCCTGTAAGAATTAGAGATAATAACAGGAGCTGTTATCACTTCCAAATACTAAATGCAGGAAGCATTTTTCAACTGCTAGTTACTGCTCAAACACACAGTGCTGAGGAACTCCTAGGCCGCATGGAAAACCATGTCTTTGCGAATATCTGTGATTGCTAAAAATTTCATCCTTATATTGAGGTGGAATATTCATCCCTTTAACTTCCATCCATTGTCCTAGTTTTACTGTTTGAGTTATTGTCATCCTCCTGATAGACTTGAGATACTACATCATATCCCACCTCTGGCACCAAGTATTCTCTTGGCTAAGTACTCCCCATTGCCTTGATTTTTCCTTATAGGACAAGATTTCCAGATCCTCCACCATGCTTGATGTCACCTTGGGGACAGATACTGTGACTTGCAGGGTGGGACCAATGGTCTAAACATAGTCTGATTAACCCCCAAAATATTGAGACTGTTTCCTCTCTTGATAATTCTAATGGAGACTGCAGTGTCATTAGCTTGTTTAGCAGTCTAGTCACATCCTTAGTTCCTGTTGGATTTGCATTCAGCTGAAACCTGCAGAATTTTTCAAATGGACTTTTTTTTCTGAGTCACATCCTTGGTCCTCTTCATTCCTACAGCTGTATATACATTTTTTAAACTATATGTGTATGTGTGTATATGTATGCATATATATACACACATACACACTGGTTTTTTACCCCATTTTCAGAGAGGAAACAGAGGTTAAATAAAGCTTGTGAAAAAATGTATACATTTCTAAACTTAAATCTATGTTCATTTACATAAAGAGTTCCAGAAAGTACTAAACACGGCATGCAAATAATATCTAACATTTATTGGAAACTTGCTATGAGCCATCACTGACTTTTTACCCATTTTCAGATGAGGAAACAGAGGTTAAAAAGCTTGTGCAAATTTTCACAGCACCTGAGCATCAGAGCTGAGGCCAGAGCTCAACTCTTAACCACTGTTCTCTACTGACTCCCAACGTGTGCACAATGGCACCACTTCCATCGGAGTCGGGGAGAGCACTGAACTGAGGGTCTTGATTAGGTCACGGTCTCTCTGGGCCCCAGTGTCCTTATCTGTACAGTAATTGGTTGGACTAAATCATTGCTTATGTTTCTCTCAGCCCCAAGATTCTGCATAAATCCACTAAGACTCTAATCAAAGTGTGGAAGGGAAGTTAAACTTTTGATTTTCTTTCCCAGGGATTCTGCTTGTGTTACCACCGTAAAGGGGGTTCTTCTACTTGCTGCAAGACAAGCCAACAGTCAAGAGGCAAGGTGGTTGGAGAGAAAGGGCTTTTATTGTAGTTTGCTAGCAAGGTGGAAGATGGATGGCTAACATCTGAAAGAACCATCTTCAGGGGGGCACAGAATCTTCAAGCAGTTATATAGGCCGGTGGGTTATAGGGGAGGAGGTTAGGAACGTTGACCCTCTGGTGTTGCAGACTGTGAGTTGCCACACCAGAGCTTTCGGCTGTTAGGGGTACCAGCATAGAATCTCTGTCTGGGGCTCATCACATTCCTAGGGAACTCAAAAGTACAAAGTTATCACTTTATCACAGCTGGGAGCGGCAATAAAATCTACAGAGCACATATATCTCCTAAAGCATTCATATTCAACTGCGTTAGTTAATCAGGGGTCATTCAAAGTTATGAAATGGTCTCTTGTCTACAATATGGCTTCCCTTATGGCAACCTTGTTTTGAGCCAGTATCACACTCAGAACCTCACATTCATTCCTATTGAATTTTATCTTATCAGATTTGTTGGGGTGAGAGCTTTTGGGATTGGTATTTTTGCATGCAGCCACATCGCTATCCCTCCTGCTCAGCACAGCATCTGCAGGCTGATGCTTAAATCCTCTCGGCCTTCATCCAAGTGACTGGTCACATGCAGGAGCCCACACTGGTGTGCAGGGTCCTTGCATGGCCACTAGAAATGCTTCTAGGACATGGGAACAACTTTGCATACTGTGGTCTTCAGAACTATCGTACAGATGAGTCCCAAAAATGTTCTTCCCTGGAGTAACCATCTATGGTGCAAACTGAGATGAACCATGACCATGCTCTCTGGGTCAGAGTGTGACCCTGAGCAAGTTAACTGGCTGGCTGTAGCTACTGAGGTCAGCTTTGAGGAGACCTGGTGAGCTCCTGGGCAGGGTGGGGCGATGTTGAGGGCATGCTGAGAAGCTCACTCACACCCCACTCAACCATCCTGTCCCTTGTAGGCTCAATTCCACAGCGACTCTGCTGGCCGCTTTCCCTTCTTTGGGAAGCTTCTTCTCACTTTGTAAGATCAAAAGCTTTACTTTTGGGAAAAAGAAAATGTTGAGTCTTTTATTCCTGGCCTTCTCTCACCCCCAAACCTATGCAAGAACCTTGTCTTTTGTCAGTCAACACACATCCCCTGTCTGCAAGAAAAAGAATTCTTTTCATCACCAGGATATATTTTTACTGGTCGTGCCCTGTTTCCAGAATGCAAACACAGACCAAGCTGATGCAACATTTGACTGGTAGAGAAACTCCGGCAGTACTCTGGGAAACCTTGGGGAAAATCTCTTTATGATGCTGGAGATTTTTCTTTCTCACGGGCAGCAGATAGGATGAATAGAACAATCGTCTTTTTCGTAAGTGACTATCCAATGATTGATACGTTCCTTTTTAGGACATGTGCTGTGTATCTGCAACAAGAAGAAGTACATGCAATTTTGCATATCTCTGGTTAATTTTCCCTCTTTGTTTGGAAATTACGCTTTCTTGTTGAAAAACATTTCAACGATGAGACAAGGGGGAAGCATGTCTCACTGTGCCCCACCTGAAGGAAGAGACTGTGATTAGACCTCAACTTTAACCCAGAATTCCTGTCCTGAAGAAAGAGACAGAAGTGTCAGGACCCCTTGCCCCTAGGAAAGGTGGTGGAGATGCAGCCTTGGTCGTAGCCCTCTGGTTTTTTTGCTCCCAAAGACAAGTAAACCAAGCTAGCTCTGAGGCATTTGGTCACATGTGGAATCTCACACGACAGAGAAAGTTGCAGCTAAATACAGTCGTGCGTCTGTTAACAATGGGATACGTTCTGAGAAATGCGTCATTGTGTGAACATCATAGAGTGTACTTACACAAAGCTAGATGGTATAGCCCACTACCCACCTGGGCTATATGGTACTAATCTTATGGGCCCACTATCATATATGTGGTCCATCGTCGACTGAAACGTTATGTGATACATGACTGTAATGTGTGGATTTTACAGGACTTGCCTCTCATAGAGAGTAAGAGATGGAAACCCTTTGTTGCTGCCTGTCTCTTAGAGTTGTGGCTTTCTATCACATTGCAAT
The DNA here is from genome assembly GCF_041296265.1 of Equus caballus. Lineage (NCBI taxonomy): Eukaryota > Metazoa > Chordata > Mammalia > Perissodactyla > Equidae > Equus > Equus caballus. Next base: position 64,533,117 of record NC_091691.1, on the reverse strand, counting down.
AAAAAGAATGAGAGTGTGACCTGGCCCAGACAGGGATAGTATCCCTAATTTGGGTGGGTTCTAAAATAAACACTAAGAGTTCAGCCAAGGTCACCCCACACCCAGGTCGACCTCTGACCCTAAATCCGAAGTTCATTCCACTTTGTTTTAAAGGCCAGGTTTCCTTCAAGTGAAGAGCAGACGGATGCCACCCAGGACAGGGAGGGCCTCCACTGGCCTCACATTTCCTCTCTAGCCTGGGCACCCAGCTTCAAGGGCCCTGGGGAAGGAGGTAAATAAGAAGATATTTTTGCCAAACACGCCAACTTTGAGCATGATGTAAGCAATAGGGTTTCTCTGCTCAGAGGCAAGAATAGAAAGGACCCGAGGGTGCTTTCGGGCAGTCTGTCTCTCGGGACAACTGTGACCAGCCGCTGCTGGGAGCTCTTCTTTCACTCACGATCAGGTTGCTCTGAGCAGCCTGAGCCAAAGTACAATACAGATTCCGTTCCAACTTAGTGAACTGTGGTGACAGCAGTTATTCTGGTTTTCTAGCTCTCCTTGGTTCATTTCTTCTGTTGATTAATCTGTCTTTCATCACTGGACCTTCCTCCAGCTCTGTCTCCCTCTTGACCAGGTCAATGGACCATTTGGAGAGGGTCAGCTTTCAGGCCTCGATGGCTGCCTGACCCTCATCCCTGACCCACCACGCAGGAGTCTTACCCATTCCCATCTCCTGCCACAGCATGGGCGTTCCCACTGGATGTGTTATGTAATTAAAAGGCCCCTAATGAAGCATTCTGAAGCCCACTGATCTGAAGCCCTGGAGGGGCACCGTGGCACCTGTGCATCCTCAGACCCTTGGACAATAACGCAGCAACCCAGCCCATCTGACTGCCACCGGCAGCCGGCCCAAGGAGCCCATTTTCCTGGTGACAACAGAACTGGGAGACCAGGGCTCCCTTGAGTGTTGTTTCAGGTGTAATAATAGGTGTTCCTAAACTGGCTGCTATTTGTGCTCCAGATTTGCAGGAGCTCCTGCCTTGATCCAAGAACAAGTCATTTCCTCTGCTTGATCTTAGTTTTCATGATAAATACAACCCTGGTGAGAGATTGAATATACAAATGGACAATGGCCGGACTGGATATGACAATGGAACTCTGACCCACAACCTCTGCAGCAACCCAGTCCCAGAAGGGCCAGCACTTGGGCAGTGACTGAAGCTTCCCTTTTTTTTAATCACCACTCCCCAACTCAGGACCAACCAGAGAAAGCCAAAAATGATCCCCAAACCAATCCCAAAGGAGGCCCCACTGCTAGTTAGCCCGCCTCCAGCTTCCCCATGCCAACCATCTCCAATTAGAGCACACCTGATGCCTCCCTTTTCCCACTATAAAACTTATTCCCCTGTCTGCCTTTGAGTCTCTGCCAAATACAAGTGATGACGGCTGACTGACTCCCCTGCCACATCAACTCTGAATAAATAGCCTCTGCCTGTTCTCATTCGGGAAGTCTTTGTTTATTTCCACACTGGGTAAGTCACAACAGCTCTTCAGCTCCTGCCCCCTCCTACCCTCAGCTGCTCAGAGGGAAAATATCCTCAGTAATGGAAAGGGAGTGATGTTATGCTAATGGGCTCTATTTTCTTTAAAAGAATACAATAAAATGACAGCAGAGGAACAGAAAAGCATCTTTTTTTCTTAGTATTTGGCGTTGTCTCTCTATTACCCACATGGATGTTAAAGGAAAGTGGCCACCTGGGGACCGAGCCTCCGCTGAATGGAAAATTCAAGAAGTTGTGTGAGAGAATGAAGCTTTAAGGATTCAGAAACCCCCTTTTATACTTAGGGCTGTAGTCCCACGCCGTCCCCCCATTTCATCCCACCTCCCATTTTCTCTTTGGGCACCATTCTTGCAAGGCATTCGCACCCACAGATAGCTCCTTGGTCTCTCTAGAACCTCTGATTAGCAGCAATTAAAAAAAGGTCTTCCAGCAACTTGACACTTTTTGAAATGCTAATTGATGCTAAGCAGAGCCATCAGGCTGTCGTTCACACCTACTCAGTCCCTGCCCCAGGCTTTTGTGCAGATTTGAATCAATAGGTTTCTAAATTTAGGAAGGGTGAGATATGCAAATAGAGTGCTCCCACCGCCCTTACTGAGACTGGTACCTGTGGGGACCCAGAAAATCCTCACAGCGCCCCCCAGGTTGACAGTGTTTTAACTCTTCTGCAGGTGGAATGCTCAGATCATCCTGGGAGTGATTTGTTTGAGTATTTGCATAAACTGGTTTACAAACACTTGGTTGAGTGTTGCCTAGGCAATGAAGCAGTTTAAGATGAAACCAGTGTAATAGCCAGCGAAAGAAGGAATGCAGAGATGAGATTGCTGAATTAGTTACAGAACTGGCTGATGTCCACAGAGCAAGAAAACTGTAATCACCGGAGAGAAATCATTCACACCATATCAACCATCTATAAGTCAATATCCAACATCACAGTCTGATCAGTTGTCAACAGTATGTCAATAGCGTGTCAAACTACATTACATTTCTCTAGAGCAGCAAATGACCCTTAGGCTTTTGAGACAATGATGCCATAGAGGGGCCCCCAGTCATCTTTGCCTTCGTTTTAAATACTTCACCCTTTTGAGGTTGTCCCTGAAGGGTAGCAGACTGTGCCACCTTAAAATATGCCTTGTTGGCATAAGGATTATTTTGAACTGATCATTTTTGAGAAAAGGCAGACATAGGGAAGCTCTAAAAACAGGGGAATTTACTCTTTTGTAAGGGAAATTTACATTTATAAGGGAAATCTCCATTTATAAGAATGTCTCCTCTCCATGGGAAGAGGATGATTAAATCACATGAAACTCATCAGTGCTTCTGACTTAAATCTCCATAACAACCTCATCCACATTTACAGTGTTCTTCCTAGTAACCTCCCATAACTGACTCCCCCCAACATCTTTCTTTTTTCTTTATTGGAGATGGTATTTAAGGTGCCGGCTTGAGCCATCTGGAGAATTACTCAGTTTTCCTGGGTCTCTCCCTTGTATACAGGAGGTATACATAGTGTTAAACTTCTGTTTGTTTTTCTACTATTAATCTTTTATTACAGGGAGGTCTCTCATAGAACCTAGAAGGGTAGAGGGAAAATTATTTTTCCTCCCCTACATCCCACACCCCCAGGGCAGCCCCAAGACCTCCATGGGGGTGTTCTCATCCAGGAACATATCCTTGCAGTTGATTTCGCCCTCCAACAGTGGAGACCAGAAGCTCCTCTCTGCTGGGTCTTTTTATCCCCAAGTCCCAGTTTGGGGGACTCTTCTGACAAAGACTGTCTACTTTACCAAACTTTAGTTAGGCTCCTGTGAGCCCTCTTCTCAGCTAGGCCTGGACAATGGCCTGCCAAGTCCCCACTAAGTCAGTTTAGAGAGAAACCCCTGCTCTTGATATCTGATCGAGTTCTTTATCCCCCACCTTTGATGTCCAAGTCCTTGGCCTGCCTTTAGCAAAAATCCCCTACCCTTGATGTCTCCACTTAGTAATTTTCCATCCACTGGCCCCTCATCCTACTCCTTGGCTGTAAATCCCCACCGTCTTTGCTAGATTCAGAGTTGAGCCCCATCTCTCTCCCTTATTGCAGTAGAATCTTGAATAAAGTCTTCCTTACTGCTTTACCAAGTGTCAGAATAAATGTTCCTTTAACACTTCTACAGGGCACCACTTCTTCTGCCCGGATTTGGTGTTGCGGAGGTCTGGGGCTTTTGGCAACACTGTCCAGCAGGCACACTGGGGTGGGGAATGATTGGCTAGCACAGTCTCCCCTTCATTCCCTTTTGGTAGTACCAGCTCCTCTTCTTGGCCACAGGTGGGCACAGGATTCAGGCCTGGCCATTCCCTGGACACAGGCTGGTCCCCACGCTTTGGGCCTGATGCACAGGCAGTGGCAGAAATCTCTTCAGTTGAGCTTGCCAAGCTAGGAAGATGTTAACTGGGGCTTTACCCCTGCCCCTCAATGGGGGAATCCTGCCTACAGTTGGCCAGAATGAAACTAAGATGCAGAGGGCAGCAGGGCACAAGAGGGAAGGGTCCTGAGGATATCCCAGAGACTCCAGCTGGCCCAGGTCCTTCCCAAAGCCAGAACATTCCCTTTGGGTCTGAATTGAGATTTCTGTGAATAGCAGCTAAGAGCCCGAAGTACTGCAGGGCGATGGTTCGGTTACCCCCTTACTCATTCCTGGAACAACTCTCCTATCTCTACCCACAAGCCACCAGCAGCACCTCCTGTGCCAGTTCCCAGGCCCTCCCTCTGAGGGGGCACTTACACTGAGCACGAGTGAGCTGGATCTGGCTTTCCTTTCTCTTTATAGCTGCTCTCCAAAGTCTGTCATGACAACACATTGAGGCACTATTTTTCAAATTTGAGCAAAGCACAGACCTCGTTCAAAGGAAAAAAACCAGCAGACCCCCTGTGTTAATTTAAATTATTTTTATATTAAAAGCAAACGTATAACATATACCTATGGCTATATAAAACCAAAATAAAATTTCAACTATAAAACCAACAAAACTCAAATTGAAAACAACAATTTAATAGGTTATATTTTGCTAAAGTCACATGGCTGTCATTGAGTTTATTGTTAGAAAATATTCTTTATTTAATTAATTCTGAATTTTGATAGGGAATAAATGGTAGGAGATACCCTTGGGCCAATTTCTGTTTCTCAGCATTCTAACATTTCCGTTTCATAGTGATCTCCCACAAGGAGGCAAGCACTTCTGGTTCTGAGAGGGGAGCTGACCCCCAGGTGTCCCCTTGAGGTTCTGAGGGCCCAGTTTGGAATCCCTGGGTTCTGAGATGCTAGAGTGTTCTTGGTGTCCCTGTTCAGGTCCCTTGTCTTGAGAATAGAGGAAACCTGCCCAGGAGGCTCATGGCCTTGGACTCTTAAAACACCTGCTTCCCTGGGTTTTGCTTCTAGGCAGGCAAGGATAAATGCCTCCTTCAAGGGGGGAGCCCCAAATCACATTTAGGGAGCAATGGGGTTCTTGTGATAGTTAAATTTTCTCAGAATTTGGAATGGCTAGAGGAAGAATAGGAACATATTGAAAAAATAATGTGAAATAATGGCAAAACAGAACAATGTCTATTTTCTGGGAACATTAAAAAAAGGCATATTGAGAAGAAACTGAGGCCTGAGGTCCTGGGTAGGGAAGCTGGGTACAGAAAGAGGTTACTCCAGGACCCTGGGTTCCGAGTCTAGATTCCTCTGCCTCCCCTGAAGAATTCCAGTTCCTGGATCCTAGGTCCCCAGCTGCAAGCCCCAGCCCCCAGCCCCCAGCACCCTGCAACCCTATTCCATTCTATTTGCCTAATAACTTTATCCTATTACAAAATACTTAAGTTTTAGTCATCACCAAACATACTTTTTTGCAACAAAGAATAGGTAGGATAATTGAAATCAAAAACTTTAAGAACTTTTCTGTGACCATAATGCCTGCTTCAATTTGTTTTGAAAGCAAATAATTGGAAGTAACATTTTGGAAGTGCATTTCTCAATTCTTCTATGTTTAATAATTGCTTATCAAAATTTATAATACATGTACTCCTAATAATTATAATCTCTATTCAATCCAGAAAATTTTTAATTTAATTAGGAAGTATTTTAATACCCGGAATATTATTGTCCCAGGAAATTTTTTGAAGTTTTAAACTTTAACTATTTGATGATATATACCTTTGTGAGTTTTGGCATAAAATTGGAAGGAGTTCAAAGAATTGAGTGAATTGTTGTAACAAATCTCCAATTCCCATCTACTTATTTATATGAATAAGGGTACTTGGCATTTACATCAATGAAAATGAAAAATAGGGATAGAATCTTTGTCGAGCTCTGTCTCATTCCAGCAATAAGTACTATCCATGCATGAATACTTGAAGTAAAACACCACGAATGGAAGGCTGGTTGGGGCTGACTCCCGTGGGCATTCTTGGCAGAGCTAAAATTAGACTCTCCTTGAAGCCTGCTCTCTTCTCCCCTCCTCTCAATAGAATTATATTGCCTTTTAAAATTAAATCAATATTTAGCACTTACATTATTATGACTGGGTAAATATGTTTCATGGCTGAACCTGCAGTAGACTATGCTTATATTTCCTTTCTTACACCACGATATATTTTTCTATGTCTTAGTCTTCTACATCGTTATCATCAAGTCAGTTCTAAACTCGGCTATAGAATTGAAAATCTGCTCTCAGTGTGATTAAACATGTCAGGGATGACAACAATTTCAGCTTTTTCTTGGAACTCTCACTATTTTCCTACTCTGGTCTGGAATTTGCTCCCTGCATCTGCTATACAGCTGTCATCGGAGACTCCCCCCACATCATACGGAGACGCCCCTCCACATCATGCGGGGACTCCCCTCTACGTCATACGGAGATGCCCCTCCACATCATACGGGGACTCCCCTCCACATCTTCCAGGGGAACGTCCTTGCCTCTCTCCTGAGCTGGATTGCAGGTCTTTGGCCTAACCCATGGTTTTGGTGGGACACATTCCTCCTTAGCTTCCTGAAAAAGCACGCCAAGGCAAGTCTTTGATCTCTACTAGGTCCAAAGACCAATATTCAAGAAATAGAGAGGATGGAGGAGAATATTGGCATCGTGGGGACGCAGTCAGCAAAACAATCTATACATGGGCAACATGACAGGTCACACAACGCAGTTTCTTCAACAAATAAATTTTAAGGGGGAAAAAAAAGCATTTGCAAGAAAATAATTTCTAAGGAAAATAGATGCAGGAGGAAACTATAGATTAAAAGATTTAGAAAGTAAAGTATTTACCATTTGTGGACTTTAGATGGATCCTGATTTTAAGAAAAATTATATTTTAAAAACATGTGTGACATTTATGAAACAATTGGAAATTTGAACACTGGGTATCTGATGATATTGTTCAATTTTATTTCAGATGTCATCGTGGCATATTCTTATATTTCAAAGTCCTTATCTTTTATTTTTATTTTTTTGAGGAAGATTAGCCCTGAGCTAACTGCTGCCCATCCTCCTCTTTTTGCTGAGGAAGACTGCCCCTGAGCTAACATCTGTGTCCATCTTCCTCTACTTTATATGTGGGACGCCTACCACAGCATGGCTTGCCAAGCGGTGCCATGTCCGCACCCGGGATCCGAACCAGCAAACCCGGGCCGCCAAAGCGGAACGTGAGCACTTAACCGCTGTGCCACCAGGCAGGCCCCTGAAGTCCTTACCTTTTAAAGAGACACAGTGTTAGGACGCGAGGGGGAAGTGTGGTTATGGTGTAGATGAAGCAAGATTGGCCACGATCTGATCATTGTTGAACCTGGGTGTTAGGTCCACGGAAGTTTATTATACTATTGTCTCTGCTTTTAAACATGTTTGAACTTTTCCACCAAAAATAGTTTTGTTTTTTTAAATGCAGAAAACAACAGTAAAAAAGCCACTCTTTTATCCCCATACTTAAGTGATACCTCAGCTGGATATGAATTATAAGATAAAAATTGTTTTTCCTCAGAACTTTGAAGTGGTTTCTCCGCTGATGTCTTCTCATTCGCAGTGACGTCGGTTTCTGAGAGGTCCAATGCTTTTCTGAGTCCTGATCCTTGGCCATGAATAGCCTATTTTTCTCCACGCCTGTATGTTTATACGAGCTTCCTTTTTATTTCTTTCATTCTATAATTTCGTAATCAAATGCTTTGGCTTAGCTCTTTTTTCTCTTCTTCATTTATTGTACTGAGAATTCAAAAGGCCCTTTGAATCTAGAATGTTTCACTTGAGCAATCATATTTTTCTTTGATAATTTTTTCTTACCATTTTCTTTGTTCTTTCTGAAATTCCTATTATTTAGGTGTTGAACTGATGCTATTTTTATTGGGCACAATAAATTTATAGATAAAATTAGGGAGAATTGGCACTTTTTGTATGGTGTATTTTCCTATCTTCAACAGGATATATCTTTTCATTGATTCAATTGTCCTTTCAGTTTTGTCAATAGAGTTTAAAATTTTTCTTTGTACTGTCCATTTTAATAATCTTATTCCTAGCAATTTTTACTTTGTTTTTGTGTCATTTTGAAATGGAATATTTTATTGTGATGTTTGCTAGCTAGTTATTGTTGCATGTAGGAAAGCTATTGGTTTTGATTATTTTTTTAAACCAGTTTGCTAAATATCTCTTCTTTCTAATAGTTTTCCATTGATTATCTTGGTTTTTCCAGGTATATGTCTATATCATCTCCAAATGAAATTAATTTCAACTCTTCTCTTTTGATGTTTTAACCTCTTCTTTCTTCCTATTCTTTAAAAATAAATGATGGGGTATTATTTTTTTAGTGTGTTGCTACATTCGCCTTCCTAGTTTTTCATTCTGGAGTGTTCTTTCACTATTGATAGGTGATATTCAATTCTGTTGGTTATAGTGCAGGACAGTGTGTTCCTCTGTCTTCTGTATTTCCCGCAAATTGATGGCTGGAGCCAGAAACCAGGCTAGACTCGAGTTTAATTCTTTTGGCAAGACTATGGGAGGCTTGTGATGTCTGATTGCCTCCCTTTTCGTGATCGTAGCAGTCATTGCTGCTTAATGTCTATATTCATTCATTGGGGGATTGCAAAATGGCAATATTCTGACATTTCTTTTTTTAAATATTTAAAAAATTTTTATTTTAGGATAGTTTAGATTTACAAAAAATTTGCAAAGATAATACAGAGAATTCAGAGTACCCTGTACCCAGTTTCCCCTATCATTAATGTCTTACACTGCTATGATACATTTGTTGCAACTAATGAATCAATATCGATACCTTATTATTAACTGAAGTCCATACTTCATTCAGAGTCCCTTAGTTTTTGCCCTTGTTATTTTTCTGTTCCAAGATCCCACCCAGAATACCACAATACATGCAGTTATCATGTCTCTCTCATTGCTAGTAGGAAAGTACAGCCACTTTGGAAGACAGTCTGGCAGTTTCTTAAAGAGCTAAACATAGGCTTATCATACAATCCAGTGATTGCACCCTTGTATTTACCTAAATGAGCTGAAAACTTATATCCACACAAAAACCTGCACATAAATGTTTATAGCAGCTTTATTCATAATTGCCAAAAGTTGGAAGCCACCAAAATATCCTTTAATAAGTGAATGAATAAACAAACTGATACATCCATACAATAGAGTATTATTTGGCAATAAAAAGAAATGAACTATCAAGCTATGAAAAGACATGGAAGAACCTTAAATGCATATCATCAAGTAAAAGAGGCCAATTTATAAAGGCTACACGCTGTATGATTCCAGCTCCAGCTATACGACCTTCTGGAAAAGGCAAAACTAGAGAGGCAATAAAAAGACCAGTGGTTGTCAGGGTTCGGAGGGACGGAGGAAGGGATGAACAAGTGAAGCACAGGGGATTTTTAGGGCAGTGAAAGTATTCTGGGTGAGACTGTAATGGTGGATACATGTTATTATACATTTGTCAAAACTCAGAAGGTATAAACCAAGAGTGAGCCCTGATATAAACTATGGACCTGAGTTAATAATAGTATATTAAGGGGCCAGCCTGGTGATGCAGCAAAGTGCACACGTTTCGCTTCGGAGGCCCGGGGTTCGCTGGTTCGGATCCCAGGTGCGGACATGGCACCACGTGGCAAGCCATGCTGTGGTAGGCGTCCCACATATAAAGTAGAGGAGGATGGGCATGGATGTTAGCTCAGGGCCAGTCTTCCTCAGCAAAAAGAGGAGGATGGGCAGCAGTTAGGTCAGGGCTAATCTTCCTCAAAAAAAAAAAAAATAGCATATTAATATTGCCTCACAAATTGTAACAAATGTACCACCCTAATGCAAGATATTCATAATAGGGAAAACTGTGTGTGTGTGTTGGGGGTGAAATATGGAACTCGGTACACTCTGTTTGGTTTTTCTATAAACCTAATAAAACATAGTCTATTAATTTATTTAAAAACCTCATTTCTCATCATTATCCCAACTTAGTTAATTAATTGCTTTATATCTGAGTGTATTCATAGATTCTTATTTTGTCCAGGGGTTATAATCCATTATTACTGAGAAAGAAAAAGGCAGTCCCTGTGATCTGGGACCTGATGTGACACAGCTAGGTGTCAGTGTTCAAAGTTGGTCTGGTGCTTACAGCTAAGCCACGCATATTCTTCTGTTGGACACAAATCATCTCACAGAAAACCAACATCAGATAAGGTTGCTCTGAGACCAGGGTAACTTGAGACAAAACAAGGCCACTTCATAATTTTGTCTAGGCACAGACAAAAACAAGATGCAACTCCAAATACCAAATATCCCTCTCTCCCAGCTAATGTGAGTGCCTGCTCCTTCTTTACCATCACAGCTTTATCCCCACGCTAGTCCATCCTCCTTATAGATAAGATTTACTGAGGCACCCAATCACAGAAATGTCCCCACTCTCTGACAGTGTTTAATCTAGAGTGAACCCCACATTCTTGGACTCTCCCCAAACCCTCCCAAACAAAAGCCCAATCCTATAACAGCTCCTTTCTGAAGTCCTCTTACTGAGGTACTCCATGGTTCCTTATGGTATGCGTTCTCCCTACTGTCATGAGTAATAAACCCAACTGATTCAACCAAAGGCATTGACACTATCATCTATTTTGATGCTGAAATTGTCTCAAATTTGGCCTGTAGGCCAAAGTCCTTTTGACATATCCCTATTGTTCTTTCAGCACTTTCCTACCTTCTGGCACAACAAGATGTCCCAGGTTCATTCTGTAGGTTCCCAGCCATGGAATCAGCCATTTCTCTATGGAGCCCTGACTTCTTTTAGTTGGGAATGGTGTTTAAAAGTCAATATCTTGGAACTAAGGGTGCTCATTGCTTTTGGGGTGCCATTGCTCCCAGGTGTGGCCGGAGCTAGAGAATACATGGATGCACTTTTACATACACACACACACAAACATTTGCATCTGTATTTCCTTCTCTTTGTCTTTATTCCTGTACGTACATGGAAACATGAGTTCTCACCGATACTGCCAATTCCAGTCTAGCACCACAGAGTGCATTTCATTTTCTCCTTCCTTAATTGTAACTCTTTTTTCTGTCAGTGAGTAATCTGGCTTCCATAACCCTTAATGCATCCACACATGTGGCTATTCCCCTGGACGTAGCCAACCTGTGGCCTCAGACACCACCCCCTCTGCCGTGCTGACGCCCTCCTCACCTCACCTGGGCTCAGAAATCCTGTGCTGGGCTGTCCCCCAGCTGACACCCTCCTCACCCCGAATGGGCTCCAGCACACTGCCCGGAGCCACCATGGCTTCCCCTTACCTTGCTCTGCCCCACCTAGTGGTTTTAAGACCGAGGGGCCGGCTCCGTGGTCTAGTGGTTAAGTTTTCACGCTCTGCTGCGGCGGCCCAGGGTTCAAATCCTGGGCGCGGACATGGCACTGCTCGTCAGGCCACGTTGAGATGGTGTCCCACATCTCACAACTAGAAGGACATGCAACTAAGATATACAACTGTGTACGGGGCAGGTTTGGGGAGATAAAGCAGAAAAAAGAAAAAAAGATTGGCAACAGTTGTTAGCCCAGATGCCAATCTTAAAAAAAAAAGACTGAATTGAGAAGAAGGGACTGAAGAAGAAAAAGAGGAAAGCCTTTCTGTATTTCCTTTAAACTTAAAAAAACAAAAAAAAGAATAGTTTCTGCCAATTCAGTCTGGGCAAAATCTGCCTAAGAGAATATTCATGGTAGCCTGTATATTAAACATTTAATTTTACTTAAGTGTTTGTTAAAGCATATGTTTATATTTTATTTTAATGTACTTTTGCAACCAATTTTAGTCCTCATATGGTATAGAATGTAGTTCAGGGACAGCCCATTTTGCAGCGTTGTACGTACGTGTGGAGATGGGCTCACCTCCAGTGGCACTGCCATGGCAGCTCTCGGGTGCCACGCAGCACCAAGCATCTGCAAGGGCAGCACCAAGCTGGGGGCCTCCCATCAGACACACAAGTGTGGCCCCACTGTGGGTGTCATGGGCAGCAGGGGCAGGGAAATGGGTATGTTTGCGGGTGGTGGTGGCAGGTAGGGAAGGAATAGGGAGGCTGGTGGTCCTGTTAAAGAACACATTCTTCATGACATTTATTAAAGATAGTAAGGCAGATTTTATTGAGGACCAATGTAATAGGTACAGGGACCACTGCAATGGGATCTTGCAGTGGAGGAGAGAGAGCGGACTCAGCTCTGAATGCAGCCTGTGCCAGTGGGGATTTATAGCCAAGGAGCAGGGAGGAGTCAGGGGAGGGAAAATTACTAAGAGCAAATATCAGTGGTAAGGGGGCTTCTGGCAAAACTGATCTAACAGGATTCTTGCTAAGGATCAGATATCACCTGGGGGATGGTGGAGGATGAGGAACCCGATCAGATATTAAGGGTGGGGGGTTCTGGTTAAACTGACTTAGCAGGGTTCTTGCTACAACTGAATTTTACAAGGAAGTGCACAGGTGGGCCTCAGAGAAGGTTCAGGAGGCTCACCAAAGTTTGGTCAAGCAAACAATCTTTGCCAGTCCTCACAGAATCAGGCAGGCCCATGAGGCCTGTCACCTCTCTTCATCACAAGAGACTGTCCTCCAGGGGCCCCACTGCTGAGCCACCACAGTCCTACCTCAACAGAGAATGGCTAGGAATTACCACTTGACTGTTATTTCAGTCAGATGAGGCTCAGATTCTTCCCCCAAGCCCCCCAAATTCAATAAAATAAATGTTGATGAAGCACAGGTGACCTGTGTTGCACGTTAACATTAAGCTAGGGGCTGGCCCAGTGGGGTATCGGTTAAGTTCACACGCTCCGCCTCAGTGGCCCCTGGGGTTCCACAGGTTCTAGGGTGTGACCTACACACTGCCCATCAAGCCATGCTGTGGCAGCGTCCCATAAACAAAGTAGAGAAAGATGGGCACAGATGTTAGCTCAGGGACCAGCTTCCTCAGCAAAAAGAGGAAGATTGGCAACAGATGTCAGCTCAGGGCTAATCTTCACAAAACAAACAAACAAAACCATTAAGCCTATATACACCCCCTGACAGGAGATACCTCCCAGCACACCATTCCAGACACATAGAAGAGTTACTGTCACCAGAACACGCTTTGTTTACCGGCCTCTGCCCCTTTGCTGAAGCTCCGTCCCTCCCTGGAATGTCCTGACCAGCCCCCCATCTCTGCCCGTCATGTCTACCCCGAGACTCCACCCAAACCCCTCCTTGACCAAGATGGTCACCAGCCTCTCATCAGAATTACCCTCTCCCTTACCGAGATTACCTGAGCACAAAGACAGGGCCTCCTTTCTTCCTCCCTTAGAGCACGTGTCCTGTCTGTGTTTCACCCCAGTTGCTGGCTCCTCCCCACCCCCCACCCATTCCGGACAGTTGGGGGCAGAGTTGTGCAGCCTTGCCCTGTGCCCTTCACGTGGTAGTTAGTGCCCAAAGAAAGTTTGTAAATGGGTATTGCTCTCGTGTGTCATGGACCCCAGAGGTGGTGGCTCCTTAGAGTTTCCAGAGACTTCTCTCCATCTCCCAAGAACTGTAGTTTTTTCTTAATGGTCATTATCTTGACGTTAGACAGACTTGCAGAGCTACCGTGATCACATCCTGACAGTGGCTGGGGAATGGGGCAGGGGTCGGGGCGGGGGGTGTGTTAATCAGCTCTGAGGAAATATGACCCTGTCCTAAAGTCGTGGCTGAGAAGCCCAGATGAAGCTGACCAAGTTTCTCGAGGAGTGATTCCCGTTGACAGGAAGTTTAGAGGAAACTGTGTGTTTTACTAGCTGCCTTGGGCACTCACCTCATTGAGTTACATCCGTCCCTGTTACTTTCATTGTCACGCGTCCCACTCATCCACTGGCTCTTGCTGCAGAGTTTTGGCTCCTCTCGCCCGGCATCACCGTTCCTCCTGCCTCCTCCATCTCTGTGTACTGGTCCCCCAAGCCCTTTGATATCAAGTAATTAATCCACTCCCCTGGCCACCTCTGCCCTCCCCGAGGTCACCCCAGTCTAGTGATGCCCTCCCGGCTCCTTTGTGGCCTACTGAAGACAGACAGGGGACCCAAGACGTTCAGAGTTGTCTGTCCATGATCACAGGCCCATTTACTGCTCCTTCACCCCACCCAGCACTTACCTCTCCTCCAAGGTGCCCAGTCCCTGGACCCCAGACAGCCTCCTCGACAGCGGGAAGGCACACCACGTTTTCCTGTCTCCACGAGGGTCTTCCACTTTCTTTTTTTCCGCATAAGACTTTCATGGGCATCTGAAGGCTGTAAATTTTGCACCCAAATGTGCATTCTTCTGATCTCATTTGCTTCTGGGTCTGTCTCGACAGGCTGTGATTTGTTTTTTTGTGACCAAGGAGCCACAGGCTGGGAAGGCAATTTGCTCCTTTCAATCCTTTATCACGAAGCTATAAAAGCAGATGGCAAGGAGGCTATCCTTTGCTGTGTGTTCTTGTTGACCCAGCTGGGGATCAGAGCATCCAGGGGTCCTGGCGGATAGGTGGTCCTGTCCAAGGCTGTGAGTGGATTCTCTCACCTGCAGACCAGCCCCGCCATTATTTCAGCACTTTCTGGGGGCCAGGTCCTGTGCTAAGTGCTTCATTGCTAAATTCATTGTCTCAGGTAATCCTCACAACAGCTTGTGAGGCAGGTGTTAGCAACCCATCTTCCACAAGAGGAAATGGAAAAGTTATAGAAGGTGTCATGGCTATGACAGTAAGCTGCAGCATTGGACTTCCAGCCCTGGCCTGCCTGGACTCATAACCATTAAGCTCTTCCAGCTCATAGCAGCACACCCCCCCACCTCCCCCGCCACCAGCCTTATGAAGTATGAGGACACTTTTATTAGAGTGCAAAGCATTAGTGGTTCAAACAACAAATAGGTTGTCCAATGCAAGTACATGATATGGTTACAAAATCACCTTTGTATAGCTGGAAGCCCTGCTCTGATTTCTCTCCCTTTGCTGTGTCATGGACCACCTCTTGCCCAGGTCATCTAATAGAATTTGAGGGTTTAGACTTCTGCTGTCCAAGACACTCCAACCCTCAGACCCCAGAACCCACCCATCCTTAGGAGCTCAGCCTGAGCAAATTCTCATTATGGCCCTCTCAGCCCTTACCCTCGGATCTCCTAAAGTCTTTCTGGGATCTTCTTTCACTCTCACATCTGAGCACATTCTGGCTCCTCCTTCCAAGGGTGTGACGGTGCCAGAAGAGCTAAGCTTGAGTTTATTATGGGATGGACATCTAATTTCTTGGTCTTGGTTTTAGTCTTCCTGGTCTGTAAACCAGGGCAAAAGGAAAGACTGGATGCCTGGTGTGTCTCAGATCCATTCCAGCCCTTCCTCTGCACCTCCTGTGATCTCAGGGAATGACATTTCCCAGTCTCCTTTACAACGGCCTCTGCTGAGGCTCAACCAATGCGAGGCCTGGTGACAACTGGAGGGAGGGAGGGAACCCTGGAGCTTTGCTTCCTCTGTCTCTGTTTCTTGCATCTCAGCAGTGGCTCTGTTTCCTTCATGGCTCCAGCTTCTGCCAGACAGCCCCTCCCTATATGTTCCAGATCCCTCCGGGCTGTCCCACCATAATCCAGCATCTACAGGAAGACCAGGTTTAGGCCCCTGGTCACACCTTCTGCTCCCACTGTCTCGTGGGCTCTGGCATGTTAGTGGCTTCCTGCTCTGACTAATCTCTGTTTTTTCCGCTGTCCCCTGTTGAATTCCTCTGCACTCCTGTCAATTGATCAACCAATTCTCTGTATTAAATTCTTCTGTCCTAAGACCTAGAGGGATTTCTGTTTTCCTGGACAAACCTAAACTCTTACTAAGTACTTTGAGAACCATACTGCCTAGACAAAGGGAAGTGGCACTTGTTCCTCTGCTCCTCCCTGCTCATCTTAGAAGTGAGGAGGCCAGTGGCTGAGTGGTTAAGTTTGTGTGCTCTGCTGCAGGCGGCCCAGTGTTTCGTTGGTTCGAATCCTGGGCACAGACATGGCACTGCTCATCAAGCCACGCTGAGGCAGCGTCCCACATGCCACAACTAGAAGGACCCACAACGAATATACAACTATGTACTGGGGGGGCTTTGGGGAGAAAAATAAAATCTTTAAAAAAAAAAAAAAGAAGTGAGGAGGCCAGAGCTCATTTCTTTCCTTTTAAAAATCTATATTTGCTATGATTATAGAAGTTATCTATTAGTGAGGAAAGCTTTGAGCAGCAGTGATGAGACCCTCCGCTCCGACGACAGGACCATCCCCCTTCTCCCCCTAGATTGCCAGTTCCTGCACAAGGGGGTCAGATGAACACCTGCAGCTAGCATAGTTCTCACTCCCAGATGGCTGCAACCGCCCACTGGGAGCCAGGCTGCAAGTCCTCGCTGGTGAGGGCATGGCTCAAAGCTTCAGTTCACTGGGCATGAGCTGCGCCTGGAAACACATGGATGCATTGAAGCAGGCCCTGCAGCAGGAGCTATGAGTGTGGGGGAGTCCTGCATGGGAATGTGCAAGTGCCATTCGCTGGGATGGGGACTTTGTCTCACAGATTCTCCAGGGAGCACAGGAGGGGATGGCGTGGTGCGAAAAGAGCAGGAGTCTGATGCAAATCAACCCTGTGACCCTGGAGACCCGGGCAGTGGGTACGCTCAGCAAACACTGAAGCCTTCCTTCCTCTATGTTATATTATTTCTTCTAATGTGTTACTGTATGACACCATAGTTATTATACTTTGTCACACACACAAAAAAGAGTATTACATTTGAAGCAGGAAATTCAGCCAGTTCTCTAGTGTAGGGGAATGGAGAATGCTGTTGGCAGAAAAAAATCTCCACTTAAATCTGGCAGGTGCTGTTGAAGGTGCTGCCCTGATATTACTGCCATGCTTCTTTCGTGATGCTCTGATGGGAGGAACTGAGATATTCCGGTTCTTTCCTTTTTTGTGTCAGAGGAGTGGGAGATAATTATAAAATATCATTCAATATACTCTCTGCTGAAGGATGACAGCCACTATGTTTTTCTCTTCTCAAAATGCATAAGTGACTGATCCATCTCATTGCCTGGCCCTGGCTGTGTAACAGTCTTTCTTATGGCCCACATTCTGGATGGTAACTATTACGTTTCGTAGAACAATTTCCCTTTGATAAAACTTTTCCAAATAGTACATGATGTATCCTTCACTTTTAAGAAAGTGGCATGCAGCAGAAAGAGAGAAACTTGGGCTGGAAGAGTTCACGTCCTGCCCTCCGATCCTGAGACTAAATCCTCAGGGTGACTTCTGCTTCTGAGTCCTTGGGGAGGGGAGGGGTGAGTGGGGCCACCTTCCTAAGAACTCCAATCCGGCCCAAAGAACTTATATTTCAAGGCCCTGCCCCAGCGTTTATAAACTAAAGCTCTCAGCTATTTGATAAGGGGTGAAAAAGAGCCCCTTCGTTTGTACGCTGGGTGTGGTCTGGAAAGAGGAGGAGGATGGACCGAAGGGCTCAGCTGGTGCCTGACACAGTAAAGAAAAGGCCCACAGAAAACACTTTCTTTCTGTTGTTACATTGTTTTGTTTCTGGAAGTTATTATTTATTATTG
The DNA here is from genome assembly GCF_041296265.1 of Equus caballus. Lineage (NCBI taxonomy): Eukaryota > Metazoa > Chordata > Mammalia > Perissodactyla > Equidae > Equus > Equus caballus. Next base: position 64,515,505 of record NC_091691.1, on the reverse strand, counting down.
GGAAGTGTGTGTGCGTGTTGAGGTTAGGGGACATTATTGCCCAAAGATTGTCACAAGGAACTGAGGGAAAGTGGAGCAGGGGGCTCCTCTGCCAGGGTGGAGCAATGGAGGAGCCGAAGGCCATGGGAGCAGAGAGCCACATAATGAGGCGTCAGTGACGTGGCTGGAGCAGGGCCTGTGTAAGATCAACACTTCTTCTTTCAAAACATGACAGAAAATGAGCTCTGCCTGGTGAGGCTGATATATAATTGTCACAGGTTCTTCCAGGGTTTAATGAAGGACTGTTCTAGATGTACCCATAGGTCATGATACTTAGCAGGCATTTTCCCCCAAAACCCATGCTATTAAGAGAGTTAAATAGAAAGAGAGAGTGGAATGGTGATTTCCAGGGCTGGGGGTGAGGTGGGGTGGGGGAATCGGGGAGATGTTGACAAAGGGTACAAACTTCCAGTTATAAGTTCTGGGGATCTAACGTACCGCATGGTGACCAAAAATGCTGGACTGTATACCTGAAAGTTGCCGAGAGAATAGATCTTAAACATTCTCACAACACACTGAAAAGGTAATTACTTGAGGTGATGGAGGTGTTAACCTTATTGTGGTAATCATTTCACAATACATACATGTATCAAATCATCATATCGTATGCCTGAAACGTACACAATGTTATACCGTCATGTGGCACTTAATGACGGGGATACATTCTGAGAAATGCATTGTTAGGTGATTTTGTCATTGTGAAAAAATCGTAGTGTGTACTTATACAAACCTAGGTGGGATAGCCTACTACACACCTAGGCTATATAGTACTAATCTTATGGGACCACCATCGTATATGCAGTCCACTGTTGATCAAAACATCGTTATGCGACACATGACTGTATGTCAATTATATCTCATTAAAACAGGAAAAAAAGAAAGGAAATGAGTTAATTTAATAAGAAATCCACAGAACTCATGCTATTAAGAAAGTGAGTTAATATAATAAGTAGCTACCTAAGGGTTACTTATATAACCTACCTAATATGATAAGTAACTTCCTAAGGGGAAAGTCCCACTTTACATGTAGCAAATCATGGTTTGGAAATTTTAGGGTGTGGTGAAGAGAAGAAACTTTACAACAATAATTAAAGTCTTAAAGGACCTCAAGTCATAACTTACTATCTTGAAGGAGTTTTATCCTTTGAGCTAGGAAATACTGACAACAAATTTAAATCTCATTCATGGGATTTATTAAGAACCTTGTGCTAGGGCCAATAGCCTAAAACTAACCCAGTAATGAAATGGTCACTCATCCAAGCAAGAGGGACATTCAACATATTTCACAGTTGAGTGGGGAACTGGCATCAACCACTGAGATTGCCCGTCAGCACAGAATGCTGTGCCAGATGATAATCCTGCAGTTGACAGTTGTGGAAAGGACTGAGGACTTTGTGGAGGAGGATCAAGGCAGCCAGGACAGCAAGGGGCATTTGAGGAGCTCAGGAAGAGGGTTCTTTGTATATTATGGAGATTAACCCTTTGTCGGATAAGTGGCTTGTAAATATTTTTTCCCAATTAGTGAGCTGTTTTTTTGTTTCAGTCCTATTTTCCCTTGCCTTGAAGAAGCTCTTTAGTCTGATGAAGTCCCATTTGTTTATTCTTTCTATTGTTTCCCTCAGCTGAGGAGTTATAGTGTCCGAAAAGATTCTTTTGAAACTGATGTCAAAGAGTGTACTGCCTATATTCTCTTCCAGAAGACTTATTGTTTCAGGCCTAATCTTTAGGTCTTTGATCCATTTTGAGTTTATTTTGGTGTGTGGTGAAAAAGAATGGTCAATTTTCAATCTTTTGCATGTGGCTGTCCAGTTTTCCCAGCACCATTTGTTGAAGAGACTTTCTTTTCTCCATTGTAGGCCCTCAGCTCCTTTGTCGAAGATTAGCTGTCCATAGATAAAAATTGTATTTTTTTTTACTTGTTCTTCATAGCAATCCTGGGAGATAGATGCAAGCACATTCTACAAACAAAGGCACTGAGATATAAAACCCTTATGTGATAGCCAGAGGGGGACAGAGCCAAGAATCTGGCCACTGCACTTTTCATCAAGGCTGGAAATACTTTGCTGAGTGATTGTGGCTTCAAAGTATGGATTCCATTCCTATCTTAACGTTGACATTGTCTGACAAACTGTACAGCCAGGAGCGGATGATCCAGTTTATTGTGGTTGAGTTGATGCTCTGACTCTGCAGTTAGTCAATGTTTGGCTCTCTGCTGGTTTGAAGGAAGGGTCCATTCAAATTCAAAAGTCCCCTGTGATTGGAAAAATAAATTTTCATATAAAATACAATTCAACACCCTCAAGTGAAGTCAGTATTTCTCATTTTCTTTTAAGAACCTCTTGAACCAAGACAAATGTCCCGGCCTTCCCACTGGGGTTTACTTTCTTCTTTTTCACGAAGCCAGTATAAGTGGTCACTTTTCAGTCATCTGGATCTTTCTGTCCCTGACTTTGACAGACTCTGATAAAGTGACTGCCTTTGGCTTTGAGCGTGAATGGAAAAGCATATCCTTGTTGTTGAAGGAGAGAATATCTCCCATAAGTTGGTTAAGTTTGAGCCAATTTTTAAACTGTCAGTAGGGAACACCCTATAGAGTACTTGTAAGAGGAAAACAAGATTTACTGTCCTTTCCTCCCTGAACTTCACTGACGGTTTTGGCTGGAGGAGAAGTGAGTGCAAGAAGCATGAGCTAGCCTCAGGAGATTTATGACCAGGGCCTGACCGGCAGTGATTTAAGCTAAAAGCATCTGGTTGAAAAGCAGAAGAGTTCACTTTTGGGCTATTGGTCATTCAAGGGGTGAAACAATAATCAAGAATTATTACTCCCCAGTCACACATCGTTGAAAATAGGTCAGCACCTCCTGTGCCAAGAGCAAGGGCAGGTATATCCTTCTACCAAAAATAAAATAGGGCCCTCTGTCGTTTCTGATGGCTGAACCCCAAGAAGTCTCTGTGAACAGAATAGATTGTTCATGCACAGACCATCAAGTCTTTCATATGCCTGTCAGAGATGTTAACTGAGAAGAGGTCTTGGGGAGCCTGACCTTGCCCTGCTGCTGCTCAAGCCAGGAGTGGACCCTGCATGGGGAGGGCCTGGGAAAGGAAGATAGTCCTGGGAAGCAGCCTCTGAAAGAGGCAGAGCTGGAATCAAGGAGGAGGTGACTAGACAAGCTTGTCTGCAGCATGTGTGTGGCCCTGCCTGTCCCTTGTCCTCGGCAGGTCCTGGTCAACTTCCCACATTCTACTCATCCCCTCCCCTTGAAATCCCATGAAGTTGGGGCTTTCTACATCTATAACCCAGGAGTTTCTACATCTTTCTACATCTATAACCCAGCACTTTAGAGCTTTACAGTTACTGAAGTTATCTATTGCTGAATTAAAAACCATACCAAAACTTAGAGGCTTAAGACAACCATGTTATTTACTCATGATTCTGTGTAAGAAAGTAAAAAGTGGCCCCAACAGTTGGCAGCTATAGTGTTCCTGAATGTAAACAAACAATTTTTACAGCATATAAGTAATACTCAGACAAGGCCATTCTTTGACCTGATGGAGAGACAGAGACAAGACAATTTTGTGATCATGCCTGAAACTATACAGAGACAAGGACATTCCACAACTCAAGAACAACTAAACATCTCCCTCTTCCAGCTTATATGAGTTACCACTAACAACTCTAGTCCCACTTTAATCCTCCTGCCTTGTAGATAAAAATGACCAGAGATCCAGTCACCAAGTTGCCCCGACTTTCTGACAGCACCCAATCAAAAAGTGGCTCCTGCTGCCCTAAACCCTTTATGGAATCAGCCAGCAGATGCCCAAATCCTTAATAAGCCCCTCCCAGCTTCCCCTTCTGTTCCTCTCATTTACACTCCCCCTTGCTGCAGCACTTTAAATAAAGCTGACTTTGCTTGCCTACAAACTTGTTCCTAGTGTTCTTTGACATCTATGTCAGTAATTTTGGCTGGGATCAGCTGGCTGGTTCTTCTGCACCTGGAGTCCTTTTATGGCTGCAGTCATCTAGCAGCTCAATGGGGATAGAATGGTCTAAGACAGCCCCACTCACATGGCTGGTGGTTGGGCTGGCTGACAGCAGAGCCACAGTCTCCAGCAGGCTAGCCCAGGCGTCTTCACATGGTAGACTTGTGTGTGGTGTAAGAAGGCAAGAACCAAAACACAGTATTTAAGCCTCTGCTTGAATTATGTTTGCTAAGGCACCATCAGTCAAAGCAAGTCACATGGCTAATCCCAGAATCAATGTGAGAGTGAACCACTAAGGGTGGAGAGACACAAAAAAGTGATTGGGGGCCTATTTGCATAACAAACTCCCATAGCACTGAACACAGTCTCATTTGATCCTCACAAATGAGGGCACCGTTATCCTAATTTCACTGATGAGAAACTTCAAGTTTAGAGAAGTTCAAGTCTTGACTAAGGCCATAAAGCTGGTAAATGTCGGGGCCATACCCCGGGACCAGATTGCTGAGTCATACTTCAGTTTCTCTCCCTAGAGCCCTCACTGTGGATTTGCCACTTGGCTACAGATGCACTGTCGCTCTGGTCCTGCATGGCCCATCAAGTACCTTTTGTGACTGCTTTCATTTCGCATAATGTTTTCAGGTTCATGCATTCCTTTTTATGGCCAAATAATATTTCATTTTATGGATACACCTCATTTGGTTTATCTATTTATCAGGTGATGGGCATTTGTGTTGAATTCCCCAGAAGGAGGTGGGTCAGTGAGTTATATAACAAACACATATATAACAAAGTCATGCCAACCCATTTATGCATTTTTCCTGGGGTAATTGTATAGTGAGGCTTAACCATCTCAATCTACAAATGGCTTCTCTACTCCAGGTTGAGGAGGGAGCATATGCCCCAGAAGGTGATGACAGTGAGGGGGTGGAATCATGAAGGGCCCTATTGCACTGGCCTCTCCCAGAGTCGTCTGAAACAGTCTTGTTCCCATGTTGAGGGCTCCCAAAGGACCCCATCTGGGGCCACGCTCTCACTTCAAGGGCACAATTTTGTTGCTGGAACATCTAGACATGGCACATTTTATCCATCAGGAATTTCTTCTGCCACCAGATCACCAGCTACAGCCCTAGCACAGCTAGGAAAAGATCCTCTAAAAATATAAATTTCCCCATTTCTGACTTTTTTTAGTTAAACAGAAAAAGCCGAGGGTAGGGGTTGAGAAAGAGGAGAGGAAATCATCTCTTTCCCCAAAGCTACTCCATAGCAGATGGCAGGAAGTGTCAAGTGTCTATGAGAACTGGCAGGGCTGCAAAAGCTAAGATTGATTGGAAATGGCAGAACCTAGAGTTGGTTCTTTAAAAAAGATCACTTAAAACAATGGTGCATTTAGAAAATGTGTCGCTAGAATTAACTGTGAAAGGCAGCAATGAAAATGGCTGTTGGGACCTGCTCTGAGACCCCCTCACTAAACTGTTCTCCAATTGTAGGGGGTCCCTGGAGTTCAACACCCACAGGGTTCCCCAGGGGCATCTGAAGGGGGCCCAGAAATCCATGCTTTTAACAGGGCCTTGATGGTCTGAGACTCCATTTTCAGAAACATTGTCCTAAAGGCCACCTTACTTCTCTCTTCTTCTGATTACAATGTTCATTTCTTAAGGTGGAAGTCACAGGAGAAAGGGGAATGCTCTGGAGTCTTTGGGAAAGAAATGGATTAGTCCTCACCCCACTGGAAAATTTAATTGACTAGCATATTCCACCTAACACCCATGCCTGCTTTAGGTCAATAAAAGAAATATTTTAACATTGGTTCAACTTGTTTAATTGAGCTGAGAAGCCCTCTGGGGCTGGGAAGCAGAACCACACTATTTCCACTGGAAACTAATGGATATTCACAGGGTGACTCTGTCATGTTGTACAGGCAGACCCCGGAGATATTGTGGGTTCAGTTCCAGACCACCACAATAAAGCGAATATCGAAATAAAGCGTCACACAATTTTTTTGGTTTCTCAGTGCATACAAAAGTTATGTTTACACCACACTGTAGTCTATTAAGCATGCAATAGCATTATGTCTAAAAAGCAATACATACCTTAATTAAGAAATATTTTATTACTAAAAAATGCTCATCATCTGAGCCTTTAGCAAGTCATAATCTTTTTGCTGGTGGAAGGTCTTGCCTGGAGGACAGGTCAGCCGCTGTCACCACACTCCATCTCTGAATTCTGTGTTCTGTGATTTCCTCCAGCCCCACCCCTGACCGCTGTGAGGCGGGGACATCCCAGTCCTGGGCCGCCTGCATCCTGGGCCCGTGTTGACGCTGATGGTTCTGGAACTCCCGCAGGGTCCTGGCTGGCTCTGTTTGGGGATGGGAAGCAGAAGGGTGATAAGGGCCCCAGGCTGACCTGGCTCTTAGTATGAGCCTCTGACTGGCTGTCAGCGCTGCCGAGATCTCGTTCTTTCAGAAGCTGGGCACACAGGGGCTCCGAGGCAGCAGCGGCACCCACGACACGGCGAGGCCGCTCTCCTCCCACAGCCGCAGCTGGCACAGGAGCCCGACCTGAGGCCAGCGGAGGGCTTGAATGGTCACAAGGCATCCAAGAGGTTCCCTAAATGATCACCTGGTTGCAGACACGTGGGGCCAGAGATGGTGATAAGCAGGGGAAACTTAGCGTATTCAAATAGAAGACACTAGGTAAAATAGCTACCAGTCCACCATTGAAGGTGAGAAATCACTTAAGCAGCGGTTCCACCCGTCTTCGTCCGTGCTCTCATTACGGAGCCTGGGAGGGAGCCGTGCCGTCCAGGCCCGCCCGCAGGGGCATCCGAAGGGACAGCGTCCCCTCCAGCCTCGGCCGGGCCTGCGGCCCCCAGCCCGCCTGCCGAACACCCCCGAGGTGCGGGCGCCAGAGGATCCTGGGGACCCTGGGCACAAGGTGCACCTGCCTCCTACAACGCCAGTCTGCCACGGCTGGAGGGCTCAGGGTGCCCCAGGGGGACATAACCGCCAGGTGCTTCCGCTCCCTGAACCTGCAGCCTGAGCAGCCAGTCACACAGGGCAGGCCTCTGCAGGGGCCCGCCATGCAGAAGCTGGGGGTGGCACACAGAACCAGCAAGAGGGACACAAGGGGACCGGCAGGACCACCTCACCCGGCGCCAGCCGTCCTGCCCTCTCAGGGGCGCTGACACACCTGACCACCCCTGCTTCCCTGAGCATCTTCTTCATGTGGCTTCCAGGACACCAGGCTCCGCAGAACACCTGCAGCCAGCCGAGGAAGTCACAGCACCCTTTCCCGGCAGGGTGACTGCACAACCTCTGTGCCCGACCACTGGTGATGCCTGTTGTCCCCATGTCCTGTGATGGTGGGGCACCTCCCTTCACCCTCAAAGGGGCCTGGTTTGCACAATCAGCCACCTGTCCCCATTTCTCCAAGGGGACTGGCTTTTCTCTGACGTTGTGTCCTTCCCTATTGGTGGGAAAATCTCCCTCCTTTGATGAGAAGGCAGCAATGTGGACAGAACTGCACTTCAGGTTATTTCTGAAAATAGAAAGGTGGCACCCTACCAGGTGCTGAGGACTATTACTGGCCCCTGAAATCAAAAGGGTAGGAGTCCTTCTTTTGGGTGCCCCGGATCTGGAATGGGGCCACTTGCCACCCACACCCCTTCTGGCCCTGGTGCCTCATTTTTCGATGCACACATTCATTCAACAAACCTTTACTGAGTCTCTTTGCAAGAGCGGTGTATGAGGGATGCCCTGGGTGGAGTTAGATTGGGAACCAGACAGACAAGGTCACCCTTACGGAGCTCACTCAACACTCCAACCCAGCCAGACCTAAGTGCCTCTTGATACAGCACTTTTCACCAACATTTATAGAGAGAAATGTTCACCTGCATCATCCCCTACACCCAACTTGACAGAAAAGTGATGTGTGAGAAGCATCGAGTTCATTGCTCTCATGGCTGGTGGAAACTCCGGAGCACTGGTGCCTTTTGAAAGCTTGCGAATGTCCAGGTTGAGTGGGATCAGCACGACCCAGAAGCTGCTGGTGTGAACAGCCCATGAAGTGGACCAGCCTCTGATGGTTCCAGCTGTCCACAGGCAGGCAAGCTATTGTGTCTTTTATTTGGATGTTTCTCTGTGCTGTAGAAAATTTGTTCTTCATTTTTCTTTTCCCATTTCAGGAATGGATCTGGTTTTCTGGAACAGTGGACACACGAGGCCAGAGATGCTGCCCTGAGCAGCGCAGGCTAGGAGGCAATTGAGGCCAGTGCCTGCTCCACGTTGGTGCAAAGTGCCAGTAGCCTGGACGGCACCCGAACGTGTGTGGTGACGGGCCCCCCAGACTGGGGCTTCATCCTCCCGGTGGTCCTGCCATCTCGAGGCTCCATCTTCCCCAGGAACTCATTGTCTCCACTTGCATTCAATAAATGGTTCACCAACAACAGAGCAGGCCCATGCTGGGTCCAGGGGAGTACCCTGTCCTACTCATGGGAACCATGCTGTAAGGCACAGGTGCTTAACAAAGATTTGGGGGTCAATGGGGGACCCAAGGATGAACAGTGTTGACCTTAAGCAAGTAGACAGCTAGTTATTTCTCCAGCAAAAAAAGAGTTTATATGGGATCAGCAAAGAATTGCAGTTTAGGATGTGCATGCTACGGTGAACCACAGGCAAATCCAGAGAGACAAAGGAATGCACTTGCTTTTACGGAGCAAAAGGGGAGTAGGGAGTGGCTGTTCTAATCGAAAGTCCATTGGAGGAAAGTAATAGTTCAGGGTGGCCACAGCTTTTCATTGGCTGTGCTGTGGTGCTTCTCATTGGCTGGGCTGTTGCCAGGAGGAGAGAGAAATCTTCCTTGAGTAGTAAAGTAGTTGCACTTCCTGCCAGAGGTGCAAGCTTATGTGTCTTCCTGTTTGGAGTAACTGACGATGTACGATAGGGCATAAGAGCTTCCCCTACAGGCCTTCCTGATTCCACTTTAGCTGAGGTTTCCTTTATCAATTTCCACATATTCCCCTTTTGATCAGGATCTTTCTCTGAAAGCATCACTGATCAGGAGTCTGGTCCTCTGCATGTAGTGGTTTTGTCGCTCAGTAACAGGAAGAACTTTTCCTGGCTGTCATGTCCCACGATGGATGGAAGGTACATAGTGGTTGGAAACCATTTAGGCCACATTGGAATAACAAGGAAGGTTAGGAGGGAAAACTCTCAGCCATTTCCCATCTAAGTCTGTATTTCTCCAAGGTCATAGGCATTGGAAATCATCTCAAAGCACTGAGCTAGCATCACCTTACTGGGTACATTGTTTTTACAGAGGTTTGACAGGCAATAGGTACAGAACTTTACAACAAATATACAGAGAAAGATAAGGAATAATACTATAAGCCCAGTTTGCAGGATGGTTGTAAATCAGGAGCCCAGGCCTGAAGAGAACCAGCTGAACAAATCAAAGATAATGGAAGGGCCGGCCTGCTTGTCTAGTAGTTAGGCTCATGTTCTCTGCTTCAGTAGCCCGGGGTTCACTGGTTCGGATCCTGGGTGCGGACCTACACACCACTCATCAAGTCATGCTGTGGTGGTGTCCCACATACAAAATAGAGGAAGATTGGCACAGATGTTAGCTCAGCGACAATCTTCCTCACCAAAAAAAAAAAAAAAAAAAAAAAAAGACAGTGGATTGTTAGGGGAAATTAGTTGTAACCAATTTGCTTGCTCTCTAATTCTATGTAATTGGGTTTCTACTTCCCCAGAGGCATTTATCCACGTGCAACAGGGAGTGTTCACCACTGGACAGACGCTTCCTTACTCAGCAAGTAGATAATCAAGGACTATATGATTATCTAAAACTACTTTGACCAATGAGGTAAGCACCTGTTTCTGAGCTTGGCCTTAATTTGGATTTGGACTGTGGTCAGATGATTTGCATAAAATCCAAATTCCTCATCGCAGCTTAAGGGCTTCGCATGTTCTGGTTTGTGCCTAACTCTGAGCTCAACTCAAACTCTTCTTCTCCCAGGTTACCTGCTCTTTTGGCCTTTGTCCTATACGTGGAACATGTAAACCCATGCCCTTCCTATGCTGAGCTGGCTCAGGGGTTCGCAGCTGGCTGAGTGTCCAGGGGACTCATTCGCCCTAGGCTGAGCTGAATAAGAGGGCTTCTGGTGGGCTGAGTGTCCTGGGGGCTTAGTCTCCCTGTGCTAAGCTGGGTTGGGGGTTCTTGCGGATGGTCAGGTGTCCAGGGGACTCCCTTGTCCAGTGCTGAGCTGGGTCACTGGGCTTTCAATTGGCCCTCAAAATGTCCCTCAAAAGGTGAATGAACAACCTGTGGTACGTCCACACCATGGAACCGTACTCAGTAAAGAACTATTGATACACACAACTCAGTGACATTACACTGAGTGGAAAAAACCCAACCAATCTCAGAAGGTCACAGCTGTATGATTCCATTTACGTAACATTATCGAATTGACAAAACTCCCAAGACGGAGAACAGATTGCTGGCTGCCTCGGACAGGAATGGTAGGGATAGAGGTGCACAGCACAAGGGGGATCTTTGTCCTGATGGAGCAGTTTCGCACGTGGATTGTGCTGTTGGTTACGAGAATGTACACATGATAAAATGACAGAAACAGACATGCACATTGTGCCAATATCGGCTTCATGGCATCAATATTGTTCACAGTGATGTAAGATGTTATCACTGGGGCAAAATGGGTGAAGGGTACCTGGGACCTTTTTGTAATATCAGCAGCTTCCTGTGAATCTATAAATACTTCAAAATATATATATATACTAATGCGGTGTTTGTCAACATGTCACAGAATAGCTCCCTAAAGCTAGCTCTCCCACTCTGGCTCTCTGGAGCTCCAAGCTTCCCTGCAGCCCCAGGGCCCTGACCTAGCAGGGCAGAGCAGCAATGAAGGAGACAGGAGGAGTCTGGGGAAAGCAGGTGCTGGACTGGGCAGCCTGTGACCGAGGCGGGCAGAGACAGCCGGTGTGGGGCAGAGGCAGCACCCAGAGTGCGCTCCTCCCAGAGCTGATGTTCTGCCTTCAGGAAGGAAGGGCCAGGACAAGGAGCCGGCCCACAGTGGACCCTCCCTCCCTGCAACTCCATCAGTCTCCTGGCCCTAACATCCCCTCCCCAAACCCTGCCATCTCCTGCCTCCTGCTCACTCCATCCCATCCCTGCCCTAGTCATCTGCATTTTACAGATGAAAGAACTGGGGGCTCAGAAGTGAGCAGTTCCCAATCACACCCCCAAACTCGGGTCCTGGCCCTGCTTGCCTCCAGGAGGCTGCTGTGTCCTGATACCCAGGGTGCCGGTGGGCTGGGTCTGAGCAGCTGAGCAGAGGAGGTTCCCAGTGCTGAGATCCCACAAGGGCACCCTGCGCCCTCTGACCTCTGCCCCTCAGACCCTGCCCAGCGCAGAAGACCTGGGGTCCCCAGTTGACAGGAAGTGAGTGTGAAATGCTGCCTCTTCTTGTGGGAAGGCCAGCCCAGTGGTCCAGGTCCTACACAGTGTCCACCTCCACCAAATGTCACTTCTTAAATTGCACCTCCTCCCCGTCCTCACCATCTGACACCGACATTTATCACGTTAACACCAGCTCTGAGCCACTTCCCCTCAGGTCCGAGCTACCTGGACTCCACCACCCTCCCCGCTGTCTCCTGAAACCAGCAGCCCTCCAACTGGTGTAAATACCATCCCAGTCCCCTTCATCTTCCCCCAGAGACCCAGCCTTCTTGATGACTCTCGTTAGTTTATGCCCAGTTGCCTCGAGCACTGTCCCTGGGCCACAGCTCCAGGCTCTCCACCTCCACCTCCACCTGAGCCACAGGCAGGCCCTCCTCATTGGGATCCACACCTCACCTGAGCTCCAGCCCACGGTGCCTGGAGCTGAGAGGGACCACTGCCTAGGAGAGCTGAGTCTGGAACCTTGGTGTCCTCCCCCCCCCCCCCGCCCCGACCCCCAATTCATCACCGATTCTCAGCTCTGCCTCTTGGAGGCCACAACCTCCCTCCGTCCACCGACACCCTCCAGTCTCCCAGATGCACCTGTTCCCACCTGTCTCCCGCTCCACCCCACTCTGTCCATCCAGCCCGGCACCTAGAACAGCCAGAGCAAATTGACGTCTCCCCCAGTCCCTCGGCGCTTCCGTGGCTCTGAGCATGCAGTCCACCATCCTGGTCCCCTCCCTCTAGTGCCTCACCTGCCGCCCTCAACCCACACCAACTCACCCAGAGACAGGGAAGGCGTCCCACACCTCTGGCCTCTCTCCACTCTGGTCTCTCCCTCACAGCTGCTCATCAAAGGCCTGCATCAGACAGGAACCTGCGGGTGAGAAGCACCTGCTGCTGTGGCCGGAGTTTGGAGCCATAACTTCAGGGTCCAAACCCAAGTTTTGCCACAAACTGGCTGTGAGGTGTCGGGCAGAAACGGTCTATGCAGAAATACCTGTGTGCAGACACTCCGCTTCTGCTTTTCTATCAGCATGGTGCCACCTCAGCACTGGCTCTGAGTTTTAAAGGAGTCAACACGTGTGAAAAGTGTTCACGGGGTGGGGCAGGTTGTGCTGTGTCAGCTCTCTGTAACACACCGACACCTTCTCAGAGCTGTGGGGACCCTGCCCACCTCATGGCTCTGTTCTCAGGGTCAAATTAGACAGTTGCCCTGTCAAGACCCAACCAGCCGGAGAACGCGAGGCTTCCTGTGGCGGGTGCACGGACTGTGAACCCAGGCTGCACATCACCATTACCCGGGACGCTTCTCTTGTATTCCCATGCATTTATTTAAAACACATATAACGAAGCTCACGCCACCTTCACTTAAGGAGGTGCCCCACATTCCACCCCAGCTCCCCTCTGCACCCTCCTGGGATGGGCAGTGAAAATGTACCCTGGAAGGCAAAAGCTTTCAGGAATCCCCGCTTTTCCCCACAGCTCTCCCTCCGGCTCACGGACCTCGGCCTGCAGCTGACCCCCCTGCTCAGCCTGATCTCATAAGGCCTCCCCCTCCCCCTCCAATCTGGAGTGCTTGTCCTTAGCCAGGAGCGCCCTGCCAAGGACTCCTCTGCTCAGGGCCTGGGTCTCTAGAATTTGCTCGCGGTCCCCCTCCTCATCTTATGCTGTGTCCAGGAAGCCCTGGCTCTCTGGCAAGTTCTTTAAGTTGTGTCCTTCCTGTGACGCCAAGTTGACAAGCAGATATTTCAGGCAGGCTTTGCTGCCTCTGATCAAGAGAACTCAGAAGAAAAAGGCTCCTCAAGTCATATGCCACCAGGACTTCAGGCTGAAGTCGGTCCCAAGTTGAAAATCTTCAGGCCATGAGCCCACCAGCATCTTGGCAGTGTTACCCATCAGGATGTCTGTACTCTGAATTGGGCCAAGCACCAGCCAGGCCTCGGCACCTGGCCATGAACCACTGTTTCCCAGCCCACCTCCAACAGAGGCAGCAGCAACCTCTGCCTTCACAGACAGCCCCTGACCGGCCCCTCCACTGGAAGATGGATTTCTGCCTGGACAGGTGGCCTCAGATTTCTCACGTCTGGGTCAAGATGCCCCACTTTTTTGTGTTCAGGTGGTTCTTCCTGCCCCGTCTCCTGGCCTTCCATCAGTTTTACAGATTGGGCAGGAGGGGCTGCTGGGACTGGTTCTTCCTTTTTCTGGCGGTTGGGGCAGCCCCGGGAGCCAGGGATACAGCCAGGGCCAAGGTTGCCAGGAGGTGATGGGAAGTTTCTGAGGCCGCTCTCCTCACTCTGCAACTTCTGGGCTCAGATTCTCAGCTTTTCATTTTCTCGGGGTTGTGGGGCGCACGATGACTGGTAGAAGGTATTTTTCTTCTACCAGGGAGCAGCCTCTTCCAGGCAGCTCACCTGGGCCTGGCAGAGGAGCTGACAGCCACAGCCAGACAAGGAACTTGGGGAACATCCAGTGGAAACTTGGGGCTACATACTTGGTGTACAACTGGGTGGGGTCCCCAGGGACGGGGTGCAGGGGTCAGCGGCTGCCCTTTGTTGTGCTGGGTTGGAGGACTCACTCACCCTGTTCTCAGCTGGGTTGGGGGCCTCACAGTTGGCCTGGTGTCCAAGGGACTTGTTCCCCCTACTGTATTGAACTGGGTCAGGGGACTTGTGCTGGCAGGTGTCTGGGGGACTCCCTCATCCTGTGCTCAGCTGGGTTGGGGGGCTCACAGCTGGTTGGGCATCCTGGGGACTCATTTTTCCTGAGCTGAGCTGGGTTGGGGGGCTTGCACTCACCCTATGTTGAGGTGGGTTTCGATGCCAGAGTTCTGGGAGGGGCCTCCCCACCTGGGTAAGTGTCCTCGTACTCTTGATTCCCAGCATCAGACTTACCCCTGCCACATGGTAACTGAGTAGTTAAGAGCCCTGGGTTGGGGAGTTCATGAGGCACCAGGTGCGGGTGCAGGGCCTTATGGGACCACATGAAGGCGCATGGGAACATGAAGGTGGATTGCAGGGTGTGGCCGAGAGGCCCCGGGTCAGAATGAGTGGGAGGAGGGGGGCTCACTTTCCTCTGGGATGGCGAATGCCGTGGAGAACGCTGCAAAGAGTAGGAGGAGCAGGAGACGCTCCACGTGAAGCCATCTCTTTCCTCAGCAAGGCCTTGGGCAGGCGCTCAGCTTTTATAACCCCCTGGCATGCACGTCACAATGCCTCCTCGTGACGTCACAACCGCGCCCCTGGCCAATCACCAGGCAGTTCCGTCAGCCAATCGCTGGGCGGCTCTTCTGACATCACTCACTACCCAGACACCACCTCGCATCCCCTAGGGCCCTAACCGGCGCCCCTGCCGACCCTCGCCCTTAGCAGCGCCCAGCTCCCTCTCGCCCAACCCAGAGCCTTCGTTTAACAGGTGGAGCAACTGGTGGCGGGCGGTGACCTGCCCACGGGGGCATCCGGACCTGGTGTCCCAGGACCTGAGGGGATCTGAGAACAGGCAGCGGGTGAGCTGTTCCTCAAGGGGTGTGGGTTCTCCCTGGGGCCCCGCCCATTGCTAAAGCTCCGCCCAGGGGTTTCCATGGTGACTGTAAGCCTTCCTGGACCCTGAGGCTGGAACTGCTCCCTTTGCTGCAGCTTCTCCTCCATGACAGCTGGTACTGAGGACGGGACCTGCGGGAAAGGGAGATCGAGTGCAGGGTGGGGGTGCTGCAGGCAGCCTGGGGCAAGGACAGAGAAGGTGAGACTTCAGGAAGAGGAAGGCCAGGAAGACTCTCATACAGAGGGTCCAGGGCAACAGAGGGAGTAGGCTGCCCATCTGAGACCGTAGAAGAACCGTTCCTGGACAGCACCCCATCCCCCCTCCTATGCAGTTGTCTGCCCCTTCCCCATCCCTGTGGTCATCATTAAAGACGTTTGCCCTGCTCTCTGCTGGCACCACCACACCCCTGTCATCATTTCCCGTGACTTCCGGATCCACAACGACAATCCATTCTATACCAGGACTTTTGGTCCCTGACCTCCTTGCCTCCTGTTGCAAACATTGTTGGTATTTTCCCCAGCAGTCATTTGTTTGTTCTACACTGAGTAACGGTAATACTGATAAAATGTAGATTGTTCTGGTCTCCTGATGCAGTGGGCTCAGAGAAAGGAGGCCCATTCCCAAGGAATGAATTATGACTGGAGGAAATCAATCATCCTCTTCTTCTTTGCTAGGAGTGGTGTGGGGTGAGGAGGGCATTTGCCCCACTTCTGGCCAATAGGGCCTGAGCAGATGCCTCTGTGGGAGGCAGGTGGTGTTTGGGAAAGTTTTCTCTCTCTAACTAGAGAAAGGCAGATGGCAGGAAACAGTCATCACTGTCTGCCTTTGACCTGGTGGGGTGAGTGTGTGGTGTTAGCAGCTGTAGCAGCCACAGTGAGACCCTGGGGAAAGAAGTAAAGAGAATCCCAGAGGAGCTGATGAAAGGCTGCCCCTGCTGACAGGAGCATTCATCAACCCTAGAGCCTCCTGACTCTGGACTCCTTGTTGGTGAGATCAAAGCCACCTGTGCTGAAGCCGCTTTGGGCCAGAAATTCTGTGACATGAAGCTGAAGGCACCCTAGCTGATCCATTTCATCCCCAGAATAATCTAAATATTTCTCGTGCCAATTCCACTTTCTAACTACCAAAATTTGTGTTTATCCTAATGAGACATAGGCCATGGTAGGTCAAAGTCATATCCCATTCCCTTTGTATCCTCCAGTTTCCTCGCATCTTGCTTACCTCATAGTTAGTGCTAAGCACACGTCGAGAATAAAGGTGTGTGATGAATGGTTTATGGTCTGGGCCATCAACAGAGTGCAGCCGTTCACCCAGACCAATGTCTTTATAGTGTAAAACGACACAAGCAAAAACAACAGGGAGACTGAGAACCTGAACGATTCAGTGTGCTCCTTGTGGTCACTGCTGTGAAAGTAAGTCAGAGGACAAGTCTAAGCCTGGCCCAGATGAGGGTGGGTCCCGAAGATAAAGGGCCTGAGTTCCCCCAGTCCCTGCAGGGAGGGAATCTGCCTACAGACCAGGAATTCATCTACAAACTCTCAGAGGAGCTTGTCCTAGGATAAGCCTGTAAGGTGTTGGCGGTTGTTCAGGCAGCTCCTATAGTCTTAATGCACACCCCTCTCCTTCCTCTTTCCTACAGAGCCACGCACCCATCCTAAGATGTCTAGTCTCTTGGCTCCCTTGAGCCCTGATGTGGTCATGTAACTAAGTTTTGAGTAGAAGGGCTGTGTGGGATTTCTGAGGAGGATCTGGAAGTGAGGCAGCAGCCCCTTCGCTGCCATTTCCCCTTCTTCCTGCAGATGTGGAGTGCGCATGTGATGGCTGGACTCCCTC
Source organism: Equus caballus (assembly GCF_041296265.1). NCBI lineage: Eukaryota > Metazoa > Chordata > Mammalia > Perissodactyla > Equidae > Equus > Equus caballus. Next base: position 64,498,654 of record NC_091691.1, on the reverse strand, counting down.
AGGTGGTGCCTCAGGGATGAAAGTCATGGGAGGGTGATGGAGCAGAAAGATGGAGATAGGGCCCTAATCTTGGCACGGAGAATCCAGACTTCTTTACACGAGAGAGAACAACTTCACAGTCATTGTTATGTTGGCATTTTGTTACAGGCGGATGCACTGATCCCCAACTATCCAGGGCTCCTTCCCCACTCCACAGCGCCCCCTGGGGGAGGGGTCTACTAGGCGGCATCTCCCATCAGCTGCTGCGGTCCCAGGAGTGGGGCTCCTCACCTGCCCTCACTCACAGCTTCTAAAGGCCCCTCTTCTTCAGCTGCAGCGACTTTTTGCATTTCCCAGAACTGGCCCATCTCTTTCATGCCACTGGGCCTCTGCATGTGCTCCTCTCTTGCCCTGGAGTGTCGGCCACCTGGCTAGTCCTGCCCATCATCCCACTCTCAGTCATTTCCTCCAGGGTGCCCTCCTGGCCCCCTCACTAGCTCAGACTCCCCCCACCAACCCCGACTTCACAATTGTAGTCATGTATGTGTTTGTGGGTCTGATTAATGTCTCCCTTCCTCATGACACCGAAAGTCCCCTGAAAGCAGGCAGCCCCAGTGTATTCCCCTCTGTATCCCCAGTCCTGCACAGCCATAGCACATGGAAGGTGCTCACAATGCTGAGTCGTAGCCTCCTCAGCCTTCATGTTTCTGCTTCTGTGAGGTCAAGACAGCACAGGCAGTGCTGAGCAAGGGCCTTGGCCTCAGTCAGAAGGCCCCAGCATGTATTTTCTGCCCAACCCCTTTCTCACTGTATAATTCTGGGCAAGTGACCACTGAGACCCTGAAAGTGGGCACAATGAGAGACCCAGCTCCCAGGGCCATGGGGAGACCCTCATGAGGAGCACATGAAAATGTTTGGCTCCCTGCCTGCCATGGCCACCTTCTTGCCCATCACAGCCTCAAAGTGGATGTGCAGGTAACTCTGGATTCCCTTTGCTCAAGTCCTCGCTAGCTCGAGGACATTCTTCCACTCTCTGTTCTTGAAGGTGGCTCATGAGAGAGGTTGCAGGGCAGTCCACCAGCCTGTCCAGTGTCCAGCAGGGGCACAGGAGACACACAGCAACTGCACCCCACCTTCCTGTCTGCTGGCTGGAGACGCCCTTCCCCTCCTCATGAAGACAATGGCTGGACATCCTGTGGAGCTGGACCCTAAACCGGTGAGGTTAGTAGGGGAGGCTGCATATGGGGCAATTAGGGTAGGTAGGTAGGTGCTGAAAGCTTGAGGTGGGCAGAGATGACTGAGGGCCAGTGGGGAAGATGGCATAGCAAGGAAGAAGTTCCCGAGTGGGACAGCCTGTGGGCACAGACTGAGGAGATGGGGACCCAGGAGAGCCAGGAGGGCTCTGAGTTCTGTGCCAGTTGGCTCGACCACAGCTGGGCAGTGGGTGGGGAGACATCAGGGATTGGTGGTGGTCTCTAAATGCTGCTGGTGTAGGTGGACCCTGGGAGAGAGACTTGGGTCACTGGGCAGCACTGGAGTGGTTGAGGTGAGGGCCCTGGGGTTCAGCTGGGACTGGCCAAAAGGCAGAAGATGGGCAGCTTCAAGGGCCAGTCATGCCAGGGCGTAGGCAGGGCTCTCCTAAGTATTACAGGCGTTTCCATGTCTGGCCCAGTAAAAACTCCTGATGATCTTTCAAGCCTCAGTGCAGACAGCCCTGCTCCCAGCTCTCCTAATCCTGCACATGCCTGTCCATCAATATGGTCCTGTTTAGACCCCACTCAGGGCCTTGTGGGGTCAAGTCACCACATTCTCTCCACTACTGTCACTCCTCAGCTATGTGGGGAGAGGCGTGGTCATAATCTCCATTTTCCTTCAAACCCCCTCACCCTCCCACCCACCGAAGGGGAAAGTGTCATAATCTCCATTATACACTAGACCTCCATTTTGGTGGCATTGTCATAACCTACATTCTCCATCAACCATTTCACCCTCCAACCACCCATGGGAAAGAGTTTGTCACATTCTCCATTCTCCATGAACCCACTTTACCCTTCCAACCAACCATGAGGATAGCACTGTCAAATTCTGTTAGTCAGGGTTTCCCTGAGACACACAACAAACAGGATATATACATAAAGAGATTTATTATAAGGAATTGGCTCATGTGATTATGGAGGCTGAGAAGTTCTAGTCCAAGTCTGAAGCAGAAGAGCTGATGATGTAACTTCCTATTGTGAGGTAACAGTCTAAATCCAAAGGCAGGAGAAGACCAATGTCCCAGCTCAGAGCCTGGTAGAAAGAGTGAATTGTCCTTATTTAGCTTTTTGATCTATTCAGGCCTTAATTAGATTGGATGAGGCCCCCCTACATCAGGGAGGGCAATCTGCTTTACTCAGTCTACTGATTCAAATGTTAATCTCGTCCGGAAACACCCTCACAGACACACCCAGAAGAATATTTAACTGATTATCTGGGTATCATGGCCCAGTTAAGCTGACACATAAAATTATTTTACTTTTATTTTTTAAAGATTGGCACCTGAGCTAACAACTGTTGCTAATGTTTTTGTTTTTTTTTTTCTGCTTTATCTCCCCAAATCCTCCCAGTACACAGTTGTATATCTTAGTTGCAGGTCCTTCTAGTTGTGGCATGTGGGATGCTGCCTCAATGTGGCCTGACGAGTGGTGCCATGTCCACACCCAGGATCCGAACGGTCAAAACCCTGGGCTGCTGCAGCAGAGCGTGCAAACTTAAACACTGGGCCATGGGGCCGGCCCCCCGTTATTTTATATTTTAAAATAAAAAGGGATCTAAATGTATTATATTACTCTTAATTTAATTAAACCTGATAAAGGACCCCCAAGTCAAGAGGTCTCCTGAAAGATACTTCAAAGCTGTGCTTTTTCTTGGGTTGGCTGGCTGGTGTCCCTCCTCTGTCCCAGCATCCCTAACCTGCATTGTAACACTATGGCTTCTTCATATGTGTATTTCCACCATCAGGCTGTGAGTTCTGGAAGCCAGGAACCTGGTCTATATTTTCTACCCAGTACTGCCAGCCCAGGATGGTGCCTGCCACGTAGAATTGCTCAATAAATGTTTTTTAAAAATTGGACTTGATATTTGGTCCATGATAAGAGTATGTTGAGTTGGCTTTGTGGGGGCCTGGAATTGGCCACCCCAAGATATGTCTCTTTGGCATGATGATTATTTGAGGCTGGTTACTTTGCAGACAGGAGAGCAACTGAAAAGTAGAATTTACTTGCCCTTTGTTAGGAGACATTTACATTTGTAAGGGAAATCTCCATCTGTAAAGGTGCCTCCCTCTATACCAGGAAGAAGAAAGGGTTTGACTTTATCTCTAGAAACTCTTAATCAATACCAAAGGCAAGGACTGAAATCTGCATTTTGTTTACTGTACTTGTGTGGTAATCTCCCATGACGGACTCCGGCTCCACCCGCAACATCCTCCTTTGTCCATTAGCTGAAGATGATATTTAAGGTGGGAGCTTCAGCCATTTTGGCAAGTTGCTCAGCTTGCCTGAGCCTCTCCCATGTATACATGTTATAAAGCTTTGTTTAATTTTCTCCTGCTATTCTGTCTCATGAGTTTAATTCGTTCTCCAGCCAGGCGAACCCAGAGAGGGTAGAGGAAATGTCTTCCTCCCCTACAGCTCCCCCTGCCCCCAACCAAATCTTGGACAGAACAGGTTTAGGGTGTTGTACAAGCTTGGTTTGAAAAATTAATAGGAAATACTAAGAGAAATTATTGACATTTTTCCAACAGAGAAAGCGTTAGAATAAAACGGGACTATAAAATTCTGGCCTAAAAGTGCCCAGCCTTCCTTTTCTCTTCACCCTGGTCCCTATGGCCAGTTCCATCATCATATGTGTGGGGACCACTTCTACTTCCCTACACCCCAACCCTCAGCAACTCCTCATTGCCTACCAAGACAGGGGTAAAACCTTGGCCTTGTAGTCAAATCTCTCTACATCTCGGCCAGCTCCTCTTTCCAGCATTCTTCTCCACACTCTCTCCTGCATGTTTCAACCACATTTGAGATCTCACCATTCCCTGAATACATTCTAGTGTACCCCACCCCCTCATAGGATGCCTTCTCCCTCCATAGTCTTCCAGCTGCACTTGCTGAAAATTCCAGTCCTTCCTGCACCTTGACTTACCACCTCCACTTCATCTCCCAATTTCCAACCCATGGAAATCCATGTTTTTGTTCTCCTCTTATGCATATTTTTAAAAATCATGTCTGATTTGTGAGTGTTGGTATTTCTGGGTGGAGTTGTAGTGTTCATCTGGTGGAATTAGCCATCAGGTCCCAGGAATGCCTGGATCAAGCTTCTCCTCCTTCCTCTCCCTCATGGGGACTCAGACTGAGGAATCTGTGTGTAAAGAACAATGGCAGAATGAGAATAAAGTGCCATGATTAAATTTGAACCAATGCCCTTGCTCCACGAAGTAGAATCCATTAGGAAAATTAAGTTGGAATAGACAGCTTTGGCTCAAAGTGGGACTCTTACCCTTCCCACCTCCACCTCCAGTGCAGAGAGAGAGATGGAGACAGAGAGGAACGGAGAGGGCCCAAGTGGGCACTTACCAGTGTAGACAGTTAAGGTAGAAACAGCAAGTATAGCCGTGGTGTAAAATAGGAAGGTAGGGAGGGCACCACAAATGGGTGGTGATCTTTCAATGCTCAGCCACCCAGTCCTCTAGCAAAACATGGCCCAATGACTCTCCTGGGATCTACCCAACCATAGACACAACTCCCCCCTTAGAGGGAGTGTGGGGTGGGGTAGAAAGAGAAGCATGGAGAGAGGTGCAGAATTGTTCTATTCCCACTTGGAAACTACTGGAGGACAGGGCTATTGTTTTATACATTTGCAAATTATCTATTTATGATGCCCAATTCCTAGCATGTACATGGTACTCAATAAATTTTGTAGAGGTGAATTTGTGATTCATATTTTAAAACTGGTATTGACAAGTTTGAGTCAGTCAGGGATATAGTATCCAGAATAGGGAGAAGTCTGAGAGAGGTATAATATGAGTGACGATTGCAGGATCTGGGTCATTTCTAGGGGCAGGAGGGGCTTTTTCTATGTTACAGAAACAGGGCTGAACAACGACTAATGATTGCGAGACATTACAAGGACATGATTTAAGGATGTAACAACGTAAGGAAGAGGCTTCCAGCAATGATCCCTTCAACAGAGGAAAGGGCTGCCTTGAGAGGCTGCCTGAGATTACAGCAACACAAAGGAGAGTCTGGAACTGAGTCGGGAATTAGACTGAGAGCTCCCAAATCTGAGTCTATGAAAACTAACTTCATGCGGGATTTGAGAGAGAGATAAGGCAATGATTTAGCCAAGCATTTAAAAACCAGATTTACATTCTCAAAATCCCATCTAAAAAAAAGAAAAAAATCCCATTTCTTTTCTCTTTATCTGCCCTGCAAATAATGTATTTCAAAGTCGTACATGCCTCACATGTTTAATTATGTTGTATTATCATTGGGTCTTTAGAGTCAGATATAATCAATCTCTGGGAATACTGAGTTTTTGAACCATTATGTCCTGAAACCACTTATATGCAGGCTTAAATGGATTAAAATAAAGATACTTCTTCTCTGAAAGTTCAAGGTTATCTATTACTTTGAAGTTTGTAACTGGCTTTATTTATAGGGACGTAGCTGGCATTTGACTGAAAAAACGCTGCACCAGGTTTGACTGTGGGCTTCAGTTAAAGGTCAAATTTTACTTACATTTTTATTTTTTTGCAACACAAGATTTGTTGCAAAATTAACAAATCTGAAACAGTTTAGGGCAAATGATAGTCTGCATAGGTTTAAATATATGACCTAATAAACGCCTCCATCTGAAGCCCAAGAGAAAGCCAGTTATTTGTCATTTTACTACTGGGTAAATGCTATTTTACTACTGTGATGAACTTGTGAATTTAGTCAATTTAATTATAGAGGAAATAACCGCATTTTGTTTCTTGCATATTTGGTGTGATTAAAATTTACTGGAGAAAAGTCATCCACGAAAGGTATTTTAACATTTTTCTGAATGCCTCAATAACATTTGGTGCAAAAAAGAATGGACTAGATTTTGTATCTAATGTTGAGTTATATTTCTTTATCACAAGCTGAGCTAGATTTTGTCAGAATCAGCTTGTTGTAAATCAGCAACTGCTCCCACAGTTCACCAGAATAAAACAAATTATAGAAAGATCGTTTATTAACTTGACCCCTTTTGATTAGTCACCTGCTACAATTTTAACACCTGGATGTGGCAGTCCGTGGGGAGGGCGGCGCAGCTTCAATTTCCTGCTCTCTGGAAAGGATTGATGCAAAGCCAAGTGGGACTCATCTTTTAGCTGCCACATCAAACTCTTGGTTGACATTGGGCCTGGCATTGACTGAGATTCCCAGGTCTTTTTTTTTTCACAGGAATTCTCTCAGATCTCCCCACACTCACAGTTTAAAGTGATTTGGAAGATGTTTGTGTAAAGCCTGACCTTCATGCTTGTGCAAATTAATCTTTTTTTAGTGTTAACTTGACATTCTTGACTCCCAAGATAATTCTAACTCTTCACTGTGTTGTCTATCACTTTATCTCTTCTTCCCAGCTCTGTTTTGTGGGAAAATGGAATAACCATGAAAGTTATTGCTAAAAATGTTGACAAGGATAAAGACAGGCCCCTGGAGCTCTAATTGGAAGCCCCACTAATTGCATTAAAACCGTTGACCGAAAGACTGCAGGAACTTGCTTCTCTGGAGGCACATCCACGTCAGCCTTGTTATTCCCCTCAGCGTCAATCATTTCATCCCATGAAGACCTCATGATGACATCAAAGCCTCTATACATTCCCCTGGCCTCCAGACTCTCTAGCACCAGCATGAAGGAGATTTATGTGACACTATTGTTCTGCTGCTTCTGCAAAGGCTGCTCTTTCTTATTTATTTTTTTTGAGGAAGATTAGTCCTGAGCTAACATCTGCTGCCAATCCTCCTCTTTTTACTGAGGAAGACTGGCCCTGAGCTAACATCCGTGCCCATCTTCCTCTACTTTGTATGTGGGACACCTACCACAGCATGGCATGCCAAGCGGTGCCATGTCCGCACCCTGGATCTGAACTGGTGAACCCCAGGCCGCCAAGAAGTGGAACACGCAAACTTGACCGCCACGCCACCAGGCCAGCCCTGCTCTTATTTTATTTAAAGATATTTTTATTTTTCTCATAAAATATAAGAAGTCGGATTGCTGAATCATATAGTAGTTTTCATTAGTGGCTGCACCAATTTACATTCCCACCATCAGCGCTCAAGGGTTCCCTTTTCTCCACATCCTCACCAACGCTCATCTCTTGTCTTTTTGATGATAGTCATCTAACAGGTGTGAGGTGATATCTCATTGTGGTTTTGATTTGCATTTCCTTGGTGATTAATGGTGTTGAGCATCTTTTCATGTACCTGTTAGCCATTTGTATGTCTTCTTTGGAAAACTATCAATTCAATTCTTCCACCCATTTTTTAATTGGATTTTTTGGTTTTTTTGCTATTGTGTGAGTTTTTTATGTATTTTGGATAATAACTCCTTATCAGATGTATATATTTTCTCTCCTTCTGTAGGTTGCCTTTTCATTTTTTTGATAGTTTCCTTTGCTGTGCAGAAGCAATTTAAGTCCTTGCCTTCTGCATTGATAAGAGTTTCTAGAGATAAGGTCATCCCCCCTTCTTCCTGGTACAGAGAGGAAGACACCTTTACAGATGGAGATTTCCCTTACAAATGTAAATGTCTCTTAACAAAGGGTAAGTAAATTCTACTTTTCAGTTGCTTTCCTGTCTGCAGTTTATTAAAAGTAACCAGCCCCAAACAATCCTCATGCCAAAGAGACGTATCTTGGGGTGGCCAATTCCAGGCCCCCACAGTGTCCACAATCTATTTCTGGTCCATGAGGAGTACAGAAATTGAAAAATTGAAAGTAAACATCAAGTAACTTTCATAGCAGTTTGACATTGCCACAACCTCCAAGTGTGTTTAACTGGACTTATCTCAAGGGGCAGGATGTAGACCAGTTTGGATCTGCGGACCTCAGAACAGTTCTTCAGAATCCTCTGTTGGACTGTTTCCCAGGACTCAAATTCCTCACCTTGATTATCAAACAAACTCCTTTAACTAACCTTCACCCAGACGCTATTTCAGTCGCCAGTCCCAACAATAATCAGAACAGTAGCTGGTAGCCGATCACTCTACAGTTGTACACCTGTAAACTTGAATTTTATTCTCCACCCAAAGAGAATGTACATGGGAGGAATCCATGGCTCTGGAATCTGTTTTTTTCATCAAGAGATATGAATAATTTGGGGCTTGCCCAGTGGCGTAGTGGTTAAGTTCGTGCACTCTGCTTTAATGGCGGAGGGTTCGCAGGTTCAGATCCTGGGCGTGGACCTAGCACTGCTCACCAAGCCATGCTGTGCCAGTGTCCAACATAAATTAGAGGAAGGTTGGCACAGATGTTAGCTCAGGACCCATCTTCCTCACAAAAAGAAAGATATGGGTAATTTAAATTGAACTACAACTTTACTGGATTAATTGATGTCATTGGCTACTGATCAAGGACTGAAGATGCATTTTGAAAAGCCAGCATTATTTACTTGATTTTGGATGGAAGTTAAAAATGAATATTCTGGGGCAGGCCCTGTGGCCCGGTGGTTAAGTGCACACATTCTGCTTTGGTGGCCCAGGGTTTGCCAGTTCAGATCCCAGGTGTGGACATGGCACTGCTTGGCAAAAGTCATGCTGTGGTAGGCATCCCATGTATAAAGTAGAGGAAGATGGGCACGGATGTTAGCTCAGGGCCAATCTTCCTCAGCAAAAAGAGGAGGATTGGCCGCAGTTAGCTCAGGGCTCATCTTCCTCAAAAAAAAAAAAAATTCTGGGCTTGCTGAAATTACTTTAAACTCTCTTCTGCCATTCAATCAACACACCTCTGTGAGGCTGATTTCTTTACCAGAAGTCATGACAATGAAACAGAAAAGTTTAGACTCCCATTATCCTCTGTGAGTAGTGTTGCCATCAATCCAAACTAAGATAAATTAATAAGCAAGAAGCCGTCTCATTTGTCACATTAAAAATTTTAAATATTGACATACATGGTTTTTGTTCAAACTGTGTGCAGAAGTATGTAATATGGGGAATCACTATCTGACCCATAACTCACTGATGAGCTATGATTGTGGAATGACAAAAAGTTATGGATGTAAAATAATAATTCTCCATATTCACCACTTATCTGTACACATTTAATGAAAAATATGTACGGTTTTTTGTTTGTTTGATTGGTTTTGGTTTTGTTTTTTTTTTGAGGAAGATTAGCCCTGAGCTAACATCTGCCACCAATCCTCCTTTTTTTTTTTTTGCTGAGGAAGACTGGCCCTGAGCTAACATCCGTGCCCATCTTCCTCTCCGTTGTATGTGGGATGTCTGCCACAGCAGGGCTTGATAAGTGGTACCATGTCCACACCTGGGATCCAAACCGGCAAACCCTGGGCCGCCAAAGCAGAACATGTGAACTTAACCGATCTGCTACCGGCTGGCCCAAAAATGTGTATGTTTTAAAAAATTCTTTTTTCTTTCCATATAGTATGTTTGTTCTGATTATATTTATTGAAATATAATGTTGCGTGTGTTGAGTCCAATGAAAAATTTAGATTTATAGATTGTATATCTGATTTTTTATCATTTAATTTCTTGGAAATTCACTTTTATTGTATTTTATAAAAATATTGATATACAATAAACTGGAAATTAAAAAAAAAAGGAAAGCAGTCATCTCTCCCAGGTGGATGAGAAGCCACATGAGTGTAAAACTGCAGGAGCCACCATCGGCCCCACAAAGACCCACCTTTCAGCATCTTGTCTCAGCTGTTCTCCCACTTACACTTTTTGCTGGAGTATTTTAAAGCAAATCCCAGATATCATGTGATTTTACATGAAAATACTTCAAGAAGTATCTTTAAAAGGAATGACTTAAAAATTTCTAACCATAATATCATCACATTCAACAAAATAAATAATTCCTAATAGTTTCTAATACCTGTTTTAGGTTCCCTTTTCCCTGATTATCTCAAAAACGTATTTTTTCAGTTGTTTTGTTCAAATCAGGATGCACATAAGCATTTGGTTGTGATGTCTCAAGTCTCCTTTGATCTAACTGTTCCCTCCTCTCCTTTTTTTTAAACTGTATGTTTGTTGAAGAAATTAAGTCATTTGTCTGGCAGAATTTTGCACATTTTTGGACTTGGCTTATTGCTTCCTGGGACTGTCTGATAATCTGTTCCTCTGTCACTGATAGTTCCTTTTCCTAGAAGATAGAGTCAAAGGCTTGACTAGATTCAGACTTTTGTGCTTTGTTTTGTTTTCCCAAAATTACTTCCTAGGTGGTGCTTTGCGCTTCTTGTTGCATCACCCATGGCGCATACATCTGGTTGCCCACTTTCAGAGATGCTCACTAACATTGATTGGTGGGTTTAGTTTTTCACCCTGATCTATTCATTGTAATATCCTCCATTGACTTTTACTCAATGGTTAGCAGCCGTTAATTATTACTATGTGTACCTAGATCTATTTTTCATTGGGGATTTGCAAAATGGTGATTTTCTAATTATCTCATTGCTTCTTCCTTTATTAGCTTTAATGGCTTTCTACAGAAAGAAACACTCCTTTATTTGGTTATCTTGAAATAGAGTCTGTAGAAGAAAGCAGGATAAATGCTTGATTCTTTCCCTTCTTTTATCAGTTTTCAGAATAACAAATTTGTGCCTTAGGAACCACCCAAGGCAGTCAATTAATTTTGTTTTGTATTTTTTTTTTTTAGAGTATCAGTATGATCTCATAGATTTTAATATATTTGATGTGTTTCAAACATTGTTATCATTATTCAAATGGTCCCATCTTTGGGCAACGGGAGTCCCTTCAAGTGACTCTTGGGTTATTTTTTTGTCATCACTCTACTTTGAGATCCTCTTATTTTTAGGCATGGCAAGATGTCCCAGGCTCGTCTGATACAGTTTTGGCCCCAGACCTGGAGTCAGCGATTTCTCTAAGGCATCCTGGTTCCTTGCAGCGGGAGTTGGCATTTAGGGGCCACAGTCTGTGTTCCCCCTGTCTGCTTTCTCTCAACCCTTTTCTCAGGGACTAAAAGAACTCACCAGGGACTGAAAATGCTAGAGTCTGGGGTTAAGGCTGTTGCTTTGTTTTGAGAGTCCAGCATACGTGTTATCCTCAGGGGACCCAGGAGGAGATAGAGACTGGGACTCCTGAACCAATGCCAGAAAATGACAAGTACTATCCCCCATAACATCTTTCATTCATTCACTCACTCATTCATTCATTTAAAAAATACTAAATGAGTGCCTATTTTATCTGTTGTTTCAAGCCCCAGGGGTGCAGCAATGAACACAGACCTGCTGTCACGGAGGTGACATTCTAGTGAGGGGAAGAAGACAATAGACACACATGTGATGGAGTGTGGTATCTGCTTTTCCACACAGGGTAGTCTGATAAACACTGAAGCAGAGACGAGACGGAGGTGAGGAAGGATGCCAGGCAGGAGTCTGGGGGCAAAGTGTTGGGGCAAAGGCAACGGCCAGTCAAGAGCTCTGAGTGGGGAGTGTGCTCACCAGGATTCCTAACAGCGCATCGCTGACAAGGTCTTTGCTATCCAAGGTTTCAACGTTTCTTATCAGTTGCAAAATATTTTCTCATAATAAAATTTTAAAGTTTACAGCTTTCCTTTTAATAGTGATCTTTTATATGGTGACATTTATGCCATACCTTCAGGACATCTTGCAAGATATACCATCTTCTGCCCCCGACCCCCACACTCACATTCTTAAAAAAAAACTTTTCTAATTCCAGAAGTCATAGGTGTTTATTGCAGAACACATGGAAAGCGCAAAAAAGAACACAGAACAAAATAAAATTAAAACAAAACGGAGGTCATTCGTTATCCCCCTCACTCAGAATTAACCTCTGTAGTATGGCAGTTGGTGTCCTTTTGTTCTCTTACAAAAATGCTGTCCAGCTGTGAGTTCCGGACCCTGCCGTTCCACTTTCAGACATGGTCTTTGGTAGCGGTAGAGATGTCTAGCTTTTATCTGCTCAATACTTCTTTGCCAAAGCAGAAGTTTCTGGCTAAGCAACGGCTTACAACCGCTGACTCAAAGTGTCCCTTCAGACCTAGGGGGCACTCCCAGTGTGTCCTGCACCCCCATCTTGCCGTCTCCGGGGGACATGCCCACTGGGTCCTGCCGTTTCTGCATCACCAACCAGTTCTTGCTTCCCGGTCAAATAGAAGTGACAAGGAGAATCTGTCCTCACCTTCACTATTTCGCTTTCCCACTGAGAGAGACCACGGTGGAGGGGGGTGGGGCACAGGGGAGAGGAGGCAAACAACATTTCAAAGATAACAGTGGAGCAAGAATTTAACCAACTCTTCTTAAAAGAAAAGAATTTATTTTAGTATAAATGGCGTTTTCATTGACTGGATTTGCTTTCATCACCCGAGGCTGTGCATGGCTCTGTCACAGAGGATCTGTTCGTTTGGTGAGTCTCGTCACCAGCTACCTGAACACTCGTATGTGTGAGAGATTCTGAATAAATTTAGACGTGTGGAAAAAACAAAGACCACCCAAGTGAGAGAAACGGGTACCAGGGGTTAGGATTTCAACAGCTCTTTCTTGGGGAAACAATTCAACAATTCAGTACAACAACCTTGTATTCAAACAAATACAACAGCTACCTTGACGCTCACGGAAAGAGTATTTGGGAGAGGTGGCCTTGCACAGTGGTTAGGAAAGGGGTTCTGGCGCCCGCGTGTTCCGATTCAAACCCTGGCCTTGCCTCTTCTTAGCTGTGTGATATTGGGAGATTGTAGGCAGCGTGTGCCTTAGTTTCTGCATCTGTGAAATGGAGATGATGCTGAGGAAAGTACTGGCCTCAGCGGGGTTCTGAGAGGATCCTGAGAGTGAGCCCACGCGCAGCACTCAGCACGGTGCCGGCACGGACCAGGTGTCCAACCCACGTTGGCCGTGTTGATTCACCCGAATTCTTCATGGGGATCAACCTCCTTAATCTTCAAAACAACCAGTTAAATGCATCCTATGGTCACACCCATTTTGCAGAGGGTTTTTTCTTTCTTTCTTTTTTTTTTTAGAGATAGACATTTCCTTTATTGCTTCATTCTACTGTGTAATTTTTTTTTTTAATTTTTCCATTTTCTCCCAAAGCGCCCCGGTACATAGTTGTGTATTTTTAGTTGTGGGTCCTTCTAGTTGTGGCATGTGGGGTGGCGCCTCAACATGGCTTGATGAGTGGTGCCATGTCTGCGCCCAGGATTCGAACTCACAAAACCCTGGGCTGCCGAGGTGGAGTGCACGAACTTAACCACTCGACCATGGGGCCGGCCCCTGCAGAGGGTTTAAGTAAGGCACAGACAGTTAATAACTAGGCCAAGGTGGTCACGTGCTGGAAAGTGGCACAGGTGGGACCCTAACCCAGGTGGTCCTAGCTCAGAGCCTGTACCTCCCTATAATGCCTGATCTCATGACCCACTGCCTAATCTACCTGGCTTCCTTGCCAGACCCCAGGAGACTGTTTCTTTCGAATGCTTTTTCTCCCTCTTATCTTAGATTCAGATATGGATATGGCTCTAAGCCTCCTCAGTCCTGGGGCTGTGGCCCCATGTCCTGTCCTCTTCACTCCAACTGCAGAGCTTGGGTCTCTACCATGAGCCTCTTGGACCCTTCCTGCCTTTGTTCAGTTACAAAATGTGTCTCTACGCAGAGGGTTGTCCTCACAGGCCACCAGCCCTCTCTCCATCTTTCCCCTTCTCCCTTGTTTTGTCCCCTTTTTAAGAAAAACTCAGCCCCAAGGCTGGTTACTTCATACTTTATTTGTATCTATAAGAGATGGCCCCTTTCACAGTATTCTCATGCCAGGTCCCATGGGCATGAGCAAGAGAACCACACAGGAACAGAGCGGTGGCAATGGCTGGCCAAAGAAGGAAGGGGTGTGGCTTGGCCTCGGGTTCATTTTGGAGGAATTTATCCAGAGACCGTTTGGGGCAGGGACTGGGAATACATGAGGAAGGAGTTCCCAGTCTGCTCTTGTGGTCTAGTAAGGGGGGCAGATGCATAGCAAATTCCAGGGGGCAATGCAAAGTCCCACAGTGGAGGGCATGTGGAGATCAGGGAAGGCTTCCTGGAGGAGGAGACCCTGAGCTGAGTCAGACCCAAGTTTGAATGGAGACTTTATTGCTCTCTAACTGTGCAACATTGTCAGCTTCTCTGGCCTTCTCTCCTCACTGGCTGAATGGGGCTGTTGTGAAAATGAAACGTGAAATGTGCACCGTATGTGACACAAAGTTCATCCTAACATTGTACTCACTATTAATAACAATGGTTGCTTCCTAATAACCTGCCCTCTTCATGTTATATTTACAGGTTATATTCACTTCCAGTAACAAATCCCAGCCTCCATGCAAATCCAGCTCTTTAAAAATACGATTCTGTATAGAAGAAAAAGGTTTTTAACAAGGTCTTATAAATGGATTTCGCTGCAGACCATTTCATGCAGCTCTCTCACTTCCCCAACTTCCCTCCTGAGTCTGCCACGAGCCCCATTACACCTTTGCGGATTTGCAGAACCAGAATCAGACTTTCCATCCCCAATGCTGACTTCCTCCTTGAGCGATAGCAACAAGGATGTTTCCTCCACCTTTAACACATTACCAGGGATGTGTAATCACAACTGTGCTGGGACATTCTCGGCTCCCTGGAATCACATCCTAGCTATGATTCTTTTATAATATTGTTGTTATTTCTCCACAGGGTACAACTGAGCGAAGCCAAGTTGCTGAGACGAATGGGATAAGCATGTCATTGCATTAAACGGACATTTCCCCCTGTGGCCTTTAATAATTTATGCCTTAAAGAAGACAGGTAGAGGTCCAGCGAACAAGTTAAAAATGCCAGATCTCACAGATGAGAAGTATGGTTCTTATTAAAGTGTCTGCTTGCTACCTTGACAGTTTCTAAGAAGCAAATATTTCTACTGCTCCAGATATAAGGAAACAAAGTTACGTAGCCAGGGGAAATCCACTTTGAAAAACAAATGAATCCATGAGACTCCCCCATGATGACACAGCTCTCGGTGCAGAATTGGATGATAAAGTGGAGTGCCTGCAGGAAAAATGCAATTCTTATTAAATAAGGGAACTGGAACCTTCTTGATCTCAGTTTTGGCCTGTGGTCCACATATTTCACCCCCGTTTATCAATGAGGAGATTTATTGGACTAAGTACGAGGCATTCCCTCACCAAGGACAGAACTTCACTGAGGAGGAGTTCTCTGATAAGTCGGGCCCAGATGAAAGCTCGGCAGGACTGCCACTGCTCTCTCCCTGAAGTCCTCTAAACGACAGTAAAGGGACAAAACAATAACAACAATAAGAGGCATAAGCCCCCAAAAGTAAAGAGGCTAGGCCAAGAAACCACAGCAGAGAGAGAAGGCAACAAAAATTTGGAAATCAGATCTCTGAGTGGTCACTGACCTAGCAAACCAGAGGAAGCTGAGGACTGGCAGGGAGGCAAGCTGAGAAGGCAGCCATGTGAGCCCAGAGCTGGGCAGGCACCAGAGGCATCAGGGGGCTGAAAACACAGGCGCGGCTTGGACCTGTTGAAAAACAAAAACTCAATCCATACATTTAAAGATCTTGTGGGCTTTATTCAGCAATTCATGACTTGGACAGCATTCCATCTAGCAAGTAGAAAGGAGCTCTCAGGAGCTGTACAAAACAGAAGGTTTTTATAAGCAGAAAGAGGGTAGGACAAAGGAGGTAAAGAGTGGATTATTTCAGGCAAGGTCACCCTCCCTTAGGGGAAGGCAGGGGGTCTTATCAGCAGGTTCCCTCACTAGTGTTGATCAGGAAATTCCAGACTGATTGGCTTAAAATTCCACTCCTGGGAGAGGCTGAAACTGCAATTAGGTTAGGCATTAAGTCTTGGTGGGGCTTAGCATAAGTGACTCCATTTTGTACCTGTAGCTTCTTTTTAACAGACCTGAGAAAGAAAAAATAGCGCTTGAGAGCTGAGAGCTAGCCTAGGCTGTGAGATTCGCTTGTTGAACAAAGACAGTTTTATACAACACCGACATCAGACAAGGACGCTCTGTGACACAAGAGATGAAGATAACAAGACCATTCCACGACCATGGCTGAGCATCAAGAAAAACAAGAACACTGCCCGGACCTGAGGAATGGCCCAGACACTCCCTTTTCTGGTGCATACAAGTGACTGAGGCTTCTTTACTGATTACAGAGTTCACCCCACTTCATTCCTCCCTACTCCTCATGAGATTTATTGTCATCAGAGGATTACTCCTCATTTCCAGACAGCACCTAATCCAGAGAAAACCATCACTTCCTTAACCCCTCCTCCAAATCACCTAACTCAAGTCCAAATCCTATTCTAAGTTCTTCCTAACACTCTTCCAGGTGATGTCAACCTCTTAGTCTCAAGTCCTGTGCCCTTGCGCAGTAAGCCAATCACCAAGACGCTGGTGCTTGGAGATGGAGAAAGTTTTATTAGAATTGGCCAAAATGGGAAGGCAGGAGGATAGGTTCTCTCAAATAGGGCTTAATAAGAGAAAAACGCAGGGGTTTTTTATAGAGCTAAGTGGCTTGGCAGGAGTGATGCGGGGTCAGTGAGCTGAGGAGTCGAAAGAAAGATTTCTTGGACTCTCAAGGTCTGGCAGTAGTGCTCTTTTATTTAGAGAATAGTGTGGAATAGCATGGGGACAGGACCCATGGGCAGTCAGAGCTGCTGCTGCCACTGCTGGCATTGGGACAGGACCCATGGGCAGTCAGAGCTGCTGCTGCCGCTGCAAACATGGGTGGAGAGTTCGGCTAAATTTAAGGCATAGGTATGTGAGTTATGTCTTTACAAGATAAAGGAAAGAATATGCAAAAAAAGTTGTTAAAATGATATCAGTGCCGGTAGGTTCTGGTTATTGGGTGGTCCCATAACTTTTAGATAAGAATCAAACCGGATTAAGTAAATGGCAGAAGCCACTGCTTCAATATTACCTTCAGCTAAAGACAAAGGAGGATGTTGGGGGTGGGGGAGTCAGTTATGTGAGGTTGCCAGACAGTAAACAACTTAAGTCCTTGCCTTCCCCATTAAGAGTTTCCAGAGATAAGGCCATCCCCCCTTCCTCCTGGTGCAGAGAGGGAGACACCCCCACAGATGGAGACTTCCTTTACAAATGTAAACGTCTCTCATCAAAGGGCAAGCAAATTCAAGTCCTCAGAGCCTCCTTCTCATCTGCAGTTTTAAAAGTAACCAGCCTAAAATCCTCATCAGGAGGAGTTTTGTTTTTTTGTTTGTTTGAGGAAGATTAGCCCTGAGCTAACATCTGCTGCCAATGCTCCTCTTTTTGCTGAGGAAGACTGGCCCTGAGCTAACATCCGTGCCCATTTTCCTCCACTTTTTACATGGGATGCCTACCATGGCATGGCTTGCCAAGTGGTACCATGTCCACACTGGATCCGAACCACCGAACCCTGGGCCACCCAATCAGAACGTGCACTTAACTGCTGTGCCACCAGGCTGGCCCTAAGGCAGGAGGAATTTTGGAGAAACAAAGGCGTAATCCATGTTTCTTTCACTCCAGATAAGCCCTTGGGCAATGTGTCGTCTGGGCATCAAGGGCAGCTGGGGGCTGGTTATCTGATGATCATGACTTCTTAGAAGGCATTCTTTTTCTTCCGTAAAACAAGCTCATAAATCCTTGCGACCTTGAGTCACCCCTCAGGTTAAACAGGAAAACAGCAAATTGACAAGATTAACTTCTTTTCATCTGTGTCTGTGTTGGGAACAAGGTAATCATGTTCTTATTGAATATTTCCGGGAACCGTCAGGTACCCAGCTTCACAGAGACACGCACAGCTCTTCATGTCAGCCTCTCACTGCAACAAGACAATAAACCCAACTTTGCGTGACTACAGCTGTGCTCCTGGTGGTCTTTGACTGATGAACATCAACAGGCCCGACCACACCTCCTGCCCCAGTTCAGGCAGCCAGGGGTGTTAGGGTCCCTGGAGAGATTGGGTCCTGGGGACTGAGGCCCCAGGCTCTGCTGAGGAAGGAGTGTGCTCTCCAAAACAGGGGCATTAGATGAATGATGACATCACAGTGGGACTCCCAACGCCATCCCTGACCTGGCTCTCAGAAAAGACAAGGCAACAAAAAACCCAGAATCTCACGGGAAACGGAGACAATGGCAAGAAATGAATGCCAAAGCTGAAGCATATTCTTCAGCAAATGAATTACAAGAAAAAATAAGAGTTGGAAGGGAAGTTATACATTAAAAGAGACTTAGGAGCTTTATCAACCAGTAGCAAAGTGTGGCTCTTACCTGGATTCTGACTAAAACACACCATAGAAATAAAACCATTTATGAAATAATCAGGGAAAGATAAATATTGACTGCGTGTTTGATGATCTGAGGAAATTGTCGTCAAAACTTTTTAGATACGATCATTGTGTTGTGGTTATAGTCACATAAAAAATTCCTTATCTTTCAGAGATACCTATGGGAATATTTATAGGTGAAATACTTTGAATTCTGGAATTTGCTTCAAAATAATCCTTTTGGGGGGGTGGGGCAAATATGAACTAGGATGGGCAGAAATGGAATTGTCAAGGCTAGGTGGGAGGTATATAGAAGTTTGTCATTCTATTAGCTCTACTTTTGCTTACATTTGAAAATTTCCACAATAGAAAACGAGAAAAAACAAAACCAAAAACTCCTAAAGTAGAAGCTTCTGTAACCTTGCAAAAAAAAATGCCCCAGCTTACTCAGACCTGCCCTAGGCTCCAAGCCAGGGAGATGTCAGGACGGTCAGTCCTCAAAGTCTACAGACACAGAAAGAAAGCTTTAGAAAGTTCTTTGAAATGGTATAAACCTTATCAAGGATCATAAAGCAGGGAAGTGAGAGGATAGCCCTAAGCACAGTGATACCTTGCTGTCTCTCCTCCTCCCAGCTTCTTCTTCCTCCACCCTTCAGTGGGTCCATGGTATCTGTGGACAAGGACCCTTCCATACCCCAGGAAGCACCTCACTGGGCAGCTTGGCTGGGGGATTCTAGAAGGCAAAATGCAGGCAGCGTCTGTAGGGTCAGATTGGCCCTGAATGAGGGCGGAAAGGTAGGTTGCCTTTGACACAAGGGAAGGGATGGAAATGCCCTTCATTGACCCAGGTGACAAAGGGGAGGTGGGCATCTGGAATGAGCGGAGGACTCTGTTTGTGGCGCCTGAGTTGTTGCCAGAGTGGAGGTTGGGGCGGGATTTGACTCCCAGAGGCAGAGAGCTGGAACTTTGGTGTTTTCCTGAGGGATGTTGCTTAAGAGGCTGTGACTTCTAAAAATTCCCTCTGCAATGTTAATCTTGGCGGAAGAAATCCTTCATCTTAGGCTGAGGAAAGTTTACTCTGAGATCCAGTGGCAGCTTTGAAACAGTGTTCTTTTTTCTTTACTGGGGAAATTTCCAAGTGCTCTCCTGCTTTTGAGCAATGTGTCCAGCTTTTTACATTTTTATGAGACTTGTTGCTTTCAGCCTCTTTGAAGTACCATGAAAAAAATATTTTTCCATCTGAGTAATAGAAAGTACTTTCATTACATGTAAGGGTTTTCACCAAGTGTGTGGAACTGTGAATTCATTAAATGCTGGCTAGATGGAAGTTTGTGGCTAATGAAGAGCTGTTTTCTAAAAATAGACAATTATCAATGCAATTGATTCACCCTGGAAAGGACCCATCCAAACAGTCCTGGAAAATAGGCACAGGCCAGAGCCATGTCACCTGACTGTTTTGGAGCACTAGACCCCTTCAAGTATCTAATGGAAGATATGAACGCCTCAGAAAAGTGCACAGAATGCACGTGCCCACACATCTTGCATATAATTTTAGAGGGTTCACAAACCCAAGGAGAGCGCCTGTGCAAGAACAACAAAAAGCTCAGAGGAAGCGATGGATCATTTACATTATAAAAGGATGCTTTGCTCTGAAAAAGGATTTGCTCTGGCCTCCAAAATGCCTCCTGGTATATTCCATTTGGTTTATTTGTTTTGCAAATATTCCATTTCTATGAGACTTTACAAGCTAAGACACTGTGTAATCAGTTCAAGCCTACTCCCTACACAGATCCATTAATGAAACAACAAATTCCTTTGGCAAATATTTATTGTACCCCTTCTCTGTGCCAGGCCCATGGACAGTGGAATAGATGCAGTTTCTGTCTCTTGGATCGAGAGGTTGGCTGAATAAGAGAGCAGGTCTGGGTTGTTCCTAGCTGTGTCTCCAGCACCTAGGACAGCTCTCAGGACTAGCAATGGGATCAACGTATGAAGTAATGAGAAGTTAAATACAAAGTGCTATCAAGAAAACTGAATGGTGTAATGATGGCTAAAGGGTAGGGGTGGAGGCAAGAAATCTCCATGGAAGGAGGCAGGCAGGGATCGGCCAAGTTGTCCCCAGGAAGGAGAGATTGAAGCTGAGCCTGGAAGGATGAGACCTGAGCAAGACCATTTCAGAAGGAAAGACCAGCATGTCCAAAAACCCCAAGTCAGGAGAGGTGTGCCACGGCAAGGACACATGATGAGCCTGGAGCATGGGAAGAAACCAGACACAGGGCCTTCTAGGCCAGAGTAAAGAGCTACTTTAATTCTAGATGCTGTGGGAAGCAATGGGAAGGTTTAAACCGTAGAGTGATATGATTTGATCTATATTTTCAGAAAATCACTCTGGCTACTGTGTCAAGAATAAACCATTGGGAGTAGAGGACAAAGGTGGTAGCTGGAGGCCAGTTGTCTAGACAAGAGATGATAGTGGCTGTTTGCCTGGGGGGACGGGTGTATGACTTGGGGATGGCAAGGAATGGCTGGAGATAAGTGACTCCTGGAAGGAGAGTCAACCGGATGTGGTGATAAATTGGCTGTGGACAGAGGAGACTCACAGACGGCCCCCTGACTCCTGGCTGGGAGGATGTTGTTGTTATTCACAGAGATGAGGAAAACAGGAGAATGGGTTTTGAGGGAAGAAATCACGAGCTCAGAGTTGGATGTGTTGGGTTTGAGGAGTTGATTGGACATCCAAGTGGAGATGTGAAGGAGGCGGTGCTAAAGGAGGAGGAGTCTGGGGATGGAGTATGAATGGGAGCTGTCACAGCATAGGGGGCATTAAAACCTAGAGAGGTTAGTGGATGCAGAGAGATGAAGTGGCCCTGGGCAAGCTGGCACAGGAGACGGAGCAGGAGGGAGAGCCGTGGGGGAGGCAGGACTCTGACTGTCCCATGTGCCTTCTCCATCGCCTCTCACAGTTGCTAGCAAGACCCCTCTGTGCTTCAGCCAGGCTGCTGGCGCCCCTGAGGCTGGAATGTGCCATTTCTACTAGAGTCTCTGCGCTTGGGCTCTGCTTCTCCTGCCTAGAATGCCTTCCCTAATCTTCTAGAGTTTTCTTAACTCTGCCCACGCTTTAAAACTCAGCTCACTCTGCCCTGGCATCAGCCTGGGGCAGGATCCCAGCCCCACCTCTGCTCTGCTCTGTGCTGAAAGCCGTGGGCAACCAGCTTCTGGCCCTGCACATTTTCCAGACAGGGATTGCACATCCATCCATGGTGCCCCCCAAATCTCAGAGAACATGAGTCAGGCTCTTCAAGTGCCCTGCTGAAGCCCCACTCAGTCCTTCAGGTGAAGGGACACCTCTCATCCCAACTCTTAGTCCTTCTGTGCTCTGATGAGGGTGACGGTGGAATGGTCACAGGGATTTGGACAAGTCCTGCATCATCAGCTTGCATCCCACTCGGGAATACGGCAGCTTGTAAATTGGATGCCTCTGCCCTAACTGCCTTTTAAATATCCCATTGCATGTGTACTTATGGCCCTTTGTTTCTAAAGGCATGAAGGATTGGAGGTTGTGGTGGTCTTCACCTGGGCCCTGAAGCAGGGGCAGGATTTAGAAGGAGAGGAAGGAGGAGGTGAGAGCAACAGCAGAGGACAGGAGGCCATGGAGCAGAAAGCTCAGGGAATTGGCATCTGGACAATTTCAATGATTCTCTTTTTGACAAAAAGGGTGTTTTGCCTTGGTCATGTCAGAATGGGCAAATATTCCGCTTTTTTAGCCAATTAACATATGCAAAGATGTTCTTTACTCTCCCTCTCTTGGAGCCTCATTCTAAGCCTAGTGATTGGATTTCAGGGTAGCGTGGGGCACTGAGAGCCAAAGAGGGGAGTTGGTGACTCCATACAGGCAGTAGGGAGCCAGTGTGGGTCACAGAGAGGAGGAGGGACATCATAAAAGCCCCAACAGGTGAAGATCTGGCAGATTGAGAAGGGACTGGAGGCTGAGAAATCAGTGAGATGCTGCTCCCACTGTTCAGATGGGAGGCCAAAACCTTGAGATGTCCTCAGGATCAGAGGACCTGCTGGGCCTGAGGCCCTGGATGTCTCCCAGGAGCGGTGGGTACAGGGCGGAAGGAGGGCATGGGGTAGAGGTCCCTTCCCCTAGAGAGAGAGGGAGTGCGCAGGAACCTGAGAAGACCCTCTCAGCAGCCTCACTCAGCTGCTTCCGTTGGCTGCTTTGGGGTGCATCAAGAGAAATATCGCAGGGGACTTTGACTCTGGCCAAACCACCTCTGGAATGCTGAGAGCTGTCCTTCTAGGAGGAGTCTGCTTGATGCTGTCCTGCCCGGGCCCACAAACAAGACAGAGAGAAGGCCCATGGTTATTCTGGGTTGTGCCAGTTGTTATTAGCGGTGTGCCGGTACATGGTTAGCAATCGGCTCTTTGAACAAAGGGGAGACTGGCTTGTAAATGCTCCCACCTGAGCCAATTTTAAGCCACCAGCATAACCTTACTGAACATCATTACATAGTCCTTCCGCCATGGGTGTGAGTGACCTCAGGGACATAGACAGTAATAAAACAGTAACGAAGTAATGAGTTTTGAGCATTTTTTACCTTCATGTTTAATACAATTTGTTCACCTGTAAGTTTACATAATTTAATTTTTAATAATGACTGTTATAAAATTCCTGAAAATTTAATAATCAGTTCTTGAGAGGCGGTCCGAGCCAGTTCCAGCCCATCCCTGGCTGATGCTGAGGATGGGTTCTGGCTCTCAGTACAGGGGCCCCTTTCCGCAGACCTCCTGCAGGACACTGCAGCTCCGCAGTGCTGGGAGGCCTTCTTCCTCCCAGGGGAGCTGCGGAGGGCAGGAGACCCAACTGGCCGACTTCTAAGAAAAGCTCGGAGCTGGACCAGCTGGCCAGCCTGTAAGATGAGCAACTTTCCTGTAACCCAGGTCCAGGAACTGTCTGATTTTTAACCAAAAAGAACAAAAAACTAATTTAAAACTTGCATTTGTAAGTGTCATTTGAGCAGGAATGGATAAGACAACGTATCAGTGTGAAAATTAAGCACACACCACCCTATTCATCAGCACTTTCAAGACTGTATTATCATGAGTTCAGAAAAAGAGAAAGAACCTAATTAAATGCAAATATGCCATAAAACTGACTAACAGCAATGCATCTTCAAAATGCTCTCAGCCCTTCTTTCAGCAGGCTCTGCTCGTAATGGTGTTGTTATCTTTTCAACTTAGAGAATAATCTCTTTGAGAAGTCCTGAGCCGCTTGGAGTGCAGCTGGGGTGGTCACCTGGGGTCGGTGGGGGGATCGGGGGCTTCTTCTGGGGCGAAATCAGCACATGTGCCCCTGTGCATGCTGGGACTGGCCGAGTGGAGCAGAAGTCCGGGCGTGGCATCCAGAGGGCAGGGCTTTGGGCTGAGGGCCTTCTGCCTGGAGCTTTCCTCCCTGGTCCTCCTGCTTACAGTGCTCCAGAGGAGCTGAGCTTATCTCTGCGCTCCAGGGAGCCGGAGGGTGTGTGCCCTGGCTCTAGGACTGAATGGGGCCCTCCTCAAAAGATGGAAGCACAGCCCCTGACTCAGAGGACGTGACCTGTCAGTGCTGCCCCCGAACCTCCTGCTTTACGCAGGAAGGAGGGGGGAGGTGACGGACCCTCACTGAGCCCCCGTGACGTGCCAGGTGCCAACCTCATCCTCACAACAGCCCTGTGGAGGAGACGCTATTGCCCTGAGTTGACAAAGAGGCTGGGAAGAGGGGGCGTGGGGCAGTGGGTGGCCATTGACATCAGGGCTCTGTCGGAGGCAAACTGATCCCAGCCCCCAGCCTGTGTGTGGAGGGGACTGGGCACCAGGCAGCTGGAGCAGAGTTGGTGGTGAGCCTGACCTGGTGCTGGGTGAAGCCATCTGCTTCTCAGAAGCAGCAGGGCCTCTGTCCCCACCAAGGCCTGGGTTCCCCTGGGAGTAGCCAGGCCACCTAAGGTGTGTCCAAAGGCCACAGGTACCCTTGCACTTGTGCCCTTGACTAAGAGGAGACCGTGTACTTGAAAGTCCCCCGAACCCACAGGACGATCTGAGACCCACCTGGTTCAAGGTGGACTCTGTCAGGGAGCAGCAGGCAAAGCCCAGCCAGCACGGCTCAGCTCAGCTCTGTCTCTGCACCGGGGGCACCTCTGGGTTGGGCTGTTGTCTGGGCACCAGGAGCAGGGCCCAGCCCAAGTAGGCAAGCAGTAAAAATGTGTTGAGTTTTTGGAAACTGCTATACAGGTATGTAATATGTGTAGGTGCAGAATTTCTAGATATTAAAATGTTTGATATAAAATTAACTTTTATGTAGCTCTTTTTAATTCTATGTACGTGGAGTCATTCAGAGTTTGGTTGGAAGGACCCTATGCTAAGGTGGGTCATTCTCCTCATGTCTTTCTCCACTGCCTCCTCAAAGAACCCCTCCCCCCAGGACTCGCAAGTGGAGGCCCTACCTTGGGAGGAAGAAATGTGGGATTGTGAAAACCTCCACTCCCTTCTTCTGTCTCTGTTTTGGGGACACCATGAGGATGGGCACACTTTGGGTCTGGGATTGCTGTCTGCCTGGAAGAAGGAGCTGGAGCCGGGGGCTAATGATGGGACTGAAGGAGGCGTTGGGGGCTGAACCAGAGTGAACCGGTTCAGGCAGGGGCAGCATCCATGCAGCTCATCTCTTGGGAATCCAGCCAGGCAGGGACAGCCTTCAGACGGCTGACTCTGCTGAGGAGAGGGGCCCCCACCTTTGGGAGCACGAGGGGATCCTAACAAAGATGCATGAGACAAACTGTCATCTGGGGAGAGATCACCATGTCCCAGACACATGCTCTATCTTATGCGATCTTCCCTCAGACTATCTCTGTTTACAGATGACATGATCTTGAACAGAGAAAATCCTCAGGAGGGGCCGGCCCAGTGGTGCAGCAGTTAAGTTCACATGTTCCACTTCAGTGGCCTGGGGTTTGCCGGTTTGGATCCCGAGTGTGGACATGGCACCCTTGGCAAGCCATGTTGTGGTAGACGTCCCACACATAAAGTGGAGGAAGATGGGCACAGATGTTAGCTCAGGGCCAGGCTCCCTCAGCAAAAAAAAAGAGGAGGACTGGCAGTAGTTAGCTCAGGACTAATCTTCCTCAAAAAAAAAAAAAAAAAGAAAGAAAGAAAGAAAAGAAAGAAAATTCCATTTATAATAGCATGAAAAAATAAATCAGGAATAAATTTAAAGAAGCTCAGGCCTTGAACACTGAAAACTATAAAACATTTTTGAAAAAAATTAAAGAAGACCTAAATAAATGAAGACAAACCATGTTTATGAGTTGGAAGAGTTAGTATTTTTAAGGTGGCAACACTCCCTAATTAATCTACGGCTTCAGCACAATCCCTGTGAAATCCCAAGTGCCTTTTTGGCTGAAATTGACAATCTGATCTTAAAATTCATATGGAAATGCCAAGGACCCAGAACAGCCAAAACAACCTTGAAAAAGAAGAACGAAGTTGGAGGACACACACTTGCTCATTTCAAATTTACTACAAAGCTACAATGTCAAGAAAGTGTGGTACTGGCATAAGGATAGACATACAGACCAATGAAATAGATTTGAGAGTCCAGAAGTAAACACTCATATTTATAGTCAATTGATTTTCAACAAGGGTGCCAAGAAAATTAAATAGGGAAAGAACGGTTTTCTTAGTAAATGGTACTGAGACAATTGGATATTCACAAGCAAATATCCCTTCCTCGCACCATATATAAAAATTAACTCAGGGCCCGACTCCATGGCCCAGTGATTAAGTTTGCACCCCCCGCTTTGGTGGCCCAGGGTTTCGCCTGTTCGGATCCTGGGAGCCGACATGGCACTGCTCATCAAGCCATGCTCAGGTGGCATCCCACATACCACAGCTAGAAGGACCCACAACTAAAAATACACAGCTATGTACCAGGGGGCTTTGGGGAGAAAAAGGAAAAATAAAATCTTTAAAAAAAAAAGAAGAGTTGAAATCTTCAAAAAAAAAAAAATTAACTTAGACGGATCCTACACCTAAATGTTGAGCTAAAACTATAAAATTCTTAGAAAAAAAATGTAGGCGTAAACATTTATGACCTTGAATTCGAGCAAGCATTCTTAGATGTGACACCAAAAGCACAAGCAACAAAAGAAAAGAGATTAAATGGACCTCACCAAAATTAAAAACTTTTTTGCTTCTAAGGAGACCACCAAGAAAGTGAAAAGACAACTTACAGAATAGGAGAAAATATTTGCAAATATCATATCTGATAAGGGACTTGTATCTAGAATACATAAAGAACACTTGCGGGCCAGCCCCAGGGTCTAGTGGTTAGTTGGTGCACTGTGCTTTGGCAGCCCGGGTTTGGTACCCTGGGCGTGGACATACACCCCTCACCTGTCTGTGGCCATGCTGTGGTGGCGGCTCACATACAAAAAGAGGAAGATTGGCAGTGCTTCTTAGCTCAGAATGAATCTTCTGCAGCAAAGAAAAAAAAGAAAATTTGCAATTCAATAACAAAAGACAAATAACCTAATTAAAAAACAGGTAAAGAGTCTGAATAGATATCTTTCCCAAGGGGACATATAAATGACCAATAAGCAGATGAACAGAGGCCTCAACATCATTAGCCATCAGGAAATTGCAAATCAAAACCATAATGAGATACAATTTCACACTCACTAGAATGGCCAGATTTTTTTTAAAAGACAAATTATAATTAGTGTTGTAAGGAAACCTCATATACCGTTGGTGGGAATGTAAATGATACAGCTGCTTTGGAAAAGTCAGTTCCTCAAAAAGATAAACATAGAGTTACCATATGACCCAGCAATGCCACTCCTAAGCATATACTCAAGAGAAATGAAAACGTATAACTAGTACACAAATGTTTGTAGGTGTGTTATTCATGATAGCTAAAAAGTAGAAACAACCCAAAAGCCCATCACGATGAAAGGATCAGTCAAATGTGGTACATCCATATAATGGACTATTGTCTGACCATAAAAAGGAATGAAGTATTTACACACGCTACGACATGGATGAACCTTGAAAATACTATGGTAAGAGAAAGAGACCAGTCACAAAAACCACATATTGTGTGATTCCATTCATAGGAAATGTCCCGAATAGGCAAATCCATCAAGACAGAAAGTAGATTAGTGGTCACCTGGGGCTGAAGAGTTGGGAGGAAATGGGAGTGATTGCTAATGGATACAGGATTTCCTTTTGGAGTGATAAAAAATGTTCTAAAATTGATTGTGGTGATGGCTACACAACTCTGAATATACCAAAAACTATTGACTTGTAGATTTTAAATGTGTGAATTGCGTGGTCTGTGAATTATATCCCAAAAAAGCTGTTATATTAAAAGAAAAGAATTTATCAACGAAAACTTCAGGGCTTGGAGATTTTTAAAGTACAGTTTAAAACTACAGATTCCATTTTTAAATGGGCAGGAGACATGAACAGACATTTCTACAAAGAAGATATACGGATGCCCAACAGGCACGTGAAAAGATGTTCATCATCACTGATCATCAGGGAAATGCAAATCAAAACTACACTAAGATATCACCTTACACCCATTAGAATGGCAAAAATAACCACAACAAAAAGTAACAAATGTTGGAGAGGTTGCGGAGAAGAAGGAACCCTCATACACTGCTGGTGGGGATGCAAACTGGTGCAGCCACTATGGAAAACAGTATGGAGATTTCTCAAAAAATTAAAAATAGAAATACCATATGACCCAGCCATCCTACTACTGGGTATCTATCCAAAGAACTTGAAATCAGCAATTCCAAAAGTCCCATGCACCCCTATGTTCATTGCAGCATTATTTACAATAGCCAAGATGTGGAAGCAATGTAAGTGCCCAACAACTGATGATTGGATAAAGAAGATATGGTGTATATATATATAGGGGAATACTACTCAGCCATGAAAAAGAATAAAATTGTCCCATTCACACAGCGTGGATGGACCTTGAGAGTATTATGTTAAGTGAAATAAGCCAGATAGAGAAAGACAATCTCTGTATGACTCCACTCACATGTGGAAGTTAAACATGTAGACTAAGAGAACAGATTATTGGTTACCAGGGGAAAGGCGGGGTGGGGGGTGGGCACAAAGGGTGAAGTGGTACACCTACAACATGACTGACAAGCAATAATGTAAAAATTGAAAAAAAACCCAAAACTATAGATTCCACTTTTAAAATTGCTGTAGGACTCTTCAAGTTATCTGTTTCACATTGGGTGAGTTTTGATAGTTTGTGGATTTTGAGGATTTGGTCCATTTCATGTAGTTTGTCAGATTCATTTGCATAGGGATGTTATTATTGTTCTAATGTCTATGGGGTCTATAGTTTTATTCTCTTTCTCATTCCTGGTTTGGTCATTTCTGTCTTCTCTCTTTTTTGTTTGTCAGTCTGACTAGAGGTACATTAATTGTATTGGTCTTTCAAAGAACCATCTATTCATTTTCTCCGTTTTTCAATTTCATTAATAACTGCTCTTTATTATTTCCTTCCTCCTACTTGCTTTGGGTTTATTTTATTCCCTTCCCACACTCCTCAGTTTCTTATGAGGGAAGCTTAGATAGCTGCTTTGAGACATTTCTTATTTTGTAATATAAGGGTTTAATGCAGTAAATTCCCCTCCTCCTTTAGCTAGATCCCCCCAAATTTTGATAAGTTATATATTAATTTTCTTTCATTTTAATATATTTTATAATTTCCTTTGAGATTTCTTTTTTTAAAGAGTGTTGTTTCTCTCCTAGTGTTTGGAGATTTTTCCATTATCCTCCTATTATTGATTTCTAGTTTAATTCCATTATAGTCAGAAAACATATTTTGTATAATTTCAATCCTTTTTGATTTACAACTCATGATATGGTCTATCTTCGTTAATGTTCCACATGCACTTGAAAAGACTGCGTAGTCTTCTGGTATTGTGTGGAGTGTTCTATAAATAATTAATTCACGTTAGTTGACAATATTGTTCAGTTTTATCCTTGTTAATTTTCTGTCTACTATTTCTACATATTACACAGAAAGGAGTGTTGCAGTTTCCAAGTATAATTGTGGATATATTTACTCCTTTTCTGCTCTGACAATTTTTGCTTCTTCTATCTTGAGGCTCTATCCTCAGATACATTTAGAATTATTATGCCTTCTTGGTGAATCGATTCTTCTATCAATATGTAACGTCTCTCTTTAACTCTGGTAATTTCTTTTGCCCTGAAGTTTACTTTGATAGTAATATGGTCGCCCTTCTTTGGTTTGTTAGGGCTTCCATGGTATAGTTTTTTTCATACTTTTTCTTTTTAACCTCATAATATTTGAAGAGAGTTTCTTGTAGACAGCATGCACTTGGGTCGTTTTTAAAAAGTCCATTCTGCCGATCTCTATCTTTTAATTAGTGTGTTTACTGCACTTACATTTAACATAATCGGTATGTTTGGATCTTAGCCTCCCATTTTATCTTTTTCTGTTTGTTCCCCTTGTTTTTCATTCCTCTGTTTTCCCTTTCCTATCTTTCTCTGGGTTACTTGAACTTTTTTTTTTAGTATTCCACATTGTTATCTAATTTTTTTTTAAACATTGGCACCTGAGCTAACATCTATTGCCAATCTTCTTTTTGTTTGCTTCTCCCCAAAGCCCCCCAGTACCTGGTTGTATATTCTAGTTGTAGGTCCCTCTGACTGTGCTATGTGGCAATCTGCCCCACCACGGCTTGATGAGTGGTGCTAGGTCCAGTCCCAGGATCTAAACCAGCGAAACCCCTGGGCCACCAAGCCGAGTGCACGTACTTAACCAGTCAGCCACTGGGCTGGCCCCTAATATGTTTTCCACATTATCTTTTTAAATAATGTTTTCAGTGTTGGGAAAGACGATTCTCCTTGAGCTTCTTGCTCTCCTGCATCTCCTACTGTGTGTGCCAAGACTGCAAAGCCCTGTCACTTGGTATGGGGGAAGGGACAGTTCCTCCAAAGCACTGAGGACTGCAGGTTGGAAGGGGGTGGCCTGTACAGAGGAATAAGGAAGCCTGTGGGCCCATGCATCAGACGCTGGGAGGAAGAAGTGCCCACACTCAGGAATAGACTCCTGAGGAGGGGAGGAAAGAAGCTGACGTTAAGTTTCCTTCCTGCTGCTTCCCTTGTCCCCCATGGGCTAGCCTCCACCACCCCCTGTGTGTCCTGAGCTCTCAGCCAGGGGATAACACAGTCTCCTGGTGTTAGAGACTCATGCTGCTATAGTCCCTGGCTGCTGTGTGTGTTAGACCCGTTGGTCCATGTTCCCATGGAGAAAAAAGTTTCCTGAATTCAACTGATGGGGTTTTGGTGAAGTCTGCAGAGGGTAAGGAAACCCTAAGCGGCCTTGTGGGCTGGACCCTGTGGGCTGATTCACTGCACTGTGGTTGCGGCTGCCACCACTGAACGGATAGTAGGAACTGATGTGTTCTGTGTCTGTGCTTCCTGTCCTGTTGTCAGAGGGGACTCTCCCATGTGGGATCGCTGCACGTACAGAAGTGCTAGAAGCACGTGTAGACTGCAACCTCCCCTCCACTCTTTCCTCTACAAACCATCCCTGGTGGTCAGCAGAAACAGTGTAGAATTACAGCAGATTTAAATTTAAAGATTTAATGGCTGCCAGACTACTCAGAGGCGTTTCCTAGAATAACAGTGCCACCTGGCGGACAAGGCTCCAAGTACACTTCTTTGTCTGTAACAGTGTTTTTTCTTTTTTTGGAGGAAATTATTACCAAGCTCTTATTGAAACGGCATGCCTGACTCATGGATGCCTTGTGACTCTTTAGCCTGACATCCCCATTTTGGGGATGGGTCAACTCAGATTCAATGACTAACAAGGCAGAAAGAGCCCAACAGCCCTCTCTGTTCAAAAGGAAATGGCATATTCTAGAACCAGTATGCCTAGCTCTATTAGCATCTCAGCTTTACATGAAAAAGTGACAGCAACCCTTTTAGGGGAAACAGTACATTCCACTATGTCCCCAAAGCAAAGTCACTGACTCAATGGGGTCCTCGATTCACAAAGATTCCCCTAAATTGCTTGGCCTGGTGCACTGGTGATTTAGTCAAATTGATGGGGCTACGGCACTGTTGCAGCTGTTTGCACTGTCTCCCTGGAGCAGAAAGTGTCCATGACTGTTTGCTCAGGAGGCAGAGTTCACTGCAGTCCTAATTGCTCTGGCCAATATGCCCCTCGACGAACCTTGCTCCATGTTTACTGACTCTGAGCTGTTACCAATGGCCTGTCCATCTGGCCTGCTGTGGGGAAGACTCTGGACTGACGGATTACAGATACCCCTCTGGGGCAGCAAAGTGTGGAAACAAATCACCACCGCTGGTGGGATAGTTGTGTCACCAAGCAGATGTACTCAGTAAGGATTCTCTGATGAGAGCGACTAGAATCAAACTGCTGATCAAGCCCTTCACTGCCCAGATCACAGCCATTGCTGCCCAGATCCACTGGCAGGTCTGGGGCTGCCTCGAGCCCAGGCAGGGGGATAGTGGAGAACAGAAGCAGTGAACTCATTGCTGGTGCTGGGTGCTTCATATTCCGCTCTCCTTCCCCAATCCACCTGCTACTGAGACAGGAACAAGCCTGACAAAAGACCCCTGGCCTAACAAGATAAGGCCCCTAACCAATTGGCAAGCTGGGAGAATCAGACAGAGACCAAGATCCACATTCCGCAGGCTTGGGACTTTCTTGGGTTTATGCACGCACCCTAACACCCAGGGGTTGACTGAAGGTGACCCTAGCCCCATTACCATAGTAAAAATCACACCCAGGGCTGGAGAGCTAGCATGCTACTGATGCATGCAACACATGTGGTGGCACGTGGAACAACAGTGCAAGTGCAA
This sequence comes from Equus caballus, assembly GCF_041296265.1. Taxonomy (NCBI): domain Eukaryota; kingdom Metazoa; phylum Chordata; class Mammalia; order Perissodactyla; family Equidae; genus Equus; species Equus caballus. The sequence continues at coordinate 64,466,265 of NC_091691.1, read as the reverse complement.
GAAAAACCCCACCCCTACATGCCATGACAAGGCCCTCCTCCTCAGCCCTTGTCTAATAAAAGCCCCACAATCCCGCTCTCAAATGAGCTGGTCACTCGCCCCTTTCCTTTCCACACCGGCTCCCTTGTGCCTCTCTTGTGCACAAGCTAATAAACTTCTACTTTTCTACTCCCATTTGTTGTCGCTCTTGATTTCTATCCTGGGGGACAACAAGAACCCACTGCACTGGTAACACTATTATGCCAGTCCTCAGAGAGCTGCTCCGTGCGTGCTGTCCAAGGGGTACAGTTGCATTCAGTGGGCCACACAGGGTGGGGTGTGCCTACTCTACCTCACCCGGAACCAGAACCGAGGGAAGGATTGGAACAAGTGGAGATGAGAGGAAAGGGCGGCCCCAGGAGCCTCAGCACCAGGGCCAAGGCAAAGAGCCGCAGGCACAAGGCAGGCTCTGGGGACAACAGCCCATCTGGCTGGGTCCTGAGCTCTCATGGAGAGCAGCAGGATAGGAGTCTGAGAGAAGGGCTTGGTCTGAGTGCAGGGGGCCCAGGTGAGGAGTGTGGGTTTTGCTGGACGGTGGTCACAGGGAGCCTCTGAGGGAATCTAAGCTGAGAGAGAGCTATGATGGTAGCTGTGCTTCAGGGTCCCATAAATGCTATTCCCTCCAGCTGGAAAGTTCTTTCTTCTGCTCTTTAATCAGCCAGCTCTTTCTCTTCCTTCAGGTCTGAGCTTAAATCTCACTTCCTCAGGGAAGCCTACCGGCCACTCCCCACCCGCCCAGCTCAGACCGCGGCTCCCACAGATTTCCGTGCTTTTCTCTCCTGGTCATTACCATGCTGGCAATTATTAGCTTAATCATTTGCAATTGTTTAATTCACACCAGTTTCCCCTGCTGGACTGTGAGAATATGTGGGCAGCATCCACACACATCTTGTTCATTGCTAAGGAAGTCAGTCAGCCAGCAAGCTTGTAGGGAGAGCCTGCTCTGTGCCCACCATTGTGTTGGGCCCCAGTATTCCTAAGGATGAAGTGTGGATCTTGCTCAGCGTTCTTTGCCCGTTGCTTGCACAAAAGCTGGAGCCCAGTGTTAACTGACTGCCTGCTCAAAGATGAGTCTGGCCGCCAGGGGTGTGTGTGTGGAGTGGAGGGAGAGGGGGCAGGTGGCAGAAAGACCGGGTCAGGATGTGCTATAATAGCCCAAAGGAAGTCCCAACCAGGCTGCAGTCCGGGGCCTGAGGTGCAGGGCTGGACTCAGGAGTGGAAGTAGACACTGCCCAGACCCTTTCGAGACCCTGGGGATCAGGGAGTCCAAACACGGGACTTCTGACATTTGCTCACCTCCTGCAGGATGCAGTGAGCCAGGCTGCCCTCCTGGCAGCCCCCACGGCACTATCAGGGCTGGTGGGAGGAAGCGGGCTGAGCATCTCTTGGGCCAATCCCAGAGCTAAGGCCCTCCACCATTATTTCCAGTGCTTGTGGCAGATGAGGCTAGAGCCCAGAGACTCACTCTGGGGCCACTGACTCAGACCAGCGAAAGGGCCAGGACAGAGACCCTAGGCCTGTCTGTTTGGAAGCCCCCTGACTTCTAGGGGACCCCTAGGTTCCTCAGGGACCACCTTGGGGGGAAGCCACCTTAGCCAGCTCCTTCATTATCCTGTCTTCCACAGTCCGCATTTCCTCATGCCGTGTCCTCGGAACAAAGGAATCCACTTGGCTGCACCCCACATGCAGCACCCACCTGCAAGGGGACTGCTAGGGCTCCCCATTACAGGCTCCTCTTGGAGTTGACCCTGTGCCAACTGGCCCCAGCTCCGACTCCAAGGGCTCTGGGCATGGTCCCTGACCCCCAGAGACACTGTGGGCAAGTGAGGAGAAGGCGCTTCCTCTCTCTCTCAGGATAGGGACCCATTCACAGCTCAGCAGGCCCCAGATGAGCCTCTCAGCCTCCCTGGAGTCTCAGGGTCCTTATCTGGAAAGGAGGGGTTGGCCTAGACAAGCCTGCCTATTGCATCCATAGGTATTTCCTCCAGAGGACACTCTGCTCACAGAATCTGGCACCCTTATCTTGCATCCCTGGCTGGAGTCACCCCTGGTGAGACCCAGCGAAACAAGAGACACTTGCCTAAATTTGTCCAACCCATAGTTTCCCAGACCTTGTAACTGGAGTATCCATTTTCCACAGAACACCTTTTAAGATTCCATGGAACCCAGACTGGGAAACTCCTGGATGTCCTTTTTTCCATTTTAGCCTTTTGGGGCTGTGCCCCTCCCCCGCTCACCATCTTGGCCTCTCCAGGGGCACTGTCCCTTCTGTCCATGCCCCTCCACACCCAGCTCTGACTCTCCAGGCCATAAGTGCGTGCTCCTGTGGGGCCTGTGCACAGGCCGCACTGAGCCTGCTCTGTTGTGGCCTCCCCAGCGGCCTAGATCAGCTGGTCAATTTTAAGCTGAGGGTAAACCCCCTCCTGCAGGATAAAAGAGGGGTAGGGAGTCCAGTGTCCACAAGAACAGGGCATAATGAATGCCGTCAAGATTGGTTAAACACATTTCTTGAGGAACTACTGTGTGCCAGGCACTGTGTGGTTGCTTTTGGGCATATTTTCTGCTCTAAGAAGTTCCCCCTGCTTTGTCGGGGGTGCATTATTTGATCTGGGAATGACATTGGCCTCCGTCTGCTTGCCCTGCTCTGGCTCATGGAGCACTATTTCTGTAATTAAACCACACTGGGGCCTCCTTCCCCAGCGCCCTCCCATCTCAGTCATTGCAGAGTGGGGATCTGGGCCAGGCTGAGAAAAGTCAAACACGATGACACATGGCAGGGTTGGTGGCAGAGGTGATGGGTGACTGCAGCTCCTGTGGTCTGTCCCCAGCCCTCCCATGCCCCATGCCTAAGTCTCTCTCACTGTAGTCCTTTCACAAAAGCTGGATTCCTCCAGCAGCTCTGACTCCTTGCTTCCCACTGCTAAAAATAGGTGGAAAGCCATAAAAACGCCACACTTTGAGGTTTTAGAGACAATTCCAGTCATTTGGGTAGATATTTGCTCTAAAGACCTGCAATGTCTGGCAATGTCTGTTGGTAATTAAAGCTGGGTATTCCCTGGCAAATTCATGCCTTTTAGAAGCAAGTTATTTTATAGACTCCAACAAAAGAAATTGCTTGCTCCCAGCGGGTTTGGAGGCATTCAGTGGTGTGTTACTGTTACTATGATGCCATGATGGTCCTCACTGTGGGAATCCAAAGTCCTTGTCAAGGTGACAAGCAACATGCAACTCAAGGGGCTGCCCGAGCCTCTCTCACTCATCAGGAAGGGGATGGGGCTGGGTTTCCAGGGTTAACTAAGAGTCCTGGGCTTCACTGAGGGTGTTGCCCCCAGCAGGCCTCGTCATGGGGGCAGCAAATTCTGTTGGGTCCTTTCAGCTGGGGATTCTCAAATGCAGGGGAAAATGTGTGCTTTCAGGGGATCTATTGTGCAAATTGCAGCCTTTGGGGTTATCTGATTCTGGCCTTTTAATACGGCAGTACTATTTTATAACTCTGTTAATTGTGGATGACTCATAACAATGCAAAATGGTTCTTGACCACAGACAAGCAAATGAACATTCTCTGCTGGAGAGACAACGCTTCCTCCATGTGGAAAAGCCAATTTTGGATCCATTTGCAAGTTCATTTCAATATTTCTGAGGTTTAAATGTGTCTGTTCTTGGTTTTTCCTTTGAACTGATTGTAACATCCCACAGATTTTCTTGATAATGAGTTAAATAAAATCTTTGACACATGTTCATTTTATATCTATCAGAGTCATAGTTTTACTTTTTGTTAAAAATTATGCTTTAACAAAAACTCTAGTGCATCAGAGTGAACCCCAGAGCTTCTGATACATTAGGTCTGGGTAGGGCCCGAGAACTTGACTCCTAACCAGTCCAGGGGTCACACTTTGAGAACTCTTCTTTAGGCTTCCTCCAAGGGCATTTTGGTGGGTGACAAGCTCAGCTGTGAGGGGAAATTCTCCTGGGTTACTGGAGTGTCTAACCCCTGGTACCCATAGAGTGCCTCCCAGACCCCCTTAAAGATTGCTTCACAGAGACCAATGGAGGGGAGCCCAGGTGGGAGGAAGTGGGATCATGGAGCCAATGCTCTCTCCCCACTGCCTGCTACACAAGTTGGCCCGGTATGCAACTACCACTTGTTCCCTTAAAGCTGACATGTTCTATGGCGGACTATGGCCCAGGAGGGGTGGGTGAGTTGGGGCCACATCCCCTGGATGCCCTTGCTCTTACTCAGCATGGTGTCAGCCTCCATGCAGCCCTCCCTCAAGCAAGGGACACATCACATATTGGGCTGGTCACTAAGACCTGGGACCCGGGGAAGGGTGGGGAGGTGTCACTGCAGCATTCATCCCACCACTAGCTCTCACTGTGACAACCCTCTTTCCCCAACCCAGGACACAGAGGTCAGGGAGACCTGAGGCTGTAGTCTTAGCAGTGATGTGTCTCAGGTAGGGCTAGACTGTTCCCACAGGTTCTGGAAGGCAGGGGTCCTTTTGATTTTTCATGGCCAGTTTTGAATTCAGCAGTTTCTGACTCTGAGAACTGGACGTTTTCTGGTGCAGAAGGGGCTGCCAACACACGGTGGTGGGGAGGGGGTCTCCTCTGCCTGGAAAGACGCCTGCTTCAGGCATTTGACCCTGAAGCCCCAATCCTGCTCTAGGAAACCCCACAGCAACAGTCTTGTGACCTGGGAAAAGATACTAAATCTTCCAGGACCTCAATTTTTCTATCTGCAAAGAGAGGTAGCAGTAATGATACCTGCTTCCCAGAGTTCTGGTGTTTCCTTGTTATTCTTATTAGGATACTACTACCAGAATCAGAGCTGACGTCCACCAAGTGTATTCACCTACATTAAATCAGATGGTGTGGTAGGCAGAATAACGGCCCCTCGAAGATGTCTACATTCTAATCCCAAGAAACTGTGAGTAGGTTAGGTTATATGATAAAGGAGAATTAAGATTCTTGCAGATGGAATTAGGGTTGCTATTCAGCTGACACTGATAGAGAGATTATCCTGTATTATCCAGTTGGGCCCATTGTAATTACAAAGGTCCTTAAACAAAGGGAGGCAGAAGAGGAGGTCAGAGTGATAAAACATGAGAACTTGAGCTGCCATTGCTGGCTTTGCAGATGGAGGAAGGGGACTATGAGCCAAGGGATGCAGGCAGCCTCTAGATGCTGGCAAAGCAAGAAAGAGATTCTCCTCTAGATCCTACAGAAAGGGACACAGCCCTGCCAGCACGTTAATTTTAGCCCGTGTCAGACTTCTAGCCAACAAACCTGCAGGACAATACATTTGTGTTTTTTAAGCCACTAAGTTTTTGGTAATCTGCTACAGCAGCCATAGAAAACCAATACAGATGGTAAAGGTACAGACCGCCTATAAACCAAGCACAACAGTGAAGTGTGCCACAGAGTTCATAAAAGGAGACTGCATTGCATGTACACATGTCCCAACTTCAGGAACATTAAAATGTTAAAAAATGTTGAATGAAAAGGGGCATTTATAGTTCTAGACAACAATCACACTGGAATAAAGAGTTCCGGATGGAATAAACACACTTCTCCCTATTTGTCCTGCTAAGTACAACTAAAAACCCTATCTCATATATAAAACGAAAAGAAGAAGACACTAAAAGGTGGAGAGAAGAAGGCAGATCAGCTAGGGACTTAGGACCTAAGGGGAAAATGACAGTGAATTCTCTGTTTTTTTGTTTTCGTTTCCGTTCTGCCTTATATGCCTAGACTGCGTGCTAGAGAAGCCGGCAACCTGGAGACACCAAAGAGCACAGACACCCCTCCTCCCCGTCCCCCGCGAAAAGCCTGCTCCCTTCAGCTAAAGGATCAGGAAAGAGGCAGCCAGCAAGACTGCCCAAGCGAAGATCACTTGTCATACCTTGAGTGAGAAAAGATAACAGACAGCAATGCTGACACAACACGCATTTTATTATTATCTGACAAGGATTTTAGAGCAGCCACCATAAAAAAAAAATGCTTCAATGAGCAATTATGAACTTGCTTGAAATAAATGAAAAAATAAAAATTCTCAGCAAATAGTAAGACTCAGCAAAGAAACAGAAGATACAGGAAAGAAGACCCAAATGGAAACTTTAGAACTAAAAGATTGCAATAATTGAAATGAAAAGCTCATTGGATGGGCTCAACAGTAGAGCAAAGAGGATGGGGGCGGCGGGGGAGGTGGGGGTGGGAATGAGTGAACTTGAAAATTTCAGAATGGAAAGGCGCCTTCGGTGCTTGCGGCCTTGGACCTTGGCAGACACTGGACGGAGGTCCCAGCGTTCTGCACCTGAAGCTTCAGTTGCTCCCCCGGGGCCTTAAGCCTCCCGGGAGGCTCTAGATTTGCGCTACACATGCGCAGTTCATTCGTCTGTTCTGGCCTCGGGCTGCCCCGGGCCTGCAGTCTTCGGGCCCAAGCCTTTTGGGGGCACTGGCTGGGCCCCTGGGGCAGGCGTCGCTGTACTGTGACTCTGAGGAGGGGAGAGGGGATAAGGCGTCGATGAGAAGTGGGGTCTAGTTGATAGGTGACAAGAACCAAACACTTTAACGAGGAGTCTGAGACAAGGGGCCCCGGGCACCCAGGTGTTTCTCATCCCAGGACCCCTGTCGGCCTCGTAGATCTTCCGAGTTCCCGCGAGATTCTGCTTTCTCTGGGAAGCGTGGTCATGGTTGCAGTGCGTTGGGTCTGGTACCACCATTCTCTGAGCTTCCCGTGAAGCTCAGCGCATCCCAGCCAATCTTCTTCGTGTCCCTCCATCGGACCCTCAGGTACTTCCCCCACACACCTTAAGCCAGAAAGTGCACCCTGCGGCCTCCATCCGCGGACTCTTATTTGCCTTCCAGGAAAGCACTATCCTCCACCCTGCTCCCTCACCCCTCCCCATGGTTCCTCCACCCTTCTTCCCTCCCCCACCAGGCATCACCCCCGTCATCAGATGTCCCTTATGGTGTTCAAAATAGGAGAACATCTCCTGATGGAGGGGCTTAGGTGAAGGGGCCAGCTCCCCCATCGCAGGGTGCTGGCAGGCGGGCTGGATCCGAAGAGAGAGCAATGCATTGAGGCTGTTCTTGGGGAAAAGGCTCAGGCAGCGGTCGTCTCCTGGGTCGAATTGCAGAAACCTCGCAGCTGCCAGGAGGAACAGTGGGCCCCCGAGGATGAGCGCGATGTGCCTGGGTTTTTGTGTGTGCGTAAGGGAGTGTGTGTGTTTCTTTTTTTCCTAAAACCTACTGTGTGAAGTGCACTAAGTGACCAAGCCCTAGCTCTTTCTGGATCGTGGTGTTCAGGATGGGTAGCCCAAGGTGCCTTAGGACCAGCTGTATCTTGTGTACTCGTTAGTATGCATGGGTTCTGGGAGTAAAGGCCATTGTTTTCCCTATGGGACCAGCTTATGCTGGAAGGAAGAGGAGATGGGCTGCTGTCAGGGGGTGGAAGGTGGCCAAGGCCGATGGCACTGGGTATTATCAGGCGGGCTCCCATTCATTTCCTCTGGCAGCCTGACACGTTCTTTTCTGATGTGAAAACGTAACCCTGAGTTCGGTTTGCTGCAGCTTTTGGCCTTGGCAGACATAGACCTGGTGCCCCTGGAGCCCGTGCCAGGATCCTGGGGCTTTGGCCCTTGGGGCCCTGGGCATCCTGGAAGTTGAGAGACTCCCTGTACTTGCATGTAAGGGTCTCTCCCCAGATTGGGCCTTGGATGTTCCCCCCATTGCACTTCCTTTGGGGCAGAGCCTGGTCCCTCACTCCTTGCTGGGCTCCTGGGATAAGCTGCTGTCGCAGTGTGACTCTGACCGTTGGGTTGGGGGAAGTTTTGAAGAGGTTTTGGGTTTGCTTGATAGGTGGTGTAGGCCAGACTCTGTACTGGAGTCTGGGTAGAGGTGCCCAAACACGTGGTTAACCAGTTGTCCGTTAGCAGTTTTCTGTGCCTAGCTTCTTGCTTTGAAATGCCACGTCTAGAGGTCATCTTGTTAACAGGCTTATGGTGAAACGGCTTTGACATGGTCCCCTGAGATTAAGCAGATGTGGGCAAAGGCACGAGGGTGAGGTGGAGGTCAGGAGAGGAGTGGAACCTGTTTAGAGGTGACACAAGCAGTCCGAATGGGCAAGTGGGCATCTGACACTGAGATTCATTATTCGAGTGGGATGGAGGAGGGAGGTGTCCTGAGGCTTGTAGGCAAATAATAATTATTATAATTACGGTTATTAGAAATATTTATACATATAAATCATATAACCTTAGATATAAAACATAGACTATCATAAATTATACATCTATATAAAAGGGAAACAAACATGTAAACAATAATCAAAGAATAGAAAAATTACCCAATCTGGGCAAAGAGAAAAACCAGGTTAAAAACAATAACAGAGCATCAGGGACCTGTGGGATTATAACAAAAGATCAAATACTTGTGTCCCTGGAGTCTCAGAAGAAGATGAGAAAGACTGTGGGGCTGAAAAAGTGTTCAAAGGAATAATAGCTGAAAATGTCCCAAATTTGACAAAAGATGCATACCTACAGATTTAAGAAGTTCAGCAAATCCTGAACAGGATAAGCCCAAAGAAGGTCACACCAAGACATATCATAATAAAAATTCTGTAAACTAAAGACAAAGAAAAAAATTTTAATATCCATGACAGAAAAATGACACCTTATCCATAAAGGAAAAATATTCAAATCACAGGGGATTTCTCATCAGAAATCATAGAGGCCAGAAGAGGTAGCATAACATTTTTTCAAGTGCTAAAAGAAAAGAACTGTCAACTCACAATTCTATATCAAGTGAAAATATCCTTTAGGAATGAAGGATAAGTCAAGACATTCTCAGATGAAGAAAAACTAAGAGAATCTGTTGCCAGTAGAACTATCATAAAAGAATGGCTAAAGGAAGTTCTTAAAACAGAAAGGAAATGGTGAAGGAATGATCTTAACTCCTACCTTATATTATATACAAAAATTAATTCAAAAAATATCAAAGGCCTAAATTTAAGAGCGAAAATTATAAAACGCTGAGAAGAAAACATAGGATTAAATCTTTGTGACCTTGGATTTGGCAATGGTTTCTTAAATATGACACCAAAAGCACAAGAACCACAGGAAAAATAGATAAATTGGATTTCATCAAAATTTTAAACTTTTGTACTTCAAAAGATACCATCAAGAAAGTGAAAAGATAGCTCACATAATGGGAAAAGATATTTTCAAATCGTATATCTGATAAAGGATTTGTATTTATAATATATAAGGAATTCTTTTTTTTTAAAAGATTTTATTTTTCCTTTTTCTCCCAAAGCCCCCCGGTACATAGTTGTGTATTTTTAGTTGTGGGTCCTTCTAGTTGTGGTGTGTGGGATGCTGCCTCAGCATGGCTCAATGAGCAGTGCCATGTCTGCGCCCAGGATTCGAACCAGTGAAACCCTGGGCTGCCGAAGTGGAGTGCGAGAACTTAACCACTGGGCCATGGGGCTGGCCCCTAAGGAATTCTTACGATTCAATCATTTTAAAAGAACAGGTGAAAATGAGCAAAACATCTAAATAGACAGTTCTCCAAAGAAGATATACAAATGACCAATAATCAGATATAAAGAGGGTCAACATTATTAGTCATCTGAGAAATGCAAAGCAAAACCACAATAAGATAGTACCTCCCACTCACTAGGATGGCTATTATAAAAAAGACAGATAATAACAAGTGTTGACAAGGATGAGGAGAAACTGGAACCCTCATACATTGCTGGTAGGAATGTAGAATGGTTGCAGCTGCTTTGGAAAACAGTTTGGCAGTTCCTCAAAAAGGTAAACATAGAGTTACTATATAGCTCAGCAGTTTCACTCCTAGATATGTACCCAAGAAAAATGAAAGCATATGTCCTGCAAAGGTTTGTACATAGATGTTCAGAGTAGCCTTATTCATAATAGCTGAAAAGTGGAAAGAACCTAAATGTCCATTAACTGATAGATGAAAAAATCAAATGTGGTATATTCACATAATGGAATATTATTTGGCAATGAAAAGGAACGAAGTAGTGATACATGCTATAGCATGGATGGACCTTGAAAATATTATGCTAAGTAAAAGAAACCAGTCAGAAGGCACTACATACTGCAAGATTCCATTTATATGAAATCTCCAGACTAGGCAAATCTATATATAGAGAAAATAGTGGTTGCCTAGGACTTGGGGGGTGATGGCTGAAGAGAATGGGGTTTCTTTTTGGGTGATTAAAATGTTCTAAAATTAATTGTGGTAATGCTTGCACAACTCTGAATATCCTAAAAACTATTGAATTGTACAGTTTAAATGAGTGAATTGTATGTATGTGAATTATATCTCAATAAAGCTGCTAGCAAAAAATGAAAGAATCTTGGCACATCATCAGTAAGGAAGAAAGAAAAACAGAAAAAGTAATGATCTCAGTAAATGCAATAGATTTTCCTTTTCCTCTTGAGTTTTCTGAATTATGTTTGGTGGTTGAAGCAAAAATTACTACAGTTTCTGATGTGGTTCTCAATGTATGTAGAGAAAATAGCTAAGACAGTCATAATGTAAATGAGGAAGACTAAAAGGAATGAAAGGGAGGTAAAGTGTTTTTTTGAAAATAAATCTTCCCCAGATTTCTCAGTGTTCCTGTAAAAGTCTCAGATTCCAGAGACTTGGAAATTAATATTCAGTAAAAATAGAGATGTTTGGGGCCAGCCCAGTGGCATAGTGGTTAAGTGTGCACACCCCACTTCAGTGGCCCAGGGTTTGCAGGTTCGGATCCTACTGGCGGACCTAACACTGCTCATCAAGCCGTGCTGTGATGGCATCCCGCATAAAGTAGAGGAAGAAGGCACAGATGTTAGCTCAGTGAAAATCTTCCTCAAGCAAAAAGAGGAAGATTGGCAACAGATGTTAGCTGAGGGCCAATCTTCCTCACAAACCAAAAAAAACAGAGAGAGAAATTTTGTTTTCACTTCCCCTAGAAATATGTTACTTTTCACACATCATTAGGATTAGATCAGCAGTCATTTGTTTCCCTAATGGTAGAGCTAATTGCTTCCATCCAATAGTTTTGTCTTATCTCCCCAAGAGCAAAAAAGTTATATTCCAGGATGGATACCTAGACCAGAGCATTATCTTGCTAGGTAATGGCTTTAGAAATTTCAAAAGGGATGAAACCCAGGACATGCAGACATTTGTACGTTGTAAAAGCTGAGACAATGGACTTATTTGGACCCTGGAGATATTTATGTATTCCAAAGGATTAGGGTAAGGCGTTTCCAAGGAAACTCTCTCAGAAGGGGAGAGGGAGGCAGCTGCCTTTCTCCTGTATGTAGATGGCCAAATTTACTTTTCTGTGTCCCTCACTTACAATATAGTCTTTGTATGTGTCTTTGTATTTGACCTGGCTGTCATTGCATTGTTCCAGGGACATAGGAGAAACACACGCTTGTTATTTTCTATAAGGTAAATAATAAGAAATCTCCTTCTGATCTGAAAATGTCATGTGTACATTCAGGACACCATGAAAAAGGATGAGTGTTAAAAACCTAACACTTCACTTGAACTGAAAAATGTTGACGTCAGTATACTGATGTTATGTACATATAATAACTTGAGCAAACTCCTTAAAAAATAATATACAAAGAAGTACATTCAAAAAACTATAAGAAAATAAAAACTCTAGAAGGTATGTAAGAATAGAAGTCTAAAACCCACAGGCAGGACTTCTGGTTCCAGTTCCACATGTAAGGAACTTGGGAGTGACCACTCCATCCTGACAACAAGGAAAAAGCTGAACAGACTGAAAAGTCAGTAACTCTTCTTGGATTCATAAGCGAGAGGAGGACACAGGGCCAACTGCTGCCCGAGAGAGACAGGTGAATATAGCGTCACAGTTTCCTGGAGCAGCAGAGACACGTGAGAAGAATCTGCTGCGGGAACCAGTGCTGGGGTAGGAAAATCTCAGCTCTAATTGCTGGAGGCTCAGTGTGGACATAGTCTGAGAGTTAAAAACTCCAGGGGGACCCAGTCATAGGCCCCCCCCCCCGCCCCCAATATTGTGAGATTTACCTCCAGGAGCTCAATCAGATCACACAGTAAATATCAGAGAAAAATCACGTCAGGGCATATGGCCTGAGGAAGGCAAAAGGAACTGTTTTGAAATATGCCAGAGCACTCTGTTCTTTTCCTTTTTTTAAAAGATTTTATTTTTTCTTTTTCTCCCCAAAGCCCCTGGTACATAGTTGTGTACTTTTAGTTGTGGGTCCTTCTAGTTGTGGCATGTGGGATGCTGCCTCAGCATGGCCTGATGAGCGGTGCCACATCCGCGCCCAGGATCCGAACTGGCGAAACCCTGGGCTGCCAAAGTGGAGTGCGCGAACTTTACCACTGGGCCACAGGGCCGGCCCCCAGAGTGCGGTGTTCTTAACAAGGCCTACCCTGAGGGAAAACTAGCAAGTTATTTTATGGATATCAAGCTGATTCTAAAGTTTACATGGAGAGGCAAAAGACCAAGAATAGCCAACACAATATTGAAGGAGAGCAATGTTGGAGGACTGATGCTACTTGATTTCAAGACTTACTATATAAAGCTACGGTAATCAAGACAGTGTAATATTGGAGAAAGGACAAATAGATCAATAGAACAGAATCGGCCTAGAGATAGACCCCCATACATATAGTCAACTAATCTTTGACAAAGGAGCAAAGGCAATACAATGGAGCAAAAATAGTCTCTTCAACAAATGATGCTGGAACAACTGGATATCCACCTACAAAAAAATGAACATAAACATAGACCTTATACTCGTCACAAAAATTAACTCAAAATGGATCATAGACCTAAATGTAAAATGCAAAACTATAAAACTCCTAGAAAATAACATAGGAGAAAACCTAGATGACCTTGGATGTGATGATGCCTTTTTAGTTAGAACAACAAAGGCATTATCCGTGGAAGAAATAATTGATAAGCTGGACTTTATTAAAGTTCAAAACTTCTGCTCTGTGAAAAACAATATCAAGAGAATGAGAAGACAAGACACAGACTGGGAAAATATATTTGCAAAAGACATCTGATAAAGGACTGTTATCAAGAATATATAAAGAATTCTTAAAACTCAACAATAAGAAAACCAACAACCTGATTAAAAAATGGACTGAAGACTGTAACAGACACCTTGCCAAAGAAGATATTCAGATGGCAAATAGGCATATGAAGAAATGCCCCACATCATATGACATCATGGAAATGCAAATTAAAACAACAAGACACCACTTCACACCTATCAGAATGGCCACAATCTGGAACACTTACAACACCAAATGCTGACAAGGATATGGAGCCACAAGAACTCTTATACATTCGTGGTGGGAATGCCAAATGGTATAGTCACTTTGGAAGACAATTTGACAGTTTCTTACAAAACTGAATATGCTCTTACTATGCCATCCATCAATTGTGTTCCTTGGTATTTGAAAGAGTTGAAAACTTACGTACACACAAAAGCCTGCATACAAATCTTTACACAAGCTTTATTCATAATTACTAAAACTTGGAAGCAACCAAGATGTCCTTTAGGCGAGTGGATAAATAAATGTGGTACATCCAGACTATGGAATATTATTCAGCACTAAAAAGAAATGCACTATGAAGCCATGCAAAGACATGGAGAAACCTTAAATTCATATTACTAAGTGAAAGGAACCAATCTGAAAAGGCTACATATGATAGGATTCCAACTACATGACATTCTGGAAAATTGAAACTGTGGAGACAGTGAAAAGATCAGTAGTTGCCAGGGTAGGGGCAGGGATAAATAGGATAGCACAGAGAATATTTAGGACAGTGAAAATACTCTGAATGATATTATAATGGTGGATACATGTAAGTATACATTTGTCCAAACCTATAGAATGTACAACACCAAGAGCGAACCCTAAGGTAAACTAGAGACTGATTCTGGTGTGTCAGTGTAGTTTCATCTTTAGTAACAAATTTATCACTCTGGTGAGTGATGTTGATAATGAGAGAGGCTATGCATGTGTCGGGGTAGAGACTATATGGGAACTCTCTGTACCTCTCTATTTTGTTGTGAGCCTAAAACTGCTCTAAAAAATTGTCTTAAAAAATAATAAAACCTAGGGGCCGGCTCAGTGGCCAAGTGGTTAAGTTGCGTGCTCCACTGTGGCGGCCCAGGGTTTGGATCCTGGGCGCGGACATGGCACTGCTTGTCAGGCCACGTTGAGGCGGCGTCCCACATCCCACAACTAGAAGGACATGCAACTAAGATATACAACTGTGTACGGGGGGGGGGGGGGGTGGGGGGTGGGGAGATAAAACAGAAAAAAAAAAAGATTGGCAACAGTTGTTAGCCCAGGTGCCAATCTTTATTAAAAATAATAATAATAATAATAAAACCTACAAGATGGCAAGAAAATGAAAGCTCAGAAATTATGAACTGGAAACAAACAGAAAAATATAAAATGTCAGTCTTCATCCTAACATGTCAATAATCACATTAAATGTACATGGTCTAAATACACCAATTAAAAGACAGAGATTGGCGAGTTGAATTTTAAAAATGTCCCACCTATATGCTGTATATAAGAAATTCACTTCCAGGGGCTGGCCCTGTGGCCGAGTAGTTAAGTTCACATGCTCCGCTGCAGGCAGCCCAGTGTTTTGTTGGTTCAAATCCTGGGCGTGGATATGGCACTGCTCATCAAACCACGATGAGGCAGCATCCCACATGCCACAACTAGAAGGACCCACAAAGAAGAATATACAACTATGTACCGGGGGGCTTTGGGGAGAAAGAGGAAAAAATTAAAATCTTTACAAAAAAAAAAGCAAATTCACTTCCAGGGGCTGGCCTGGTGGTGCAGCGGTTAAGTTTGCACGTTCCGCTTCGGCGGCCCGGGGTTCACTGATTTGGATCCCAGGTGCGGACATGGCACTGCTTGGCAAGCCATGCTGTGGTAGGTGTCCCACATATAAAGTAGAGGAAGATGGGCACGGGTGTTAGCTCAGGGCCAGTCTTCCTCAGCAAAAAGAGGAGGATTGGCAGCAGATGTTAGCTCAGGGCTCATCTTCCTCAAAAAACAAAAAATAAATAAATAAAAAAAAGAAACTCACTTCCAATATGACAGTGTAGGTAGGTTGAAAATAAAAGACTGGGGATGGATCTACCGTGCAAACATTAATCAAAATAAAGCCAAGGCTGGCTCTGTGGCCGAGTGGTTAAATTTCCGAGTGCTCCGCTTTGGCAACCTGGGTTCCGAGGTTTGGTTCCCCCGTACAGACCTACTGCACTCATCAGCTATGCTGTGGAGACATCTCACATACAAAAAAAAAAAAAATAGAGGAAGATTGGCAGATGTTAGCTCAGGGCTATTCTTCCTCAAGTGAACAAAGAGGAAGATTGGCAACAGATGTTAGCTCAGGACAAATCTTCCTCACCAAAAACAAAAACAAAGCAGGTGTGGTTATGTTATCAGACAAAGTAGACTTCAGAGCAAAGAAAATTATCTGAGACAGAAAGGAACATTACTAACTATAAAAAAGTCAATCCATGAAAAAGTCATAGCAATCTTATATGTATATGCATGCTCCAAACAATAGCGCTGCAAAATCTGTGAAGCAAAGACTAATAGAACTGAAGGGAGAAATAGACAAATCCACAAATGTGTTTGGAGACTTCACCATCCCTCTGCCAAGATTTGATAGAACAATTAGAAAATTAGCAAGGACATAGAAGAGTTCAATATCATTAACAACCAACAAATCTAATTGACATTTATAGAACACTCTACCCAATAATAGCAGATTATACATTCTTTTCAAGTGCCCATGGAACATTTACCAAGATGGATCATATTCTAGGTGATAGAGTAAACCTCAACAAATTTAAAAGAATTGAAATAATACAGATTGTGTTATTTAAGCATAATAGATTCAAACTAGAAATCAATAACAGGAAAAAAAGGAAAATCTCCAAACACTTGGAAACTAAACAATACACTTCTAAATAATCCATGGGTCAAAGAGAAAGTCTCAAGGGCAATTGAAAAAAAATGAACATGATTGACAACTGAATGATAGTGAAAATACCACATATCACAATTTGAGACACAGCCAAGGCAGCGCTGAGAGGGAAGTTTATAGCACTAAATGCTTACATAAGAAAGAATGTTTCAAGTCAATAATGTAAGCTGCCACATTGAGAAACTAGATCAAGATAAGCCCAAAGCAAGCAGAACAAAGGAAATAATAAAGGTGAGGGCAGAAACCAATGGGATTGAAAACAGAAAAATAATGGAAAAGAATCAGTGAAATCAAAACAGCTTCTTTGAAAAGATCAATAATATCAACAAACTTCTATCAAGATTGACAAATTTAAAAAAACAGAAAAGACAAGTTACCAATATCAGGAGTGAAACTGGGTCTCTCTACAGACTCTGCAGACATCAAAAGGATAGTAAGGGAGTGCTGCACGTGACTCTATACTCAGAAATTCAACAACTTAGATGAAGTGGACACAGTCCTCGAAAAGTATCAACTATCAAATTTGATTAACATGAAATAGTTTAAGTAGCCCATAACTTTTAGAGATATTGAATCTGTAGCGTAAAATCCTGTGAAAGGAATATCCAGGTCCAAATGGCTTAACTGGAGAATTCTACCAAACATCTGAACAATTCTGTACTGATTCTGTACAATCTCTTCCAGAGAACACTTCCCACCGCTTTTTATAAACTCAGCATTGACCTGCTACCAAACTACACAATGATAGTACAAACAAGAAATCTGCAGACCAGTATTTCTTGTGAACATAGATGCAAAAACTCCTAACAAAACATTAGCAAGCAGAATTCCTCAATCTATAGAAGAATTATACACCAAGACTAAATGGGGTTTATTCCATGGATGCAATGCTAGTTCAATATTTTAAAATTAAATCAACATAGTCCACCATTGTATTAGTTTCTCATTGCTACTGTAACAAATTAACACAAACTAGTGGCTTCAAAACACAAATTTAGGGGCTAGCCTGGTGGCGTAGTGGTTAAGTTCATGTGCTCTGCTTCGGTGGTCTGGGTTTTGCAGGTTCGGATCCCAGGCATGGACCTGGCAGCGCTCATCAAGCCACGCTGTGGTGTCATTCCACATACAATAGAGGAAGATTGGCACAGATGTCAGCTCAGCAACGATCTTCCTCAAGCAAAAAGAGGAAGATTTGCAAGAGATGTTAGCTCAGGGCCAATCTTCCTCACACACACACACACACACACAAACCCCAAAAAACCCCCACAAATTTTTTATTTTACAATTCTGGATGTCAGAAGTCCAAAATGGGTTTCATTGGCCTAAAATTCAAGTGTCAGTAGGGCCGCGTTCCCTTCTGGAGTTTTTAGGAGATAATCTGTTTTTTCATCTTTTCCAGCTTCTAAGGGCTGCTTGCATTCCTTGGCTCATGGCCCCCTGCCATCTTCAAAGGCAGAAATGGCCATGTGAGTCTTTCTTACATAACATTTCTCTGACTCTTCTGCCTCCCTCTTTGACATTTAAGGACACTTGTGATTGCATTGGGACCACCCAGATAATCCAGGATAATTTCCCCATCTCAAGGTCAGCTGATTAGCAACCTTGTTTCCATCTGCAAACTTAATCTTTTGCGGAGTAACCTAACATATTCCCAGGTTTTGGGTATTAGAACACGGCCATCTTTGGGGGCCATTATTCTGCCTATAACAATTAGCCCTCTGATTGCCTGCTTCTCAGCCCTATTTTGGGCTCTTTCGCTTCTCCCAGCTTTTCCCTGGTCACGTTCCCTGCTAATCTTTCAGCTTGCTGACCTTGTTCCTGTTGCAGGGCCTTTGCCCTCATGGCTCCTCTACCTGAAACACTGCCCACTTGTCCTTGTGGCTTGCTCTTTTGTATCTTTTGGGCTCTGGTCAAATATCCCTGCCTCAGGTGGGCTGACCTCACCTGCTATAGAATGGCTCCCTCCCCTCTGTTACTTTGCCAGCTGCACTAGTTTTCTTAAAAGCACATTCTTTGTTTTACTTGTTTTTTTATCTGTCTCTCCACCCTCGCTCTTCATGTCAGCTCCACGAGGGCAGAGAGCTTGGCATTCTGAGTCCTTGAATGGTGTGGGACATAGAGGAGCCTCAGTCTATATTTGGTGAACTAATAACAAATAAATGACAATCACCTGCAGATAATGAGAACAGATTGTTATTCTTGATGATATTTTTTGCCTCCTTTCTGTTTCATGTCCTAATGTATCGCCCAGAACTTCCTGAACACTAAGTGGTAATGGAGATAGCAGGCATCCTTGTTTTGTTTGATTTAAATAACAAAGTCTCTAGGGTTTTATTGTTAAATATAATTTTGGCTTTTGGTTTGAAATAATATAAGTTAAAGTATCAGAGTACTTTTTAAAAACATGTTAAACACATGCTTTTGTAACCAGTTTTTACTAGTAATGTTTTATCAAACATCTACTGGTCCAATACATTCATAGATTTCCTGTTGAACCGTAGTTACATTTTGAGACAATCCCAACATGGTTGAAAAGAATTGTTCTTTTAATCTAATATTGAGTTCTCTCTGTTAATATTGTGTCTAGGAGTTTTGAATCTGCAATCAGGAGGGAGATTGGCTGAGACTTTTCTTTTCTCTCTTTTGTCCTCTGTTTCAAGTCTGCTTTTTATCCCTAATGCTGCCTGTGGATCAGCCTTCCCTGGAAGGCCGCACACTCAGGGTGCAGGATGGAGTAACCATCTAAGTGCTGAAGAGTAAATACTATCTTGTTTCTTTTCACTTTTTGCAGTTTTAAATGTTTCTTCACCAGAGTTGAATCAAGTCATGCATTGGTAAGGATGACCAGATTTACGTTCTGGACTGGATCCTCTTCCAGCTACCTGGCTGGTCCTTGGTCTGGTCTGGCACACAGCTGGGTGCAGCTACCCGCCTCCTCCCCCCTCCCCCCCACCCCTCCCCCCCGCCCCCCCTCCCCCAGGTCCCAGCCCTAGGAGAAGCAGATGATAACAGGAAGGGAAAGATCATTTGTTAATGTCCTGTCAAGGTATTATAATTCCCCAATAAGGTAACATTTTAGAGATGACAGGACTGAGGCCCAGAGAGGTTAAGAGCCTTGCTAAAAGTGGCCCATTTTGGATTAAGTGGCACACTTTGGATTTGAACCTATGACTATCTGACTTCAAAGCCTGTGCTCTTTCCACAGTGCCACTGTCTCCTTTCACAGCTGACCCCCTCACTTTGGCCATTCAAATGGCACAGTTATGAACAGAGAGCATGCCCCCCTCACTCTCCTGTCCTCGCACAGGATGTGCAGTGTGATGTTGACTGTTATCCTGAAATCTGGCAAAGACCCACAGCTGAGGACAGAAAGTGCAGATTCTTCCCAGCTATGAGGCAGGAGCTGAAGCAGTCACGGCAGCCCCTCCACACAGGCTTCTAGGGAAGTGCCAGTTTCCAACCCAGCCCTTCTGCCTTCAGGCCAGTACAGTGCTCAAGCCCAGCACCTGAACAGGAAGGAGGGGCCAGCCCTTCTGGGGAACATCAGCCTCTCCCCTTCCTCAGTCTGTCCCCACTCAGGTAGAACGGAGTGCCTGCCTGGAGGGGAGCCTGGCACTAGCACCGTACACCCTACGCATCTGCTTAGGCAGTGGGCTTCCTGGGGTTCCCTCCACCATCTGAACAGCAGAGAGAGATTGTTTAGTGAGAGCTGCCTGGGGAGGGGGTCCCTAGTTCCTAAGAGTCAAGAAGCAAGATGGCAAAGGAACCCACCCGCTGGGAGTTGGCTCACAAGGCCATTCCCCCCGACACGAGGGGGAAATGCAGAGAAGAACAAGGGTGAAGCTGACCGGGAGGTTCCCCCCACCCCCCTGCCTCCACCAAAAACACTATAAGAAGGACGACAAAAAGGAATGAGTTTTCACTGAAGCTCAGAACTAAATATCAGAATTAATCAAATGAAAGTGGCTAAAAAATTTGAAATTGGTTCAAGGTGTTCTTTAGGGAACTGCTCCTAAATGGAGGAGGCCCCAAAAAGATGGCTGAAGGAACAAGCAAAACCATTTAGGTGAAGGCTCCTCAGTAAATGGGTTCCACATCACTGGTTGACTGAGTGGATTCCTGAAGCCCCCCGCCCCTGCCGCTGCCAAGTGCAAGTCCCCGGGGAAATCCCGACTCACCAGGCATTTGGGGAAATAGATGCTTAACCGCTTACCTTTACACGTGCCTTAGTTTGATTCTTTTGCTGAGGACCCCCTAGCTCAAACAGCATTGCAAACAGGGCTTCAGAGGTGGTTCGGGTCATGTGCTTGCAGCTCCCCTGTAGCCCCTGGTCTTTGTAGCTAGGTCAGTGCCTCCTGTCGCACAGGGGCTCTTCTCTTCTTGGTGAGCCTTTGCTGGATAAACTATTTTTCTCTATGACTAATGAGTGTTTAAAGTGTCTGCTGACATAGAAATAAGGAAATATGGAAAGGGGGAAAATAAAGGTAGGAAAAGTAGATAAAGGGAAGGTAACGTCTGCACATACGGTTCCTACCAAAGGTCCAGTACAGTGGCTGGAGGAGGATACTAATGAAGCTCCAGGCCTCCTAGCAGCCAGAACAGAGGTGACACTATCAGTGTTCCTGCAGCGTCACAGAGCGAGCGCTTACCAGATTTTCCAGAAAGTGAGACTGGAGGGAGGCGCTAGTGCAGATCCCGATAAAGAGGACATTGGATGACACAGTGAGCAGCATCCTGGGGGTGGTGGTTGGGGTGGTTTTCTTAACACCCATTTCACCCTAAGGGATTAGTCTAAACCTCTCACTGCATTCTCATCCCCCACATGAGTGACTGCTGGGTAATGGGCAAGTGTCTCAAGCCAAGCGATGAGCTGTGAGAAGCGTGCAGCTCTAGAAAAGATTTTCTTGCTCTGAGAAGAGATGGACTCTCTCTGAATGCGGTCTCCAGATGTGATGCCTGAAGCTGCTGCAGCCATCTCGGCCCAGACCAGAGGGGATGAGGCTTCCAAGAAGCGGAGGAGGGTGGGAGCAGAGAACTGAAGTGAGCTTCCTTGTGGACCTCTGTTGTGTGAGATGATAAATGTCCTTGTTTTTAAGGCCCTGGAAAGTGGGGTTTACATTACTTGGAGCTGGAAGCATGGATTCTTCCAATTAATAAACATGGTTTATCTCTATTTTTCAGGTCTTATTTAATTTCTCTTTGTCATGCTTTGTAACTGTCAGCATAAATGTCTTGAATATATTTCATTAAATTTATCCCTACTTTGTGGTTTTGTTGCTGTTGGACATATTTATCATTTCTAGTGCTCTTTCTTCCTTTTTGTAGATCTTTTGAATGCTACCATTTCCTTTCAGTACGAGTTCTTTTAGCATTTCTTATAGTTCAGGACTATTGGCAACAGAGGCTCTCAGGTTTCATTTATATGAAAATGTCTTTATTTCACCTTCAGTTTTTTTGTTTACTTGTTTTTTTTGTTGTTGTTTTTATTTACTTTTCAAAGTATACAATTCAATGGTTTTTAGTATATTCATCAAGTTGTGTACCATATCCACTATCTAATTCCAGAACATTTTTTTTTTGAGGAAGATTAGCCCTGAGCTAACATCTGCCACCAGTCCTCTTCTTTTTACTGAGGAAGATTGGCCCTGAGCTAACATCCGTGCCCATCTTCCTCTATTTTATATATGGGATGCCTGCCACAGCATGGCTCCATAAGTGGCGTGTAGGTCCACACCCAGGATCTGAATTGGTGAACCCTGGGCTGCTGAAGCAGAACGTGCAAACTTAACCGCTGTGCTGCTGGGCTGGCCCCGCAGAACATTTTTTTTAATCTCAAAAATAAACCCATACTCATTTCTGGTCACCCCTCATTCCGTCTTCCCCAAGGGCCTCCCAACCACTAATCTATTTTCTGTCTCTATGGATGCCTGATCTGAACATTTCATATAAATGGAATCAAAAAATACATGTCCTTTTGTGTCTAGCTTCTTTCATGAAGCTTATTTTCAAGGTGCAATCCATGTTGTCGTGTGCATTAGTACTTCATTCCTTTTATTTTAGACAGGTTTTTTAGAAGAGTTTTTTAAGTTCATAATTAAATTGAAAGAGAGGTAAAGAGATTCCTGTATACCCCTGCCCCCACACATGCATAGTCTCCCCCATTACCATTGTCACTCACCAGGGTGGTGCATTTGTTACCAAGGTTAACCTACATTGACAAACCACAATCACCCAAAGTCCATAGTTTACCTTAGGGTTCATTCTTGGTGGTGTATTTAGGACAAATGTATAGTGACAAGTACCTGTCATTATAATATCATAGAGTACTTCCACTGCCCTAAATATCCTCTCTGCTCTTCCTGTTTATCCCGCACCCACCCCCCGTCCAACCACTTATCTTTCTATCGTCTCTATCATTTTGCCTTTTCCAGAATGTCATATAGTGGGAATCCTACAGTATGTAGCCTTTTCAGATTGGCTTCTTTCACTTAGTAACATGCACTTAAGGTGTTTCCATGTCTTTTCATGATAGCTCATTTCTTTTTTTAAAACAATTATTTTATTGGGGTCATACTGGCTTACAACATCATGTCAATTTCAAGTATAATCACTATATTTTAGTTTATAGACTGCATCGTGTTCACCACAGTCAGTTTTTATCCATCACAATACAGATGTGCCCCTTTACCCCTTGCTATCCTCCCACCCCTCGTCACTAATCTGTTCTCCTTATCTATGTGTTTGTTTATGTTCCACATATGACTGAAATCATACAAATAGAAATCATATTTATCTTTCTCTAACTTATTTCACTGAGCATAATACCCTCAAGGTCCATCCATGTTGTTGCAAATGGCATAATTATGGCTGAGTAGTATTCCATTGTGTGTGTGTGTATGTATATATACACCACATCTTCTTTATCCATTCATCTGTTGATGAGCACTTCGTTGCCTCCATGTCTTGGCTATTGTAAACAATAGCTCATTTCTTTTTAGTGCTAAATAATATTCCATTGTCTGGATATACCACAGTTTATGTATCCATTTGCCTACTGAAAGACATCTTGATTGCTTCCAAGTTTTGACAATTATGAATAAGCTGCTATAAACATCTATCTGCAGGTCTTTATGTGGACATAAATTTTAACTCCTTTGTGTAAATACCAAGGAGTGTGATTGCTGGATGATATGGTAAGAATATGTTTAGTTTTATAGGAAACTACCAAACTGTTTTCCAAAGTGGCTATGCCATTTTATATTCCCACCAGCAATGTATGAGAATTTCTGTTATTCCACATCCTTGCCAGCTTTTGGTGCGTTCCTTTTTTTTTTAGCGGTAAAAAACACATAACATAAAATTTACTGTCTTAACTGTACAGTACAGCAGTGTTAAGTATATTCACGTTGTTGTGAAAATACCCATTAAATAGCAACTCCCCTTTTCCCTTTCCCACCAGCCCCTGGTAACCACAATTCTACTTACTATTTCAATGAA
The DNA here is from genome assembly GCF_041296265.1 of Equus caballus. NCBI lineage: Eukaryota > Metazoa > Chordata > Mammalia > Perissodactyla > Equidae > Equus > Equus caballus. The sequence continues at coordinate 64,442,675 of NC_091691.1, read as the reverse complement.
TTTGGCTACTTTAGAGACCTCATATAAATGGAAACATATAATATTTGTCTTTTTGTGACTGGCATATGTCACTTTGCCTAATGTTCTCAAGGTTCATCCATGTTGTAGCATGTGACAGCATTTCCCTCCTTTTTAAGGCTGAATAATATTCCATTGTATATATATTATATAAATACTATATATATATACACACCACATTTTGTTTATCCATTCTTCCATCAGTGGAAATTTGTGTTGCTTCTACCTCTTGACTATTATGAATTGTGCTTCTATGAACATGGGTGTGTGAATATCTCTTTGGGACCCTGCTTTCAATTCTTTTGGGTATATACTCATGAGTGAGATTTATGGATTATATGGTAGTCCTATTTTTAATTTTGTGTGTGTGTGTCTCAATAAAACTTTATTTATAGACACCAAAATTTGAATTTCCTATAATTTTTTTTAACTTACAAGTGCACTTTTTTCATTGAGTTCATAATAGTTTACATCATTGTGACATTTCAGTTGTACATTATTTCTTGTCTGTCACCACATAAGTGCTCCCGTTTTTTAAGGAACTTCCATATTGTTTTCCATAATGGTTGCATGATTTTACAATCCCACCAACAGTGCACGAGTTCCAACTTCTCCATATCCCTCCCAACACTTATTTTCTATTCTTTTTATATTAAGCATACTAATGGGTGTGAGGTGATATCTGACTGTGGTTTTGATTTGCATTTCTCTGCTGATTAGTGATGATGAGCTGCTTTTCATGTGCTTGGTGGCCGTTTGTATCCCATCTTTGGAGAAAAGTTTCTTCAAGTCTTGTGCCTATGTTTTAGTTAGCTTATTTCATATTTTTGTTTATTTGTAGGATTTCATTATATATTCTGGAAATTAACCCCTTTTGTCAGATACATGATTTGTAAATATTTTCTCCCATTCCACAGGTTGCCTTTTATGTCCTTTGACACATGAAAGTTTTTGTTTGGTGTGTCTCATTTGTTTATGTTTTCTTTTGTTGCCTGTGCTTTTGGTGTCATATTGAAGAAATCATTGCCAAGTCCAATGTCATGAAGCTTTTCCCCTATGTTTTCTTCTAGGAGTTTTATGTTTTTACATCTTATGTTTAGATCTTTAATCCATTTTGAGTTAATTTTTGTATATGGTGTAAGATAAGGGTCAAACTTCATTCTTTTGCATGTGGATAATCAGTTTTTCCAACAGAGTTTGTTGAAGAGACTGTCCTTTTGCATTGAGTGGTCTTGGCACCCTTGTTAAAGATCATTTGACCATTTATTTGAGGGTTTATTTCTGGACTCTCTATTCTATCTCATTGGTCTATTTGTCTGCTTAATGCCAGTACCATACTGTTTTGATTACTTTAGCTTTGCAATATTTTGAAATCAGGAAGTGTGAGTCCTCCAACTCTACTTTTTTCAAAATTGTCTTGGCTATTCAGGGTCCCTTGGGGTTCCATATGAATTTTAGAATGAACTTTTCTATTTCTCCAAAAAATGTTGTTGGGATTTTGATAGGGATTGCGTTGAACTTGTAGATTGCTTTGAGTAGTATGAACATCATAGCAATATTAAGTCATTAAATTCCAATTCATCAAATATGATGTCTTGCCATTTATTTGTGTCTTCGTTAATTTCTTTCAGCACTGTTTTGTAGTTTTCAGTATATGTCTTTTATCTTTTTTTTTTAAAGATTTTATTTGTCCTTTTTCCCCCCAAAGCCCCCCAGTACACAGTTGTATATTTTTAGTTGTGGGTCCTTCTAGTTGTGGCAAGTGGGACGCTGCCTCAGTATGGCCTGATGAGTGGTGCCACGTCTGCGCCCAGGATCCGAACCGGGGAAACCCTGGGCCACCAAAGCAGAGCGCGTGAACTTAACCACTTGGCCACGGGGTCAGCCCCTTATCTTCTTGATTAGGTGTATTCCTAAGTATTTTATTCTTTTTGATGCTGTTATAAATGGAATTGCTTTCTTAATTTCCTTTTCAGATTGTTCATTCTTAGTGTATAGAAATGCTCCTGTTTTTGTGTGTTGATTTTGTGTCCACCAACTTTGCTGAATTCATTTCTTCTAACAGTTTTTTTGTGTGTGGAATCTTTAGGAGTTTCTGCATACAAGATCATGTCATCTGCAAACAGAGATAATTTTACTTCTTCATTTCCTGTTTGGAGACCTTTTATATCTTTTCCTTGCCTAAGGGCTCTGGCTAGGACTTCCAAAACTATGTGGAACAGAAGTGGCAAGAGCAAGCATCCTTGCTTTGTTCATGATCTTAGAGGAAAAACTTTCAGTCTTTCACCATTGAGTATGATGGTAGTTGTGGGCTTTTCATATATGGCCTTTATTATGTTGTGATTGTTTCTTTCTACTTTCAGTTTATTGATTTTTTATCATGAAAGGGTGTTGAATCTTGTCATATGCTTTTCTGCATCAATTGAGGTGATCACGTGGTTTTTGTCTTTCATTCTGTTAATATGGTGTATTACATTGATCAGTTTTCTTAGGTTGAGCCATCCTGGCATTGCAGGGATAAATCCTACTTGGTCATGATATATATAATCCCTTTAGTGTTATGTTGAACTCTGTTTGCTATTATTTTGTTAAGGATTTTTGCATCAATATTCATCACGGATATTGGTCTTTAGTTTTATTGTCTTGTATTGTCTTTGTCTGGCTTTGGTATCAGGATAACGCTGGCCTCATAGAATGAACTTGGAAGTGTACCCTCCTCTTAAACGTTTTGGAAGAGTTTCAGGAGGATTGATGTCACTTCTTTAAATGTTTAGTAGAATTCATCAGTGAAGCCATCTGGTCCTGAGCTTTTCTTTTTTGGGAGGTTTTGGATTACTGATTCAATCTTCTTACTCATTATTGGCCTGTTCAGATTTTCTATTTCTTCATGATTCAGTCTTGGCGGGTTAAGTATTTCTAGGATTTTATACATTTCTTCTAGGTTATCCAATTTGTTGGTGTACAGTTGTTCATAGAATTCTTTTATAATCCTTTTTATTTCTGTGTTATTGGTTATAATTCCCCCTCTTTCATTTCTGATTTTAGTTATTTGAGTCTTCTCTATTTTTTTCTCATTAACCTAGCTTAAGTGTTTGTCAATTTTGTTGATCTTTTAAAAATCTAATTCAGTTTTGTTGATTTTTTTCTATTCTCTATTTAGTTTCTTTCTGCTGTAATCTTTATTATTTACTTCCTTCTGCTATCTTTGGGTTTAGTTTTTTCTTCTTTTTCTAGTTCCTTGAGGGGTAAATTTAGGTTGTTAATTCAAGATGTTTCTGCTTTTTTGTAGTACTCATTTATAGCTATACAATTCTCTCTTAGCACTGCTTTCACTGCATCCCATGTTTTGTTTTGTTGGCTTTTAATTTTCCTTTGTCTTAGGTATTTTCTAATTTCCCCTGTGAATTCTTTGGCCTATTGGTTATTTAAGAGTTTATTGTTTAATTTCCACATATTTGTGGATTTTCCAGTTTTCCTTGTGCTGTTGATTTTAAGTTTAATTCACTTGTGATCGGAAAATTTACTTTGTATGACTTCAGTCTTTTTGAATTTGTTAAGACTTGTTTTGTGGCCCAAGAGCTAGTCTATCTTGGAAAATGTACCGTGTGCACTTGAGAAGAATGTACATTGTGCTGTAGTTGGGTGGCGTGTTCTGTAGATGTCTGTTAGGTCCAGTTGGTCTATAGTGTTGTAACATTCCTCCACTTGCTTATTCATCTTATGTCTGGTTGTTCTATCCATTATTGAAAGTTGTAAATGGAAATCTCTTACTAGTATTGTGTTGCTATTTCTCCCTTCAATTCTATCAAAGTTTGCTTCGTATATTTAGGGGCTCTGAGGTTTGATGCATAAATATTTATAACTGATACATCTTCTTGGTAGACTGGCTGTTTTATCATTATGTAACGTCCTTCCTTGTCTTTTGTAACAGTTTTTGATTTAAAGTCTGTCTGTTTTTGGTATAGCCACTTCTGCTCTTTTTTGGTTACCATTTGTATGGAATATCTTTTTCTATCCTTTCAGCTTGTGTGTTTTTACATCTAAAGGCTCTTGTAGGCAGCATATAGTTGGATCATGTTTTTTTTGTCCAATAAAGCAATCTATGTGTTTTGATTGAGAAGTTTAGTACATTTACATTTAAAGTAATTACTAATAGGAAGGACTTATTATTGCCATTTTGTTCATTGTTTTCTGTAACCCTCTCTTACTGCCTTGCTTTGATTTTCTTAGAAGTGATATGCTTTGATTCTTTTCTCATTTCTTTTTGTATATATTCTGTAGATATTTTCTTTGTGGTTATCATTGCAGTTAAATATTTTAAAGTTATAGCATTATGTTTTAAACTGATAACAGCTTATCTTCAATTGCATACAAAAACTTTGCTCCTGTATAGCTCCGCCTCATGCATTTTATGTTATTGATGTCACCAATTATATCTTTAAATATTGTTTACCTATTAATAGAGATTTATGGTTATTTTAACTATTTTGTCACTTAAATTCTATGCATCAAAATTACAGTAGTAGAGGTTACTATATTTGTTCATGTATTACCTTTATTGGAGAGCCTTATATTTTCATACAGCTTCATGTTGCTGTCTACTATCCTTTCATTTCAACCTGAAGAGCTCCTTTTAGCATTTCTTCTAGAGCAAGTCTAATGGTAATGACCTCCCTCAGCTTTTGTTTATCTAGGAAGGTCTTAATTTCTCCTCCATTTTTGAAAGGGCAGTTGTGCCATATGCAGTATTCTTGGTTGAGTTTTTTCTTTCAGTACTTTGAATATATCATACCACTCTTTGCTGGCCTTCAAAGTTTCTGCTGAGAAAACTGCTGAAAATCTTATGGAAGCTCCTTTGTATATGATGAATTGCTTTTTTCTCTTGCTGCTTTCAAGATTCTCTATTTGTCTTTGATTTTAGACAATTTGGTTATAATGGTTTTGGTGTGGTTCTCATTGGATTTATTCTGGTTGGAATTTTTTGAGCTTTTCGAATCTGTATGTCTGTTTCTTTCCTCAGGTTTGGGAAGTTTTTGTCTATTATTCAAATAAACCCTCTGCACCCTTCCCTCTTCTCCTTCTGGGATTCCCTTAATGTGTATATTGATCCCCTGCTAGCGTCCCATAAGTCCCTTAGGATCTCTTCGTTTTCTTTCGTTTTTTTCTTTTTGTTCCTCTGATTTAATAATTTCAAATGACCTGTCTTCACGTTTGCTTGCCTGATCAAGTCTGCTGATGAACCGATCTAATGAATTTTTCAGTTCAGTTATTGTATTTTTCAGCTCCAGAATTTGTTTGCTTCTTTTTTTATGGTTTCTACCTCTGTTGATATTCTCATTTTGTTCATGCATAGTTTTCCTGATTAAGCTTAGTTGTTTGTGTTTTCTTTTAGCTCACTGAGTATCTTTTTATTTATTTATTAAATTCACTTTTTTTAGTTTGAGTTCATAAAAGTTTCCATCATTGTGAAATTTCAGTTGTACATTATTTTTTGTCTGTCACCACATAGGGGCTCCCCTTCACCCCCTGTGTCCACCCTCCACCTCTGTTCCCCTGGTAACCACTGAACTGTTTTCCTTCTCCATGTGTTTGTTTATATTCCACATGGGTGAAATCATCTGGTATTTGTCTTCCTCAGTCTGGCTTATTACGCTTAGCATAATTCCCTCTGAGTCCACCCATGTTGTTGCAAATGGGATGATTTTGTCTTTTTTTATGGTTGAGTAGTATTCCATTGTATATCACATACCACATCTTCTTTATCCAATCATCAGTCGATGGGCACTTGGATTGTTTCCATGTCTTGGTATTGTGAATAGTTCTGCAATGAACATAGGGGAGCATATGTTACTTTGGATTGTTGATTTCAAGTTGTTTGGGTAGATACCCAGTAGTGGGATAGCTGGGTCATATGGTAGTTCTATTTTTAGTGTTTTGAGGAATCTCCCTACTATTTTCCATAGTGGCTGCACCAGTTTGCATTCCCACTAGCAGTGTATCAAAGTTCCCTTTTCTCCACACCCTCTCCAACATTTGTTATTTTTAGTCTTAGTGATTATAGCCATTCTAACAGGCGTAAGGTGGTATCTTAGTGTAGTTTTGATTTGCATTTCCCTGATGATTAGTGATGTTGAACATCTTTTCATGTGTTTATTGGCCATCTGTCTATCTTCTTTGGAAAAATGTCTGTTCATATCCTCTGCCCATTTTTTGATTGGGCTGTTTGTTTTTTTGTTGTTCAGTTGTGTGAGTTCCTTATATATTATGGAGATTAACCCCTTATTGGATAAATGATTTGCAAATATTTTCTCCCAATTGGTGGGTTGTCTTTTTGTTTTGATCCTAGTTTCTTTTGCCTTGAAGAAGCTCTTTAGTCTGATGAACTCCCACTTGTTTATTTTTTCTTTTGTTTCCCTTGTCTGAGAAGACATGGTATTTGAAAAGATCCTTTTAAGTTCGATGTCAAAGAGTATACTATCTATATTATCTTCCAGGAGTTTTATGGTTTCAGGACTTATCTTCAAGTCTTTGATCCATTTTGAGTTTATTTTTGTGTATGGCGTGAGATAATGGTCTACTTTCATTCTTTTGCATGTGACTGTCCAGTTTTCCCAACACTATTTATTGAAGAGACTATCTTTTCTTCATTGCATGTTCTCGGCGCCTTTGTTGAAGATTAGCTCTGTATATGTGTGGTTTTATTTCTGGGCTTTCAGTTCTGTTCCATTGATCTGTGTGTCTGTTTTTGTACCAGTACTATGCTGTTTTGATCACTACGGCTTTGTAGAACATTTTGAAGTCAGGGATTGTGATGCCTCCAGCTTTGCTCTTTTTTCTCAGTATTGCTCTAGCAATTTGGGGTCTTTGGTTGCCCCATATGAATTTTAGGATTCTTTGCTCTATTTCCATGAAGAATGTCATTGGAATTCTGATTGGGATTGCATTGAATCTGTAGATTGCTTTGGGGAGTATGGACATTTTAACTATGTTTATTCTTCCAATCCATGTGCATGGAGTCTCTCTCCATCTCTTCTTGTCATTATCTATTTCTTTCAATAATGTCTTATAGTTTTCATCATATAACCCCTTCACCTCCTTAGTTAAATTTATTCCTAGGTACTTTATTATTTTTGTTGTGATTGTAAATGGAATTGTATTTTTTTTTTTTTTTTGAGGAAGATTAGCCCTGGGCTAACATCTGCTGCCAATCCTCCTCTTTTTGCTGAGGAAGACTGGCCCTGAGCTAGCATCCATTCCCATTTTCCTCTACTTTATATGTGGGACGCCTGCCACAGCATGGCTTGACAAGCAGTGCATAGGTCCACACCTGGGATCTGAACCAGCAAACCCTGGGCCACTGAAAGGGAATGTGTGAACTTAACTGCTGCACCACTGGGCTGGCTCCTGGAATTGTATTCTTGAGTTCTCTTTCTGTAAGTTCGTTATTAGAGTACAGAAAGGCAACTGATTTTTTAAGTTGATTTTGTACCCCACAACTTTACTGTAGTTGTTAATTATTTCTAATAGTTTTTGATGGATTCTTTAGGGTTTTCTATATATAAGATCATGTTGTCTGCAAACAGTAAGAGTTTCACTTCTTCACTCTCTATTTGGATTCCTTTTATTCCTTTCTCTTGCCTAATTGCTCTGGCCAAAACTTCCAGCACTATGTTGAATAAGAGTGGTGATAGTGGGCATCCTTGTCTTGTTCCTGTTCTCAGAGGGATGGTGTTCAGTTTTTCCCCATTGAGTATGATGTTGGCTGTGGGTTTGTCATATATGACCTTTGTTATGGTGAGGTAATTTCCTTCCATCCCCATTTTAAGAGTTTTTATCATAAGTGGCTGTTGGATCTTGTCAAATGCTTTCTCTGCGTCTATTGAGATGATCATGTGGTGTATCACACTGATTGATTTGTGGATGTTGAACCATCCCTGTGTCCCTGGTATAAATCCCACTTACTCGTGATGTATAATCTTTTTGATGTATTGCTGTATTTGGGTTGCCAAAATTTTGTTGAGGATTTTTGCATCTATGTTCATCAGTGATATTGGCCTGTAGTTTTCTTTTTTTGTGCTGTCCTTGTCAGACTTTGGTATTAGAGTGATGTTGGCCTTGTAGAATATGTTAGGAAGCATTCCATCTTCCCTAATTTTTTGGAATAGTTGGAGAAGGATAGGTATTAAATCCTCTCTGAAAGTTTGGTAGAATTCCCCGGGAAAGCCATCTGGTCCTGGGCTTTTTATTCTTTGGGATGCTTTGATTACTGTTTCAATCGCTTTACTTGTGATTGGTCTATTCAGATTCTCTATTTCTTCTTGATTCAGCTTTGGGAGGTTGTAAGAGTCTAAGAATTTATCCATTTCCTCTCGATTGTCCATTTTGTTGGCATATAGTTTTTTATAGTATTCTCTTATAATGCATTGTATTTCTGTGGTATCCATTGTTTTTCTCCTCTTTCATTTCTAATTTTATTTATCAGCTTTTTCTCTTTTTTTCTTTATAAGTCTAGCTAGGGTTTGTCAATTTTATTTATCTTCTCAAAGAACCAGCTGTTTGTTTTATTGATCCTTTCTACTGTCTTTTTTTAATTTCAATAGCATTTATTTCTGCTCTGATTTTTAGGATTTCTCTCCTGCTGACTGAGCTTTGTTTGTTCTTCTTTTTCTAATTCAGTTAGATGTAGTTTGAGATTGCTTATTTGGGATTTTTCTTGTTTGTTAAGTTGAGCCTGTATTGTGATGAATTTCCTTCTTAATATGGCTTTTGCTGCATCCCATATGAGTTGGTATGGTATGTTTTCATTTTCATTTGTCTCCAGATATTTTTTGATTTCTCCCTTAATTTCTTCAATAATCGATTGCTTGTTCAATAGTGTGTTGTTTAGTCTCCACATCTTTGTCCCTTTCTCAGCTTTTTTCTTGTAATTATTTTCTAGTTTTATAGTGTTGTGATTGGAAAATATGCTTGTTATTATTTAAATCTTATTAAATTTATTGAGGCTTGCCTTGCTTCCCAACATATGGTCTATCCTTGAGAATGTTCCATGCACACTTGAGAAGAATGTGTATTCTGCTGTTTTTGGATGGAGTGTTCGTTTATGTTTATTAAGTCCAACTGGTCTAGCTTTTCATTTAATTCCACTGTTTCCTTGTTGATTTTCTGTCTGGATGATCTGTCCATTGATGGGGTGGAGTGTTGAGGTCCCCTACTATTACTGTGTTATTATTAATATCTTCTTTTAGGCTTATTAATAGTTGCTTTATGTACTGTGGTTCTCCTGTGTTGGATACATAGATATTTTTAAGTGTTATTTCTTCTTGATGGAGTGTCTTTTTGATAATTATATACTGCCCCTCTTTGTTTCTCTTTAGCTGTCTTATCTTGAAGTCTACTTTGTCTGATGTAAGTATGGCAACACCTGCTTTCTTTTATTTGCCACTAGCTTAGAGTATCATCTTCCATCTTTCACTCTAAGACTCTGTCATTGGAGCTGAGATGTGTTTCCTGGAGGCAGCATGTTGTTGGGTCTTGTTCTTTAATCCATCTCACCGCTCTGTCTTTTTATTGGAGAATTCAATGCATTTATGTTTAGGGTGATTATTGATATATGAGGGCTTCATGCTGCCATTTTATCACCCGTTTTCCAGTTTTCCTGCATTTCCTTTGTTCTCCTCCTGTGTATTTTGGTCTACCAGTTGAGTTATGTAGTTTTCTATGTTGTGTTTCTTTGTCTTCTCCTTATTTAGTATTTGTGTCTCTGTTCTGCTTTTTTGTTTAGTGGTAACCATGAAGTTTGTATTAAAAATCTCGTGGATAAGATAATCCATTTTCTGATGGCCTCTTACTTCCTTAGACTAAGTGGATTCAGTCCCTTTCCTCTTCGCCTCCTAAGTTGTTTTTGTCACATCTTATTCCATCTTGTGTTGTGAGTTTGTGGTTAAAATGACAGGATTATCTTTGTTTTGGGTGTTTTCCGTCCTTTTGTCTTTAATGCTATACTTGCATATTTGCTATCCTGCTCTGATTCTGTCTCCCTATTTATCTCCTTACTGTGTGCTTTATGACCCCTTTCTCCTTTTTGTTTTCCGGGTATGAGGGCCTTCCTGAGGATTTCTTGGAGGGAAGGTTCTCGTGGCTATGAACTCCATTAGCTTATGTTTGTCTGGTAAAGTTTTTATTTCTCCATAATATCTGAAGGATGTTTTCACTGGATAGAGTATTATTGGCTGAAGGTTTTTGTCCTTCAAAGATTTGAATATGTCATTCCAGTCTTTCCTAGCCTGTAAGGTTTCTGCAGGGAAATCTGCTGAAATCCTGATAGGGGTTCCTTTGTAGGTTATTTTCTTCTGCCTTGCTGCCCTTAGGATTCTTTCTTTGTCATTCACTTTTGCCAGTTTCACTACTATATGCCTTGCAGTAGGTCTTTTTACATTGACATATTTAGAAGATGTGGTAGCCTCTTCCACACGAATTTCCATCTCCTTTCCTAGGTTTGGGAAGTTCTCTGCTATTATTTCTTTGCACAAGCTTTCTGCTCCATTCTCCTTCTCTTCTCCTTCTTGAATACCTATAATTCTTATGTTGCATTTCCTAATTGAGTCAGATATTTCTCAGAGACTTTCTTCTTTTCTTTTTAGCCTTAGTTCTCTCTCTTCCTCTATCTGGAGCATTTCAACATGTCTATCTTCAGTTATGCTGATATGCTCCTCTATGATGTCTGCTTGAGCATTCAGGGAATCCATATTTTTTTTTATTTCTTCCATTATATCTTTCTTCTCTAATATTTCTGATTGATTCTTCTTTATAGTTTTAATCTCTTTTGTGAAGTAGCTCCTGAACTCGTTGAATTGTTTCTCTACATTCTCTTTTAACTCGTTGAATTTTTTGATGATAGCTGTTTTTAATTTTTTGTCATTTAGATGACATATTTCTGTGTCCTCAGGACTGATTTCTACATACTTGTCATTTTCTCTCTGGTCTGGAGATCTAATATAATGTTTGATATTGCTGTAGTGTGTGGCTCTGTTTTATCGCATCCTCATGTTATTTGGTTGCTGTTACTGCCTATCGCCACTTGGTGGAGGTCAAGAGCCACGTATTCTGAGCCCTCTGCCTTCAGTCGAGATCCCAGCTGCTGGCTGGGTGGATGCGGGGGAGGGTGCTTTCTCCCTCATGCTCTCAGGATTTTCTCCCTCTGGTCTCGCTATCTGCTCTACTAGGGTATTGGCTTGATAAGGTCACTCCCTGTGAAAGCTTTCGCCTTGGTAGAGGGGCTCCCTCTTGGCTGCAAGCTCTCTCAGGGATCCTTGATGTTCCCACAAATGAACGTCCCCTCCCCTGTTCCTTTCCTCTTGGAGGTCTCCCCCGGTCCAGGATCCCAGTCTTTAGGAGAGGGAGTGAAGTTTTCTCTTACCTTGTTCCACCTCCTCCAAGGGGGCTCCAGTCTTTCCACCCTCTCTCGTATGGCTGCGTTGGTCTCTCCAACGTTTTTTGTGTTGTGTTTGCATGTCCTCTGTTGGAGTATGGATGTCTTTTTTTGTTGTATGTTGGAGGGGAGAGATTACTGGAAAGCTCACTCTGCCATGATGCTGACGTCACTCAGGACTTATTTCTAACTCTCACTGAGTATCTTTTTAACAGTTATTTTAAGTTCTTTGTCACACAGCTCATAGATCTGCATTTCTTAGGGTTTGTTTCTAGTTTTATTTTGTTCCTTTACTTGGGCCACACTTCCCTGTTTCTTTGTATGCCTTGTAATTTATTTTGCTAGGATTTGAGCATTTGGAAAAAACAACCACCTCTCCCAGTCTTTGCATACTGGCTTTGTGCAGGGGAAGACCTTCACCAGTCATCCTAGTTGTAGGTTCTAAAACCTCCCTATCCTTTTTTTGTTCCCTTGTTCCCCTTAGTGTCACCCTGCAGACCTGCTGTTTTAATGTGCTGTTTGCCTCTGTTTTCAGCAGCTTCCAAATTCTGGTACTGATCTTGGCAGTGCTTTGGGGCAGGCAAGACAGCAACCAGTCACTCCCCTAGACAAGCCTGAATGTTGGATACATGGCATGCTCTTTTGTTTCCATCCTGAGGGAGGAGTGCAGATTTCCACTTGATTGCTCTCTGCTATGCCACATAGAAGGAGGGGCATAGCAGAAAATTCCAAATGTGAATTTTCCTTCCCCTTTTCCTGGAATTCCTTCTTGATTTTTCACAATGGCCTGGGTGCTGTAGCATCTCAATTGGTCTCTAGAATTCTCACAGAGGTTTTCTGGTCTGTATATTGTTGTTAACCCAGTGTCTTGGTGGGGGAAGGAGGGCCATAGCTTCCTAGTCCACCGTCTTGCTAATGTCACTCTCCAATAGTGCAATCATTTTTGTGACTGAGTAATATTCCATTGTATGGAGGTACCAGATTTTATTCATCAGTTGATGGATATTGGATTGTTTCCATTCTTTTGCTATTATGAATAATGCTGCTGTGACCATTTATGAACAAATTTTCGTGTAGACATATTTTCAGTTCTTTTGAGTATAAACCTAGGAGTGGAATTACTGGGTTTTATGATCATTCTATGATCATACTTTTTAAGGAACCTGCCAAACTGTTTCCCAGAGCAGCTGTGCTATTTTACATTTCCACCAGCAATGTATGAAGGTTCTAATTACTCTTCATCCTCAGCAAAACTTGTTATTGTCTGTCTTTTTATTATAGCCATCCTAGTTGGTGTGAAGTGGTATCTCATAGTTTTGATTTGCATTTCCCAGGGATGGCTAATAATGTTGAGTATCTTTTCATATTCTTACTGGCTATTTGCATATCTTCTTTGGAGAAATGTCTATCAAATCTTTCACTCATTATTTAATTGGGTTGTCTTTTTTAAATTGTTGGGCTGTAAGAGCTTTTCATATGTTCTGGAGACAAGTCCCTTATTGGATATATTATTAACCAATATTTTGTTGCATTCTGTGGGTTGTCTTCACATCCTTGATGGTGGCCTTTGAAACACAAAAGCTTTTAGTTTTGATGAATTCCAATTTATGTATTTTTTTCTACTTTTGCTAGTGCTTTTGGTTTCATATCTGAGAGACCATTGCCTAATCCAAGGTCATGAAAATTATGCCTGTGTTTTCTTCTAAGAGTTTTATAGTTTTACCTTTTACATTTAGGTCTTTGATCCATTTGGAGTTAATTTTTGTATATGATATGATATAGGGGTCCAACTTCCTTCTTTTGCATGTAGATATCCAGTTGTCCCACCACCATTTGTTGAAAGGACTATTCTTTCCATTAAATTTTCTTGGTACTCTTGTTGAAAATCAATTGATCATAAATATAAGAGGTTATGGACTCTCAATTCTCTTCCATTGATCTATATATCTATCCATATGCCAGTACCACACTGCCTTGATTACTGTAATTTTTTTTAAAGATTTTTATTTTTTCCCCCTTTTTTCTCCCCAAAGCCCCCTGGTACATAGTTCTATTTTCTTCGTTGTGGTTCCTTCTAGTTGCGGCATGTGGGACACTGCCTCAGCGTGGCTTGATGAGCAGTGCCATGTCCGTGCCCAGGATTCGAACCAACGAAACACCGGGCTGCCTGCAGCAGAGCGCGTGAACTCAACCACTCGGCCACGGGGCCAGCCCCTGATTACTGTAATTTTGTGGTAAGACTAGAAACCAGGAAGTTTAAGTCCTCCAACTTTTGGCTTCTTTTTCAAGATTATTTTGCCTCTTCTGGGCCTCTTGAGTTTCCATAGGAATTTTAGGATTGGCTTGCCAATTTCTGCAAAGAAAGCACCTTGGATTTTGAGAGGGATTATATTGAAATTGTAGCTGAATTTGGGAAATATTACCATCTTAACAGTAAGTGTTTTGACTCATGAATGTGATATTTATTTAGGTCTTCTTTAATTTCTTTCAGTGATTCTGTGTTAGTTTTCAGTGTGCAAGTCTGCACTTTTTTGTTAAATTTATTCCTAGGTATTTTATTCTTTTTGGTAGTATTTTAAACGTTTTCTTAATTTTATTTTTAAATTGTTCATTGCTAGGGCATAGAAATACAACTGATTTTTATATATTGATCTTTTATCCTGTAACCTTGCTAATCTCATTTATTAGTTCTAATAGTTTTTTAGTGGACTTAGGATTTTCTACATACAAGATGATGTCATCTGCAAATAGAGTTTTATTTATTCCTTTTCAATCTGGATGCTTTTTCTTGCCCAGTTGCCTTACTAGAACCTCCAATACAATGGTGAATAGACATGGCAAGAGTGGATATCCTTATAGTATTCCTGATCTTCGGGGGGAAAGCATTCAGTCTTCCACCATTAAAAATGATGGTAACTGTGGGTTTTTTCATAGAGGCCTGTTATTAGATTGAGGAAGTTCCCTTCTATTCCCACTTTGTTGAGTGTTCCCATCACAAAATGGTGTTGGATTTTGTCAAATGCCTTTCCTGCATCTATTGAAATGATCATGTGGTTTTTGTCCTTTATTCTATTAAATGGTGTATTATGTGGATTTCATATGTTGAACCAAACTTGCATTCATTCCTAGGATAAATCCCACTTCATCATGATGTATAATTCTTTTGACATGCTGCTGGGTTTGGTTTAGTGGTATTTTGTTGAAGATATTTGAATCTATACTTATCAGGGATATTGGTCTTTAGTTTTTTCTTTTCTTGTGATATCTTTGGCTTTGTTGTTGGGGTAGTGCTAGCCCCATGGAATGAACTGATATGTTCTTTCCTCTTCTTTTATGGAAGAGTTTGTGGAGGATTGGTGTTAATTCTTTAAATGTTTAGTGGGTGCACTGGCCTGAATAGTGTTTCCCCAAAATTCATGTCTCCTCAGAACTTCAAAATGGGACCTAACTTTGAAATAAGGTCTGTATTGGTTTTCTGGAGCTGCTATAACAAAGTACCACACACTGAATGGCTTAAACAACAGAAATTTATTGCTCTGGAGACTGGAAGTCCAAAATCAAGGTGTTGGCAGAGTTGGTTCCTTCTGAGGGATGTGAGCGATAATCCACTCTATGCCTTTCTCCTAGCTTTTGGTAGCCCCAGGCACTCCTTGGCTTGTAGATGGGGTTCTCCCTGTGTTTTCTCAATATCTTCCCTGTCTACATGTCTGTGTCCAAATTTCCCTTTATATAAGGTCATCAGTCATATTGGATTAGGGCCTACCCTAATGACCTCATTGTAACTTGATTACCTCTATAAAGACTCTATTTCCAAATAAGGTGACATTCTGAGGTACTGAGGGTTAGGACTTCAACATATCTTTCTTGCGTGAACACAATTTAGCCCACAACAGTGTCTTTGCAGATACTGTTAGTAAAGAGGAGGTCATACGGCATTAGAGTGGGCCCTAAGTCCTATATAACTAGCGTCCATATAGGAGGAGAGACACAGACACAGACTATAATGCCATGTGTAGACAAAGGCAGAAATTGGAGTTACGCATCCACAAGCCAATGATTGCCAGCAACCATGGAAATGAGGAGGGAGGCATGAAACAAATTTTCCCTTACAGCCTCCATTCTGTCTTACTCCTGGAATTCAAACACATGTATTTGAGCATCAATGATGTTTTTCCCTCGCTCAATCTTTTTTTTTTTTGATGAGGAAGACTGCTGCTGAGCTAACATTTGTGCCAGTCCTCCTCTGTTTTGTATGTGGGATGCTGCCACAGCATGGCTTGATGAGTGGTGTTTAAGTCCATACCCAGTATCCAAACCCACAAACCCTGTGCTGCCAAAGTGGAGCTTGCAAACTTAACCACTATGTCACTAGGCTGGCCCCTCAATCTTTGTCTGTGGTTCAGTTTGGAAATTTTTTGTTAACTTGTGTTCAGGTTCACTGATCCTTTTTTCTGTTGTGTCCAATTTGCTGTTAATCCCATGCAATGAATTTTTTTAAAAGGTTTTTTCTCTTTTTAAAAGATTTTATTTTTCCTTTTTCTGCCCAAAGCCCCCGGTACATAGTTGAGCATTTTTAGTTGTGGGTCCTTCTAGTTGTGGCATGTGGGATGCTGCCTCAGCATGGCTCGATGAGCGGTGCCCAGGATCCAAGCCGGCGAAACCCTAGGCCATCGAAGTGGAGCGCATGAACTTAACCACTCAGTCACAGGGCTGGCCCCTGAATTTTTTGATTTTAGGAATCTTATTTTTCTCTTTTCTAGTTTCTAAATTTCTTCTGAAATTTCCCATCTTTTTATTACATCCATTTGTTAAAAATTATTTTAAAGATTGGCACCTGAGCTAACAACTGTTGCCAATCTTTTTTTTTTTTTTTCTGCTTTATCTTCCCAAACCCTCCTGTACATAGTTGTATATCTTAGCTGCAGGTCCTTCTAGTTGTGGCATGGGGGACACCACCTCAACGTGGCCTGACGAGCGGTGCCATGTCCGCGCCCAGGCTCCGAACCCTGGGCCGCCACAGTGGAGCACGCGAACTTAACCACTCAGCCACGGAGCCAGCCCCATATCCATTTTTTTATAAAACATAGTTAGATGAACTTGTCTGCTAATTTCATTATTTAGGTTAACAGTGGGTCTCCTTTTACAGATTATTTTAAAAAATAAAGCTCACTTTCTTGAAAGTTTATTACTGTTTCATTGTATACTGGACATGGTGATCGATGCATTGAGGAGATTCTGTATTCGGTTATCTTCCTCAGATGAATGTTACATTTTGTCCAAGAAGGCTAATTATTGGCAGATCAATTTGATCTTATAGAGGCTTGGTTTTACACTTTGTTAAGTCTGGTCCTTTCCTGTTTTGCCCTAGGAATAGCCCTAAATCCTTAAGAAATGGTCTTTATTCTTACACATGGACATTCTTGGGTTTTGACATAAAGGCTAAAGTGTTTATCAAGCCCCTCCAAATTAGAAGAATGTGAACTCAAAACTCCGTATTCTTGGTACTGGGCAACTGCTAAGATTTCTGCTTAGATCTTTCTGCCTTCCAGTTGTTTTCCCCTGCTCTTCTTGGACACAGCCGAATCTGCCAAAGGTTTCAGGAAAATTTCTGTGCAGATTTGGGGGCTCCTCTATGACTCCCTCCTGTTTGAGATTTCCTCCCTCAATTTCTAGCCACTCTATTTGCTTCTAAATGAGATCTCTGACTCAGCCTAAGACAATAGTCACTAGCTGTATGAACACCACCTCTAGCATGCCGTGTGCACTGGGGATGGTCTCTGGGGAAAAGCTATATATCATCTTACCTAGTGAAGGTCCTTCTTAGCAAGAGTCAAATCCCCTACATTTCCTGCCTTTTGTTCACTCTCCAGGGCCTTCAAATATTCTTTTAAAAAGTTGTCATCTACAGTTATTAAGTTACTTGCAGAAGTTTAGTCTGACACTAGCTATTCTCACTTTGCCAGACTTTTGTTGTTAACATTCATATTGGGGGCTCATTTCCTCTTTTTTGATGGTGATTTCATAATTTATGGGAGTGTATGGGTTTGGATTGACAATTTTTTCCCCAAAAAGACATGTATTCTAATGATTTCCAGCAAGTGTCATAAGTCTAGACTCACTTTTTCTTGATCTGCAGACTTCCTGACTGTGGTTTTAAACCCTTGATCTATAGGAAAGGAGGCCTTATGATTACAAGGGTGGCATCATCCACATCACCATTTACTACCTGGAAAAGGCACAGAGTTAGTCAGATTACCCTTTGGTTTCCTTTACAAGTGGCAGACTTCCTTACCTACCCTTTTACTTGTCAGTGTGACTCCTCTGAATATCCCAACTTTATGCACAGATCTTTAATTTTCCAACTTGGTTCAGGCCCAAGGCATAAGCTCCCATTCCCCAAACTCTTCATTATTATATTTTGTTCCTAGGAGAGGAAGGGCTATCATATTTAATAGTTACTTCTATGGCTTAAGTTTATGTATACTTTTTTTCCATTTTTTTCCTGAACATTAGGGATTTTCCATATTTTCTTGTGCACTTAGCATCCCATTTAGAAGTATGAAGTTTTGTAGCAGTGGAGTACTTTTTAGAAAATCTTAATGCCATAAGGATAAATATCTTCCTCATTTTCCCCCAGGACTTTATCAAAGCATAATTTATATACAATAAAATACATATATTCTAAGTATACAGCTCAATAAATTTTCAATAATATGCATGTTACTATTATCCAAATTAATTTACAGAATATCTCCACCATTCCAGCAAGTTCTCATGCCCCCTTCCAATTTGCTCACTCACAGGTAACCATCCTAGATTTGTTTCCCTTGTTCTTGAGCTTGCTATAAATGTAATGTGTCTAGCTTTCCTTGTTCAACAGTATTTTTAAGACTTATACCTATTGTTCTATCAGCAATTCATTTTTTAAATTTCAGATTAGTATTCCAGTATGTAAATATACCATTATTTGATTATCCATTAACTTGCTGATGGATATTTGGGTAGTTTCCAGTTTGAGGGTATCATAAATAAAACCGCTATGATATTCTTGTACAAATCTTATGATGTGCATATGCACCCATTTCTTTTAGTTGTATCTCTAGAAGTGGAATCACTGAGTCACAGGGTAGGCATATATTTTACCTTTAGAAGAAACTGGCAAGCTGTTTCCCAAGGTGATTATACCAACTTACATTTCCCCTAGTTGTTCCACGTTCTCACCATTTGACAGGTATGCAGTGGTTATTTCCTTGTGGTTTCATTTTGCATTCTTTGTTGGCTGATGTTAAGCAACTTTTCCTATGCTAAGTGTGCATTTGGATAACTTCTGTGAAGTGTGTATTCAGGTTAATTTTTATATTGTGTTGCTTCTGTAAGGGCTTTAAAAGTTGTTTTTCTGCATATGAGTCCTTTGTCAGTTATATTTATTGCAAATATTTTCTCCTTGGCTGTAGCTTGCCTTTCACTTTGATGGTACCTTTTGATGAAAAAGGTTTAATTTTGGTGAAATTTACCAGTTTTTTCTTTTATGGCTAATATCTTTAATGTCCTAAGATATCTTTGCCTATCCCAAGAATCATGAGGTACTTTGCTTTTTCTTCCAGAAGATTTATTGTTTTGCCCTTCATGTTTAGGTCTGTGATCCATTCTGAATAAACTGTCCACTGTGTGAAAGCACAATGAACTGAATCAAACTGAATCAGTGTTCAGTTTTCTCTCATACAGATATCCAGTTACTCTAGCTCCAAATGAAAAAACTTTGAATTGCTTCATGTTTTTGTTGAAAAGCCAATGACCATGTTTATGTGTGGGTCTATTTCTGGACTCTCTCTTCTATCCATTGATCTATTTGTTTCTCCTGACTCTAGTACCACACTTGTAATTACTGTAGATTTAAAGCAAGTAATGAAATTGAGTCGTGTTAAGTCTTCCAACTTTTTTTTCCTTCTTCAAGATTAGCTTAGCTATTCTGCGTCTGATGCATTTCTTTATTTTTTATTTTTTAAAAGATTTTATTTTTCCTGTTTCTCCCCAAAGCCCCTCGGTACAGAGTTGTGTATCTTTAAGTTGTGGGTCCCTCTAGTTGTGGCATGCCACCTCAGCATGGCTTGATGAGTGTCCACGCTCAGGATTTGAACCGGCGAAACCCTGGGCCACTGAAGCGGAGCACACGAACTTAACCACCCCGCCACGGGGCCGGCCCCTGATGCATTTCTATATATATTTGTCAATTTCAACAAGAAAGCCTCATAGGATTTTGATTTCATTGAACCTGTAGATCAATTTGTGGAAAACTGAGACTTTAACATTATGCAGTCTTTCAATCCATGAACATAATAATTTATTGCAGTGTTCTATAGTTTCAGCAACATTTTGTAGTTTTCAGGGTAGAAGTCTTGCACATCTTCTGTTAATTTTCTGTCAAGGTATTTGACTTCTTTGATGTTATTATAAATGATATATTTTAAAATTTAATATTAACTTGTTTGTTGCTAGTGTGTAAAAAATACAACTGAGTTTTGCCTCATATTATTAGTTCTGGCAGATTTATCAAGCAAATACTTGGTAATCTTCAAGAAATCAGAATGGGAGAAGAGAAGAGTCATATAATTGGAAACCCACCTACTTTTTCAGAGTAAAAAGTGATTCACTCTTTGTGTACCTTCTTTCATAGTTATCACTTCAGAAACACTACCTTCCAATTTTCTTTCTCCTTTGAAGAACTTGTAACTCTGGAGTTAAATTTGCTCTTGGTATGCTTCTTGAAAGATGGGAGAGCCCCAAATCTTTACAGAGGAACCTCTGTTTTTCAGCTGAATATAGAATTAGGGAAATGAGGACATGGCCTACATGCTGCCCTTTATTTGCAGGATGGTGAACAAAGTACTATTTTTCAAGAATGCCAATTATAACAGAGGCTAGATTGGGATTGGAGCAGGATGAATCGATTTGTGAGATTCAAATTATCCTTAACTGTCACATTTATAAATTCTTCACTGGTTAAATAATAATCCCGTCTTTTCATTCTTTGCTTTCTTTCTCATTCATTCTTTTCTTCCCAGTTTGACTTCCAACAGAGTGATTAACATATTTGCCTAATTTACAAATAGCTGTTATGAATAGGGATCCATTTTAACTTCAAATAAAACCAATGTAAGGCACAACTACTCAGGAATATTTTATATTTTCAAAGTATTTAGGAATTCTTTAATTAGAAAAATAAAGGCAATGGGATTATCTATCAGGTTCTAAAAGTACCCATGAATTAAATCACTCACATCCCCCTCTTAAAAAACAAAACAAAACCTTAAATCACATTGCTGTTAAGCTTTCTTACAGTAAGCAATAAGACCAAGCTATGCTAGAGTACAAAAACCTGAAATTCTGAGCATGAAAATAATTTATTGATTAGACATCTGGTTTATTCAAGCATTAGGCCTACTGAAGATAGAATTAACACAGCTCATGGAGTAGGAAAAAAAATTCCATCCAACACCTGCTTCATTTCAAATTTCCTGGGGACAAAATTTATGCATTCTGTATTAACAGCCTCACCCTAAAGCATCCACATGTGCTTGATATTGATTAACTTGAATAGGATAGGAAAAACTTTCTGTACACTCAACCTGGCAAGTATAATTAGTGATGCAACTTTCAGAAACATTCTTAGGCACAAGAAATAGCACTGCCTGCAGTGAGAGTCTTTGATAATCAAAGAAAAGAATATCATTAAATATAATCTTACAAACAGGAAGGAAAATATACTCACTTTTGCCAATGGATTGCTTTACATATCAGGAAAAATGTCACAATGAGATCTCTCTATGAGATTAAAATATTAATTTGATACTCAACTTTTAATCAATACTCAGGTTATTCTGTGGTATTAAAAATCGGAGGGAAAAAAAAGGAAAACCAATTTAACCTAAGTGGAATTTAGGGAAGAAATGCAGGACTAATAATACGGAGTAACAACTGCACTTCTTTGGCTAACCCATTAAAAAATGCCAATTAAACATTTTCAGTCAAATTTTATTAAAAAAAAAGCAGCAAATCAACATTACAATTCAAGAACCTAATCTAAATATGCACTTGACAGTGAAGCACATCTGAATATGGAGTGAAAAAAGTTTTCCAAGAAACCATCAACTGTATCCTCTCCAAATACCCAAATAATAAATCACTTCTGTAGGCCTTTTGTTGAGTGGAATCATAAACAAAGAACTGAAGAGATTTATTGCTGTGAAAACAAATCCGTAGTACAGTAGTATGAATCTTGGGTATTAAGCATAATTAGCTGAATCAAATTAAGTTGAAAAATCTAATAAGAATGTGTGTGTGAAAGTCTGTAAGCCAGTTGACCCAAGAGCAACTGAGACATCTAACTTGTTCAGTGAGACCAGACATTATTTTAAATCTCCATTTTTAACGGCAATTAAAAATTACAATTCCAACAGCCCACAACCAAATAAAAAAATAGTAGAAAGCAATTAAAACTACGTTCAAAGAGCCACTTTTTTCAGCTCAATTTCAGCACCCCAAGGAAAAAAAAGCATCCATGACTATCACAGATGAAGACAAAATGAATGTCATTGGAATCAGTTATTTTTCCCCACTGAGGTATAAAATCTATATAGAAATTTGATACTATACTATAACAAATTTTTACTTCTCATAGTTCTAATTTCCTTTAAACCCTGTTTAATATAGCTTTTTTTAAATTGTTGTAAAAATGTTGTTTTCATGATTCTGAATCTGGTTCCAGTTCTTTTTATATCAATATTTAATATACTGGCTACCAGTTCTAATCAGAAAAAAATCTTGGAAATCTCTTCATTATGACAGCACGTTCAGCAGAAATTACTGATGTGCAAGCAAACCATAAAAGGTGCAGCTCTCCGGAAAGCACGTTTGTTGTCTCATTGTCTGAATATTCTTTACAATGACTCTTGATGAAAGACTCTTTCAATCTTGTAAACATCAGTGTGCACAGTCTCGCTACTATGTAGTTTCATGTCCTCTGACAGGAAGGCTGGTTCACAGCAAGTGAAAAGCGAGAGGAGTCTAAGTTTTAATGGCTGATAAACCTTACATCCCACAGGAGGAAAGCACTTTTCCTTTTTTGCTACTTAAGAATGTGGCAGAAATGTATGCTGAGGTAGCCCAGTCAATCCTTATTTTTTCTTTTTTTGTAAATTTGGTCTCAGAATATTTCTGGAAGGGTGACGTTTCTAAGAAGCCACTGTTGGGAGCGGCTTCCAGTGCAGTCTCTAATGCTGGGCACCTGGCTATCCTCTTCTGTGGCTTTGTCCAGGCACTGATTACTGTTCACATGCTGCAGGGTTAGTTTCTGAAAGTGACAGGAAAAAAGTCTTAAGATCAAAGAGGAAAACAAAACTTTTGGTGATTATTAAGTTACTCTGTAGAAAAGGTTTTTTTTTCCTTTGGTAACATAAATTATTTAAAAGACATCATTAAAAGCTATGTGGGAGGGAGAAAGGCACTGGGGTACAGTGGGTTACACTGGACTTGCAGTAAGATGACCTAAATTCTAAGTCCCAATTCTTCTATAAGCTCTGTAACACTGTGAGAAATTTCACTTTTTTCGGCTTCAGCTTCCTAAAAAAATGATCATATTAATGGTTCCTAATTCAGGATCCTCATCCTGTGTTCAAAAAGCTATTGTAAAGTCCTGTGATAAAGCTGTTCAGATTAATTCTGTGATGCCAAACCTCAAGTCCTTAGAAACTCAGGTCTTTTTGAAGACTTACAATCATAAGAAATCATAAGATTTATAAAGCAGTCTTTAATAAATGGCTGATAGACATAGCTATATATCTTCCTATTTGTTTACATTCTAGACTTGATGTCATGTTGACTATTAGAATAATTTCAAAAGGAGAGGACAGATGAGAGTTAACAGATACACACTGACCCACACTAATGAATCTGGTACCAGAACCTGGTCAGGCTAAGGACTCCAAAGCGGCTGTGCAGGCATTTGTATTAAGCATTATCCTATAGGTGTATACAACTATAAGGAAATGTGAAATATGTTTATTAACACATTTATCTGACTTTTTTACTCATGGCTCTATTTTAATGTAATTCATTTATCCGGAATGTTTCATTTTTATAAGCCCTCTTTTCTACCTATGTGAACTTAAAACCTAATGATTGTGTACAACTATTTGAGCTTTCAGTTGTTTATTATTATTCTGTGTTACAGTCAAAGTAGGAAACTGGCAAGGCAGTATACATTTGCAGATGTCATAGTTTACTATCAACACTGACTTTAGGTTCAGTATTATAAATTTTAAGTCTTATAAATGCCTAAGAATAGAACCTGGAAGAGAGTCAGCATGGCTGTGGGTTTTACTTCTTATGTGGATGCTGTGTAGTACTGTACTTGAGAGGATGGGCCTTGTGGTCAGACATTTCTAGAGTGAATTCCAGATTTGTCACATACCAACTATATGCCCCTAAATGAAGAACTCTGAGCCTCAGGCTCCTCATCTATAAAATGGGGACAAAAATATTCAAGAGTTTTTATGAGGAAACATTAAGATAATGTACAGAAAGTGCTTCCTAGCTTAGAGTAAGCTCTTGATAAGTGGCACTCACTACTGGAAAACTCAAAATCCTAGCAATGCCCCGAGGAGCCATGAACACAATCTGACACCCAGAGGAGCCACAGGTCTCCATGCACACTGCTTGCTGCCAAGGCCTTCAGTCACATGTAAGACAAAAACAAAGTACAAAAAGAACCCCTCAAACATTCCAGAAGGCCCTGCAAAGCTTCTCTGAGTGGCAACCTTCATCAAGCCCACTGTTAGTATTAGAAACAAAAAAACTAAACACAACGAAAAATTTAGTTGGGAAATCCATCTTTCACATCCCAAGTTCTAAAAATGTATGTTTCACTTACTTAGATTCATTAAAATAAACTCGTAACAAAGAAATAGGCTACTGTCATGCTGGATATGATCTTAAATGTCAAGTGGGCAAGTAGAGGCTATGTTCAGGGAACAGCAGGTTGACCATTACAGTAGACCAGGGTTTGTATATGACACAGTATGGGGAGAAAAGACAGCCAAAGTCAAAACTTTGGACATCTCCATTTAAGGGGCAGAATGAAGAAGCAGAGTGAGAAAGCAGACAAAAGGAAGAGAGAGAAAGCAAACAGAAGAAACTAAACAGTAGGGCATCTAAAGCCAATGCATAAGAGGACTTTAAAATATTATCTGCTTAGCCATAGCAAATGCTACAGAGAAGTTAAGGAAAAAGAGACAGGAATGCTGGCTTTGTATCTAGGAGCTGTTTCTGTACAGTGTCAGGCCAAGGCAGGAGGAAGGGCTGGAGACCCAGAGGCATGAGTGCCAGCCATTCATTCACCATCATACAATGCAGAAGAAAAGTAGGATGGTCTGTAGAAAGTGAAATAGGAACAAAAGTCTTTCCTAACATGAAGAAGAAAACTAGTGCTTGTAAGCAGAAGAAAAAGAACCAGAGAAAGACATATTGAAGATGCTGGTGCTGGTTGCAGAACCCTGGAGCAAAAGCACAAGTTCAGAGGTTAGGCAGACATGAGGCAAGGGAGAGTGGTTTACTGGAGATGCTTTGATTGAACCAGTATCTTGTAAGTGCCTCTAGGTGAGTACACAGAGTGGGTGGGGAGAGGGGGAGGTTCCAGAGGAAAGCGAAGATAAATAGAAAATTTTTGTTATATATGTCACCGAAAAATTATTATGAGCCAGAGAATTTTATTCATTAAAGCTTACCTTCTACCTAAGTGTTTAATTCATTAATTTAAAAAGCATACTTACTGTTCCATTTCTCCCATGCTAGACTGCAGAGCTTGAGGACATACAGAGGCAAGAGTGGCTACTTAGTGACAACAAGGACCCAGGGACTAGAGGTAAGACTAATTTAATTACTGAGGAGACTAAAACATGTTTATTGTACTTATACTGTTTTTCTCATCTGTCAATTTTTAGAGTACAAGAACAGTTTGATCCATATTCACTCCAGAGGAATTCATTCTTTTAGCTGTAAAGTATATAAATATACCCAATGACACACATAACTTTATTCCTATATGCAACTAATAACTTACCACTGGGTCATACTCCCAAAGTTGGTTGCCTTTTAAGTGGTGGCATTTGAGCATCGTGACTGGGCCATTAAGTTTGGAGACATCCAAGCAAAGGTCATCTGTTCTAATTTCTTTGTTGGCAGTATAAGAAAAAACCTGAAAAACACAAATGCACACATAGAAGTTTTAACAGTAAAAGAAATTAGTCAGTGTTTTATATGCCCAGTACTCTGGCAGGGAAAAAACAAGTATTTCAAGTTACATGATTTTGGAAGTTTATTAACGTAACAGAGAATAAATGACTCAGAAAAGCTACCACTAATTTTGCACAGAGGAAAGAAAAAATAACTTTGAGTTCTCCGTATACCCCGAGTGTTTTGTCAAAGGCTGTCATAAGGGAAAAATTAATCTCACACACAGCAGTATAAATACAGTGGTCACAAGGGGCCTTTTACAAATGTTTCATTTAAAAATAATCACTGGATTGAAGGATCCCTTCTCCTAAAGGTCTTTATTATTTTCTCTTTAAACATAGGAAAATATTTCCTGAATGACATCATGAGATAAAAAGGGCAGAAGTAATCAAATCTGAAAATTATCCCTTTTAAAGCTTTACTAAAATACTCACCTGATTACCTCCCATACCGTGACAGTTAAAAATTCCAACTTTTTCGTTCTCTTTTCTAGCCATGTTATCTAAACACTGATTTGTTTCCACATTTCGTATCTATGGGACAATGAAAAATGAAAATATCAGGAGTCAGAGAGGTTAACTAGCCAGACACACATTAAAATCAATCTAAACTTTCTATAACACAATCTTAAAGGCAAAGAAATAAATTCCAAGCAAAGGAACAGGACAAAACCCCAGAAAAAGAACTAAATGAGACAGAAATAAGCAATCTACCTGACAAAAAGTTCAAACAAAAACTCATAAGGATGGTCATCACTGATACTGGGGACAGAGTGAGAACATCAAGAAAGAATTAGAAAATATAAAAAAGAAGCAATGAGAAATGAAGAATACAATACTGGAAATGACAAATTCACTAAAGGGACTCAACAGAAGAGTAAATAATAGAGAAGAAAAGATCAGCAAGCTGGATAAAAGACTAGAGGAAATCACTCAAAGTGAACAGATAAAAGAAAAAAGAATTAAAAGGAATGAGAACAGTCTAAGGGAACTCTCGGACAATATCAAGCGCACCAACATTCATATTATAGGTGTCCCAGAAGGAGAAGAGAGACAAAGGGGCAGAGAACCTATCTGAAGAAATAATAGCTGAAAACTTTCCTAACCTATGAAAGGAAACTGACATCCAAGTACAAGCAGCACAGAGAGCTCCAAAAAAGATAAGTCCAAAGAGGCCCACACCAAGACACATTTTAATTAAAATTTCCAAAATTAAAAATAAAGAGAGAATCCTAAAAGCAGCAAGAGAAAGGCAAAAAGTGATATACAAAGGAAAGCCCATAAGGCTATCAGCATACTTTTCAGCTGAAATCCTACAGGATAGAAGAAAGTGGCATGACATATTTAAAGTGCTGAAAGGAAAAAAGCTACAGCCAAGAATACTCTATCCAGCAAGGTAATCATTCAGAATGGAAGGGGAGATAAACAACTTCCCAGACAACCAAAAGTTAAAGGAGTTTATCACCAAGAAACCAGTTCTACAAGAACTGCTGAAGGGACTTATTTAAGTGGGAAAGAGAAGACTATAAATAGGGATAAGAAAATTATCAAAAACAAAAAAACAACAACAAAAAAGGCAATAAAATCACTGGTAAAGGCAAAAATATAGTAAAGGTAGCAGATCAACCACCTATGAAGATAATATGAAGGTTAAAAGACAAAAGTACTAAAATTACCTATTTCAATAAGAGGGGTAATGGGTAGACACAAAACAAGAGATTAGATATGATTTCAAAAAATGTGGGAGGAGGGGAGTAAAAGAGTAGAGCTTTTAGAAAGAGGTCAAGCTAAAGAGACTATCAACTCAATATAGATTGCTATAGGATCCTCATGGTAATCACGAACCAAAAACTATAATAAGTAAACAAGTAAAAGGAAAGAAATCAAACATATTACTTAAAAAAAGCCATCAAACCATAAGGGAAGAGAGCAAGAGAAGAAAGGAACAGAGAAGAGTTACTAAAACACCCAGAAAAAAAAATAACAAAATGGCAATAAATACATATTTATCAATAGCTACTTTAAATGTCAATGGACTAAATGCTCCAATCAAAAGGCACAGGGTGGCTGATTGGATAAAAAAACAAGACCCATACATATGCTGCATACAAAAGACACACTTTAGACCTAAACACACTCACACACTGGAAGTGAAAGGATGGAAAAAGATACTCCATGCAAATGACAAAGAAAAGAAAGAGAAAAGAAAGTGGGGTAGCAATACTTGTATCAGACAAAATAGGCTTTTTAAACCAAAAACTGTAACAAGAGACAAAGAAGGGTACTACATAATGATAAAGGGAAAAATCCAACAAGAAGCTATAACACTTGTAAATATCTATGCACCCAACATAGGAACACCTAATATATAAAGCGATTATTAACAGACATAAAAGGAGACATAGACAGTAACACAATAATAGTAGGGGACTTTAACACTCCACTTACACCAATGGATAGATCATCCAAACAGAAGATCAATAAAGAAACATTGGCCTTAAATGACACATTAGACCAGATGGACCTAGTAGATATATAGAGAACATTCCATCCAAAAACCACAGAATACACATTCTTTTCAAATGCACATGGAATGTTCTCCAGGATTGATCACATATTAGACCAAAAAACAAGTCTCAATAAATTTAAGATCAAAATAATACCAGGCATCTTTTCTGACCACAAAAGTATGACACTAGAAATCAACTACAGGAAGAAAACCAGAAAAGCCACAAAAATGTGGAGATTAAACAAAATGCTACTGAACAATGATTGGGTCAATGAACAAATGAAAGGAGAAATAAAAAAATACCTGGAGACAAATGAAAATATGATATGCCAAAACCTATGGGATACAGCAAAAGTGATTCTAAGAGGGAAGTTTACAGCCTACCTCAACAAACAAGAAAAATCCCAAATAAACAATCTAACAGTGCACCTAAAAGAACTGGAAAAAGAAGAACAAACAAAGCCCTGAATCAGCAGAAAAAGGAAATAATAAAAATCAGAGCAGAAATAAACAAAATAGAGATTAAAAAAACAATAGAAAAAATTAATGAAACCAAGACCTGGTTCTTTGAAAAGATAAACAAAATTGACAAACCTTTAGCTAGACTCACCACGAAAAAGAGAGAGAAGGCTCAAATAAATAAAATCAGAAATGAAAGAGGAGAAATTACAACAGACACCTCAGAAATACAAAAGATTGCAAGAGAAAACTACGAAAAGCTATACACCAACAAATTGTATAATCTAGAAGAAATGGATAAGTTCTTAGAATCATACAACCTTCCAAAACTGGATCAAGAAGAAGTATAGAATTTTAATAGACCAATCACCAGTAAGGAGATTGAAACAGTAATCAAAAACCTCCCCAAAAATAAAAGTCCGGGACCAGATGGCTTCCCTGGTGAATTCTACCAAACACTCAAAGAAGACTTAATACCTATCTTTCTCAAACTCTTCCAAAAAATTGAAGAGGAGGGGAGGCTTCCTAACTCATTTGATGAAGCCAACGTTATCCTGATACCAAAACCAGATAAGGACAACACAAAAAAAGAAAAATTACAGGCCAATATCACTGATGAACATTGATGGAAAACTCAACAAAATACTAGCAAATCAAATACAACAATATATTAAAAAGATCATACATCATGATCAAGTGGGTTTTATTCCAGGGATGCAGGGATGGTTCAGCATCCGCAAATCAATCAATGTGATATATACCACATTAACAAAATGAAGAATAAAAATCACATGATCCTCTCAAGAGATGCAGAGAAAGCATTTGATAAGATACAGCATCCACTTATGATTAACAACTCTAAATAAAATGGGTATAGAAGGAAACACCTCAACATAATAAAGGTTGTATATGACAAACCCACAGCTAATATCATTCTCAATGGAGAAAAACTGAAAGCTATCCCTCTAAAGAACAGGAACCAGACAAGGATGCCCACTTTCACCACTCTTATTTAACATAGTATTGGAAGTTCTAGCCATAGCAATCAGGTAAGAAAAAGAAAGAAAAGAGATCCAAATTGGAAAAGAAGAAGTGAAACTGTCATTACTTGCAGATGACATGATTTTATATATAGAAAACCCTAAAGAATCCATTTAAAAACTTTTAGAAATAGTAAATGAATACAGTCAAGTCACAGGGTACAAAATCAACATACAAAAATTGGTTGCATTTCTATATACTAACAACGAAGTAGCAGAAAGAGGGATTAAGAATACAATTCTATTTACAATTGCAACAAAAAGAATAAAATGCCTAGGAATAAACTTAACCAAAGAGGTGAAAGATCTGTACACCAAAAACTATAAAACATTGTTGAAAGAAACTGAAGAAGACACAAAGAAATGGAAAGATATTCCGTGCTCTTGGATTGGAAGAATTAACAAAGTTAAAATGTCCATACTTCCTAAATCAATCTATAGATTCAATGCAATCTCTATCCAAGTTCCAGCAACATTTTTCACAGAAATAGAACAAAGATTCCTAAAATTTATATGGAACAAAAGGCCCCGAGTAGCCGAAGGAATCCTGAGGAAGAACAAAGCTGGAGGTATCACACTCCCTGATTTCAAAATATACTACAAAGCTATAGTAACCAAAACAGCATGGTACTGGCACAAAAACAGACACACAGATCAATGGAACAGAATTGAGAGCCCAGAAATAAACCCACATGTTTACGGACAGCTAATTTTCGACAAGGGAACCAAGAGCATACACTGGAGAAAGGAGAGTCTCTTCAATAAATGATGCTGGGAAAACTGGACAGCCACATGTAAAAGAATGAAAGAACACCATTATCTTATACCATGCACAAAAATCAACTCGAAATGGATTAAAGACTTGAATGTAAGACCCGAAACCATGAAATTTCTAGAAGAAAACACAGGCAGTACGCTCTTTGACATTGGTCTTAGCAGCCTATTTTGAAGTACCATGTCTGACTGGGCAAGGGAAACAAAAGAAAAAATGAACAAATGGGACTACATCAAACTAAAAAGCTTCTGCATAGCAAAGGAAAACATCAACAAAGTGAAAAGACAACCTAACAACTGGGAGAAGATATCTGCAAACCATATATCTGATAAGGGGTTAATAGCCAAAATATGCAAAGAACTCATACGTCTCAACAAAAAAAACCCAACCACCCAATTAAAAAATGGGCAAAAGATTTGAACAGAGATTTCTCCAAAGAAGATATACGGATGGCCAACAGACACATGAAAAGATGTTCAACATCATTAGCTAAGGGAAACACAAATCAAAACTACAATGAGATATTACCTCACACCTGTCAGAATGGCTATAATTAACAAGACCAGGAAACAAGTGTTGGAGAGGATGTGGAGAGAAGGGAACCTTTGTACACTGCTGGTGGGAGTGCAAACTGGTGCAGCCACTATGGAAAGCAGTACGGAGGTTCCTCAGAAAATTAAGAATAGATCTACCATACGATCCAGCTATCCCACTGCTGGGTATTTATCCAAAGAACTTGAAAACACAAATGCATAAAGATACATGCATGCCTATGTTCATCACAGCATTATTCACAATAGCCAAGACTTGGAAGCAACTTAGCTGCCCACGAAGGGATGAATGGATAAAGAAGATGTGGTATATATACACAATGGAATACTACTCAGCCATAAGAAATGATGAAATCTGGCCATTTGTGACAACATGGATAACAACATGTAACCTTGAGGGTATTATGCTAAGTGAAATACGTCAGAGGGAGAAAGTCAAATACCCTATGATCTCACTCATAAGTAGAAGATAAAAACAACGACAAACAAACACATTACAACAGAGATTGGACTGGTGGTTACCAGAGGGGAAGGGAGGAAGGAGGAGGGCAAAAGGGTGATTAGGTACATGTGTGGTGATAGATTATAATTAGTCTTTGGGTGGTGAACATGATGTAATCTACACAGAATTCGAAATATATTATGATGTACACCTGAAAGTTATACAATGTTATAATCCAATGTTACTGCAATAAAAAATCAATCAATCTAAAAAAAAAAAAACCTCAAATTCCTGAGGCAAGGGCTATGTGTTGGGGTGGGGGGTGTGGACAGGGAATCACTGGCTATCTAAAATTCTGTGGTCTAGAAAGGTCTTACTGTTTATATATGTAATTTTTGTGTTTCATGGAGAAATTGTTTAAATTCTTATTTCTTTCATTTTTCTAAGCTGTTCTTTTAGGATTTATGTTTAGTTCAATAAGCTCTACTCCGCCTAATAATTTAAAGCCATTTAACAACTCCGTGTGCACAGTTAACTGCCCAGATAAGAGGTATTACTTTTGATAACTATGATGACTTCTTAGGATACTCAAGGTGGGTATTTTCTAATCAGAGTTTGGAGCCTGGCTTAACTGGAAGACTTAGCATGGTGTGGTGGAAATAATCTTTTGTTAGATATCTGTCAATTACATAAAAGGAATTTACACCAGTCATCAGAAGTAGGAAGAATTTTTAAGCAATGCCCCTTGATATTTTGTTTCCTCTGAACCATGGTAGCTCAAAAGCATATGGTAAATTAATGGACATTTGAAAGTCTTAAATTCATTCCATGGATGGTTTTGTTAGCAGGTAAGCCAGAAGGGAGATATGTGACAAACTATATCTGTCATGTCAGCAAGATAGGAAAAAAAAAATGGAACTAACTTTGTGTGATAAAGTGGGGGTAAAGTTAAAACCACAAATAAGCCATTTATAATGCAACCATGTACCTGTTTCAGAGTCTAGCACATAGCAGGCTCAGAAATAGTAACAATCTGCATTGCCACCTTATTGCTAGTCACCTCGATCTGGCTATTTCATCAGAACCTTAATCTCGGTTCATGCAAAACAAGATTTTTTTGTAATGCTGATGCTTCCTCTTCCCAATATTTTAATATGCCCCTGCCACTCTACCCAACCTTGAGAACTGCTATCTAAAACAAATCTTATTGTTCCTCCAGAATTTCCCCTCTTTTCCTGATATCCCTATTTTTATTAGTAATCCCACAATTAGTCCAACTGTTCAAGATGGAAACCCAAGGGTCCTTTTTCTCCTGGGTCCAACACATCATATCCAGGAATTTTTATACCACGTAATTCACATCATCTCTTTTATCCACTATTTTAATTCAGAAACCTATTATCTCATATAGAGTTTATAAAAGGTTTTATAGTTAGATACCAATTTGCATAAAACACATTTTTCTCCACTCCAGTGGGTAATTAATTAATACTTGAGGATCATGACTATCTTACTTGAAAAAGAACTGAGTTCAGATTGTGACAAAATGAGTCTTTATCCCCTATATTCAAATAAAAGTTATTTCCTTGTACTTTTGAAAAAAAGTACAAACTCTCCAATTCTTTCTTTTTCTCGATTTTTTTCTTTCAAATATAGATGTAAAGGTGGCTGAAGAAAGGGAACAAATGCCATAGGAATGATTAGAGAAGAACCAATGTCATCCTCGGTTTCTCTCTCATATGTAATGGCCTTTTGGTTAAATAATTATCTTTTACCAAAGTCAAAATTAATACAATTCTCCCCAAATGTAACAGGGCTTCCTACTACTCTGTAATTATAATAAATCAACTTTGGTTGTTTTGTTTCTATAACTGATGTTGCTAATAAATTATAGCAAATAAAGTATGGTTATTCTGTGCTAGGCATTGTTCTATGACTTTTGTATGTTACAGCTTATACCATCCTTACAACATTCCTATGAATAATTCCAGGTTGTTTTCTGACTTGAGAGATCTGAGTCTCTATCCCTTTGGGTTACTACTGACCATTAGATGTTAAAAAGTAGAGTTTCTCCAAAGATTGGAAACCACTCTTTCCTGCCAACTGGAAGGATTCTGTTTGGCTCAACAGATATGTGGCATGTTTGTAGCCGAAGGAGCCATCTGCTCTCCAGGCTGGTACTTCTACACAGTAGATGGCTAGAGAAGACAGTTTTCAGAGAAGGTCCTCCTCCTCCTTGTAGGAATACATGTGGACTAACTCACCTATGGAGTGTGTAAGATGATTTCTCGAGGACGTGAAAAGCCAGGAAGACCAGGGGGTGTTCTGGGAACAGTTTTGCCCTTTAAGATGCTAGTTAATAGGTTTATTTGGTGACAGATAACTTTAAAAAGTCTTGAGAGAAAGGACAAATTAGGAACAAACATATTTTCTAGGGATGTTGAATCAGATGTTCAAAACTGTAATTCCATATATAGCTTTAAGGGTATTTAACCAATTATCAGCTTTCCAGTAAGGTGTGGAAGGCAGAACAGTGCTGACATATATTTGCTCCAGTGTTTACATTGGGATGTAAATAGGTACTAGAATTGGTTATCCAAAATCTGACACTTGTAAAAAGTCATTGAAAAAATAACATTTGGAAAATACAGAATGAGATAAAATGTAGACATGTTATCAAGGAGGAAAAGAAAATACATGAAAGAAGACTAGTTAATGTAAGGATGTTCTAGTCAAACGTCTCCTTTGTTAAGTTCCGGAAAAAAGTAGGACTAAAACCAAAAAAAAGAAAAGTAGGAACCTTCTGACATATAGGGAGTATTCTGAAGTTCAATTTAAGGAAAAGATGGGCTAGCTTCTGGGTTCTCCCACTCTTTAGAGGATTTTGTCCCATCTTTTGGTATACATACAGTGTGGATCAACAGCAGAATGTTTAGTGGTACTTATTAAACTATCAATTCCTTCCAACTTACCCACATTCCAAGTTACATCTTGAGCACTATCTTGGAAAGAGAAATGAGATATGCCCTCTTGTTTGGTAATATATTTGGTAATCATCAGGATGTCTACTGGCAACTGAGATTCTAAATTATCAGGGATCCTTGGGGCTGGCCTGGTGGTGTAGTGGTTAGATTCATGCACTCCACTTCGACAGCCCAGGGTTCACAGGTTTGGATCCCTGGTGGGACCTGGCACCACTCATGGGGTCACGTTGTGGCGGCATCCCACATAAAGTAGAGGAAGACTGGCATGGATGTTGGCTTGGCAACAATCTTCCTCAAGCAAAAGGGGGAATATTGGCAACAGATGTTAGCTCAGGGCCAATCTTCCTCACACACACAAAAATAATAAAATAAATTATCAGGGACCCTTAAACTAAAAGAGCGATTTGATATGGAAAAGAAAGAAGAGAGCTTTTCCTCATTGGAGTAGATACTCTTGAATATAAATATGATTCTTAACCTAGCAGGAAAATAACTCCTGGCAGGATGCTTTGGGAATTTGATATAGAACATCCCTACAAAAGTTGTTTTAGGATGTACCTACTCTAAATTATTTGAGAATAAAGATAATTATAGAGGGTATACAGTAGTTATGAGTTTTGAAAACACTGGGTTTGACAGGCATATGGACACCTCAACATAGGGCCTTGGCAGGGAGAAATTTGGGGAAATGACGGCAAGATAGATGGATAATCTCCTGTGTTGGCTATTTGTGTTAATGTCTTCAGCAGTGTCCAGTATGGCAGCCACTAGCCATATGTGGCTATTGAACACTTTATTTTTCTTCTCTTTTACTTCTTTAAAAAAATTATTTTATTGAGGTCATAATGGTTAACAACATTGTGAACTTTCAGGTGTACATTATTATTTATCAGTTTCTGTATAGACTGCATCGTGCTCACCACCAATAGTCTAATTTTTATGCATCACCATACACATGTGCGCGTTTGTCCTTTTCACCCAACCCCCAATGCCCTTCCCCTCTGGCAACTACCAATCTGTTCTCTTTGTTCATGTGTTTGCTTATCTTCGACATATGAGTGAAATCATGTGGTGTTTGTCTTTCTCTTTCTAGCTTATTTTGCTTACCTCTTACTTCTTGTTACTGAGCACTATATATGTGGCTGGTGTGACTGAAGAACTGAATTTTAAATTTTACTTAATTTTAATTAAATAGTCATATGTGGCTAGCGGCTACCATACTGGATGCTCAGGTCTAGATGCTGACACACAGGGGAAAGTCTTCCACCATTTGTGAGGGGGTACTTGTCAATGATGGGACACTGCAAACATGCTAATGAAGCCAAGTTATCACACCCTTGGTGCTCTGTGAAAGACATCAGGAAGTACCCAAGTTTGATTCATACTTTCTGGAATTAGAAGTTTTAGGAGATCTAAATGATTTCAAGGGGGAAGGTTAGCAGGCTAATGGTCCTTTTTATAGGATTTGTTTATGACTGAATAACATCTTTCCTTACAGAGCCAGACTTGCTAACAAGCCAAACCAAAATGGTTGCAGGCACTATATACAACTGTGAGAATGCCAAAGCATGAGGAGTTGTTAGAATCACAAGTTTCCTACTTGAATGATAGCAACATCTGAACTATGGTGGTCAGGGGGAAATAGCTGCACTTTCAAGGTGTCTGGAGGTGGACAGGCAGGAGTGAGCGTTTAGGGTGTGGGGACATGCAGACCTGAGTGGGCCTCACTCCCGACTCTACCAGTACTAGCCATGAAACCGCGGCAGGTTAGTACCCTAAGACAAGGATTCCTGAAACCATGATGTGAACTACAGTACATGGCCAGGTGTTGAAACATGTGCCACTAAAAAAGGGGTTTTGTGATCAAGGATGTTTAGGAAATACTGAGTTAAACAAATTTAAATAGGTTTCTTTATTGAAGAACTTCTCAAAGCCTTTTAATATACTGTAACTCTTGGTAGGGGTGGGGACTGGTGGTACAGAAGGATATAAGATAAAGAAAGCAGCATTTTTGGCCACCACACACTCCCTCCTCCCCCATCCCCTGCCTTTCTAATTGAGCATCTTGAGGGACATCAGACATCAGCATTCTTTAGAACACAGTAATTGGGAAATGTCCCTGAAAGAACCTCATTTTTTCATCTGTAAAACACGGATAACAATGTCTCTCCCAGGTTTGCTGAAACCTCTCAGTGAAGTAACATATAGAGAGGCCTAGCAGAAACTGACACATAGTAGGCCCACAATAACTGTTGGGTTTCCTTCTTTATCCACAGATCCAGCAACTCTTAAACCCTTTCTGAAGTAGCAACTTAGCTGTACATAGCTATTACTAAAATATTATTTTTGACCACAATTAAAATAACTCACAATTGAATGCACTCATTCCTGGGAAATGGACAAGAAATTAGAGCCTAAGCTTCTTAGTTTCTACTATAGTCTCCTCCAGAATCTTGGTACTTCCATTAGGGTGGACAATGTAAGCAGTTAAAGGATTTTTGGAATCTACTATAATGGAATCTGAATTCAGTTTTTCATTCTCTGTCATAAGGGAAATATTGGTTAGATATGAGAAAGAGTATGGTGTCAGTGGTTAACTGCCTGTGTTAAAATCCTTTTTCTCCCGTTTTGTGGCTGTGACTGAGCCATGTTGTTTAAACTATTTATTCATGCCTCAATTTACTTGCTATGAAGTGGGGATAATAGCATCTCTATCTCACAGTGTTGATCGGAGGATAAAATGAATTAATACTTGTAAACATTCAGATTGGTGCTTGACACAGAACCTATGCTCATTAAATCTCAAGATTATTAGATATGCCTGGAGAAGCAATTGGTCAGTCCATAAGACTGGCTAAACTGTCAAAGGTCTGGATTATTTGCTTTCTGGTTGTTTAGAAGATTCATCTCCTGGATTAACAACTATTAGATATCACAATGAAACACATTTATTCAGTTCCAAGTGCTACAGGAGCTATGACAGTCAGACTTAGCAAAGCCAGAGACTATAAATTTATACCTACTAATTTCCCTCTAAAATCCTGTGAGCTCAGGTTTCCCTAGACCCTTGAAGCATGACAAAAGATCCCTGAAAGGCTACATTTCAGTCTTTGGTGAAGGAAGGCTCACACAGGTGGAGCTATGATCACAAACATAAGATCCTGGTTGCCCTGTGGTGGGTACTTGAGAATGACCCTGGACCCAGAAATCTGCGCTTTAATTTGGACAGTGTGGCCTGGTATTATGGGCATACAGGCTTAAGACCAGCTGCTTAGTTAATAAGGCAATAACAAGCAGGCCACAGAAGGTAAAATCTGTTGCTTATACAGAAAGCCAGCTGGCAAGAGGCAGATAAAAGGCAAGCTTGTTTTGGCAATCACTTACTATGGGTTAGACAAATGGCTCTTTGTAATAAGCCTATATTCTGGCCGAGCTAACAATGCCTAGGAGTTGTCTAAATTGGGTCAATTGAAAGGAGAAAAACAATTCCTCATTCTCTATTCTAAAGGCAAGTTACTGTAGCAACTGCTGTAAGTTTTCCCACAGCACATCACCCACTCTGGGTCTTTCTTGACTGGAATGAAACTACAGCAAAGGGAACAGATACTCATTAATGAGGCAAGACACTCAGCATAGCCCTCACTTGTTTGAGTGTGAATTCCTCAAATCACAACAAAGTTCTGAGGCAGGGAGCTCAAGTCAACCCAGAAGTAGCCTCTGTAACTTCCAAGGATGAACACAGGAGTCTGTGCTTGCCCGGGCACTGGGGCAAATGCAGCCGGCCCAATGGCTCACTCTAACTCCCCACCATCTGGCTCCCCTCTGTGATCTATTTGCTCGCCTACATCCTGCTTTACATCTCTTCCTCTTTCCCCAGACTGCCCATCACCAATACCCCCTCTTCAGTCTCAGCCAATGATCTATGTTCAACTGAGGAAACAGAAGTCATCAGAGGAGAACTTCCTCAGACTTCCACCACAAAGTACCACCTTCTACTCCAAATCTACAATTGACCTGCACTTGTCCTCATTCCTTCGACCTTCCTTCTATTGCAGTGGATGAACTGCCTTCTCCCCCTGACCCCAACCACTACCTGCACTTGTGCACTGGAGCTCATTGCCTCCCCCCTACTAAACACATGAATCTTGCAATCAGTGGCTCTTTTTTAGCATCTTCACATTTTCTCTTTTGGGTCATTGACATCAGCACAGAGTTTCATTTTAGCAAAAATTAAAAAAAAAACCTTTCTTTAGTCCCATATTCCCCTCTAGTTACCACCCATTTCTCTGTTCTGCTTTACAACAAAATTTCTTGCAAGACTTGTCCACGTTCATGATCTCCACTTCCTCTTCTCCCTGTCTGGCTTGAAGCCATCAGGGATTTTGTCCTCTCCAGTATCCATGGGAGCCTCTTGACACTGTGAGATGGAGCCTACTCACAACTTCTTCCTTGACAATCCAATGACCAATTCTCAGCACTTGGCTCACTCAACATCTCTGCAGTGTTCAACATAGTGATCGCCTCCTCTTTCTTGAAAC
Organism: Equus caballus; assembly: GCF_041296265.1. Classification (NCBI taxonomy): domain Eukaryota; kingdom Metazoa; phylum Chordata; class Mammalia; order Perissodactyla; family Equidae; genus Equus; species Equus caballus. The sequence goes on along the minus strand of NC_091691.1, from coordinate 64,403,643 downwards.
AAGTCCCTCACTTAGTCTCTGGAACATCACTCTCCTGGTTCTTCTCCTATTTCAGTGGTCACTTTCTCAATCTCTTTGGCTGATTCCTTCTCATTTTCATAAATTCTAAATTGTGAAGTTTACTATGGCTTGGTCCTCACTCCTCACTTCTTTGTCATCTACATTGACTCCTCCCAAGGTGATCCCATGAAGTTTTGTGGTTTTGAAAACCACTTATATAGTGACAACTCCTAACTTTCTATCTCCATCCCCAACCTCTCATCCAACCTGCAGATTTTTAAATGCAACTAGCTACCCAGTATCTTTACCTGGATAAAATTTAACATGTCCCAAACTGCACTGGTGAATGCCTTCTGTATCTAATCCATAGACTTTCCCACTTCAGCGAGGCCAACTTCACTGCCCCCGTTTCTCAGGATAAATCTTAATCCTTGACTATTCTTTTCCTTTCACCAATACACTAGCTCTACACTTGTTCTCATGTAGCTTTGCTTGAAGTAGCAGACAATCTGACCTTTTTTCAATCAAAGTTTGCTCATGTCTCTATGGCTTCCCATCTTACTCAGAATAAAACCCAAAGCCCTTACCATGGCGTACAAGCTCTAGTGATTTGACCCTCACTAGGTCTTGGCCTTTATCTTCTTTTACCCTCCCCCACTTTGTTCCCTCCATTCTAGACAACTGGCCTCTCTGCTGTTTCGGGAACATGCCAAAGTACACTCTTGTCTTAGGACTTTTGTACTTATTTTTCCCTGTGCCTGGAACACTCTTTCTCCCCAAATTCATGTCTTGCTCGTTTACTTCCTTCAGATCTCTGCTCAAAAATCGCCTTATATGAGAGGACTTTTTCAACTACCCTACATAAAACAGCACCACTACTCATGCCCACCAGTCATTTTCTATCCACTTTGCCCTTACCACCACCTGACATGTACATTTTTCAAAAAATGTGTCTTCCTCCAGAAACTGTAAGATCCACATAAGCAAAGATTTTATTCACCGCTGTAGTCCCAGTACTTAAAATAGTACCTATCACATAGTAGGTACTCAGATATTTGTTGCATAAATGAAAGGAATGAAGTCAAGTGACAACCTCCTACAGTTTGAGGGGGGTGACTGTTCGTGAGTGTCAGCAAGATTCAGTCCTGGGACGGGGCCTGGCTGTAACCCTGTTCACATATATCATCATTCCCTGCTGTGACTTACAAAAGGAAATTCTGTCCTGCTATCACTTTCTGTCACAGAAAGGTTGAATGTTTTTTTATACTTAGTTTCATATGCTTTCTAAAAGTCAATTTTATAATTAAAAGTTTATAAAGACTTGCAATGAATTGCAGACTGACCCAGTAAAAACAAAATTCCTTTACTATAAGCAATGCACTTTCATATATTCTTTTGCAGACTATTAAAAAATGGTGGTCAAAGCAGCTAAACTGATTTATAAACCACTACTGGGTTGTGACCAGAAAACTGAAAATCACTGCCTTGACCTAATAAAAAGAGGGACCTCGGGAAGTCAGAAGATTAAGAAAGGAGATCTGGAGTCTTTATGGCCCATTGGTTTGGGGTATTATACTGTAGTAAAGAAGAGAAGGAGAAACATTGCTTCTCAGTAGGACATAGCAGCCCAACACTTCTGCCTCAACAACCAGGAGGAAAAACAGTTAAACTGCCAAAATCCTATTTTTGAGGCTATTGGAGAGCTATGGAAGCAATTAGGATGAGGTGACCTGTAATTCTGGAGTGGGGAGAGCTCTTCCTGGATGAGGTGACAGTCACCAGTTGTCTTCCTCTGTGAGGGCATGTGCTGATGGTACAGGTTGAGGACAGGGTGTGGACCTAAAGAGAACCTTTTACCAAGGGAAAAGCACAGCGCTATGGGTTATGTGGGGCTGGTTTGACAAATTAAAAATTAGAAGACCCCCAAATGCAAGACCATTTTCCTGATGGGACATTTGCTGAGTTCTGGGTGGACAAGAAGCTGAGGCTGGAAATGCATCCACAGTTTCCTGGTGCTTAGGAGACAAATTCCTGCTGGACAGAATACCTGCAAAAAATAACACCTGGTCCCCCCAGTGAATAAGGTTGGAGGCTAAAGTACTATCCTGAAAACCTCAAAAAGGGAAAACTTCCAGGGTTGAGAGAGACCGCTCCATGCCATTACTCAAAAGCCCTAGAGGACCAGGCTGAAGAAGAATACATGAGCCAGAAGTAAACCAAGTCTTTCTAAAATTGCAACCCAGCTCAATCCTTGTTATGGGCTGAACTGCGTCCCCGCCAAATTCATACGTTGACGTCCTAATCCCCAGTACCTCAGAATGTGATGTTGTTTGCAGATAGGGTCTTTACACAGGTAATCAAATTAAAATGAGGTCATTAGGGTGGTCCCTTATCCAATATGACATGTCCTTATAAAAAGGGGAAATTTGGAGACAGATACACACACAAGAGTGCCATATGAAGATGAAGGCAGAGATGGGGTGATGCTTCTACACACCAAGAAACACCAAAGATTGTCAGTAAACCACCAGAAGCCAGACAAAGGCACAGAACAGATTCTTTCTCACAGACCTCAGAAGGAACCAAATCTGCCCACAGCTTGATATCTTAGATTTTCAGTCTTTAGAACTGTGAGATAATAAATTTCTGTTTAAGCCACTCAGTTTGTGGTACTTTATTATGGCAGCCCTAGGAAACTAATAGAATCCTTGAGTTGATCAGACCCCAGGGCTAAAGAGAAGGAACTATTTAGATTATCCTGTACATAGAAGCCAGCTTTGGCTGGGAGGTAGAATGGATGGCTATCAACACTGAGGAAGAAACAGCCCCTTATGACCATGCTGGTAGGTATAAGAGAAGGTGAGATAAGTCTGCCTCACGCCAGACCCTATACTGGGCACTCCAAAAGATAAAAAGGCCAGACCCTATACTGGGCACTCCAAAAGATAAAAAGGCCAGACTCCAAAGCACAACTGATTGTGTTAACTAATCATAGGCATTAATAAGCAAATTACTTCAGGTTTCAAGAAAATTTGCTGCCAAATTCAAAGAGCAATAACTAAAGGCATCATCAGAAACAACATGCTTACTGACATTCGTTCCAACCTCCCTGCCCAAACTGAGATTTAGAACTCCCAAAGGAAAATTAATGGGTGCTAAAAATACAATTTATTATAAATGGTCTTTCAAGTTTCCTTGTCAGTTCTTTACAATTTATCTTTACTTTGAAGTTACTCAAGCTTTTATTCAGACTAATTAATACTAGGACATCTGCTTTAGGAATATATGGTTTCAACTAAATGGGTCAATTTGTTAAAATAAGAAGTCTACTGAATAGGGCCGGCCCGGTGGCACAGCGGTTAAGTTCGCATGTTCTGCTTCTTGGCAGCCCAGGGTTTGCTGGTTCGGGTCCCGGGTGCAGACATGGCACCGCTTGGCACGCCATGCTGTGGTAGGCATCCCACGTATAAAATAGAGGAAGATGGGCACGGATGTCAGCTCAGGGCCAGTCTTCCTCAGCAAAAAGAGGAGGATTGGCAGTAGTTAGCTCAGGACTAATCTTCCTCAAAAAAAAAAAAGAAGTCTACTGAAGACACTAATATATTTAACAAGAGACCAACTATGAAATGGTAGACCATTCTTATTTTAATAAAATATAACATGATAAAAAATTAACAAGGTTTCAAGTTATGAGGTAGACTGTCTCAACTAACAAGAACTTTTCCACACTTGAGATTATGTAATTTTAACATGCCATCCCTGATGGCAGTTTAACCTCTATTGTTTTTGATAAAAAAGTGAGAACATAACAACATAGAATACATTTTTTTTTTACCTCTCCCAAAGAGAAATAGTGACGTGGAATCTGAGAATCAGGATAAATATTCTCTAGGTACCAAGAGAAAGGTCTGCATTGGAGTTTGTGTCTTAGACCAAGCCTTGATGATATATCTCCATAATCTACCTTTGTAACACCTGTTAATAGAAATAAGTAACTGAATGATTAATGTTCTATTAGTTAACACAGTTCTATTTATATATTGCATCTAATAAGCAAGATGAACGAGAAAAGTAGTATCATTTTGGTGATATGTGACTACACAAATGATATACCATAAATCCACCTCCCAAAGTATAAAGCAAGGATTAATTAATATGCTTTTCAAAGAAAAATTAAATCTATGTGAGAATGATACACATGCTAATATTACACACAAATATAAGTTACATGGATGAGAAAACTTTAATAAGTTAACATATATTAACAGACAAAAACAAAAATCAAGATCTATTTTGCCCAAATATTAAACAGATATTAAATAGAGCAATTGTTTCCAGTCAGGTTTCTCTTACACAACTCACTGCTGTGCACCCTGCCACTTGACAGTTCTATGGTAACTAAAAAATGAGGATAGAATGGTAACAAAATTAGGCAGATTGACAGCTGGTGAAACAGCTGTTCTCACAAAACTCTGAAGGGCAGAAAAAAGTTCCTGGAGAGAAGTCCCTTGAGGCATGCTATAGGGCCCTGCACTGGCCTTGAAATACTCGACAGTTTCATACAAATGTTAAATGTGACAGTTAGGTTAAAAGAAAAAAAAAGAACATGGATAACACCTGGGTTAGCAGTAATTTCTGCAATACTGACCTGGATAATTTAATAGTATTGTTAATAATATATTATACCAGGCATTCTGCTAAGCACTTTCTATACTTTGTGTGATTCCATTTATTCTTTACAATGACCTATGAGCCTCTGCTCAAAGCTTCTTTCACTCCTTCTTACCTCTCCTCAGAATGCATTAGGATCAGGAACAAGAAAGTCAGTCCTGTATTTATAATGCAAAATAATGCTAACCTGGAGAAATTATATAGAAGAAATTCTTGAACTCATCCATCCACACTTCTGCAAGTCTTCTGTTATTTTTATTGATAATCTGCCCTGTGCCTCCTGGAAACGTGTAAGGTGTAGCTTTCCGAAACACATGTCCAACATGTGAGCAAGTAACAATCTCCAAAGTTCCTCCACACTGCCAAATCTGAAAACGGCAACAAAGACGACCAGTTTTCAACACTGATAGTTTAAAAAAGAATTGTTCGTATCTATTGAGCTTCATAGTTGGAATTTCACAGAATCAAGGGTGAACAGTGGAGCTCCTGCTATATGGTCACAAAGCCAGTGCTTCCTCAGGAGCAAGCCTTTCTCTAATTTTTGGTTCTGATCAAACCAGAAATTGAAAGTTAAATTCAGAAAAGATAGTTTAAAGGCTAAATACAGAAAAGACATGAGGTCTAGAGCAGTATTTTTCTAATTGCAGGCCATGATTCATAAAAGGATCATAAATTCAAATTTGATGAATTGCAACCAGCACTTGCTAACAAGGACACACTGTTTCATGAAATGTTTACATTTTGTGTGTTGTCTATGTATAACATGTAATGTATTTATTAATACAGTTTATGGTCAAGACTTTGACCATGGAGAATTCAGCCACAGTCCTACCTGGTTCCTCCTCCTCCAGCCCTGTGTCATAGCCTGTACATTAAACAGAACCTAAGAATCTTAACTGGATCTCTCATGAGTTATTCAGTGAGACAGTGATCACATGCTTTGTTGTCTTTGTGAGAATAAAAACAAAAAAGGGGTAAGAGAAAGATCATCAAGTATGGTTTGAAATCTTTAATTTAATGAAATTATCCTTCTGCTCCTTTCAAAATACATTTTTCCGTAAGTTAAAAATCTACTATTTACAATTAAAACACATTTTGAAAAGTTTTGATTTTGTTAAATACTCAGTGTGTCTACTTTAACTTTTTCCCAGGATCATAAAATGATACAATTGGATAGGATCTCCAAGATGATCCACTGTCTAAACCTCTCTTCACCAGGAACAAAGTGAGCTGGCCGATTTAGATCACAGTGCAGTTCAGTGTGGTTTCCACTATAGCTATGTGTCTAAAGTTGATCATTTTCAGAAATACACAGTGTCATTTAAATAACATGTTGATTTTAGTGAATGTGAAATGCATAAGACTTACGCTTGACTGGGTTAAATTAATTTAGAGTAATTTCAGAATTCCTCTGCCTTTTTCTCTGTATTGAAAAATATAAAGCTGTAAAGTCACCAGGTTTCATATAAGAGAGATCTATTTTCACACCAGAAGGACAAAGCATATTACACAAAGTGAAATTACATTTTGGGCAGTTAAGTACCAAAGTAGCATATACAGACTACATGTTATTTTTTGTTTATTTTTGGAGCTTGAATTACTTCCTTGAAAATAACTGAAATTAAAAACAACTAGAGAATATTGCATGAGTTTTATGGGTAGGAAATTAAGATAAGTGAATTATTTGCTTAAAATAGTTTATAATGAAGCCTTAATAGTATCAACAAATGTTCTATGGACTGAAGGCTCTGAAGTCTGATTAAACTCATATTAAATTCAGTTTTTATTTTTTTTAAAGATTTTATTTTTTTCCTTTTTCTCCCCAAAGCCCCCCAGTACATAGTTGTATATTCTTCGTTGTGGGTCCTTCTAATTGTGGCATGTGGGACGCTGCCTCAGCGTGGCTTGATGAGCAGTGCCATGTCCGCGCCCAGGATTCGAACCAACGAAACACTGGGCCGCCTGCAGCGGAGCGCGCAAACTTAACCACTCGTCCACGGGGCCAGCCCCTAAATTCACTTTTTATTTTTAATTTAGAGAGAACATGAATAATTAAAGTATACCTATATTTGAGGTTAAATAGAAGATTACTCTTTTCAAAGGGAACTTACCCTAAAGGAAATTTCTAGGTTTTCTCCTCCCCAAATATCCATTCCAGCATCATATGTTCCAATTTCCTGAAAGTAATCTCTGTCTATTGAAAAAAGGCCTCCTGCCATTGTAGGTGTTCTGAAATTCAATCAGAATATAATACTATTAATTGTAACAATTTAAAATTTACAGTTTTTGTTTTTAAAATTAGTGTTATAACTGTTTATAACTACAGAATAAATGCTTATTCTCACACTCTTCAGAAACCTTCATAGGCCCCCAGGGGCTTTCTTTGTTTTTATGCTATGTTATTTGGTCCTCAGACATGACCTGCACCCCAGTCATGCTGTCACAGCTTCTGCCCAGACATCCTTCTCTGCCTGTCCCAAGGGCTCTTCCTGTCTTTAGTACCTTTCTTGGTTCTCCTGTCATGACTGAGCTCCTTAAATTGAAGCTATTTCTCGTAACCCTCTCCATCTGACTGTGTACCTACTCCATAGTTCCTAGCAACTATAAATACAGTTGACTATGTACTAACCAACTAGACTCATGTTAGCAACACTAACATGCCAGGTTCTAAAAGGTGGCAAATATTGCAAAGACATAAGATTAAACAGGATGAAAACAAGGCAGCCCTTTCCTTATTCCTAATAGGAACCTTTAAGGAAAAGAGGAGATGAAGTACAGAATAAAATCAATATCCTCCTTCTAAGGGGATCATCATCCTGACCTAGTGTAGTATATTCTCTGCAAAGAGAGCCCAATCATCAAAACACAGCCCAGGTATGCAGAGTGGGTGGGAATAGGTGGAGTGAAGCAGAGAAGTGATAATGAAGGAGGATTTAAATAAATGAATACCAGTCAAACATTTGATTTCCATGAAGGATGAGCATGGAGGAAAAGGAGACTCCAACTAGGAGAAAATAATTAAGTTTCAGGGACAGAGGACACTATGGAGATCATATTTTAGGATGAACTGGCCACCTCTGTAATGTAACCCTAAAACATACTCATTACATACCCTAGTGAGGGTGGTAGCATTTGCTTTTCCAGTAGAAATAGTCGTTTCCAGAAAAAAAGTAAAGACTTATTTTGATTTTAGAAGAGAAAAAGAATGAAAAAGTCTAATATATCTTAGGAGTCAGGAAATAGGCCAACACCCAGAGTTACCATTTAGTACAGGGGTTTCTTGACCTGGGTTTTGGGTTATCTCTATATTTCCTAGAACTGGATGCTAAATCTTCTGTTTACAGAAGTGCATTTTTTACTCCCTTAGAAAAAACTCATAGCTTTTATCAGCTCTTTTTCAAAGAAGTCCACCATCTACAAAACGTTTAGGAACCCTTGGGTTTAGATGGTGATTTGAAATGTCAGCAAAAGAGTGGAAAAGTCCTTTCAGTAGGTAAGGATTCAGCCTGGCCAGGGAGAAAGAGCATAGAATTAGTGAAACCTCTCTTCAACTTTGCCAGAACTGGACTTGAATTCAAGGGAAAGTAGATCTAAGAAGCCCAGGATACGAGAAAGCTAAAAAACCTGGTTCTGAAGGAACTCTCAGAAGAAGCAGGCTGATGCAACTGGAGTAAATCCTAGGATGACTCAGAAAGCTCAAGGTCTCAATTTAAAGGTTCTGAATAGTATGAAGCTTTTATCCTTTCTGAAAAAAATCTATATACGACCAAATGTAGAACAAAAGAAAAATCAGAAATCCATTAATAGAAATCCTTTTTTATATTTTTGTCAATTCTAGTTATTTTTATATTTGAAACAAGCTTTTCTAACCTTACCAGTCAGTAACTATCATCCAGATGGTATAAGTCTGAATTTAAAATCTTAAATTTTGGTGCAAGGACCCAGTTTTAGGTAATATTTTCACATACTAACACTTACAATTAATTAATGGACACTTTAATATAAGTATTATTATTTAGAGATTTGCAAAATGTTGTTCATATAGGAATGAAAGAACATATGCATGGCACCATCATTTCTCATGTGCACTAGCTTGTATAAATGAAAAATTCTAATTTTATGAGTTGATCAGAGGGAAAAAACCCCTCTTTAAAATGATATGTAAAAGATAGCTCAACTACATATATGGTGCACAAATGCTTCATGTTTCTCAAAATACACTTAGAATCCTTTCAATATGATTCCCAATGTTTCACAATACCCTGCCAATAACACTTTAGGGGAAATGTTTGTCAAACTAATTACCTGACAGGAAGAGTCCGATCACCTTTCCTTCTGTCCATTTCTCTTTGAGGAACAGGATACCAGCGAAAATTGAGCTTCCAGTTGAATCCACCATAGGTCATATCAGAGCCTGCCATGTACTCGAAAGTATCATCGCTGATCACATCAATGATAGGACATACCACTGTTTTCCTAAAATCATAAAAGCAAATTAAAAAATCTTTTAAAATTTTCCTTTCTGAACTATTTAACAATTGTATACTAAGTGTTTTTATTTTTTTACTATTTATTTATTTTTACTGAAGTAACACTGGTTTATAACATTATATACATTTCAGGTCTACATCATTATATTTTGACTTCTGTATAGACTACATCATGTTCACGACCAATAGTCTAGTTTCCAACTATCACTGTACAAATGTACCCCTTTATCCCCTTCTGCTTTCTTCCACTCTCTTCCCCTCTGGTAACCACCAATCTATTCTCCGTATCTATATGTTTGTTTGTTGTTACTATTGTTTTTTCAATCTTCCACGTATGAGTGAATTTGTATGGTATTTGGCTTTCTCTGTCTGACTTACTGTGCTAAGCATACTACCCTCAAGGTCCATTCATGTTGTCACATAGGGCAAGATTTCATCTTTTTTTTATAGCATATGCAAAAAAATGAAAGTAGACCACTATCTTACAACATACACAAAAATTAACTCAAAATGGATTAAAGACTTGAATGTAAGACCTGAAACCATGAAACTCCTAGAAGAAAACATAGGCAGTACACTTTGACATCAGTCTTAGCAGTATCTTTTTGAATACTTCTCAGGCAAGGAAAACAAAAGGAAACAAATGGGACTACATCAAACTAAAAAGCTTTTGCATAGCAAAAGAAACCATCAACAAAACAAAAAGACAACCTAATAATTGAGAGAAGATATTTGCAACTCATATACCGATTAGCAGTTAATATCCAAAATATACAAAGAACTCACACAACTCAACAAAAAAAACAAACAACTTGATTAAAAAATGCCAGAGGATGTGAACAGACATTTTTCCAAAGAAGATATACAGAAGGCCAACAGGCACATGAAAAGATGCTCAACATCACTGATTATTAATGAAATGCAAATCAAAACCACAATGAGATACCAACTCATGCCCATCAGAATGGTTATTATTAAAAGGACAAAAAATCACAAGTGTTGGAGAGGATGCGGAGAAAAGGGAACCCTTGTACACTGCTGATGGGAATGTAAATTGGTGCAGGCACTATTGAAAACACTAAGGAGATTCCTCAAGAAATTAAAAATAGAGCTACCATATGATCCAGCTATTGCACTTTTCTGGGTATTTATCCAAAGAACACGAAAACACTAATTCAAAAGGATATATGCACCCTTATGTTCATTGCAGCATTATTCACAATAACCAAGACTTGGAAACAACCCAAGTGCCCATTGATGAATAGATAGGGATGCGGTATATATATAACGGAATACTAAGTGTTTTTAAAATAAAAATACACTCTATAATGTTAAAGATGATGAAAAAATTTCCTGCTATATCCTACCAAACTAGCATAGTTATTTATTATATTATTTATAACTTGATAACTTTCCATCCCTTTTTCATTTATACTTTTACATATTTGCCATACGTGAAAATACTTCAAATATTTCTACAGTTTTCAAAAGTACCACTTTTAATGACTACATATTTAATACAATAATTTTCTTAATAAACAACTCTTGGACATTGTGTTCCTTATAGTTTTTTGCCATTAAGATACTGGGTAGATATGTTCATATACATAATATTTGCTTTTGCTTTACGAGAAAACTTCCAGGAATGAGTTTACCAAATTAAAGGAAGGTACTTTTTTGTGGTACTTTTCTTTACTGCTTTCCAAAACTATTATATGTGTGTGTGTATATATATATTTCTTCCTGCAGCTTCCCTATAATGCTATCAACTTTAGATGCTATTTTCTTATAGTTTTGCTAATGTAATGTTAAATAGTATCTCAAGATTTTTAAAATTTATATTTTCTAAGTATTAGAAAGGATATTTTTCCTGCAGGCTTGTATTTCTTCATACACATTTAAAATTTTTTCTATTGGTATTATGATTTTCTTTTTTTTTTGAGGAAGACTGGCCCTGAGCTAACATGTGTGCCCATCTTCCTCTACTTTATATGTGGGACCCCTGCCTCAGCAAAGCTTGACAAGCGGCGTGTAGGTCTGCACCCAGGATCCGAACTGGCGAACCCCAGGCTGCTGAAGCAGAGTGCGCGAACTTAACTGCTACACCACCAGCCGGCCCTTGTGATATTTTTAATAAACCTAAAAACTTACACTTCTAAGGAAAGATGTGCTGCTCACAGCCCTTGGCAGCCACATTTTTAAGCATGTGATATCCTCCCCACCCAACTGTTATCTTATTTAGAAATCTTTTCCTACTCCAAAATCATAAAGATATTCTCCTATATTGTCTTCAAAAAGAATTATATTTTTGCTTTTCACATATGTCTTTAATCCTCATGGAACTGGTTTTAGGTATGATATGCAGTAAGTATCTAACTTCACTTCTTTGCCTTGTGGATAACCAATTGTTCCAGCACTATCTAATGGTCCTTTTTTCCTCTGCCATATTTATCAGTGCCTGCTCTGTTCATAAATCAAGTTTCCATATAAACATGGGGTAGTTTCCAGACACTACTCTGTTTTACTAGTCTATTTGTGAATTTCTGCATAAATATGTCACTGCCACAATTAATATAGTTGTAAAGTAAGTCTCGATATCTGGGAGTGCAAGCCCAGTTGTACCTGACTCTTCTCCTTCAGGAGTATTTTGGCTGTTTTTTTTTAAATATGCATTTCCATATAAATGTTAGAAACAGTCAGTTTCTTGAAGAAAATTCTGTTGAGATTTCAGTTGGAAATGCATTGAATTTAAGATCAATGTGGGGAGAATTGCTATTTTTATATTGACATGAACATTATCCTTCTCTCCACTTAGATTATTTTCCAGTGAATTTCAACAGTTTCCTATTTCATACATCTTTTATTAAACATACTCCTAATTACAGTCTATGATTTCCATTGTTGTTATAAATGGTATAATTTCTTTTTTTCTTTTTACTTTATATCTTCTAACTATTCCTTGCTGGTGTGGAGAAGGCAACTGACTTTTTTTTCCTTTTATTTTATTGGGGTCATACTGGTTTACAACACTGTGTAAATTTCAGGGGTACATTATTATATTTCAGCTTCTGTATAGACTACATCGTGTTCACCACCAACAGTCTAGCTGGCAACTGACTTTTCTATAGTGATCTTATGTTTGGCAACATTGCTAAATTCCTATTATTTCTACTGTTTTTTTGTATATATTATTTTTCTTCATTAAAAAACACATCTGCAGTTGACAGCACTTGTTTTTTTTCTTGCCAATCCTTATATGCTTTATTTCTTGTATTACTGCAAAACCTAAAGGCTTCTAATAATACTGAGTAACAGTAGTAATTCAGGGCATTCTTATCTTGCTTTATATCTTTTAAAAAATACTTTCAAAATTTCTCCATTAATATGATTTTGCTTGCTAAGGATTTTATTTAGCTATCCTTTCTCAGATTAGTAAATCTCCATTCTATAACAGTTCGCTAAGTATTTTTAATCATAAATGGATGCTCATTTCAATCATAAAAGAACACTTTTCTTTTCTTTCTTTTTTTTGGAGGAAGATTAGCCCTGAGCTAACTGCTGCCCATCCTCCTCTTTTTGCTGAGGAAGACTGGCCCTGAGCTAACATCCGTGCCCATCTGCCGTTACTTTGTATGTGGGATGCCTATCACAGCATGGCTTGCCAAGTGGTGCCATGTCCACACCAGGAATCCAAACTGGCAAATCCCCGGCCGCCGAAGTGGAATGTGCGAACTTAACTGCTGCACCACTGGGCCGGCCCCCAACACTTTTCTCTATCTATTGAAGTGATCAGACTTTTAATGATAGGGTTTTAATATACTTTCAGAAATATGATAATGGGGTGTATTATGTGATTGGCTTTGTAATACTGAACTAAACAAATTAGTCATGATACGTTATAGTATATGTATTACATATATATATATAAATGAAATTTTGTTTCCCCTCCCGCTTGGACTGTTTGTTGGTATTGTGAGATTTTTGTTAGCATTCATTAATGGATTTGAGTAATTTTCCACATACTTCTTTTCTGGTTTTCCTATCAAGGTTATAGTAGTCTCATAAAGAAATTCCAGTTTCTTCCCTCTTTTTCTACATTCTGTTTATAAATTGTTAGGGGAGATTTGTTTCCCCTCCTCAACCCCATTCCAAGGGCCTTGAAACTTGAAAAGGCAAGTTTTCTTTGGTGTAGTGGGATTTATTTCTCATTCTCACTTACACTGAGGTACAGATGTCAAGATCCTAGCTTTATACAGGTGCTTGTTATTCATCTTCCAACCTTAGGCAGGGCCTAGGGCTTATTTCCTATCCTCCCATCTGTTTGTCCATCAAGGCAAAAGCTCAGTGTCCCCTAAGTTCAGTAGAAACCCTACAAGTGAAAGCTAGTAGCTTTTGTGTTTGGACTGCTCACTTGTTCTCACTTCATTTTGAGATCGCAAAATTTCTTACTATGATGCCAATTCAGTGATGCAATTAAAAATGTGTTTTGTATTTTATCTAGCATTTTAGTTTTTTCAGTTGGAAAAGTTATTCAGGATACGCAGCCTAAACTGGAAGTTGTTGTGGTTGTCATTTCAGTCTATTCCCCTTTTATATGTCTGTCATCACCTCACACTGCTTTGTCTCCATGAGTTCAGGCTCCTGGTTCATAAGAGTTATGTGTTGTCTTTATGCAAGCAAATATTCCCTGAATCAGTCATCTACTACCTACAGAAAGTTTACAGAAATACTCTATTCCTTCTTCAGGCAATGTTCTCCTTCCTAAAGCTGCTGTTATCTTCTCATTGCCTCAGTGCTGGTTGTTCCTATTTATTCATCTCTGAAAAGGGAGAGATGTAGGCCCAGCATTTGATAACAGAAATAGATACAGTGACTTTAGCTCCCACTATACTCCACTTGACTAGTAAAAGTTTACCCTGCTAAAATCTAAACCTCAATGTTAAGCTGACACAGACAGCCTCCAGCTCAAATTTCAATGACAAGCAGAAATTCAACTAATATAGGTCTAACTGACTAAAGTTAGGTTCTCGCCTGATATCCAAGAACTAAACCAGAGCCCAGCAGTAGGTAATTCTTTGAATAATGTGCATGATGAAAGACTACCACCACGGGCATGCACTGCTCCTAATGCTCTTCCTGTATTATCTAAGATTATAGTGTTTTTCCATAAACAATTAAGCATTTCCTGATGCAATGTGTATCTCCCCATCCACTTGTACTTCATACTGTGCTATAAGCCGAGAGCTCTAGTCCCAGTGAGGACGTAGACAGAGATGAGATGACCTGCCTGCCCCAGTGTTAGCCTTAGAGAGTGGGGACAAATAAAGGGTTTTACCCTATTTTCCCTGAGTTCATTGTTCATTTGCTCTGCTCCTCGTTAGTGAACAGAGCATATAGTGTACATCCTAACAACACACCTCCCAATCCATCCTCAATAACGAGAGTTTGCAAACATTCCTTCCAGACTTCAGAATGTGGTCTTCTTCATATTTAGTTTAGAGTGCTTTTCGTGAGTATTTTAAAGGAAACTTCAGAGGAAATAATTTTTATGTTTATTTAAAAATACAGAATTTTGCAACTAACCATATAGTTTAGGACAAATACACTGAAAACAAATTTATAGACTCCAGAAAAGTACCTGTCATGTTTGATCCTGGCTAAGAGAGGCTCCAGCCATCCCACCGTACACTCACAGTGAGCATCCAAGAAGGTGATCACTTGGCCTTTTGACACAGCAGCTCCTTTTAATCTAGCTCTGATCAATCCAGAACGTTGTTCCATTCGAATTACATGAACTGGTACTTTTAATTTTTTCACATAACTCTCTAGAGGTCTTTTCAAAAAGTCTGAAAAATTAACAACACAAAACAAACAAAAAATAATATGAAAAAACTGTGATCTGGCACTATCCAGATATAAATCAATTTTGACTTGCAATATTCACTTAACACATATTTACTGAGCATTTTCACGAGGTTCCCTGACTCACAAAACCATTTTGCTACAGGAAGCCTTTTTATTTCCTGAGAGAATGTACTAGGGCTGCCTCTACCTTATTAAATGAGGAATGAGGAGAGAGCCTTTGGGCTCAGGTTCAATCAAAGATAGGCATGTTACCACATTTCTCTAAGCAATTCTCTGTCAGCCTCAATACTGCTTTTTCTAATCAGGTTTAAAGATCAGGAAGAGAAAGAAAGAAATTCAAGAGCATTAAATCCAGACCACAATAGAGTGAAGGAACAGAACACGCAATAGCTGTTACTGTTCAGAAAATTGTGGGATTTCTTCAAAAGCACAAACTAATTGTCGTATTGATCACCACAGTCTTTGACTATGTAGTTCTTCTATCAGGAGGCAGGGAATGAGGTCAAGCTCCAAAGAGAAATATTAGACTACAGCTGCAAGACCAAATAGAGATCCTTAACAGACAAGTAGGTCTAAGTAGAAAAAGGTTTTGAGAAGGGCGGGCAATTGAAGAAGAAAAGGGAAAAGAGAAAAGGAGAGAGTAAGTGGGTATATGGGGAATTCAAATGGAAGGAAAAACTTGCCATGGAACTACTGGGACTCCTATGACTAGCTTTGCCCCATAGGACTCTAGTAATGGGAAGGTCCTACAGAGATCAGGGTGTATGCAGTAAGGGATGCTTTAAATACTAAACATGGGAATCCAAAGGGCTTTCTACATGGTGGAGAGGAAAAGACAAATAGGAATGAAATGGTTCTTGCCTGTTTGAACTGGTAAGACCGGGATGACTCAATAATGAAATAATCAGGGATATGAAAACTGTGAAAGAGAAAGGCCTACGTGTCCCACTACACCAGAACACCAAGCATGTTTATTTCTGCTATTATATTTCCTAATATATTTGGGCTAAAAAAATTTTTTTTTTTTAAAGATTTTTTAATTTTTTCCTTTTTCACCCCAAAGCCCCCCGGTACACAGTTGTGTATTCTTCGTTGTGGGTTCTTCTAGTTGTGGCATGTGGGACGCTGCCCCAGCGTGGTCTGACGAGCAGTGCCATGTCCGCGCCCAGGATTCAAACTAACGAAACACTGGGCCGCCTGCAGCGAAGCGTGCGAACTTAACCACTCGGCCATGGGGCCAGCCCCAGGGCTAAAAAATTTTTATATCTGAAAAATATCTGGAGTAAAACTCCTACCTGATCACCACTGTGATTTTGTGAACTCTATCTTAGGGTCAGAAAGATATAACTTGATTCTGAGTAAAAAGGTGAGGGTAATGCTAATCCTGGAGAAAAGCAACATAGTAGCTATTGTTTTGTGGCCATTTAGCATAATGCTAGACTCTTTACATATTTTATATCATTTAATCCTCACAAGTACCCTATGAGATTGTTATTACTATTTTAGACACAAAAATCTAAGGCTCAGAATATTAAATAAATTGATCAAGGTGACACAGTTTGTTAAGGGGTAGATCCAAGATTCAAATCCAGGTCTGCCTGACTTCAAAGGCCATCTTTTCATCCATAGCAGGAATCCTAGAAGGGAACTAGACAAAATAATTTAGGACTGTGGAATCACTGGATCTGACACAAATTTAAATTACCTTATGTCCAGAGTTTGATAGAATCTCACGTGGTAGGGTGTGAGATATATTCTAGTTCCTTAGACCAGTCAAGGTTGAGTATGTCATAAACAATGTGTCTCCCAGTAATTTTTCCCAAAAACAGACAAAGTGCTTCTTAAGAATCAAAGCAATCTAATTCTTGAATTCCACATCTTTGAAAGTTATAATGCTCTCCCCTATTTAAAAATAAAATGAAAAATGCATGATCCTCTAATCTGGTAGCTCAAAAAAAGTTGCTGTTCCACAAATCTTTCTTGGCATCTTTTACATCTTTGTGGCTTTCATGCAAGAAGGCTAAGAAATAGGTGTCTTCCTAACAGTTGATAGAGAATTATGGACTCGGCTAGGTGGGTGATTGGGAATTATTTATCCAAGGCTCATTTATAAAGTGAAGGCATGACGAGTTAAGTGATTATGGTTAGAAGGTACTATGTCATTTAAAAAGGGAAAATCTTGTTTATTAGAATATCTTTACAGCTATTAGCCTATAAATGGATCCCTAGGCAACTCTCCATCAGGGAGTGTGAGTGTCAGGGAAAATTTCACTGCTCACAGCAACATCTGAGAAATCTTAGCCAGAACTCTAAAGAGCAGCAGAAAGAGCAAGGAATTTAGAGTCTGATAAATCTGACTCCTAATTCCTACTAAATAAGAACTTCCATTTCCTTTTGTGTAAAATGAGAAAAACAATAGTAAACTCAGATTAGGAATATTATAAGTTCTAAGTCTTTTAATATTATATGTGCTTTCAATATTATATGTTCTAAGTCTTAAGATAACCTTCTGAATGACGATTACATAACGTCTGACATGACCCAGGGATTCATCCAGACTCTGTCTTCATTACATACCCTGTAACAGTAAAGTTATGACAGACGTGATATATACAGCAGTTAAGAGGTCAAGCCCTTGGTTCACACTAAGCCTCATTTTCCTCATCAATAAAATAGGGATAATTATAGCACCTACTTCATACTTCTTTAATAAATGGAGCTACTGACAACTCAGCAGGTTAACTGTGAAATCAGGTATCCAGAGGCCATGAGCAGACTAGAAATGCTACACAACCTAATTAGGAAGTCTGCACAGACAAAAAGTAAAAGTAAAGATTAACTGACTGGTAGATTATTCTTTCATTCATTCACTAAGTTAATTCTGGACTGTTTACTATACAAGAGGCACTGTGGGCACTGAGGAGACTATGGTGAGCAAACAGCCCTGATGAAGAGTAGGGTCTAATGCGGGTGGGAGGGAGATAGTCATTAAACAGATAAGTAAATAGGTAAAACTGATGAGAGCTGTGGAGGAGTAGAGTGTTCCAAGATGTGTTCAGAGGGCCATGACCTGGTCTTGAGAGGTCAAGGAAGACCTCTCTAAAGACAACTTGATTCTGAGTAAACATTTGAGCTGAACTGTATGGATGGAGTGGGCAGGGAATGGTTCAAGATATGACTAGAGATGCAGGCAGAGGCCAGGTCATGCAAGCCTTAGAGGAAAGGTTTTAATCAGAGAAGTGACATCATCAGATTTACATGTTTAAAAACTCACTCTGCGTGCAGCTTGATGAGCAGATGGGAAGGGGTGAGAGTATACGTGGGGAGACTAGTCAGACTAGTCTGTCTGTTGGATCAGTCTAGGTGATAAATGATGGTGCCTTGGATGTGTCTCATGAAGAGGAAAAAGCAGACAGAGTTATACAAAAATAAAGAGCTTGCTCTGGTTCCTGCACCCAACAGTTACCATGTAAACAAGAGAGCCAAAGAAAATTATATCTAGATAGCAAGACTACAATTATAACCACAAAAACACAATGCCTAGCAGTTCCCAAATATCAGAAATGGTGCCCTAGACACCTGAGCTTTTCTAGGCAAGAAGATAAAGGAGAACCAGACCCCTGATCAGGGGCTCTGGGATGGCAACTTGGGGACCCTTCTTAGTGACTAAGAGCCCCAAGTGGGGCGAAGCAGACATCTGCCCACACGCCTTCTCTTACAGATTTATACAGGTTGGGATGATTAAGAAGGGCCCACAGGAGGAAGGGAAAAAGATAACTGTACATATGACTTTCTTTGTCACTTTAAAGTTGTGGGCACACGTGTCTTTCTGATCAGACCACATCCTACAAAAACTTACTATTCCACACAGCCTTCTGAGGCACTCAACAGAATAATAGAGAAACCAAAGGAGGAAATGGAAAAACAATTCATTTCATCTGAAGAAAAATATCTCTCCTTGAGGAATATTTAATTTAGCAAATGTCAACATATAAGTAAACCAAACGCAAGTCACTTGCAGGATAGATGTTTGTATAAATTGCTGCTCAAATGAACTTTAGTTAATTTTCTTAAAGAGGGATTAATTAACGCCTAGCAAACAATTATCCACATGAGACTTATACTTCTATTGTCAACAGTAATTATTTAAGTGTGGTATTCTTAATTTATAACTCTCATTCATTTTGACATTAATTACATTATTATACTATTTAAATGGTTTGTGATTGTAAGCTGTCTCCTTAATTAGATTAAGGAGGTACACTTTAAGGTACTTGAGAAGGTAGGACTATGTCTTATTCTTCATTTGTACCTCTACTATCTGGCAACGTAATGAGATTTAAATTGTTACTGACACGCAAATTACTCCCAGTAATTAAGATATGAAGTGATTAAACTTAATCACGGTTAAATGTACATATTTAGTGTAGGCACAGGAAGGAGAAGGTCTAAGACTTGACTAAAGTATCAGGAGATGCAATGAGAGATTAGGCAAGAAAAGGATACTAGCAAAAGAGGTTGAAATGATGGGTCATGAAGTTTAAGGCTGGTCAAGGAAGGATGGAAGAAAGAGCCATTTTCTGTAGTTTCCTCCAAATTTTTCTCATGTGAGCATAGGAATATTGAGGGGAACACAGACACCAATGCTCCTAAATAGATGTGCTGTAAGAAAAAGCCTGGTATCTCTGAGTTTAACAGGTTTTTATACTGATGGACTAAATGGAGCCTTTTCTGTGCTACCTCGTGGTGTGAAATCTCCAAGAAGAATTCAGAATAAATAATGTTGGCCCAAGGTACTTTTAATTAATATACCTCTCCTAAAACAATGCTTCATGAAACAGTTTGACAGATTCTAAGCCTGTGAAAAATTCTGAGGTTCCTGGAAGACTATTTGGGCAACATTCACATAGAGATTTATTATGAGATCAGAGTTCTATTATAAAACACTTTTTCTTAAACTCCTTCCTCATCCTTTCAGGCACCTAGCTATAGATCATTCTTGAACTTAGAAATGGAGAAAATGGGAAAACCTAAGATGACTCTGGAGAACTAAGACTCACCCAGCAGGGCTCCATTTTGCTGTCAGAGATACTTCCCACTGTATACCGAACTAAATTTCTCCCTTCGTGGCTCTAAGAAGGATACAGACTCTCCTCAGTGACTCAGGGCTACAGCTTCCCACAGAGAAAATCATAACAAAATTATGTGGGTTTTTTCCCTGTTCTGCATAAACGTTTATATTATATAGCATTATTTCTTTTTAAAACAAGATTAAGATGTGACACAAATTAAATGCTAATTAAACTAATATTATTTTAAGTTTCACAGGGTATAATTTTTTGCATATGTGAATGAGTCCAAAGGCCATAAATATTTTTAGGATAAATTAGAAGTTTTTATAAAATTATTAGGCTAAAAATGATAGCAACTAGTTTTTTAACGATTAATAACAAAAGGCATAGCTATTATTGGCATTAAAATTTAAAATTTACCTCTTTCACTGGCATCATCTACTAGAACAATTTCTTCTAGCATGTGTCTTGGTGAGCGATTAATGACACTATGGACAGTTCGCAGAAGTGTGCTCCAAGCCTCATTGTGGAAAACAATCACCACACTTGTTGTAGGAAGGTTATCTGGATACACCTTTGTTTTACACCTAGAGACAAAGCAAATGCCTTTATAAAAAGTGACTGTTAAGACAGCATAATCAGTGACCCCGAACTAGAAGGGGCAACAGAACAATAAACAGTTTGCTTTAGTGGTGAGACTCTTGGTAACTTTTCATTTATTTAAGTTTTGATTAATGTTACATCTTTAATAACGAGGTCCTATTTAAAGTTATGCTTAAGTTAAAATTCTTTTAAAGACGTAAATTGCATTCTTAAAATTAGGTACCTCTTCCTGATGCATGTTTTCTGTTGACTAA
Organism: Equus caballus; assembly: GCF_041296265.1. NCBI lineage: Eukaryota > Metazoa > Chordata > Mammalia > Perissodactyla > Equidae > Equus > Equus caballus. The sequence continues at coordinate 64,382,688 of NC_091691.1, read as the reverse complement.
TTTCAATGGAGAATGTACTAAGGCTATATCATCAAAACCAAACTGACTGTATATCAAAGAACCCAATTAGACAAAAAAACTAGAACCACCAGAGTCGACGTGGTTTAATGATGTAAACAAAACATAGCTTCCACCAAGGAAAAGAACTAATATTTAATGAGTATCTACTGTGTACTAGCCACTTAAGATTCCTAATAATTTTGAGTTCCTTGGAGCCACATTTCACAGATGAGAAAGTGAGGACAGACACAGTGAGGGAGCAGCAGTGCCTGACTGAGGACCCCACAGTCCATGCTCTGCTGACCAAACTCTTGGTGCTGCCTCCTCCAAACTGAACTATCAACGTGCATCTTGTTTAGCAAAGACTATGTCTAGAAATGCAACCAGCAGAAAGACAAAATACGCCCAAAATACATACACACAGAAATCAACATATTGATTGTATGTTTCTAGCACTTTCATTAGGCAACATGGTGTCTTCTTTTAATCTAGTTAGCTAGATGAAACTACCAAATAGCCTACTAGAGTATAGTGGCAGTAAGTAACCGGACATAAGGGATATGTTTTAGAACACATGTACTCCTAAAGAGTGTATACATATAACTCTTTCTCAGGTGTCCCCTAATTGTAACTGTTGCTCTAGTTTTCTATTTTCACCTTTTTTCCCTTCTCTCTAGTAAGTTCCTCAAACCTGTGGTCTCTCCAATTTCATCAGTTATTACCTGTCAATAGGAGTGGAGAAAGGGAAGACAGGTGAAGAAACGAGGAAAATACCAACAAAACCCCTCTTCTGAAGCAGCCACAACAACCTTACTTACTGAAAGTACCACCCTAGGGATGCTGGTTAGCAGCTGGAGGAAAAGGAAAGTGGAAGGGAAAAAAGATGACAAGGTAAAGGGGTTGAAAGAAGGAGAAACTGAAGGAGAGATCACTGTAGGGGGCCCATCAGCACTGGTCCCTCCACTAAGGAGAAAAGGAGACATAAATAGCTTCCACTGTCCTTCTTCATTAAATCCCATTTCAGCCCCTCCCATCTTCTTTACCATTCCCAAGACTCCGTTTCACACTGTGGTCTCCATCTCCTATTACCAGTAACCTTACTAGCTATCCACTGACCCAAAAAACCCATAGCCTCATTTTCACATCACAGTCCACTCCCCTCTTGACCCTAGATCCACTAGAAGGCCACCACGCAGCCTGCCACCCTGTGTACAACTCCCTCCCTCCAAGACGGGGCTACAGAGGTGAGGCTCAAAAGACGAGTTGTGTAAGCTATGGGAAGGATAATGTGTCCTTAGCATTCCAAATAATACTTCTGAAAATAGTTTCCCATAAAAACTCTGTTATATGATAAATGGTATCTAGATTTTATATATATGTATCATTAGTACCATACTTCAGGTACATCATAAGTGAGTAAGCCAAGGCACCCATGTTATTATGGGAAAATGCATCCTGAATGCTTGACTCACAGGCTACTGGAACAGGACTTTGAAGTCAGGAATGTCCTGTGTATGGGTAAAGGGGGTTCAAAAAAGGAGATTCTATTACTATTTAACCAAATTGTATTAAGTCATATATGACCTCTTTTCCCAAATTAATCCTACTTACTATTATAGGAGAATTGGGAAACAGAAAACAGCCAAAGTGACTATAAAGCTGCTAGCTTACCAAAACAACAAAAAGAACAAAATCAAGTAAGACAGAGAAGATGATCAAGCCAAATGCACAGTGTATAAACAGTATTGTTAGCCATGTGCATGGCTAGGAGGCAGACAGGAAGAACAGAGAAAAATCTGAGATGGCAAGTTCTGCAGAAAAGTGATAAGACGGATTTATTTCTTGGATGATATGTTAAAGAATTAAATTCTGAAATAGTATGGAAAGGAAGTAAGACTATAAGCACACTAGAAATAAGACTAAAATGGAAATCATTCAAAATAGGACAGAAGAATCAGAAAGCAAAGCAAATGTAAGGTTCCTGTCAAAAAGAAAAATAATTTCCCAAATCAAACAGTTAAATGTAATCATTCAGAGAATACAACAAATTCACAAATATTCTCTCAAAGCAAAATAGAAAAATCATCATAACTGATCTCAGAACAGGCAAACACACACAGCCTCCTCTACCTGGGAAAGCCATAAAGCACTTCAGAAGAACCAAAGATCCTTTCACCATTCTAGCTAAGCTTTTCCCATGGAGGGAGCACCCATCCTCGTGGAGGTGGAGTGGGGGATCCCTCCACAGGTGGGGGACACAGAGCTGAGGATGAGTAGGAAGGCCACAGGCAGTGTTATGAAGAAGCTTTTTTCACTCTGTCCCAATTGAGTCTTTCATCTTCAGGAATGAAAATTAGCCAGTATAAGGTCGTGATACTTAAAAAAAAAAGTTACATACAGGTTTAACAACGGGGTATAGGGCTAGAAAGAGAGGGAAAAGAAGAGTCAAATTTTTATTGATGAAATATAATATACATACCAAAAAAGCTGACAAACCATAAGTATACAGTTGAATGAATTTCCACAAAGTAAATGCATCAAGTAGTCAGCACTCAGAAGAAGAAATGACTGTTACCAACAACCCAGAGGCCTCCTTTGTGCTTCTTACCAAGGTAACAGTTGGACCTCTAATGTTACAGATGAGTTTTGCCTCTTCTTTTGAACTTTATTTAAAAGGAATAATATAGAGCAGTGGTTCTCAAACTTTTTGACTCATAACCTCTTTACATGTTTAAAAATTGATGATCCCAAAATGCTTTTATGTGGATTATAGCTATTGATGTTTATCATATTATAAACTAAAACAGAAATTTTTAAACACAAGAATCCACAAACACATACTACATTAGCTATCAGAGAGATGATTCATCACTGTCATACAGTGGGCCCATTATGGATTTACTGCCTCTTAGCTCCACATACACCCTTCATTGCCTGCTCTGTGATAATGTAACTAGCTCCTCTAAGCATTTCTCCTTTGCAGGGGCAAGATGCCTACACAAGCTTTGTCAGTAGAGGGTGCTGGAGGGACACTGCACAAGGAAGAAACTTCCCTTCCTGGTTCCAGTGTGCTTCCATTTGTTCTCTTCTCCTTCTTACTGCATGGCTGCTAGTGAAGTGTGTGGTGGATGCCCAGAATGCCCAGAAGCATTCATCTCCATTGAGTTTCAGTAGCACCTCCACAGGCAGATTCTCAGTGAGTCTCCCAGCCACTCGAGCAGTTGGTTTCCCAGTTTTACCTACCTGTACCCAAGAAGGTTGGTTCCTGTTTGCCAGTTCTGGTTCTGACTTTCTGCCCAAAGGCACTTGAAAGTCTATTTCCAGCTTGTTAGGCCTGCCTACTCTGGAGAGTACTGTGTGCCAGATCTGCCCGGGGGGGAACCAGCAAACTTCTCCACTATCTAGTGAGATGCAGTGAGACCTTTTCCAATGAGGTCTGAACTCCAGCCTTATGGAGGGGGCTAATCTTGCAGACTCCTTGAACAGATCTCAAGGACCCCCAGAAGTCCCAGGACCACACTTTGAGAACTACTAATATAGGGTACATTCTTTTGTGTCTGAATTCTTTCAATCAACATTATGTTTGTGTATCATACTTGTTATGTGCAATAGTCTATTTTTATTGCTGCACAGTATTCCATTATATGAATATATATCCTAATTTATTTTCTATTCAACTACTGATAGACATCAGGGTACTTTCCAGCCTGGGCTATGAACAGTGCTGTGATAATCACTCATGTACATGTCTTTTGGTGACTTACATGTATGCATTTCCGTATTGTTGGCCATTAGGGTCAATATAGGCTCAGCTTTAATAGATACTGTGAAATGGTTTTCCAAAGAGGGTGTAATAATTTACACCCACCAGCAGTGTGTTAGAGTTCCACTGTACCACATACTCACCAACATGTGGCATTGTGTCATTTTTTTTTAATGATCTTTTTTTGAGGGGTGGGAGGGAGTAGTAAGTTCTATGAGTTTTAACACATGTATAGATTCATATTACCACCACCAGAATCAGGAAACAGAATAGTTCCATCTCCTCAAAGAACTGCCTTGTGCTATCCTTGTAGAGTCACACTCTCCCCCTACATCTAACCCCTAGCAAGCAACATCTATTAGTACAGTTTTGTCTTTTCACAAATGTCATATAAATGGAATTAATATGTGTAATCTTTGAGACTGGTTTCTTTCACTCAGCATAATGTCTCTGAGATTCATTCAAGTTGTATGCATCAGAAGTTTATTTTTTATTGCTGAATAGCATTCCATTCTGATATATCACAGTTTGTTTATTCATTCACCTGTTGTTTCCAGTTTTCACCCATCATGAACAGGGTTGCTGTAAACATTCATGTATAGATTTTTATATGAATATGTTTTCATTTGTCTAGGGTAAATATCCAGGAATGGGCTTGCTGGCTTACATGGTAAGCGTAACTTTCTAAGTGTAACTTTTAAACTGCTAAAATGTTTTCCAGAGGGACTGTATTATTTTGCATTCCCACCAGAAATGTACCAGAGTTTTGACTGTCCTGCATCTTTGTCAGCACTTGTTACTGCCAGCATTTTTTATTTCAGCCATTTAAATAGGCAAAGAGTGGTATCTCATTATGGCTTTAATTGGCATTTCCCCAATAGGTAATGTCTTTTCACATGCTCATCTGCCATCCATATAGCATCTTGGGTGAAGTATCAAGTTTGTTGATAACATTTTATTGCATTCAATTTTTTAAAATTGGGTTGTATGTTTGAGAGTTCTTTATATAGTCTAGATACAATCCTTTGTTGGAAGTACAGTTTGCAAATACTTTCTTCTAGTCTGCAGCTTGTCATTTCATTCTCTTAACAGTGTTTTTAGTAAAGTGAAAGTTTTAAAATTTGATGAAGTTCAATTTACAACTTTTTTCTTTTATGAAATCATCCTTTGGTGTCATGTCTAAATACTCTCTGCCTAATGCCAGGGTGCTGAATATTTTCCCTAAAAGTTATAAATTTTAGGTTTTAGATTTAGATCTATGATCCATTTTGAGTTAATTTTCATACAACACATGAGACTTAGGTCGAGATTCATGTTTTTACATACAGATGTATGCAACGCCATTTGTTGACATCTTTTCTCTAGTAAATGGCTTTTGCACCTTTGTCAAAAAATCAAATAGCCAAATACGGCTCTATTTCTCAACATTCTACTCTCTTCCACTAATCAATGTATCTGTCTTTTTGCCAACACCACACTATCTTGATTACTCTAGCTTTATAGTAAGTCTTTAAATTGGGTACTGTATTTCCTCCAACTTTATTCTTCTTTTTCAAAATTATTTTAGCCATCCTATTTCCTCTGCCTTTCCAAATAAATTTTTAAATCCATTGCTGGGATTTTGAATGGAATTGCATTAAATCTAGACATCTATTAGGAGAAAACTGACATCTTTTACGCTGAGTGTTCTAACACAGGTAGAAAACTGAGGCTTTAGCTTTCTCACTCTGCTGCACACTTCCTGTGACTGTGTCTGTGTTCTGGGCCAAACAGCAGGAGACAGAAAAAGAAAAGCAAACAGGATTCTACCCATGTTCTGGAGACCAGACACCCTCTGGTTAGAGAGAAGACTCCCCTTCCTCAGGAGAGTTGCTTGCCTGACCACTGCTCCCTTGGCTGTGCTGCCCTGGCAATACTGTCCAGGGGCTGGGATAGTAGAGAAGGGAAAAAAGCAGGTTAAAAAAAGAGAGGAAAAAGCAAGGGGTTTCCTCCATTCTTTAGCTCTTAAGAGACGCCTTTCTCATTCCTCAGACCAGAAGGAAAGGGCTTCTCTTGGGGCTCTTTCTGCACTCAGTACATACTTTCAGGTTTTGGACTGCCTTCAAATACAATGTTGAATAGAAGTAGAGAGCAGACATCTTTTCCTTGTTTCTGATCTTACGGGGAAAGCTTTCACTCTTGTACCATTAAGTATGATATGACACTAAACGCACAATTCATAAGAGAAACAACTGATATATCTGACTTCATCAAACTTAAAATTTTTGTGCTTCAAAAGGTATCATTAAGGAAATGAAAAGACAAACCAGAAATATTTGGATATCATATATCTGATAAAGGATTTGTATCCAGTATATAAAAAGAACCCTTACAACTCATAAAAGGAAGACAAATAATCCAATTAAAAGTGGGGAAAAGATCTGAAGAGACATTTCATCAAAGATATAAGAATGGCCAATAAGTACATGAAAAGATGCCCAGTATCATTAGTCAGTAGAGAAATGCAAATTAAAATCACAATGAGATACCACTTCACACCCAGTAGAATGGCTATAATAAAAAGACAGTCAAAAAGAAGAGTTGATGAGGGTGTGGAGAAACTAGAACCCTCATACATTGCTGGTGGGATTGTAAATGGCGCAGCCACTTTGGAAAACAGTTTGACAGTCTCTTTAATGGTTAAACACAGAGTTACCATACGACACAGCAAGTAGGAATCCACCCAAGAAAACTGACAACATATGTCCAAACAAACACTTGTACATAAATATTCTTAGCAACATTATTCATAATGGCCAGAAAATAGAAACAACACAAATGTTTATCAACTGGTGACAGAGAAATAAATGTGGTATATCCATACAACTGAATAACACTGGGCAATAAAAAAGTAACAAAGAATACATACTATAATAGGATGAATCCCAGAGACATTCTCAGTGAAAGGACCCAAACACAAAAGACTACATACTTATAATTCCATTTATATAAATTGTCCAGAAAAGGCAAATCTATACAGGTAAGAGTTTTAGTGATAATCTAATCCTGGGGCTGAGAGTGAGAACGAAGAGTGACTACAAATATATACCAGAGATCTTTTTGGGTGATGGAAATTTTCGAAAAGTGATGATGCTTGTGTAACTCTGCAAATTTATTGAAAATCATTGAATTGTACACTTTAAATGGGTGTATTTTCTGGTTCCAGGAAAGATGGAGTAAGTGCACTCCACTCTGTCTCTCCTAGTGAGTGGAACTATGAATCTCGGACAGAATGCATGGAGCAGCTATGGGAGGGGACTCTGAAATGTAAATGGTAGCAGGTCAAGTGGGGGGAGACCAGAATTCGAAGTTCCACTGAACCAGTGGTGAGTTTTCCATTTTCTCCCGTTCTGGCAATAGCCAGCATGCACTCAAAGGCAGCCCCAAAATTGGAAGTGTGAACTAGATGCCCAAAGAAAGAACCGCAAGAGAAGGTCTCTCTTTCTGGTCTGAGGAACTAGAAAGGAGTGACCCAAAGGTCAGATAGCAACAGTAACTACCTCTGCTTTTTTTCCTTTCTTCCTCTTCTCCTGCCCTAGCAAGTTTGAGTTTGAGAAGCACTAGATCGGAGGAGTGAGTCTCCTGGGAGGTGGGTTGTGTGTAGAGATCAAAATTACCTGAGCAACTTTATTTAGCTTTTATCTTGATCAAAGGACATGTACACAGCTTAAAGCATAAACAACTGACCAAAGCTCGTAACAAAAAAACTGTTCCCTCACCTCTCTGCCACTTCTCCCTTCCCATAAAGCAAACCAAGTTCAATTCTTTTACTTGTTTCTCTCAGTATTTACCTTCATAATTCTAAAAACTGTATTTGCATTTTTTATTTGATTTTTTTCTAGTTCTAGATATTACACACTGACTTGATAAAATGAGGGTGTATTTCACTCCTATCCCCATCGTGACACGTACACTTGCTAGTCCCTCAGTCTTCCACTGTGGTTATAAGTTTGGTTATATCATTATTTAATGTTCATATCAGGACTATGTAAAATGCTCTTCAACGCCAATTTGTATATTATGAATACTTTTCCTTTTCTGTAAAACATTTCCCTCTATTTCACCCTGGTTATTTTTTTCCTTTTCCTTAGTTTTTTATGTATTTGTTACTAATTGAAACTCAGACTCTCTAAAAATTGTGTAGTCTCTTAAGATATTCAAAAGCACCAGCTATAATATCAGTGAAATCTTCTTAAAGAAATCTCTCTTGGAATTTTCTGGGCTGGTTGCCTCCATGCCTGCACCACTGTCATCTGAGGCTCTCCTTTCACTATTGCCCCCTGGGGATTCTCTTATCTTTTGCACATTGGATCTCCTGTCTTCTATAGCCCATGTTTTTCTCTTCCTTAGTTTACTCCATTGCTTTGGCAGAGAGCACAGACTGAGAAAGGATGAGGAGAGATGGGCAGGTTTTTCAAACTACACCATCACTACCATACTGGGCTGATGCTTTTTGTGGGACTGAATTATATACTGGAGTGGAGCTGGAGTTGACTGAAGATCCCTGGTGTTTAAACAGTGAGTGTAAACACAAGTGGTTTCATCTATGTCCCTATGTATAACACTAATTAAAAGATGGCCTACATAATAAACACTGTTATACATAAGTGAGTGAAAGGATTACTGAATAAACTGTAATGCATGAAATTCACTATGTGATCTGAGAGTTAGCTTGAGTGCCTGGCTGAGTGATTCAGCACTATTTTGGAAATAAAGAGATTACTGAATTTGCTTAGGATAGTGTTCATCTCAGTGAGACTGGGCTTACCAGAGAAACAATCCACACATATACTTAACAATTCAGGAATGCAGAACAACAGAAGTCCCTGGATAACTATTTCTATTATTTTTCAACTGTTAAAGTCTCACCCTACTTATCCGAATCCTCTCAGAGCCTGAAACGGCACTAGGAGCTTTATATGCATTATCCCATTTTATCCTTACAACAACCTAAGACAGAGGTATTATTCTCCCAATTTTACAGATGAGAAAACTGATGCTTAGAGAAATGAAGTAGCTTGATTCCAAATCAAGGTGAATATGCACATATAATCTAATCCTCTTCTCCATGTCTCTTTGAGCTATGATTTTCAAAGCATTCTTTGTCACCCACTAAATTTAGCCTGTCATAACCACTTCCCAATGACAATTCAATACTTCTTAAGATGTGTGGCTACCTGCCCAGCAGTGTTTGGCAACGTTACAAAATTTCTCCTCCATATACTCTCATTCAGACAAGATCAATGAAGATCCAACCATAAAAGTGATGGCAGAGCACAATGATTAAGATTACATGTTTTGTCATTGACAAATTTCACTTGGGTCACTTATTAACCATACTTTGCACAAATCATTTAATCTCCCTACATCCAAGTTATCCCCATCTGTAAATTGGGCACATTATTTTGCTCAACTGCTTAAATATAACTCGTACAGTGCCTGGTACAATATTAAGCACTCAATACATGGTATTAGTACTTTTTAAGCAACTAATTATATAAGACAGAATTGCCATGTTAGGTGACCTGAAATTTGTCTTAAACCTTCTTCCCTAAGATCATACATTACAAAAGTTATTCTTTGTTAGTTCTATTTAAGTCTTCTTGACACCGAAACAATGTCATACTTTCCTCTAGGAAATGTGCCCTTGGAGACCCTACAAGGCAGTGGAGGTTCTTGGCAGGCAAAGGATGATCTGGACGCTGCCAGCTATACCACCAGTTAAGCCCATGACTTAGAAGAAGCAAGACTTTTCCAGATTCAGAAAAAGGAGTGAAAAAGCTGAACTCTAGGGGGCTGTCCCACACTACTTATCTTCCACCTCTGGGAACTGGTCTGAAAAGCACCTGCTGGCCAGCTTTGTCCAGCTTAGTGTTGGGATAGTTAAATATTAATCTGATATTTCACTGTGTATACACTTCAGAACCCAGACAATGCCTAGTAAAAAAAGAGTGGGGATGGAAAAGCATGCTTGTAGTCAGCTTCTCCTGAGAATGGCACCGGGACCCAGAGCTCACTCCCTGAACAGAGGCCCTCTCTATATCCTTGGTGCCAGGAACTATTCAAAACACTACAAGTCCTCACAACAATCCTAGTTATTCCTATTGTACAGACAAGGATCCTGAGGTATAGAAAGGCCAAGTAACTTGTCCAAAGCCACACTACCAGTAAACGGCAGAGCCAGATATGAATTTTGCCACTAGCAAGATATGAATGAGAAATTCATCTAGATACAATTCAAAAAGGGACAAAGGGAGAAAAAATAAGAGTATAGATTGAGAAGCTCTAGTACATACATACAAGTAGTTCCAGAAGAATAGATTAAAGGAAATGGTGAAACAGCAAAATCTGAGATTATACCTAGAAACGTCCTAGAATTGAAGAATAATATGAATGCTCAGATCAAAAGTACACTCTGTGCACTGAGCATGTAGATAGATAAATCCACACCTTGACAGACAATTACAACGTGCCCAGGTCCTACTACTACAGGAATAAAAATAAAATGTACAGCTTCCAAACCAAGCTAGAGAAAAACATGGATACTAAAAATTTTTTTTTGTTTGTTTGTTTTGTTTTTTTTTGTTGTTGTTGTTGACTTTTTTTTTTTTTAAAGATTTTATTTTTTCCTTTTTCTCCCCAAAGCCCCCCGGTACATAGTTGTGTATTCTTCGTTGTGGGTTCCTCTAGTTGTGGCATGTGGGACGCTGCCTCAGCGTGGTCTGATGAGCAGTGCTATGTCCGCGCCCAGGATTCGAACCGACGAAACACTGGGCCGCCTGCAGCGGAGCGCGCGAACTTAACCACTCGGCCACGGGGCAAGCCCCGGATACTAAAAATTTTATCAACTGAAACTGTGTCAATTAGCAAAGCAGGAAAGGAGGAAAAAAAATAAGATGGTAAACAGCAAACAAGATTTATTAGGTTGAACTAAATGAAACTGTCATTTTCATAGGTCAAAAATGGTTGAATATCAATTTCACATGATTTCACCCTAAAAGAAGTAAGTCCAAATATATCAACAGATACAATAAATGTACATGCATTAAACTCACCTATTGAAAAGAAAGACTCTTAGAGTGAATTAAAAATTTAAACATCCAGCCACTTAGTAGAGATACACCTAAAACAAAATCATACAGATGGCTGAAAGTAAAGAAATAGAAAAAAAAAAATAATAGACATACCAGGAAAATGTTAACCAGACTAAAAGTGGTGTAGCAATACCAAAAGCAGCGGGGAAAAAAAGTTAATAAAGATATAGTGAACACTGGGTTAAAAAACAAAACAAAACTATGAATTGTCTTAAATACATCCAATGATGCAGCCTTGAAAAATAAACAGAATAAGTTGGAGAAACTGTCAAATCCACAGTCAGAGTGGGAGTTTTTTAAAAAAAATCCAACTTAATAAGAATCTAATAGAGCATGCTCACTAAAACAGAAAAAAAAAAACAGAAGTAACAGGCAAACAATTTTATTTTTGACTGCAGAGGAAACATTTTTAAAAAGCTGAAGGTTTTCTAGGTCAAAAAGCAGGTTTCAACACATTTCGGGTAGATCATGTTCATATATAGATCATGTTCTCTGACCATGATGAAATTAATCTATAAATCAATAATTAAAAAAACGAGATATTCAAAAGGCAAAAAGAAATGTACATAGAAATTTTTAAACGTACTTCTAAGTCCGCCTGGATTAAAGAGAAATCAAATGAAAATTACAAACTACTTACAAATGAACAAGGATGAAAGTACTACACATAAAACTAGTAGGACGCACTGAAGTGATTCAGAGATGCAAATTTAGAGTTTATAATGAATTTATTAGAAAAAGAATATTTTCAAATTAATAGGGTAAGTGTTTAAAGAAGACAATAGATTAAACAAAATAGAAGAAAAGATAATTACATAGACAAATTTTTAAAAAACAACTAAATAAACAAAAGGAAAAGCTACTTCTCTTTAAAAAATTAAAAATTGCAAACCACTAGGCAAGACTGTTTAAGGAAAAAGAGAAAAGTAACAATCAATATTAGAAATGAGGATAGATATATAATTATAGATCTGGTGAAAATGTTTTAAAATCATAAGGTACTAAAAATAGTGATATGAACAAGTAACAAAAAACTCAAGCCTTCCAGGTCATTGTGAATCACCCAAATTCTAATTTCGATTTGACTAAGGCTCCTGACCTCTTTACCTTTCCACTGTGCTCTCCAGAATTCATCATATTATTGTCAGTAAAATCCCCTATATTCACCATCCCTTATCTGAATATTCCCTTTATCTTCTATACTAATTAAACTATTGCCAAGAATACCACTTACTGAGTGGTCTTTCAAGAAGCAGCTGACTTTTCTTCCACATCCCGCATACCACAGAGTCTGGATATAGGGATAAATATCTTCCATGTTCCTCATTGCTGATTCAAAACTATTGTTTCTCCCTCTTCTCTAAGAAGCCTCAGGTTCTTTAAAGACAGTGCTATCAGAAGTTGCCAGCCCACCTTTGTTACAGTATCTACCACCTTCCCTATCAATTCCATCACTAGTCTTGACATCATGTTCTTGGTGATTTCGGTTTCCACATAGTCAATTTTTCAATACCTGGCCTCTCAGATGTTTGCTCTGCTCTCCTCTCCTTCAATGAAACTCTCCTCCATTCTCACCCACTTACTTTCATGCTATATCCCTAGGCCATGTCAATACTGATAATCTCCATTTTAAGCATCCCAGTCTCTGGCCACTATTCCCCAACCACTCCATCATCCTGGATTATTTTCAACTCAGTTACTCCGAAAATCCCAGATCTTTAGTTTCCTTCACTGGGACCTCCAATCCAGACTCCTCTATCTTTTTACTTTCTGTTACCCTCTTCAGGTTTTCTACTGCCTCTACTCTGCTCAGATCCACAGCTCTTTATTATAATCATTGCCTTATATCTCCCTCTTCTATCTCACTTGCCTGGCGATATCCCAATCCCAGCTAAATCCAACTTTCTGCTGACTTTGCATCTGCACTTAAACTGCTGAATAGGGCTAAAGAAAACATATGAATGGGCTGAATAGTCTCACTTTCAATTTACAACCACAAACCCAAAAAGCTCTCAGCACTATCCAATATTCATACTACATTTCCTAGTCAACTCCTTCAAACTGTTTCACATCTCCAGTGATTTCCAATACCTTTCTCACCCTCCTCACTCACAGGTGTTAACTTTGTTTCCAATTTCACCGAAAAAAATAAAAGCCATCAAATGAAAATTTCCATACTCCCATCAATGCATTTACCATCCTGTAGGCATTTGTGATCATAAATGGTGTGCCTTTTTCCTGCTACACGATGCCCGAATTATCCCTGTCCCCTGTCTGAAGCCACCTTCATTCCTTCTCACCTACTCAAGTTCAAAGCTCCTGCTATAATACCTTCCTCTCAAATTTCTCCCCATTGGGATTATTCCCATCAACATAAAAAAATACCGCACTACATGCCATCTCACAAACGAAAAAGAAAACGTCTCCCTTGACTGCATGATCTCCCCAGCTAACGTCCCCATTTCTCTCCTTTTTCCAAAAACACCTCAAAAGTACTGGTACACTTGCTATCTCCATTGCTACCCCTCCTACTTTGTTTCTCCCACTCATTTTTCAAGTTGATTTTATTTAAAGGATAACAGACTGCACGAAACATAAATTTAGAGCGAATGAGTTATCACACAGCAAACACTCATGTAACCACAACTCAAGTGAAGAAATAGAACACTGCCAGCACCTCACAAGTCCCTCTTGCTCCCATTACCTTTTCTTCCCTCCCCAAAGGTGACCCACTATCCTAACACTTGACATCATAGTGTTGTTTTGCCTATTTTTGACCTTCCCAGAAACAGCATTATTCTGTATACACTCTTGTGCGACTCTTTTGCTCAGTATAATAGTGAGATTCATCCATATTGTGGCATGTAGCTTTTGCTCACTTTCATTGCTACAAAGTATTCCATTGTATGACTATACCACATTCTACTGTTTATAGACATTTAGATTGTTTTCAGTTTGGAGCCAATACAAATAGCACTGCTATAAACATTTTTGTCCTTGTCTCCCGAAGCACATGTGCATACATTTCTGTCAGATATATCTAGTGATGGCTCTGCTGGGTCATGAAGTATCTTAATATTCTAGTAAATTTTAGTAAACAATGACATGTTTTTCAATGTGGGTATTCCAATTTACACACTCACCAAGAGTGTATGAAGTGGTATTTCATTGAGGTTTTGTTTCTCTGAGTACTAACGAGGTTGAGCATCTTGTCGTATGTCTGTTGGTCACTGGGTAATCTCTTCTGTGAAGTCAAGTTCCAGTCTCTCACCCATTTTTCTATTGGATAGTCCATCTTTTTCTTACTGATATGTAGGGGTTCTTTATAAATTCTGGATCTGAGCACTTTGCTGGTTATGAGTGTCATAAATATCTTCTCTTCTGTGACTTGCCTTTTCAACATATTTTTCTTTTCACTATTTTTTCTAATGAACAGAAAGTCTTTAATGGAGTCCCATTTATCAAACTTTTCCTTCATTTTTGGGTGCTTTGTGTGTCCTGTTTAAGAAATTTTTTCCTACCCAAAGATCATAAAAACATTCTTCGATGTGATCTTCTAGAAGCTTTATTGCTTTGTCTTCATTATTTATATCTGTAATACACATGAAACTGATTTTTCTAGGTGGTGTGAGTTACAGGTCAGTTTCAGTTTTGTCCTTAATTCTGTCAGGTTGACCCAGTACTGTTTACCTGCTCCTGTAGATCATCCTTCTCCTACTGCTGTGCAGTGCCACTTTTGTCCTAAACCAAGTGCTCAAGTAGTACGGGACTGGTTACCAACTCTCTATTTTGTTTCACTGATCTGTTTGTCTATTCTTGCAACAATCTTACACTATTTTAATTACTATAGTTTTCTACGAAATCTTGGTAACTGTCTCTACAAATCCTCCAACCTTATTCTTCTACAAGAATGCCTGGCTGTGCTAGGTCTTTGCATTTCCAGTTACATTTGAGAATCAATTTGTCAAATTATACACACATACACACACACAAACACAGCTGGTGGTGAATGCATTAAATCTATAAATCAATTTGGAGGGAACCAACATTTTTATAATTTTGAGCTGTCTACCCATTCTCTATTTATTTAGGTCTTTAACATCTCTCACTGTTTTAGAATTTTCTTTGAAGAGGGTTTCTTATATTTGATATTTTCTGATTGCATTTTAAGTGATATTTAAAAAATTTTTATTTTCTAACTTTTTTAAGAAAACCAAAATATAGAAATATAATTGATCTTTCTTAGAAATATTTAACTTAAAACCATAAACCTTGCTAAACTTTATTGATTCTAAACCTTTATCTGTAATTCTTTTGGATTTTCATTATACACAATCACATCAACTGCAAATAAGTTTTAATTCTTCCTTTCCAATCCATATAATATTATTTCTTTTTCTTGCCTCCTTACTCTGGCTAAGACGTCCAGTATGACAGTGAATAGAAGTAGTGATAATAGGCATCTGGATCGTGTTCCAGATCTCAAAGGGAAAGCTTTCAAAATTATTAAATATAGAGTTTGTTTTGTTCTTTTGTAGATACTTTTTACCAGATTAAATAAGTTCTTTTCTGGTCCTGATTTGCTAAGAGTTGTTATCATGACCAGTGGCAAAATTTTATCAAATCCCTTCTCTGTATCTACTGAAATCATCACATAACTTATCTCCTTTTTTCTGTTGATGTAGTAAATTTAAATGATGATTTTCAAATATGCTTTTTACCTTGAAGTCCTTACCTGAAAGTAAAATAGGTCAGGTATATTTTGTTTAATTCTTGGATTTTTTTCTTTTTTTTTTTTTTTGCAGGGGAAAATTCGTCCTAAGCTAACATCTATTGCCAGTCTTCCTCCTTTTTTCCTCCCTGCTCCCCACAAAGCCCCAGTACATAGTTGTGTATAATTATAAGTTCTTCTGGTTCTTCTTTGTAAGCCACCACCACAGCATGGCTGCTGACAGACAAGTGGTGTGGTTCTGCACCCAGGAACCAAACCCAGACTGCCAGAAGCAGAGTGTGCTGAACTTTAACAGCTAGGCCATCACTGGTTCTTTTGTTCTATTCTTTTACCCTAAATATTCCTATATCCTTATTTTTTTCTGTCTGCATCTCATAACAGTACATTTTTTTTCTTATCCAATCTAGCAATCTTTGTCTTTTAAGCAAAACCTTTAATCCATTTAATATAATTATTGATATATTTCAGTTTAAATCTACCATCTTACATAAACAGAAATATTTGTCTTTTTCTCTCCTTTCCTTCCTTAGTTTGGATTTTTTTTTCATTTTCACTTTCCCCACTCTATTAATGTTCACTTTCTTCTGGTGTTTACCTTAAAGACTGCAACATCCATCCTTGATTTATTAAAGTCTAACACTAACTGGTATTTTTACCCACTTCTTAGCAACACAAAAAAAGCTTCCAAGTGTCTAACTCCATCCCCCCACCCAAAGAAAATGCTTTGTTCTGTGTCTTAATTTTATAGATATTTTATATCCCATAAGATATTACTGTTGTTTTACATAGTTGACATTAATTGATCTAAATATTTACCATTTCTATTGCTCTTCCTTCATTTCTACTATTTGATCATTTTCTTTCTGCCTAGAGAATACCCATTAGTATTTTTTAGTGTGGGTAACGAATTACCTCAGTTTTTATCTTAACATTTTTTATCTTTGAAGGACATTTTTGCTGGGTATAGAATTTTAGGCTCATAGTTATCTCTCAGCTTTTAAAAGATATCATTCCATTATCTTTTGGCTTTCTCTCTCTCGCGCGCGAGAAGTCAACTTTCAGACTTCCTATTGTATCTTTGAAAGTAATCTTTATCTTTTTTCTCCCTTTGGTTTGTTTTTTTTTCCCTCTAGCTTTGGTTTGCAATGGTTTTATTATGATATGCCCAGGTATGATGTGGCAGGTATCCTGCTCAAGGTTCATCAGACTTACTGATTCTGTGCCTTAATGACTTTCATTGGTTTTGGAAAATTCTCAGCCATTATACTTTCGAATATTGCTACTGCTCTATTTTCTTTCTCAATTTGTGACTACAATTTTGCTGATAGTTTTAGACGTTCATTGTATCTCCTGTATCTCTTATGATCTTTTATTTTCCATCCTTCTAACTCTCTATGCTTCATTCTGGATATTTACTTCTGATCTATAATTCAATTCACTAATTCTCTCTTCAGCTATATCTAATCTGCTATTAAACCCATCCTTTGTGTTTTTAATTTTTATTATTGTACTTCTCCAGTTCTAGAATTTCCATTTGGTTACTGTCTAATAGGTTCAGTTCTCTGCTGAAATTCTCAATCTTGTTTTTAATTTCCCCAAACACACTAATATTATGTACAATCATTTTAAAGTCTGTGTCTGATAACACCATTATCTGGAATCCTTTTTGGTCTATTTCCATTGTCTATCATTTTCGGGGTTTTTTCATGTTTCTTGTTTCCTCATGTGTCTGCTCTTTTTTGACTGCAAGCCAGAGAGTGTGTATGAAACACCATTAAAAAAAATTTGAGGCCTAAGATCTTCCTTCAGAGAGGATTTACATTTGCTTCTAGGGGAGCTCTGAAGCACTCATAACCCTAATCACCTTAATTCAGTTTCATGCATTGAGATGGTCTGATGTTGGGCTTCAGTCCCTGTAAGAGCTGATCTACTTCAGTTTCATCATTACTTCTAGGAGCTAACCTTAAAGCACGCATGAAGGGGCTATCAGATTCTACTATTAAACACACACACACACACACAGTAGGCTCTGGACTCCAGTTTGGTTTTTTTTTGGTGAGGAAGATTCACCTCGAGCTAACATCTGGGGCCAACCTTGCTCTTTCTTTTTTTTTGCTTGAGGAAGATTAGCCCTGAGCTAACATCTGTCCCAGTCTTCCTCTATTTTGTATGTGGGTCACCACCACAACATGGCTGATGAGTGGAGTAGGTCTGCACCTGAGATCTGAACCTGTAGACCTGGTCTGCCAGAGCGGAATGCGCAGAACTTTAACCACTAGGCCACAGGGCCGGCCTCTGGGCTCCAGTTTTTACACCCTAGAACCAAAGGGAAGTCTAAAGCACTATTTAGTTTCTTAGGATACACCTTCTGGATTCAGCAGATGCCTCTGGGTAAAAAGTAGCCTCTAAATGCTAGGCTTATTTCTCTGGGTTTCCATCTTCTCCCATATTTTGGCTCTGTAATTCTTTACTGCCATTTAACTTCTGGATGTTTTCAAGCAGATAATTTTTATATTTTTTATAGCTCTCTAGGTGTCCTCCACTCAGAGTTGGTCCAGGTCACCAAGGCCACCATTATAAAAAGAATGGAGAAGACTTCCACTTTCAAGTCAAGGTCTCATTCCTATCACTCCACAGAAACAATTTTGTCCAAGTTCCAACAACCTCCGCACACTGAAATCCACTGGTCAATTTAGAGACCTCACTTTACTTTCCTATCACTAATGTTTAACATAGATGACCTCTTCCTTCTTGAAACATTTGCTTGGCTTCTTAGGCACTCTACACTTTTTCCCTCTTACTTCACTTTTTCTCAGCTTCGTGCTAGATCTTCCTCCTCTTCTCAATCTCCAAAGGCTGGAATGTCAGTCACCTAACCTCTTTTTCATCTCCTTCACTCCCAAGGCTGTCTCACCAGCCTCATGTCTTTAAATTCTCTTGTCCCTTGTTGACTCCAGCTTCAACCTCTCCCTTGGCCTCCAGGATTTTATAAATATGTGCTAAGAAATCTTGATTTCTATCCCCGTATTTCTACTTTCCTCTTCTTTCCATCTTGGCAAGTATCACTATTATTCAGAGAGCTGCACAGGCCTGAATTCTTAACTCCTCCTTTTCTCTTTTACTCCACATCCAACCCATCAGCATTCTGATGGCTCCATCTTAAAAAGGAAATCAGAATTTGAAAACTTCTTCACCTGTGCCAGGCTAGTCCATGACACTATTATAGCTCACTTGTGCCCCTATTATTCTCTGCATGAATATGCAGGGAAATGTAGTCTCTCATCCACTGTAGCTGGAGAGTATAAATTGGTAAAACCACTGTGGGAGCAATTTTTTAAAAAACTGAATGAAATTTTAAAAAGCACATATCTCTCAGAGTAATAATTTCGCATCTATGGTCATACATTTTTTACCATAACCCATGGTAACAAATATATTTTATGTTAATCTAGCACATACATACTGAATCAATGATTAATGAAAAAAATACTTTTATGGGGCTGACCCAGTAGCATAGTGCTTAAGTTTGTGCACTCTGCTTCGGCAGCCTGGGGTATGCAGGTTCAGATCTTAGGTATGGACCTACACACTGCTCATCAAGCTATGCTGTGGCGGCATCTCACATATAAAATAGAGGAAGACTGGCACAGGTGTTAGCTCAGGGACAATCTTCCTTAAGCAAAAAGAGGAAGATTGGCAACTGATGTTAGCCCAGGGCCATTCTTCCTCACCAAAAAAAATAAAAAAACAAAGAACAAAAAAGAAACAAACAAAACCCTTTTACTACATAAGACATACTTTGATATCTTCTATTCTATTTCACTAATTCAAATGCTGATAGGTACTCACTAAATTGATTTCATGAGTCATTTGACTAAAGTGTCATGACCTGCAATTTGAAAAGCACTGTTCTACAGAAAACTGTTACATCTGTACAAAAGAATATGTTTGTTTAAAAAGCATGTTTACAGACACTTTGTAACTATAAAATATATACATATAAAGTAAAAGAACAATAGATAAATTATGGTATATTCATACAATGTACTTTTACAAAGCAGTTAAAATGAATGACCTAGAATTACATGTATTGACATGGATAAATCTCAAAATCAACACTTGAACAAAAAAAAATTTTAACAAGTTGAAGAAGGATATGTGCATATGCAATACCAGCATTTGTTAAGTTGAAAATATGACACTATACTATATATCATTTATATACATAGATCTGACGAAGTACTTTTAAAACATGCACAGTTTTAAATGCAAAAGTCAGACCTATGGTTAAAGAGGAGTGGAACAGACTGGGGAGGGGTAGACAAATGGCTTCAACTGCAGCTGTAAAATTTAATTGCTAAAAACAAAATACAAAGAAATTATGGCAACTTATTAAGATTCAATAAAGCTGGTGGTTGGTACAAAGGTTTGTTATCTCCTATAGCATTCTGAATGTTTAGACCATTTTGTTCAAAATATTAATGGCTAAAACAAGGAAAGAGAAGGCTACATTTTCAAGGGAAAAAATTTTGAGAAATCACTAGTATAAGATGGAAAATGCAAAATAAAAAATACTTCAAGATAAATATTTTAAAGCATGTTTTTAAACTACAAATTATCATGTCTTTGATGCAATGAAGAAAACAAAACGATCAGAAAATTCACTAAATTTATATAACAGAAAAATTTATATTTCATGAAGGAAGTAAAACCCAAACCATAAAAAGATAAATACAAAAAAAGTAATATTTATGTTAGAATATTTTGTTTACAAAATTTTATCTAATTGAAAAAAGTACATATTAGTCTTAGAACTACCAATTACTATTTACAGAATAACATCAAAGTTACTAAAAGCCCATGAAAAATATAAAACCATGAGTCTCAAAAACTATAAGCAGAGCAACTTCCATGAGTTCATCAAAATCATCTAGAGAAGCTTATCTGATATGAGAAAATAAATAGAATTCTACTAAATATATGATTTTAATGTTTCAGAATTTAATCTATCAATAAAAGGAATAGTTAAGAGGAGCTGGCCTGGTGGCATAGTGGTTAAGTTCAAGTGCTCTGCTTCTGCAACCCGGGGTTCGCAGGTCTGGATCCCAGGCGCAGACCTAGCACTGCCTGTCAAGCCATGCTGTGGCAGCACCCCACATAAAGTAGAGGAAGACTGGCACAGATGTTAGCTCTGTGACAATCTGTCTCAAGCAAAAGGAAGAAGATTGGCAACAGATAGTAGCTCAGGGCCAATCTTCCTTACAAAAAAAAAGGGGGGGAATACTTAAGAAAATGAGAAAAAAATAACTTTCAGCAATTAGGTAGAGAAAGAAGGGAACTAAGAGTCAGAGGACCTGTATTCAAACCTGATTCAATTGTCCTGGGCTATGGCCATCTCTCTGAGGCAGTATAACAGCAGCCTGCCTCATGGGACTGATTTTTCTTTTTTAAAGTGAAGTTAAAATTACTTTAAAAACTAGAAACATTAAAATGCTACTCTTATATTAAATATCTCACAAATATTTACATGTATAAAGAAGGTAAATTGCAGGGTTTTGTGTCTATGTTTTTAAAAAGTCAGAACACAATGACAAAGACTCAGTAATAAAAAATTTAATTAAAAGAGAATAGCTGAAAGGTAGTCTAGGATTTCTCCCTGCAAGTAGAACAAAAAGACAAGAAAGCAGAAAAACATAAGAGACTAAGAGAATCAATGCAAGCAGTTCAAAGCCTGGCTAACGGGAGTTCCAGTATGAGAAGACAGACAGACGGGACATATAACAGACCTATCCAATGATGACGCACACGACTGACCAGATTTCACACCTTTACTACCACAAGCACACAATTTACTTGATTTCAAGAATACTGGTACAAAGTGCCTTTAACCTACCAACCCACAGGAAAGAAACAGAACAGAGAAACACAATCAACGATACCACAATGATACAGTCAGCAAAATACAGGCTGAGGAAAGATATAAGACATTCTACCTGGTCTTCAAATAATAAACTGTAAGGGAAAAAAGAAGATGGAGAGGGAATGTACAAACTAAAAGAGACTGGTATCCACCAGTTGCAATGTGTGGCCCTTATTTGGATCCTAATACAAACACTATAAAAAAAGAAAAATACACAACTAGAAGGAACCACAACTAAAAGTACACAACTATGTACCAGGAGGCTTTGGGAGAAAAAGGAAAAATAAAATCTTTAAAAAAACACCAAAACAGACTCTGTCTTAAAAAAAAGAAAAAAAAAGAAAAATATATGACATAACTACAGAAACTTGAATACTAACTGGGTAGTTCATGTTATTAAGGAATCACTATTAACATATATATTTGTTTTGCTGATGAAGATTCGCCCTGAGCTAACATCTGCTGCCAATCTTCCTCTTTATTTGCTTGAGGAAAATTAGCCCTCAGCTAACATCTATGCCAATCTTTATTTTGTATGTGGGTTGCCACCACAGCATATCTGACAAGTGGTGTAGGCCTGTGCCCAGAATCTGAAC
The DNA here is from genome assembly GCF_041296265.1 of Equus caballus. Taxonomy (NCBI): domain Eukaryota; kingdom Metazoa; phylum Chordata; class Mammalia; order Perissodactyla; family Equidae; genus Equus; species Equus caballus. Next base: position 64,360,544 of record NC_091691.1, on the reverse strand, counting down.
CCGCAAACCCAGGCTGCCTAAGTGGAGCACATGGAACTTTAATCAGTAGGCCACAGGGCTAGCCCCTATTAATATATTTTTAGGTATGAAAATGGTATCATGATTTTTCTTTTTTATATGAGTCCTTATCTTTCAGAGATACATATTATAATATTTGCAAATATGTCTTTGCCTGGGGCTGGGGGATCTGCTTCTAATCTCACTGATCTGGGTGATCACAAAAAGCCACAAACCATGTGGGCTTCTCCATAGGGCCACTTCTGTGAGATCTACTCCACTGATCCAAGTGAGAGGGAAAGACCAAATTGGAAACCACAGTGTATTTTATAACCCAACCCTGAAAGTGACAGTCCATCATTTGTACTGTGTTCTACTGCTCATAGAGCCCAATTCTAGCACAACAGAGGAAGAGACTACAGAGGTATAAATACCAGGAGACAGACTGTTGGGGGACGTCTTAGAGGATAAAACCATTAAGGACTATTAAGAATTGTTGAAGCAAGGTGATGAATACATGAGGGTTGATTATACTATTATCTCTATTTTTGTATATATCTGAAATTTTCCATAATAAAAAGGTTTCTTAAACTTTCTTTTAAAAAAGGATACCAGCACAGAGACAGAGCAAGAAGGTATAAAAAGGCTAGCCAGTAGTAGTAGTGACTTTATGTGACCCTCTAAGCAGCTCTGTCCCACAAAGACCCAGTGGCTAACCAGAGGACTACATATGGCTTGCTTGAAGCAGGATTCCTCAGCAAGCCCAAAATGCAGCGCACAAGCATATGTATCACACCATTTATCATGAAGTTGTTCACTGTCCAAATACTGGTGACTTATGATACACTTGGAAGCTACTCATTAACAAAAGTATCTTAAAGAACCATGCAAAACATTAAAAAACATCAACACAATAAAGTGTGTTGAGAGAGGTGATGTACTTAGGAAATTACTAAAATTACAAAAATAACTCTACTAGAAACAGTAATAGTTAAGGTTCTTTCTAACACGAACATCATTAGAATTTTAACTGTAGACTTCTCTGAAGAATCTAGCTTTCTTCAATACTTCTTAAATTGTTCAAGAAAGTATACAGTTCATGAAAACCTAAGATTACAATGAAGTCTGTCTTGACTGATCTCCATTTAACCAATTTGCTGTATGAACAGATACTCTCCATCCCGTTTAATTTTTATGTGCACAATATTCAATGGTTACTTTATTATGACTTATTCAGAGTTGTGCTATGTAGTAAACTATAATTACTTTTGCTTTCTCTGAACAACTTTTTAAAGTTTTCCCTGGAGCTAATGACTACTTAATTTTTTTTTCTTGCAGTGGTTTTCTGTGTACTTATTACTAATTCAATCTCAAACTCTCCACCAATTGTCTAAATTTCTTCTGAAAACGTTCAGCTCTATCAGGTTATGACTTCAACGACATCTTCCTGAAGTGTCTCCTACTGTGCATTTTCTGACCTGCTCCTGTCTTGGTTGGTGCTTCTCTGCCTGCACAACTCTCATCCAGGGCTGTCCCTTCACCCTCTTCCGGAGATTCCCATCATCTCTCACATGTCGGATCTCCTGTCTGCTACATCCTGTGTCCTTCATTTGCTTGGCTTAAGTCCTCATTTGGTGGAGAGCACAATCCAGCAACTTCTCAAGAAAGGACGTGTGACAGTTCAATGTTTTGAGAACTCGTATTGCCAAAAATGTCCTTATTTAACCCGTGCCTTCAATTGTGAGTTTAGATGGATACAGAATTTTGGTTGCAAATTATTTTCCTTTAGAATTTTGCTCCTTTGCTTCCAGCGTTGCTGCTGAGAAGTTTGAAGACATTCTGGTTAATAATCCTTCAATTGTGACCTGCTTTCTTCTCCAGAGAAACCTATAAGAGGGCTTTTGGGGGGAAGGATCCCCAGTGTTCTGAAATTCATGATGCCTTGGAAGTGCAGTCTATTTTCATCTATGTCCTGACAACTTGGTAGCCTCTTTCAATCCAAACCTGTATAGTCCAGTTCTGGAAAACTTTGTGGATAAATTTTCTCCTCTTCCCTTCTCCCCACTCCTTGCTTTTTTTGTTGTTCTCTTTGAGACTCCTATTAATCAAATACTGGTTCCTCCTTGACTGTCACATGACTTTCATATGCATTTACTATTGTAAATCTCTTTGGTCCATTTTCATGAAAGATTTCCTCCCAACCTGCTATTGAGTTTTTGTGTTTTTTTTTAATATTCCCAAAAGCTCTTTTTGGTTCTCTCAGTCTAGCTTTTGAACAGTGTCCTATTCTTGTTTTATGGTTGTAATATGCTTTCTTATTCACTTGAATCACTATTTCTTTTTTAAGTTTTCTTCTCTTTGAAAATAGTCTTTGCTTTCTCCAAGTTGCTTATAGCTTTGGATTGTACTTTTCATGTTTGAGGGCTTCCTGTGAAATTTAGCATTCCTTGGTTATCTGTTTATTAAAAACGGAAGACCAAAAAGCTGACTATAAGCTCTGAATATATGAGTGAGGCTTACTGACTCTGAGTTTCCATTGGGGTGATCAGGCTGTGCCATTAAACTGGTTAATCTCCAATGTCAGCGTGTGTAGGTTTTTTTCCTCTAGGGCTAGTCCAATTCTGTTGAAAAAGATCCTCCAATCTCTTGCCTCGAGGGGGAAGGCCTGGCTGCTGGCATTAATGGAAGTCACAGAAGGCAAGGTGGCAAGAGGGTCTCAGCAGCCAGAATATATATGCTCACTTAATCCACCTGTTTTCTGTACAGTTCCCTTGCTTTTAACTGGGCCTTATGTCCTCTAGTCTAGATACCTTGTATTCTCTTCTTCATATGGAGCAACTGGGCCTCTTACATTACTGGTAGGAGTGTAAACCGACACAACCATCTTTGAAAAATGTTTGGCAGCACATGCTAAAGCTATGGAAATGTATACCTTATTCCTTTCCCCAATACATGCCAAATAGAAATGAGAGCTTAAGTCCTCCAAAAGACATGCACAAGAATGTCACAACAGCTTTATTCATAAAAGTCAAAAAGTGAAAACAACCCAAATGTCTATCAATGTGTAAATAAACTATAGTATATTCACATAACAAACCATCACATTGCAATGGAAAAGAATAAACTTCTGATATATGCAACAATATGGATCTCACAGACACAAAAGAATATATTCTATACAGATCTATTTATAAAAAGTTCCCCAAAAGACAAAACTCATCCATGTTTAGAGAGGTCAAAACAACGGCTGCCTCTGGGGTGAGAGTATTGCAGGAAAGGAACATAGAACTTTCAGAGGTGATGGAAATGTTTTACAAATTGACTTGGATGATGGTTAGACAGGTATATACATATGTAAAAATTCAGTAATCTGTACACTTAGGACTGTATACTTCACTATTTTAAGTTACACACAACCTGAATCTTTTTAAAAAAGTTGACTATATGAATGTTTTGGTAATAATGCAGTTTAAAATCTCCTACTAATCTATTAAGATAAACAATTATTTTCCAAAACTGAAAATATATAGTCCTAATGAACATAGTAACTTGAGGTATTATTTTATCAGCATTTAATTATTTTTTAAGTGGGGAAAACAGTAACTTAGTGATATAACACTCACTTTAAGAACAGTCAACACTCAAGTGCAATTTATTGGGAATTCAGAACATACTTTTCATTCAAATTAAATACTATCAAGACCACAGTAGGTACTTACCCCTCTAACCTAACATCTGGTAAAGATCTGTTGAGTGCAATCATCTCACTCGCCATTAAATTGAACTGATTGATTTTAAACATCTCTTTCATCTTTTCTTGATCCTCTTTAGGAATGACGACTGGTTTCCCCATTTCTCCAGGACCTTCATGAGGCTTTTGTACTGGCTCTAGAACTAAGAATAAGGAGGAAACTTAACTAACATTGATTTTATAACAATTGATTTATGTTTCTGTTTAATAACATTTGAGTTTAAACTGTGCCCTCAACAACCAGAGCCATTTCTGAGCCATCCTCTCCCAGTGTGTAATACCTCCTAGGGGCTCCCCTGTCCTCCACTTCCACACCAGTGTCCTGACTCAAGACCTCCTCACCTTGCACCACTCACCTGAATCACTGCGTAGCCTTGGCACTCCCATCTGAAATAGTGATACCACATTAACCTCCCTAAAGCATAGCTTTCATTGTGTCAACCCCATAGTCTCCTAGAGTCCAATCTCTTTAATAGGGAATTTAATCTAACTTTCCAAACCTACCACCTGCTTGGCCCTCCACTTCCCACTCCACAGTTCTTCATCCTTTAGTCAAATTGCAACCTACTACTTTTGTCCAAATGTACCTCCTGTTTTCCTGCTTTGGTGCCTTTGCTCACACGGGTCCCCTCCCTTGGAGACTCCTTCCCACTTCTATTTCTGCAATACTGAAGCCCTATTTGTCTTTCAAGGCCCAGCTAAAATGGCTCCTCTTCCCTGTAGTTTTTCTGAATCTCTCTATAATGATCATTTACTACTCCTGACTACCGCATCATATCATCAGGGCCCTATGTCTCTAATCAATTGCTATCTCTTATCATTATGATTGTCAAACCTGTTTTATGACTCCCCCCACCAGATTACGATCTCTTTTTAGCTGGGTTTTTTTCATTCATTCATGTACCTTCTCTGGAGTTTAGCATGGTGTTTTATAGGAGTTTTATAACTATATGCTGAATTAATATGTGAATAAAAGTGCTATTCAAAGTAAGTCAAAACAAAATCCTAGAACTGATAATAGTAGACATTATAATAAGCATTATGCAAGGTGGAGCATCATGAAAGATAATTCTAATCAGAAGTAATGTTATCTCTCAATATATACATAAAAAGAGTAACATTCCAGATCAGCAATTCCCAAATCTTGTTCCTTGTTACATGCTTTTGAGATGTGAAAAAGCGTTCCAAGAAAAACAGGTTCTAGGATATATTAAATTTGAAACAAAATGTGTTAAACTTCCCACCTAAAAGGGATGAGTAGAGAATGAGGTGAAGACAAGAATAGGATGAAAAAAATCTGTTTTATACATTACTTGTTTATTTTTAAAGCTCAAAGTTTTATTCTCCTGCAGTTTGTTTTTTAGGCATCCCCAAAAATCTCTGCACAACAATGAAGACTCCAAGGCAGCAGACAAACCGTCCCTCCTCACCAGGCTGCAGCTGCCCGAGAACAGCACTGGCTGGTAAAGCTGACCTGCAGGGCGACTGTTTCAGACAGTAGTACAGAGCAACCTACGAACACCAGAGCTGCAGAACAGGAAATTATTCCCTGTGTCTTCAACAACTCTGTCTAGAATATAAAAATCTATTTTTGAGAACCCTCAAGGAAAAAATGGCGTAGAATAACTTTCCCGGTTCTCAGAATAAACTGTGACTTTAGGAGGGACATTAAAATATTACAAAATAACTTTAAAAATTATAGGAAACTCATGTAATACAGTTTTTAAAAACAAACCCTGACCAATGTTTGCCAAGCAAGGAAGCTCTTTAAATATAAAAGGTTGACAAAATTTTTTTAAAACTCAACGGCAAAAATTCTCAATGACAAGTGTAATAAAAACTATGATACAAGTACAGAAGTCTAACGCTTATATTAGCTTTTAAAACTTTAAAAATTATAAATTATAAAACTCTTAGAGTCAATTCTACTTACTTACTTGTCTCTGAAAATAAACAACAATCAACAGACTTGGAGATTGGGATGTTGAGGGGTCAACAGAAAGGAGCAGAGTTCTGGAGGTGACAATTATTTTTTGTGTATGGCATAGATAACATAAAGAGTAGGTGGGAGACATCTAGTGACCGTGATTATAAATATCCTTCAGTTATCTGTGCCTTATTTTAGTATAAGATGATGCTTTGGAGAAAAGTTAAAATGGAAACATTTTCATTCTTCTCAATTTTTTAATTAAAAATATTAAGTTATACAGAACACCATCTATAACAATATTTTTGCAGGCAGAGTTGGGTGTGGGAGGGTGGAGGAGATCCTGAATCTGATCAAGCCTTTGGACCTACCTACCAATTCACAGGAAATATAGAGGACAGAACCTCTATAAAAACATTAAAGGGATGCAAATCCTGACTAAGGGAAACTGAAAAGGGAAACAAGCCAATTTCTTCTTCAATAACAACCAAAACTAGGGGAGTGGAGGAGACAAAGAGAAAGAGATATCTATGCCACAGACTAGCTTTGAGTTCACAACTGCTGAAGCCAGATGATGGGTATATGGGAGTTCAATTTTCTATTTTCTTTACTTTTATGTTTGAAATTTTCCATGGTGCTGGGGAAGCATGAAAGAGGACTCAAGAAATTATTACTATAAGAACTAGTAAGTATAAACAATGAAGTTTATAAAGCTTATAAAATAAGAGACTATATGACCCGAAAGTTAAAATCTTGCCTTATCATTGTGAAGTAAAACTCTGGCCTTGAGATCTTAAAGAATCAGGCAAAACTGTACATGTATACAATCCTGCTGCTGCAATATTTTACACATTTGATCACGTGGTACTTATTAATAATCTGAATAGTATAGAGCCCATATTATATACTTTAACCTACTGGTACACATGAGATTTCAGAGCCACATTTAAAGTTCCTATTAACCAAAAGTTATCTACTGCATGACTTACAGAATTCACCACGATACTCTAATTTAGAAATTGTAACATCCTAAAGAATCAAATGGATTAATAAATTAATTTTCTTTGGCAAAGAGGCCAGGATAAAATGCATGCGGTCAGTGAATATTTTTACTAATGCACTTGCAGTATTAAAAAGCAACTAACCAAAAAGATGGTAAGCATTAACTTTCCACGTACTCTGCTTACTAGTCTTTTATGTAAATTAAAAGTGAGTTCAGTGACATTTTTGTTTGAAAGCAACTGAAACCGGGTTTGGATATCATCATTTCCTGAACTGAAAAAAAGTTTTCTTGGCATACAATTTTACATGCAGATCATTTCTAAGAATCAAATCAACTTTGACAAGGGAGTGATTAAGGAGTTATTCCAAAGTATTATGTGAGAGGAAATCAATTTTATTAAATACTTCAGTTAAACTTCATTTACATGACAATGTAGGGAAATTCCTGTTTTAGAAAACTTAATTACCAAGAAAACTACAGGTTTACTCTGAATGCCGCCAAATAAGACTGACATATACAAACCACACAACATACCTTTGAATGTACTTTAATAAACCTCACAAATTTCTAATTTGTATTTTTCTCATGGAAGCAGAATAAGAAGAATAAAGTTATCTGATACCCTTTTGGGGGAAAAATGCTAATAAACAGCTAAAATCATTTCTCCCAAATGATTTTCTAATCACATAATTATCAACTCTACTGGGTTTTTTTTGGTAAAGACTGGTGCATGAGCTAACATCTGTTGCTAATCTTTTCTTCTTCTTCTTCTTCTCCCCAAAGCCCCCCAGTACATAGCTGTAAATTCTCATTGTAGGTCCTTCTAGTTCTGCTATGTGGGATGCCACCTCAGCATGGCCTGATGAGCGGTGTCATGTCTGCACCTAGGATCCAAATCAGTGGAACCCTGGGTCCCTGAAGTGGAGCACGAGAACTTAACTACTTGGCCAGGGGCCGGCCCCATCTTTACCATTTTTATGCACTATGTTTCACCTATTCCAAAATATTTTTTTCCTTATTTTTAAGATCTCTGAAATTGGGATGTGGCTTATAATGCTAACTGTAATGTTTTTGCTTTCTTAGTGGTATATAAATTAATAAGTATTCTATAAACAAAAGTATGCAAGATATGAAACACAGAAAATTACCTGATTTTTAAGATTAAAATATTATATATAACAAAATTCTCTGATAACTCTCTGCCACCTCAACATTCTTCTAAGTTTCAACCCTCCTTTCCAATTTTATGTTCAATTTATTTGTAATGTGTTCAGTATATAAAACTCTAAACACATAAAAAATTTGTAATAAAGTTTCTGAAAGCCTTAAGTAATAATATTCTTAAGTTTTTAATCATCTCAAGTTTCTTCTATAAACTATGTTCCTGAAAGGTTTCCTAATGTTCGACAGCTGAAATAATTCTATCATAAGCACGTGAAAAGTTGAATCAGCATTTAAAGATCTGAATATCAAGTACAGCACTGGCATAAAGGATCAATTCCTACTTGAAACTGCATCTGTAAAAATACTGAATATTCTATGCAACATCCAAACTCATAAACTGAATAAATTAGCTAATTCTGAAAAGCAGAAGAGTAGCAAAAATATTCCAAGGACATAACCCACGCAAACCTTGTTTTTTCAAGAGGAGCCCAATCTAATTCTCTAGCAACAGAAGAATTTTGCTATTCTCAGATAGCCTGGGATATAAAATATAAGTATAAAACTATGCAAGAGAACTGCTCAGGAAAACAAAACCAAACAAAACCAACCCTCCGTAATCACTGAAGACTGGCCCACTGTTACTTGAAGTAGACAACTAATAAGTAAAGGTAAGAATCCTAGAAAACTGTTAAGTATATCAATGACAATCTTATAAGAGGCCTTCAGCATTATCATAAAAATAATCCATTCTACTTAAAAATAGGACACCTTATCCACAATATAAAGAACAGAATTTGGTAAATCTCACCAAATTGGCACTGTAAAGCAGTTCAAAGAATGTTCAGAAATGAGATCCTTATAATACTGAAAACAATTACTCTGGAGTGTCATATCTGCTTATTGTTTTTTTGCTTTTTGGTCTTGTTTTGGTTTTTCAAATGCCACAGAAAACAAAGATCCTGGAGACCTTATGTGTTCTATCAAAAGAGACCTACATTCTTCTAGGTCACTGAGTCTACTAGCTAATTCCACTAAGAAAGTCCACATCCTTGGTGTCATTATCTATCTACCCTCTCTCAAAAACTTTAGTAAAAGATCTCTTCAGAGGCACCACAGTAAGTCTTCATCAGCCTTCTGTTGAGAACCTTAACAACTTCAGGGCTCTGACGCTACTTGGGACTTCTCAGCTCCCACTGCACTGAAATGTCACAACAGAGAAGATTTTTCAAACTGTTCTTGCTTAGTATCAACTGTCCCCCTTCCCCAACTCGTTTCCCCCCTCTTTGCCTTCAATCCCTTAAGGCTACATGGAACACAGTTTAAAAACAGATGCTCTAAGGCCCTGTCTGTGGGCCTCTCGAACCCTCTCCCTCTTCAGCTATTTACTCACCTTCTGACTTACTGCTCAGTGGTTCTCTCATTCTTTCTCTGCTGACTTCCTTCTCAGCCTGTCCCACTAAACACCCTGATACTCCCAGGCCATTACAAAACTTCTTCCTCGTCTTATCTCCTCAACACAGAGGCCCCATCTACCAGACTTAACTCAAATCTGGCTCTCTCCAAGAGCCCACTAACCTCACAACCTTTTCTGGGAGAACTGTTTTTCTCCTTTTCTCAGGAGGTAATGACGCTATCTCATAGCTCCATGTTGTGACTTCCAGACCATTTCTCCTTTACTTTGTACTTCTGTACTTTGTATAAAAGCTACTCCTTTTCTTTGATGCTCATTCCACTAGTAGTTTTCAAAACTATATTAACCTGAGAATCTTCTTCAAGGATAATCCTTTTTTTACAGTTTTGATACTCTAATCTGCTGAGAATTTGCTCTTTCAAGTATTACTTCTTTCTCTTATATTTTAAACCTCTCCCTCAACATACATAAAAAATACATACATATGGAGAAAACTAACTTTAGCTCCATTCCTTTTTTTTAAGTACTGTACTACCTCTTTGTCTTCATGTCAAAGCTGCCTAAAAGAATAAGCTACATATCTTGATTACTTCACTGGTGTATCACATCTGCTGGCACTGAAATGCACTTGCTAGGATCACAAGAAACCCGGGTTACCAAACATATCAGAAATACCTCAGCTTCATCTCAGGTAATATCTCTAACAAACATCACTCCTGGGTTTCAATGACCCCATTCCTCTGGCTTCTACTCTGACTTGCTTTACTTTACTGACCCTCCATGAAGCTCTCCAACACTGGATCTGTCTCTTCTAACTCTACACATGCTTCTGGTACAGTCTCATGTACAGACAAGGCTCAAACTACCACCTGTGTGCTCCACCCCAACCACTCTCTACTGCAGAAAATCTCTATTATCACCTCAAAGTTAAATATTCCAAACCCAGCTCATCCATCCACTTTCTCATCAAAGCTGCTCTACCTCTGAGGCTCTATCACATATAAATTCATCCAAACAGGGAGACCTAAGAGTCATCTTAGACTTCCCTCTTTCTCTTATTACCTACATTCAGTGGCTCCCCTCATTATGTAAATTTCACTATTTCTATACTTCTCACATACTTCCTCTCCTCCTTCAGTGTCATTTTAGTGTATGCCCCAAGAACTTCTCCAATCTTTCACAACAGCCTCACCATTGGTCTCTGCTATCTCATTCTCTGCCAGTATGCTAGCCACATGACCACCAAACTTTCTTCTGAAAGTCCAGATCCCATCAGGTTACTTATTCCTCCCTTGTTTAAAATCCTTCGGTGGCATGCCACTGCCTACAGGATACAGTCCAAAACCCTTGGCATGTCATAAAAGGCTTTCTGTGATATAGCCTCTCCCAAGCTCCATCCCCTGTTCTTTCCTCAAATTCTCCTACCCATCAACTCTGTTCTTTCACTTGCTTATTTTGCACATGCTTCTTTCCTTGCTTGGAAGGTGTTCCCCTCACCCATCAAACCTAACAAATATCTGCTCACCCCGATACTACTCAACTTGAGCATTATTTCCTTACTGCACCTTCTCAGATGCCCCAAGGCATTCCTTCCTTTCTGCTCTTATGCACATCTCTAGTATGCTACTTATTATGTCAGTATTGTTGTTGAACTGTCTATCACCAGCACCCAGTACATTGCCCAGCACATGTCAGAGTTTAAACAACACAGGTCCTAGTCTTTCTTACTTTCATACCTTTGCATTTAAGATAGAACACCATGAGCTCCCACTATAAATGGCAATGAATTAAGGTGGAGTGAAGGGAAAGTTAATCTGTTCTATTAAGGAAAAGAATATCCTGGTTTCTTACTGGTGAATGGTAATACCTGCCCTTTGATTTAAATGAAGACTGAGTTATAAATCTAACAACAGTTAAGGAGGCAGCATTTTGTTACTATACAGCAGGGCCATAAAGAAACCAGGAAAGTCAGCAAATTCATAGGCTGACTTTGAATAAAAATATATCTTATTAAAACTTACGGGGAAAGTGAAAATTTAAAAGTTAGGGGTAGCCCATGTATTACTAGAGTCCAGTGCTAGCAACTGAGCTTAATTTTTGGCAAATTTCCCAAGAAGAAATACACAGAACTGGTTATATAATCCCATCTACAAAAATTACAGTAAGTAGGCACAAGTTACCGATACAAATAATTTTTAGATCATAAATTTTAGGGGACTAGGGGCCCTCATTAAAAAAGTGCAAAATATTAAAAGCGGCTATATAATCAAATAAAACATGTTAAAACAGTAATCATTTACATATAATTCCTAAAAAACAGAATTACTGTATAGCCAGATATTCTATAACTAATCACAGAGAAATTAGAGCCCAGAACAGCTGAATTACCGACTTTCAATGCAAAATCATTTTCATTATGTTAAAAAAAACAAAAGGCAGCATTTGTTTGTTGGTTGAAACATAAGGAGCTTAAAATTGACTTTTTCAGGTGTCCTCTGCCAAAAATGCCAGTACTTCTAACCCAGGACCTTCATATTTGTGTTTCCTTTCTTTTCCATACCAAATACTGCAATGTTCTCACTGTAGCTCCTATCCCATAGCCTGATCTTTTCAAAAGCCCTCTCTAAAAGTGTTAACTGGAGCTATCTACAGCATTGACTAAAAGAACTCTCCAGATCCTATCTACCTAGAAGGACTTCTTACGTTAGGACTGAGATAGGAAGGCAAGAGAAATCTCTTTTGATACCTGATAACGTGATTTTAATGCTCCACTCAGCATTAATGCATTAGACTAATCTTCTGTACAAGTTTGATAGTTCCAACTATGAGATTCCCTACATTATTTGGTAACATAACTTCCAGAAAACTAACTACATTTAACATTGAACACAAAAATTGAATTTAGCAATTCTATGCATGATACTTTAATACTTTTAACTGTTGGAAGAACCCACTGGAGAATTGTTGGAAATATGATCATATATAGGAAGCCAGATATTATTAATCTAAAAGTGTTAAAATTTTATAGTATCCAAATTAGTTAGTAAAAACCAGTGACATATTTATCAAAACAGGTGTATTACTATGAAATGTCACTCACCATCCCCAGCAGGAAGCCCTCTCTCCTTTTTTTCATCACATTTGTTGCATTCACTGAAGTAAAGCAGCAGGAACATATCCAAGAGTACCCAAATCAAGGAGGTGGCTAAGACCACCTTGCAATATGCAAATTTTCTCATGGCACTTTAAGTCAAATGCAAAATTTTAAAATATATATATATATATAAATATACAAAGATCATGAAAATTATTCCAATCCAGTTTCATCAGAAATCACGTTCATAACCTATAGAGAAAAAAAGAAAAAAGATTAAGTTAAAAATTCAGAACCTGGAAATTGAATTGTAAGATTAATTTAAGATGCATATGAAACTTTACTATGAAGAATAAGTTTATAAATCAGACTTAGAAAAATACTTGTAAAACACGTAAAAGGAACCCTAATAGCCAATAAACGTGGAAAAGTGCTCAATTCATCATAATCAGGAAAATGCAAATTAAAACAACAGTGAGCTACTATTTCCTATCATCAAATACATGGGGCTTAAGAATCCAGTGATTCCCAGTCCATTTCAACCACTCACATTCAGTTCCCACAGCCCAAGGATTAATAAGAGTTCTCCTAATAGCCTGTACTATAGCAGTTTATTGGGTTAATTCTTGTCTCTCTGTCCTACTGAATCCCATTCTAAAATGCTACAGTTACCAGCCATTCAGAAACAGACTTACGGAAAGTATAATGAAAAAGAAAAGGTATCATAAGATCTGAGACCTTGTCTTGGCTCTGACAGAAATTCTATAGGTTTCCCTGATCTTTATTTTCCATTTCCCAGCTTCCCCACTCCCCCCAAATCTGTTACAATTGAAAAAATGAGTGGAGGAACTGTCACCAAATTTGTAGTCATTTGGGATAGTTCAACTAGAAACAATTCTGGCAAATAAGGAAGTCATCTGAGGGAGCTCTGGAGCAGTCTAAGGGACCTCAGAGAGGCATGGAGTCAGCCCACTAAGTAGTCAACACTCAGGCTCAAAGGCCTGTGTCACTGCTGATCAGGAGAGAGACAAGTCAAGTGCATTCAGATGAGGTGGATGGAGGAAACACATACCTCGCACACACACCCCATGCTGAAGGCATGTGAGCAGATGCTCTGAAGAACCAGGCTGATGGGCAATATAGCAGATACATAAAGGGCAACTTTATACGGCACGTTCCATGGCAGGCAACAGAGATAAATTTACCTGAATAATTCAGGACAGGCCAGAGAGTTTATGAAAAAGATATACTAGTTCTTGCCTCCTTCACAAGGCTGCTAGACAGCAACCTGAAAAGCAGCCCCCCCCCAAAAAATACTAAGTGATACTTATAAATCTAAAATATTATTTCTGCTCATTTCTCTGGGGATACTACTGTCATGTTCTTGCCTCAAAATCATATTTCCTCAGTATCTGATATTGTGTCACATGTGGTGACCAATTACTAATAACTAGGGTAACTCGGGTGAAGGGAAAACTAAGAGCATTATAGTGCACAGTGTCATGAACAATAGTTCTCTCCAGAGAAGCCAAATATATATAAATTTATATTTCGAGGTACTTCACGTGAAAGGCTTCCTCTTTTGTCCACTGGCAAAACAAACAGTCTGACTTCTAGTGCAATATCTGGAATTCAAATGTGGTTTTATGTTCTCTAAAATCTGATTTTTTTTAATGTTTATAGCCCAGAATACTTAAATGTAAATCTTTATAACTTTGCATCCACTCCTATTTAATTTTTCCAAGGTGGCACAATTAGATTCTAAAATTGAAAGTGAAATGCAGTAGGGGTGTGTGTGTTTGAGAGGAGACGGGTATGGAGGAAGCAGGAGGTCTAGGGAAAAAGGCAGGCAAAGCTAAAGCAATCCTGGGAAAAGAGAACAAAGCTGGAGGCATACAAGTCCTGACTTCAAAATGTACTACAAAGCCATAGTAATCATAACAGCGTGGTACTGGTACAAAAACAGACACACAGATCAATAGGACAGAATTGAAAGCCCAGAAATAAAACCACACATCTACAGACAGCTAATCTTCAACAAAGGAGCTAAGAACATACAATGGGGAAAGGAAAGTCTCTTCAATAAATGGTGTTGGGAAAACTGGACAGCCATATGTAAAAGAATGAAAGTAGACCATTATCTTATGCCGTACACAAAAATAAACTCAAAATGGATCAAAGACTCGAAGGTAAGACCTGAAACCATAAAACTTCTAGAAGAAAATATAGGCAGTACACTCTTTGACACTAGTCTTAAAGGGATCTTTTTGAATTCCATGTCTACTTGGACAAGGAAAACAAAAGAAACAATAAACAAGTGGGAATTCATCAGACTAAAGAGCTTCTGCAAGGCAAAGGAAACCAGGATCAAAACAAAAAGACAACCCACCAACTGGGAAAAAATATTTGCAAATCATTTATCCAACAGGGGTTAATCTCCATACTATATAAAGAACTCTCACAACTCAACAACAAAAAATCAAACAACCTAATCAAAAAATGGGCAGAGGCCAGTCCCGTGGCCGAGTGGTTAAGTTCATGCATTCTGCTTCAGCAGCCCAGGGTTTCACTAGTTCAGCTCCTGGGTGCAGACCTAGCACCGTTCATCAAGCCATGCTGAGGTGGCATCCCACACAGCAGAACTAGAAAGACCTACAACTAGAATATACAACTATGTACTGGGGGGGTTGGGGGAGAAGAAGAAAAGAAAAAAAAAGATTGGCAACAGATGTTAACTGGGGGCCAATCTTTAAAAAAGAAAAGAAAAGAGACAGCCTTACTTAAAAGAAAAAAAAGAGCAGAGGATATGAACAGACATTTCTCCAAAGAAGATATATATACAGATGGCCAATAGGCACATGAAAAGATGCTCAACATCACTAATCAACAGGGAAATGCAAATCAAAACTACACTAAGATACCACCTTACACCCATTAGAATGGCTAAAATAACCAAGACAAAAATTAACAAATGTTGGAGGTTGTGTAGAAAAGGCAACCCTCATATACTGCTGGTGGGAATGCAAACTGGTGCACCCACTATGGAAAACTGTATGGAGATTTCTCAAAAAACTAAAAATTGAAATACTAAATGACCCAGCCACCCCACTACTGGTTATCTATCCAAAGAACTTGAAATCAACAATTCAAAGAGACTTATGCACCCCTGTATTCACTGCAGCACTATTCATAACTGGCAAGATGTAGAAGCAACTCAAGTGCCCATCGACTGATGACTGCATAAAGAAGATATGGTGTGTGTATATATATATATATTATATATACACAACGGAATACTACTCAGCCATAAAAAAGACAAAATCGTCCCATTCGCAACAACATGGATGGACCTTGAGGGTATTACGTTAAGCGAAATAAGCCCCACAGAGAAAGATAAACAGCGTATGATTTTACTCATATGTGGAAGATAAACAAACACCTGAACAAAGAGAACTATTTAGTAGTTACCAGGGGGAAGGGAGGTTGGAGGTGGGCACAAAGGGTGAAGGGGCGCACCTATATAGTGACTGACAATAATGTACAACTGAAATTTTACAATGGTGTAAACTATCATAACCTCAATAAAAAATAAATTTAAAAAAAAAGCAGGCAAAGGAGAGGCAAAAATCTTTGAGATCTTGGGTTAGGCAAATATTCTTTAGGTAGAACAAAAAACCCCCCACAAATTGTAAACGAAAGATTAATAAACTGGCCTTCATAATCAAAAGTTTCTGCTCTTCAAAAGGCACTGTTAAAATAAAAAAGTCACAGATGGAGAGAAAAACTATTTACTGATTACATATCTGATCAATGACTTGTATCCAGAATATATAAAGAACGTTAAAAAAAAAGCCAATAAATTAGGTAAAAGGTTTGAAATGTCACTTCCCTCAAAAGCAATGCAGATGGCAAATGAGCACATGAAAAGATGTTCAACATCATTAGCTATCAGGGAATTGCAAATTAAAACCACAATGAAACACCACTATGCACTGACATAAATGGCTAAAAGAAAAAAGGAAAATACCAAGTGCTGAGAAGGAATTGCTGCAACTGGAACTCCAATATATTGCCAGTGGGAATGCAAAATGGTATAGCCTATCTGGAAAACAGTTTGGCAGTTTCTTCTCACATGAATCAGCAATCCCCTTCCTAGCTATTTACTTTAGAGAAAGGAAAGCATATGTCTACACAAAGACCTGTGCACAAATCTTTACAGCAGCTTAATCACAATCATCAAACTCTGGGAACAATCCAAATGTCCATCACCTGGTGAACAGATAAACAAATTGTAGTACATTTATATGGTGAACTACTACCCAGCAATCCAGCAATAAGAAAGAACAAACTCTTGATACACATGCAATAACATGGACGAATCTCAAAAGCATCAGGCTAAGTGAAAGTAAGTCACAAAAGGCTGCATACCACACCATACAATTGCATTTATATGACATTCTGGCAAACGCAAAACTATGGGGACAGAAATCAGATCAGTGGCTGCCAGAGGCTGAGGAGGAAGTAGGGGATTGCCCTCAAAGGGGCATGAAGGAATTTGTAATAATGAAAACATTCCCTATCTTGCTTGTGGTGGTGGTCATATGACTACGTCCATCTGTCCACACTTAGAAAACTAGACTTAAAAGGCTGAATTTTACTATATATAAATTCGACCCCAATATACTTACAAATAGATAAATATAGGGGGATACTTGAAAGAAATAATGCCAATTTTAGGAGGAGAAAAACTGTTTCCTCAAATGATACATACCAGAATTTATCTTGGAAGTTACTAAGAGCTCAGAGTTTGTTTTGTCCCAACTGCAATAGATTGAAACCTTCCATTTGAAATGCATTTAACTACTTAATTTATTTACAAGTTACAAAATCAGAACTAATGTCAAAGTACAATAATCAATTACATCAGTAAACTTCTGATCCTACCCTACACATCATAAGCCAAGTTCTTCCAAAGATGGATCAGCATTTTCTAGGGCTAAATAATTATTTTCTCCTACCCCTCACACTTCTAACCAAGGCTTTCCAGAAATTTCAAATTTAAGAAGAATCTCAGGCTCAACAGAACCTTTAGGAGAAAATGGAAGCTTCACTCTCTTGGACCTAATGCTTTAGACTCTGGGGTATACTGCAGTGCTTACGTCCCCCCTCCTGAGAACACAGTACTCAGGCACCCAGACCTAGGATTACTAAATTTTATTCAACAATCCAGACTAGGATTACTAACTGACCAGGCAGAGGCATGAGATATGAGGCCCTTCAATAGATCTATGCCTTTAATTTGTAGCTGGAATCTGTGCCAGAAAAACTGAAAGACTTAAAAAGATGATAGTTATCCTCTAATATTGTCAAAAGAGCCTAGATTATTTTATTTATTAGTTATATATTCCATTTGCTCTATTTCTCAATAAGAATCATAATCAAATGTATTCACTCACTTACTAATTTAATACATACAAACTCGGTAAACGTAGGGAATGTGTCAAATGGCAGGGAATACAAAAGTGAACAAAATATACACACTCCCTTTCCTTATGAAGTTTAGAGTTGGCTCCAGGAAATCAGGCATTGGTCAAATAGTCACATAAATGTGATATTCCAATTGCAATGACTGCTTTGAAGGGAGGTATATAGCACTATAAACATCTGTAATAGAGAGATCTGACCTTGTAAAAAAGGCCTCCCTGAAGAAGACAAGATTTTAGGGAGGAAAAAAAGCATCTGGGGCAGTGAGTAGCAAAGGCTCTAAAGCAGGAAGGAGCCCAACACTGAAAGATCAGTGCATTGAGGACAAAAGAGGAAACCGTGATGTGAAATGAAGCTGGAGCTGGATAAAAGGGGGCAGATTCAAGAGATTAAGGGATAACTCAATGGGATTTAAGGACAATTAGATGGGTGGAAAAAGGAAGAAACCCTGGTTTGTACAACAGGATGTAGACTAATACCAGTCATGGAAACGGGACCAGCAAAAGAGGACCAATTTTTGGAAGGGAAGAGAATGAAGACGGAAAGAAACCTAAGTTTGATTTTGGACATGTAGAGTAAGAGGTACTTTTGACAGCTTCAAGGAGAGATGTTAACTTCAGCTGCTGGATCCAAAAGTTTGGGGCTCCCAGGAGAGGGTTTAGGGTAAAGATACACAGACAGAAGCCCCTGCTCTCATGCAACTTTGTGGGGTCAGATAGACTTAAAAAAAAAAAAAATCCACATACAAAATAATTTTTGCGGAGCCTAATTTCCCTCCTAGAGTATGGGCTGAACTTAGTGACTTGCTTCTAACCAGCAGAATATGGTGGAAGTAATGTTGTGTGATTTCAAGATTAGTCATAAAACACACTTTCTCCCAGCACTCTCAGAATCAAACACTCCGGGGAAAGCAAGTGCCATGTCAGCTCACACATCTTTATAGAGAGGTCCAAGTAGTGAGAAACCGAAACTTCCTGCCAACAACCCGGACTACCCTGCCAGGCATGAAAGTGAACCTCTTTGGAAGCAGGCCCAGCCAACATCTTGACTACAACCTCCTGAAAGATCCTGAGTCAATATCAGACTGCTAAGCTGCTCCTGCATTCCTAACCCAAAGGAAATATGAGATAATAAATGTTTATTGTATAAAGCCATTAAGTTTTGAGGCAATGTTCTCATCAATAGAGACCTTCAACGGCAAACTAGGATGTCAAAGGAAATTCTTTAACCTATCCTAAAATATTTAATGATGGAACTTCTGATGCATTTCTATAGAATTAGAAATAAGACAAGTTATGCATCCTTGCTTCATTTTGACATTGTATTGGAGATCTAAGCAATAAGACAAGAAAAAGAATAAGGATTAGAAAAAAAAGGGACAAAATTATCATTTGCAGACAGTAGGATTTCCACACAGAAATTCTGAAAAAATTCAACAGATAAACCGCTAGAACTAACTGATGATTTCATCAAGGTTGCTGAATAAAAAGATGAACACAGAACATCAATCATGCTCCTGTATGGTAATAACTAACTAGAATGTATAAAAGAAAATAAACCACATTCAAAAAGCTATAAAAACTCTAAGGTATTTGGGAATAAACTTAACAAAACAGGTGCAAGAGATGGAGAAAATTGTGGAGCTTTATTGAAGGATATAAAAAAACACCTGACTAATGGATAGTAAATATCCATATTTCCTATGTTCAGGGGGAAAAAATCCAGCTTCTTCCCAAAATTAATCTATAAATTTAATATACAGTCAAGCGTTGCTTAACAAAGGAGATATGTTCTAAGAAATGCATCATTAGATGATTCTGTCACTGTGTGAACATCACAGAGTGTACTTACACAAATCTAGATAATATAGCCTACTGCACACCTAGGCTATATGGTACTAATCTGATGGGACCACTGTCATATACGCAGTCAGTCGTTGACTGAAACATCATTACACAGCACATGATGGTAATTCTAATCAATACACAAATGAAGCTTTTGGGGACTGGATTTAATATAAAGCAGAGGTATCTAAAACTACATGGTACCCAGAAACAAACCCACACAAGGATGGAAAGTTGGAAAGGTGCTACTAGAAATCAGAGTAGAAAGCTGGTGCAGGGACAATGGCTTTCCATATGGTAAAAAAGAAAATTTAGATCCTACCTTATATCAATAACAAAAGCAAATCTGTGAATAGAAAATAACTGAAGCCAAAGTTGTCAAAGTAGCAGCTATTTCGGTCCGCTACCCACTAGTTAGGTAAGGATGGCTCTAGTCCCTTAGGATTCAATATTATAGTCTCCACTTCCTACAAAGTATCTAGGCCAATATTTCTGCCACTGTCTTGGAGTTGTCAAGTCATTATTGGTTAAAATTTAGCACTAAGATGCTCATTCACTAGCCCAAAAAAACCGAACCAATTTTCAAGTATTAGCATATTCTCATTCTACCTGAGTATTTGACAAAAACAAGTAAAAACTAACCCAAAATTCCTGCACAAAACGATGTCCATATTCTATATAAACCTAGATATTCTCTTTCTCTAATTATCTCCCAGGTGTTACCCCAAGTTTAGAGGCTGGGAGAAAAAGCTTATCATTTTGGGGTACTTATGGTATGGGCTCCTATAAAATTTATTGGCTGAAAGACTCCAATTTAGAGCATTCAATATTCAGTATCTTGAGTGGAATGTCAATTTCTAAGGTAATAAACTGACAACTTCTAGCAATATCTTTAAAAGATTTTTTTTTCCAATTATAAAGTAATATATGCTCAATGCAAAGAACTTGGCAAACACAGAAAAGTAAAAGATACAAAACATAAACTCTCATCCCAGCTAAACACTATTACCAATGGGTTAAGCATCCTTCCAGTCATTCAGAATAATAGTAGATATGTCACGTTTTAAAGCAAGTTTGTAATGTCTATTTTCCTCAAACATTTTAGTGTCTTAAATGTCCTTATCAGGGAGAAAGGAAAGGGATGGGTGTGGCTATAAAGGGGTAGCATGAGATCGTGGTGACGCTGTATTTTTTTTAAATTAAAGTAATAATGCTCAACAGACATTTCTAACTTCTCTTCCCGTTCTCCGACTACTGAGCATCATGTCTTAGGCAACATTAAATGTCTTAATGGTCACTTCAAAACAGCCCTGACATCCACAAAGCTACGTCAAAATACCACATATTGTTTTACCCTTAAAGAACAGACATAAAATAGATACAAACTGAGATGGCTTCCTGGCTCAGGATTCTGACCCTTGCTCCCCACCCTCCCCCAAGGGTTTCTTCTGGTAACAGACCCAGCCCCGAGGCCACAGGATAGTCAAATGATCTAGCCAGGCCAACCACAGCACCTCACCCCTTGGCTTCTTGAGCCACAAAGCTAGAAGCCTGTGCATCTAGAACTGCAATCAGCCCAACACACAGAGAAAGCCCACCTGTAGCCCAAGAGAATGAGGCCAAGAAGAGGCATACAGAACAAGAGGCAGAGGGTCATGATGGTGATCAAGTCCCTGACTCTTCCTTCTATTAATCCCCTTTTCTACTTAAGAGAGTTTGAATTGAGTTCCTGACACAACCAGAATGCCTGGGACAGAAGGGGATAGCAGACTTACAGGTAAAATCAAGTAGGTTCTGGTCCACTGACAAGGTTCCCCTCTACTAGTCATAAACAATTATACATTATGAGGCAGACTACAGTATTTGAAAAGATACTTTTTAATGCCCCAAATCACAAAAACAAATAAAATATCAAAAGCATGTATAAAATGCACCATAGAAATAAAGGATCACGGGCCAGCCCAGGGCTGTAGTGGTTAAGTTCACGCGCTCCACTTCTCAGCCCAGGGTTTCTGGGTTTGGATCCCAGGTGCGGACTTACACGTTGCTCATCAAGCCATGCTGTGGTGGCATCCCACATACAAAGTAGAAGAAGGCTGGCATAGATGTTAGCTCAGCAACAATCTTCCTCAAACTCAAAGATGAGGATTGGCAATGGATGTTAGCTCAGGGCCAATCTTCCACGCCAAAAAGAGAAAAAAGAAATAAAGGATCACCACACAACACACACATGTATCCACTACCCAGTTTTAGAACAAGAACATCACCTTTAAAAGTCCCCCTCCAAACCCAATTCTTCCCTAGCTCCTCAAAGTGGTATCCTTAATACGCCTTGTTTATATTTGTTTCTGAATTGCTTATAAATAGAAAAATCTGAGACTTGCTTTTATCCTAACACTATGTTCCTCAGATCTATCCATATGTTACATGTAGTTGAAGTTAATTCATTTTCTTCACTAGTGAGTAGTATTCCTTTGGCTTAGCATACCATAGTTCATCCATTCTACTCTTAATGGACATTTGGTTCTTTCTAGTTTCTGTTATTACCACCAGCACTGCTATGAACACTCATGAACATGTTTCCTGGTACATATGTACAAGAGTATTTATCTAGGGCAGGGGTCAGCAAACTTTTTCTGCAAAGGGCCAGATGGTAAATATTTTAGGCTCTGCAGGACATAAGATCTCTGTTACAACTACTCAGCTCTAGTTTTGTATCACAAAAGCAGCGTAAATAATACGTAAACAAGTGTGACAGTATTCAATAAAACTTTAGTTATAGACACTGAAATCTGAATTTCATATAATTTCACATCACAAATTATAAAATATTATTTTAATTTTTTAAAATCATTTAAAAATGTAAAAATCTTTTTAACTCATCAGTTGTCACATCGACTCCTGATCTAGAGGACATCCTTAGGGGTATTATGTCATCGGGTATACATATCTTAAATATGACTAAATATGACCAATTTGTTTTCCCTGTTGGTTGCAGCAAAATAGAAAATAAATTGGGGGCTCTGGATGTTATATCCTTGGCAACACTTATCGATGTCAGACTTTTCATTTTTGGACGATCTGGTAGGTGCGTAGTTGGTATCTTGATGTAGTTTTAACTTGTGTTTCCCCACCATCTCTGACCTTACTGGCCGTTCTAGTTGTTCTTCTCTAAAGTGCCTACTAATGTCTAGTCCACTACTGTTTTGGGTGGGTTGTTTTGTCCCTTTCCTATTAATTTTTGGACATCTTTATACTGTTTGGATTCTAATCTTGTGTCAGTTTCATGTACTGCAAGTATCTTTTCCCAGTTTGTAGCTTATCCTCTTAATAAGAGGTATCTTTTATGGTTCATATTTTCTATGTCTTAAGGAATTCTGCTCTCTCTAGAGATCATTAAAAATAATGTTTTAATGTCTAAAAATTTTAAAGTTTTACCTTTCAGGCTTAAGTAGAAATTCTATGTCATTTTCTTCCATGTGGATAACCAACTGTCCCCGTACTATTTATGGAAAGGTCATCCTCTCCTTAAAAGTATGCAATGCCAAGTTTGCCATAAACCAGGTTTCTGGGGTTCTGTGTTCTTTTCCACTGGTCTATCTGTCTATCCCTGTACCACACTGCTGTCTTAATTATTACAGCTTTAGAATAATTCTTGCTATATGGTAAAGCAAGTCTTCTCATCTTTCACTACTTCCTGAGGAAGACCCTGGCTATTCTCGACCCACTGGCCTTCCTTACCTATGATGAACATTTAATTATTTAAAATGGTATTCCATCTACTGCAAAAGAAATCTAGTAGTTAAAAGTTTTTACATGTCTATGTTGGAACAATTCTACCGTTCTGAGAAAATAAACAAATTAAGAAAATCATAAAGATCATAAAAAAAGTTGGTGATGAGGAGTTAAACTCAAGAGAAGTCTAAAAGTTCCAAAAATGTTTTTCAAAATGACATCATTATTTAAAATAAATGTATAGCACCTTTTATGGCTACTATACTGCTGTTCCTTAAATATAAGAAGTTTCAGTATTTCAGAGTCACAACACATTCCATGTTCTCTGGACATTTACTGATTCTTGGCCAACAATGTTCTTGATACCATGTCAGGAACTGTAGATGGTACAAGCATGAAGGCAATGATCCACACCATAGAAGCTCTTATCACACTGTTAAACACCAGTCTAAGAGACATGCCATTCACATTACAAAAGAGAAACACCAATTCAGGAAACCTGGCAGAAAAAGACAGCCAGAGAGGGGAGTTTCTCAACAGGTTTTATGAGGAGGCAGTATAAGATACTACACTTCTCTGCAACAATGTTTTCTTTAAAGTAAACTTTTTCTACAGTTGTTTTGTTTCTGTCTCTCCTTTACCTAAAACCCTTTAATGGCTTCCCACTGTCCTTCTGCCCTGTTCTAAAGATCACTGTTACTGCAGGACCCACATCTCAGAGTCCTCACTAAAGAAATTCCATGGTCAAATAAGTTAGGGAAACATTATACACTTTATTTGCCCTAGGAGAGTCATACTGTATATCACTGCACTAAAGGTTCTGTGAAGTTCTGCAAAAAGGAAACCTATTCAACTTTGTTAACTTAGAACTTCTCATTTTCAAGCATGGAACTTTCCCCATCTACTTGGTCTTTTTTGCATAGCATAAAGCAGATTTCCAATAGCAATAAATAAAGTAGTAAAGATTGGTTTTAAATCCTGGAATCAGGCAATTTTTAAATTATTGGTTATTTTCTTTCTGCAAAACTGGTATTTCTGTTCATCTGCAAATTCTGTAAAAAAGAGATGCCACTGTGTTTAAAAGCCTCTCATGAGGAAGTCCTTCATAAAGTGAAGGTTAATTTTGTAGTATCTTGATTCATTTTAAGTTTATATTTCTGTATTGTTCTTTAACATTACATATACCTGTATGTAATAGAAATAGTTGTGGACAAAAATCAGAAATCCAACAGTCACCATTTTATAAATCCCTAAAAGAAAAGAATCTACAAACTTGCTCTCAGAGAAGTGAAATTTGTCAACTGTTTCTACTATCAATTATTTTTTTCTAAGTTTAGAATACCATATTCTAAAGAATCTATCTAGCATTAAATATTACATTTAGCAAATGCAACATTATTTCATGCAGGATGCTGTGAAGAAAGAAGTGACACAGCAGGTCTGCTTTACTCACGCCTTCCTAATCTCTGGGGGATGCCTAGAGCCATGGCAAAGACCCCTAGCCAAACTCTGAGAACTAAACTCCCAGAATGTTCCCAGTCACTGGCTAAGGATGTTAGAGGCAGTGGGTCAGGATGTAACAAGCTGTCAGCACTGTTTAAAATAATCATCAAGATTTATGACGTGTACCTGGTATCAGGTCTGGGGTCCTAAGTTTCAGTTACCAAGGCTGGTCACGTGGCAGGAATGTGCCTATGTGACCAGCTTCCTATAAGAACTCTGGACTGTAACACTCATGTGATTCCCTGGCCAGAGACATCTTGTACACCTCTACCGTTCACAACTAGAGAGAAAATTGTGTCCAAGTGATCCTTGTAGAGGGAAGACTTGGAAGTCCGCGCCTGATCTCTCTAGCACTCACTTGTATTTACCTTTTTCCTGTTGTTCCTGCACTGTATCCTTTGCTGTAATAAACCTTAGCCATGAGTACAACATGAAATTGGCTTGTGTGAGTCCTTCCACAAATTAAACTAGTGGGCAGTCATGGGACCCCCAAACAGATACCACTAAAGAATTTGGTTTGCCATAACACCTACTTCTCTCATTTTTCAGAAGCTAAATGATCATAATCACAACCTCCTTAAAATAATTAGTCGTGCTCAGGATAAAGGTTAATGCAGCAGGCCTGAGACTGCTATCCTTAGAAAGACGTGGTTGCAAGGTTGGCTCTTGGCTGGCATCTGGGAACTTGAATGATAAACAGTTCCCTACACTGATTTAAAACTTACCATTAATGATAAGCATGACTCACAGTGCCTAAACTGTACAAACAATATGGTTTATGCTAAACACTTGCTTTCCTTCTGGGAGCCTGAAATTTTGGTACATGCTAGGCAAAGGGTACCTATAGGACCAGCACCAATAAAAACACTGGCACTGAGTCTCTATTGAGTTTCCCCTGTAGACTACACTTCACACACGTTGTCACAATTCTTGCCGGAGGAGTTAAGTACGTCCTGTGTGACCCCACTGGGAGAAGACTTTTGGAAGCTTGTGCCTGGTTTCCTCCAGACTTCAGCCCATGCACTCTTTCCCTTGATAACATTGTTCTGTATCCTTTTGCTGTAATAAATCTTAGCCCTTAATATGACTATATGCTGAATCCTGTGAATCCTCCCTCCTAGCCTGAACCCTGGAGGTAGTCTTGGGAACCCCTAACACAATCAGCATATAAAACAGAAGCAAATGTGCATTAGGCCAAATATTGAAATTCAAATTTGGGTTTAAATTTCAATTCCAACACTAATTATTAGTTATGTGATCCCAGCAATATTACCTCATTTGCATAAATCTGGGCCTCTTTATTCCTCTAAATAGAAAAACATACCCACTTTATAGTCCCATTGCACTAAGTTAAGAGTAATGCACAACACACTCATATACCACAGTACACACTCAGTAACTATTAAATAGTATTTCTAGAGGCACTTTCTTAGATGAAAAAGAAAATCGGGAACCTTTTATATGTGTGCTGACGCAATGAGAATTCAGATGGCCATGTGGAGTACAGTCATGCACAGCATAACAACATTTCAGTCAACAACAACCTGCATATACACAGTGGTCCCATAAGATTAGTACCACATAACCTAGGTGTGTAGTAGGCTACACCATCTAGTTAAGTACACTCTACGATGTTCGCATGACAAAACCGCCTAACGATGCATTTCTCACTACATTTCCCAGAATGTATCCCTGTCGTTAAGCAATACATGACTGTACTGCAAAGAGAAGTTTAGAGATAAACTTGACCCTGTATCTTCAACACTGGCTCTGTGAGTGATTTCCAGTCCACATGACAGGATTACTGGGTAAGCTCAAGCAGGTTAAACCCTATATAAGCATCTTTCTATTTATAAATCTGGTCTTCATTTAGTCTTCAAATTGACCTCCCTAATGAGAAGTGAATGCCCGAATTAATTAGTACTGAGGCTATGTTTGATGGTTACACTTCTCAAATTACTAAACTGGGATTTTAATACAAGCCATTCTCTTGTGTGTATAGGAGGCAAAAAATCCAATCAACATAAATTTGATACCTATGGAGCTGTAAAAGCAAAACCCGAGTGCAAAGAGACGTGCAATCCTGAAGTCATCCACTCCCAGCTATCAACTTACCCCACAGTGGTTTTTCAAATGAATTCATATCCCAAATCCACATGTCCCACATTTCCTGTTGAAAAATAAATTTCCTAAAATCAATTTATTACAGAATAATTCTGTCCTCCCCCCTTACCTCAGTCATCCTATTCCATTAGATTGTAGGCCAGCTGCCACCTGAGGACAAGGACCTGGCACACAATAGGTGTTCAGTTAATGTCTATCACACGAATGAGTGAGTCAATGAATAAAGTATTACTGAGATCCAACACCAGCTCAGTGAAAATACTATAAAAGTATCTTTCCTTGACCTATACAACGAAAACTACAAGACTTTCCTGAAAGAAATTGCTGACGACATAAAGAGATGGAAAGACATTCCATGCACATGGATTGGAAGAATAAACATAGTTAAAATGTCCATAATACCTAAAGCAATCTACAGATTCAACACAATCCCAATCAGAATCCCAATGACATTCTGTACAGAAATAGAACAAAGAATCCTAAAATTCATATGGGGCAACAAAAGACCCCGAATTGCTAAAGCAATCCTGAGAAAAAAGAACAAAGCTGGAGGCATAACCCCTGACCTGAAAACATACTACAAAGCTACAGTAATCAAAACAGCATGGTATTGATACAAAAACAGGTGCACAGATCCATGGAACAGAATTGAAAGCCCAGAAATAAAACCACACATCGATGGACAGCTAATCTTCGACAAAGGAGCTGAGGGCATACAATGGAGAAAAGAAAATCTTTTCAACAAATGGTGCTGGGAAAACTGGACAGCCACATGTAAAAGGATGAAAACTGACCATTCTTTTTCACCATTCACAAAAATAAACTCAAAATGGATCAAAGACCTAAAGGTAAGACCTGAAACCAAAAGGCTTCTAGAAGAAAATGTAGGCAGTACACTCTTTGACATCAGTATTAAAAGGATCTTTTCAGACATCATGTCTTCTCAGACAAGGGAAACAATAGAAAAAATAAACAAATGGGACTTCATCAGACTAAAGAGCTTCTTCAAGGCAAGAGAAAACAGGATTGAAACAAAAAAACAACCCATTAATTGGGAAAAAATATTTGCAAGTCGTATATCCGACAAAGGGTTAATCTCCATAATCTATAAAGAACTCACACAGCTCAACAACAAAAAAAAATCAAACAATCCGATCAAAAAATGGGCAGGAGACAAGAACAGACATTTCTCCAAAGAAGATACATGGATGGCCAATAGGCACATGAAAAGATGTTCATCATCACTGATCATCAGGGAAATGCAAATCAAAACTATGCTAAGATATCACCTTACATCCATTAGAATGGCAAAAATAACCTTAACAAAAAGTAACAAATGTTGGAGAGGTTGTGGAGAAAAAGGAACCCTCATACACTGCTGGTGGGAATGCAAACTGGTGCAGCCACTATGGAAAACAGAATGGAGATTTCTCAAAAAATTAAAAACAGGAATACCATATGACCCAGACATCCCACTACTGGGTATCTATCCAAAGAACTTGAAGTCAGCAATTCCAAAAGTCCCATGCACCCCTATGTTCATTGCAGCATTATTTACAATAGCCAAGACATGGAAGCAACCTAAGTGCCCATCAACTGATGATTGGATAAAGAAAATATGGTATATAAATACAATGGAATACTACTCAGCCATAAAAAAGGATAAAATCGTCCCATTCACAACAACATGGATGGACCTTGAGGGTATTATGTTAAGTGAAATAAGCCAGATAGAGAAAGACAATCTCTGTATGACACCACTCCTATGTGGAAGTTAAACATGTAGACAAAGAGAACAGATTAGTGGCTACCAGGGGAAAGGGGGAGTGAGGGTGGGCACAAAGGGAGAAGTGGTGCATCTACAACACGACTGACAAACAATAACGTACAACTGAAATTCCACAAGGTTGTAAACTATCATAATCTCAATAAAAATTTTTTTTTAAAAAGTATCTTTCTTCCTCTTAGAAATCTATGAGGATATTAACTTTCCAGGTGGGAAGGCCAAAAGCACATAGATAGCACCTAGGCAGATACTGCTTGTTCCTTATACCACCCTCAGCCCCCCATGTTTTTTACTGCATTAGACCCCCAACTGAATTCAAGTGACCATTCTCCACTAGACAACCTATTCTTGATTGGTCCAAGTGAATCATGGCTGTCCTATTCTTCTTGCCAGTTCAAGTGACCAAATCTTGACAATCAGACCTGAGGGGAAATCTGTTGGGAAGCATTCAGGAAAAGTTATGTTCCCGCACAGAGATGCTGAAGGAGAAACTACACATTTCCACCTTTGGCTATCATTTATATAGCATACTTAGAAGTGCAAAAGCCATCTTGAGGTCATGAGGGAAGCCAACGTCAACATGCTGAGGATGGCAAAGTGCAAACTTGGAAAGTATGTGGGACCCTAATGATACCATGGAGCCAATGAAGAGACCAACCCTGAAATCTATGTCTGGACTTCTTGTTATGAGATAATAAAGCCCTCGTTGTTTAACTGAGTATTTTGCTACTACAGCAAAAACATCCCAATACACCACTCTGCAACCTACAATTATTGATTTAGATGGGCATGTATCCTCTGAAGAAAAAAATGAAGATGTGAATCAGTGGAGGATCCAAATTAAGGAGTCTACTTTTAGAGGAGATTGCATAGAAGCACAATTTCAACATAAATGTAATAGCTACAAAATAAAACTTGGTGTATAACATGCCTATCTTAGACACAGCATTATTTAATCTATCACAGAATCACATACCCCTAATTCATTCAAACTTTAACAAATATCAAATATGTGCGAGACGCTACATTAAGTAGCCTGATGTACATAATATGAAAAAAGCTCAGACCTTGTCCTCAACCAGCTTGCACTTTAGGGGGAGAGATAACAAGGCAAGTTGGTGTGGCACTTCACAAGTCAAGTTTGTGTGGCACTGCACAATTTACAAAATGCTTTTGTATGTCTGCGAGAGGTGCCAAGTTAAAAGGGGCTACAATGCACAATGGAGGGAAACTGGTGGTGGAGAATGACCAAGGAATTGTTGTCTGAGTTAGGAAAAGGCAAGAGGACATTTCAAACAGACAAAACAGTGTGAGCTAAAATAGGGAGGCAGGAAAATGCAGGGGATGTCTAGAGGACAGAAAACAGACAAACTGGGAGATATGACTGAAGGGGTGTGTTCAGACCAGGGGAAATCTTGACTATCACCCTGAGGAGTTTGAAGAGCAATGGTCAGGGGAAGTCTTCTCAGGCTTTTACTTTTATCTCTAATACAAATGCCAATTCATTACCAAAAAACACTGTGATTTCAGAAAATTTACATCTTTCCTCCCAACCATGAACTCAGTACACTAGGAAATACACTGCCACCATCAACAATGGAAAATCTCAAGAATCCTGGGGAACACCTTCTGGGAAGTCAAGGATCCATCAGGAACCTCCCCCAGGCCAAGGGCCCACACTATTTTCTGGCCATACAGTCCCCTAAATCTCCAAGGCTTTGTTCTGTATTTTTGCCAAAACACAACCTCAGCCCTGAGTTCCAAAATGCTGCTCTCTTTCCGTCAAGTTATCGCTTTCTCTTCTTTCCTTTACTACCTTTTGTGCAAACAGTCTTTATTCTCTATCTCTAATTTCTCAACTCCTCAACCCAGTGTAGTCTGGCTTCACTTCAATGCAACCATTTGTTGATCAAGTCACTCTAATGTTCTAACTACCAAGACCAGTCTCTTTCTTTTTTTTTTTTTCGGAGGGAGATGAGCCCTGAGCTAACATCCGCTGACAATCCTTTTTTTTTGCTGAGGAAGACTGGCTCTGAGCTAACATCTGTGCTCATCTTCCTCTGTTTTATATGTAGGACACCTGCCACAGCATAGCTTGATAAGTGGTGTATAGGTTCATGCCCAGGATCCAAACCGGCAAACCCAGGGCCACTGAAGTGGAACATGTGAACTTAACCACTATGCCACTGCGCTGGCCCCAAGACCAGTCTCTCTCAGATTCATTCTACTTGATGTCTCAATCTCTTATTTTTGGAATAGGCAGGCTATAAATAAAATACCACCTCTTCTTTTCTTGGCTCTCAGGGTTGTCTCTTGTTCTCCTCCTTTTCCGACCATGCTTCACAGTTTTCTTTACTGGGCTCATCCCACTCTGCAGTGGATCTGTCCTCAGGCTGCTTGACACTCTACACAACCCCCTTTCCAAACTGATCAGTTGTAAAGCTTCACCCACCACGTGCTGATGGCTCCCCATCTATATCTTCTTCCCGGGACTCTTTGGTTAGACTGCAAGCTCCCTCAGCACGGGAATTATGTTTTTCATACCTGAACCCTAAAAATCTTATGAAATGTCTGAAGACAGCAGAAACTCATATACTAAATAGCATCTCCACCCCAATGCCATACTTTATCCCTTCCTAATGCTTTACTTTCCATTCTAGCACCAAACACTAATTTACAAGATAATATATATTAATTATTTTTTAAATTATTTTGTAAGCTTCATGAGTGCAGAGACGGTATTTTGTTTAATGCTATGACCACAGTCCATGGAACAGTACCTGGCACATGGTTGAAGAGTTCAGTAATTATTGGTTAAATGAATGAAAATACCAGAAAGCAATACCATGCAAGAAGGAATAAAGGTAACAGAAATAAAAGCATTTTAAGGTTGTTGTGTTAAGATATAGGGTAGAGATATTTGATTAATTTTAGACTTAAGATCAAGTATTATTGAAAATTAAAAAGTAACAACTAATTAAGTAAACATGGAATGTATAACTTAAAAACCAAAGCTGAAAAAGAGAAGAATAAGAAAATCAATCAATTAAAAATAAAATGGGAAGAATATTTAGAATCATTAAAAAAACACAAATATAGAAAGCACAAAATGAAATGGCAGAAATAAGTCCCAATACATAAGTAATTAAAACGAAGATTAAAAGACTAAATGTATCCATTAAAAGATAAGTTGTTAAATGTTTTTTTAAATAAAAGCTACATGCTATTTATGAGACATACACCAAAAACATAAGGATTCAGGGACCGGCCCCACGGCCAAGTGGTTAAGTTAGTGCTGTGCTTCGGCAGCCCAGGGTTTTGCCAGTTTAGATCCTGGGCGCAGACACAGCACCACTCATCAGGCCATGCTGAGGTGTCATCCCACATAACACAAACAGAGGCAGTCACAGCTAGAATCTACAACTATGTACTGGGGGGCTTTGGGGAGAAGAAGAAGAAAAAAAAGATTGGCAACAATTGTTAGCTCAGGTGCCAATCTTTTAAAAAAAAAAATAAGGATTCAGGAAAGTTAAAAGTGAAAGCAACCTCACCAAAGAAGATATACAGATGGCAAATAAGCATATGAAAAGATGCTCCATATCATATGTCATCAAGGAAATGCAAATTAAAACAACGAGATACCATCACACACCTATTACAACGGCCAAAATCCGGAATGCTGACAACACCAAAAGCTGACAAGGAACTCTCCTCCAACAAGGACTATCATCCATTGCTGCTGGGAATACAAAATGGTACAGCCACTCTGGAAGATGGTTTGGCAGTTTCTTACAAAACTAAACATACTCTTACCATATCATCCAGCAATCATGCTCCTTGCTATTTACCCTAAGGAGCTGAAAACTTCTATCCATATAAAAACCTGACTGTGGATGTTTACAGTAGCCTTATTCATAAATGCCAAAACTTGAAAGCAACCAAGATGTCTTTCACTAGGTGAATGGATCCATAAACTGTGGTACATCCAGATAATGGAATATTATTCAGTGTTAAAAAGAAATGAGTTATCAAGCCATGAAAAGACATGAAGGCACCTTAAATGCATATTACTAAGTGAAAGAAGCCAATCTGAGAAGACTGCACTCTGTATGATTCCAACTATGACATTCTAGAAAAGGCAAAACTATGGAGACAAAAAAAAGATCAGTGTGGTTGCCAGGGGTGGAGGATATTATAATGATGGATATATGTCATTATACATTAATCCAAACCCACTGAACATATACCACCAAGAGCAAACCCTTAGGTAAACTATGGACTTTGAGTGATTATGATGTGACAATGTAGGTTTATCCTTCGTTAAAAAAAAACAAAATATACCACTCTGGTGAGCTGAAAATGGGGAAGGCTGTGCATGGGGGCATAGGGAACATATGGGAAATTTCTGTATCTTCCTCTCAATTTTATTGTAAACCTAAAACTGTTCTAAAAAAATTAAGTCTTTTAAAAAAAAAAGGGAAAGCATGGAATAAATACCTACACAGAGAAAGGTGGAACAGCTTACACTGGACTAATCCTCCCACAAACAACAATTACAAACTCTGGTCAAAATATAAAAACAACTATTTAAAAGCAGTGGGGAGAAACTAAAAGGCAGAAACTAGAGAAACCAACCCTTTAAAGAAGGGAACTATATAGGTGAGATCTGCCTTTACATAGCTGCTTGCCTGAGGGCAGATACCAGCCAACACTGTGTAGCGAAGTTGAAACTCAAGAAGGAAATCACAATCACATTGGCTTGTAGCATTAAAGGATGAAGTTTGGAGCTAGTAGAGCAACTGGAAAGTGAGGGAGGAAATCCTAGAAAGGAGGGAACTCCAGAAATATATATATAAACTCCACCACAATTCTTAGCTACGCCCTGAACCACAAAACACGGAGAGACTCCAGAGGCCCCAAAGAAAAGCAACGGATAGATGGCTCAAAGAACTGAGCTGTCTCCCAATTCAGGGAAAACAGTTTGGAGTTTAAGTCTAGCCAGTTGAGTGCCTGCTAGAACAAAGAATCAACACTCTTTAGGAGAAAACAGAGTCGCGGGTCACAAAACCATATTCACAATATCCAGTAATAAAATTAAAAATTGCTAGAGATGGAAAAGGAAAATGTGACCCACAGTCAGTAAAAAAGTAGTCAATGTACACTGAACACAAGATTACCCAGATGTTGGAATTAGTTAACAAATAAAGTAGCTACTTACTATAAATACCTTCAAGAACTTAATAACTATAAATGAAGAGAGGAAACTCTCATCAAACAAATGAAAACTATAAAAAGGAACCATATAGGACCATGCAGAACACAAAAATACAAGGTCTGAAATGGAAAACTCACTTGACAGGTTTAACAGCAGATTAAAGATAACAGAATATAGGGTCAGTCACTTTAAAGACAGACCAAAGCAGTTATCCAACCTGAAAATCTAAGAAGAAAGAAAAATTTTTTAATAAACAGAGAGCCTCAGTGAGCTATGGTACAATACCATAAAGTTTAACATATGTGAAGTCACAGTCCCACAGCAGATAGAAAATTATGCAGAAAAGTACCTGCAAAAGTAACAGCTGAAAATGTCCACAATTTGGGGAAAACATAAAATTGCAAATCTAAGTCCAGTGAACCCTAAGCAAAATAATTACAAAGAAAATCACAACTAGAGCACATCATATTCAAACTGCTGAAAATGAAAAAGCAGGAAAAATGTTAAGCAGCCAGAGAAAAAATGGCTGACTTCTCATTATATGAAACAAAGACATTTTCAGGTAAAGAAAAGCCAGAACAATTCATCTGTCATAGATCTGAAGTATAAGAAATGCTAAAGGAAGTTCTTCCAGGCAGAAGGGAAATGACAACAGATGGAAACTCAGATCCGCAAGGAGAAATGAAAAATATCTGCAATGGTAACTATGTGAGTAAATATAAAAGCCTATTTTTTCCCTCCTGATTTCTTAAAAGACATACGGCTGACTGAAACAAAAATTGCAACTTTGTATTGTACAATTTATTAATATGAAGAAGTAAAATATGACAAAATTAGAGCAAAGCATAGAGGTGGGAGTAAGCGGAATTACAGAGTTGCAAGGGACTTACATTTTATGTTAAATAGTACAACCAAGCACGTGATATTTAAAACAAAAACAAAATAAATCCTGAGAAATTAGAAATAAGAATGAAGTTTGTTAACCTGATAAAGGATATCTGCCCCAAATCTACAGTAAATAAAATACCTACTGGTGAAATATCAGAAGCATTCCCTTTAAAGTTAGGAAAAGGACAAAAATGTCTTCTACCATTTCTTCCTGTCAACAATGTACTAGATGTCCTATCCGAAACAGTAAAACAAGCAAAGGACATAAAAGATTTAAGAATTAGAAGAAAACAAAACAAAAAAAAAAGAAATTATAGAAAATCTAAGAAAATAAAGACAATTAGAACTAATGAGAACTTTCAGGAAGGTTGCTGGATACAAGATCAACATACAAAATTCAATGAATTCTTTTGCTAATAAGTAGAAAATTGCTTAGAAAGACCTTTAAAAAAATGAAGAGATAGCATGTTCATGTATGGAAGGTTTATTAAAGTAAAGAAGGAAATCCTCTCAATATTAATCTATATACTTAATACAGTTCTAATCAAAATCTCAATATAGTTTTGTTTTTTCTGTTTTTGTAAGGAAGATTGGCCCTGAGCTAACATCTGTGCCAATCTTCCTCTATTTTGTATGTGGGATGCTGCCACAGCATGGTATGATGACCAGTGTATAGGTCCACGTCTGGGATCCGAACCTGAAAACCATGGACCACCAAAGTGGAGCACACGAACTTAACCACTACACCACAGTGCCAGCCCCCATCGATACAGTTTTTTCCAGAGAACTTTAAAAGCAGATCTTAAAATCACAAGGGAGAACAAGCCATGAAAGCCAACAAAATTTTGAATAAAGTGAGAGAATTCCATCTATCATATATCAAGCTATACTAATTAAGTCAGTGGGATACATGGACCGAGATAGATTAAAAGACCAATGAAAGAGAATGGAGTCCAGAATCAGACCCACATGAACATGCAAACTTGATATACAACAGAGATGGCACTACAAATCAGTACGAAAAGGATGGGCTATTTAATAAATGTTCATTCATACATAAAAATAAAAGTCCAACCTCACACCATACAAAAAAAATTCCAGGTGGATTACAGATTTAAGGACACAGATCTCTAAAACTTTATAGTAAAATAAAGGCAAATATCTTCAACCTTCGATAGGGAAGAATTTCTTAAACAGTACTCAAAAAGCACAAACCATAAAAGAAAAAAATGAATAATTTCTACTACATGAAAATTAAATTTTTTAATACAACCAAAGACATCATTGACAGTTAAATGATAAGTCAAAGACTAGGGGAAAATATCCACAATAGAAATAATCAACAAAAGATTAGTATCAGAATGTATTAAAAACTTCTCCAAATCAAAACAAACAACAGTAACACACAAGTGAAAAACAGCCAAAAAGTATGAATGAGCAAATCACAGACAAGGAACCATAAACTGCCAATGAACACATGAAAATATGCTCAACCTCAGTAGTATTCAAGGAAATAAATGTGACCTCATCAGATTGGCAAAAACACAGATGTTATTAAGGCATAAAGAAATGGGACACCCATACAACGTTGTTCCAACTGTAATTTGGCACAGCCACTTTGTGGAGCAATCTGGCAACATCTAGCAAAGCTGAAGAAAGCACTACTCTTTTACTCAGTAATTCCATTTCTAGGTACATACCCTGGAGAAAATCTTGCACACATGTATAAGGACACACGTACAAAGACTGCAGCACTGTTTACAATGGGGAAAAAAGTAACAACCTAAATGTACATCAAGAAGAAAATGGATAAATGAACTGCATAACAGAATATATACAAGTTAAAATTAAACTAGAGCTATGTGCATCACCGTGTGTAAGCAATATTGAATAAAAAAATTTTAAAAAGCAATATGCAAGATATGTACAGTATGTTCCATTTTTATGCAGTTTTAAAGCATATTAAAATAAGACTGTTCATGGACACAAACATTTGTAAAGACAGAATAATATGCATGCAAATAATATACCAAATTTATATGCTATATATAGTATGCTATGGTTATTTCTGAGGAGGGAGGGAAGGGCTTCAAGCATATTGGAAGCATTTTTTTTTTCTATAAAAGATCTAAATTGGGGCCAGCTCCGTGGCCGAGTGGTTAAGTTCGCGCGCTCCGCTACAGCGGTCCAGGGTTCGGATCCTGGGCACGGACACGGCACCGCTCGTCAGGCCACGTTGAAGCGGCGTCCCACATCCCACAACTAGAAGGACCCGCAACTAAGACATACAACTATGTACGGCGGGGTTTGAGGAGATAAAGCAGGGGAAAAATAAAAGAAGATTGGCAACAGTTGTTAGCTCAGGTGCCAATCTTTAAAATAAATAAATTAATTAATTAATTAATAGATCTAAATTGCAGCAGACTGCTATTGCTCACCAAATATCTACTTTCCTCTTCTGTCTTACAAATCAAACTACTATATTACTAATAGTGACAATTTACATATCCTAGCCTGCCATGCAAATTAACATAGCCAGTAAGATTAAATCAGAAAGTCACTGGGTGGGGCTACGGGGAAAGGTATTGAAACGGGACTGACTTCGCTGGGCCATCAGCCCTTTTGCCCTTATCCTTTCCTTTATCCTTCTGTCTGGAATGTGAACACACAGAATGGAGCTGCAGGGACCTTCTTTGCAACCATGAGATGACCTTGAGAAAGAAAGCCACAAACTGAGGATTACAAAGCAGAAAAAAGGAGTAGGGTCCTTCATGATCATACAGCTGCCTTGTCCTGAGAGTTTTAAAGGTGCTTTAAAAACCTCTTTAAAGCACCTTTTTGGGGGAAAGAAGAGGTGCAAAGGATCTTTTAGATGCAACCAAACCTATGCTAACTGACCCAGAAGTAAACAGGGGAAAACGTTAAGAAAAGACGTAGGGGAAATGTGGGTTCATGACTGTTCCTTATCTTCTCCTATTGTACTCTTCTATATACGTAAAATTTTTTATTAAAAAAAATCTTTTATTTCTCAGATTTTAAACAGACATTCTCAAATGTTCACCCATAGACAACTGTTGGCCCACAGATCAAACCAAAATGCCAAAACAACATGTATACTTTATGAGGTGGCCAACCAGAGTGGACAAAGAATTCACAAGAAACTGGCCAACCACACACTCAGAGTGCAGACAGTTACTATGCTGTTGCCACCAGCACCGCTACTGCTAGTTTGGATAATAAACAAGACTGTAAGAGCCCACAGTCTCTTGGCTCTCGCCTAGGGATGAGAAAGACCAAAAACCATTTGCAGACTAAATGGAAATCTCTGTTGTCATTCCCTTTTCCCTATTTTTCCTTCTCCATGCATTCCCCAAAGCTCAGGGCCATACTTTTCCTCCTCTACAACTGGATCATCTGGGAAGAGAGAAGGAAGAAAAAATATCAAAGGACAATAGCACGCTCAGAAGAAATTTGTCTTTTACAACTGCAAACATGATGATTCTTTTGAGAACCACTTCACCTAAAATACTGTCTGATGTTACTTGGATATTAACTTAAGTGACCTTCTGGGATCTAAAAAGTTTTAAAGTTTGCTCAACAGAATAAATGAAACAGAAACTTGGGATAGGGATAGATTTTAGATTTTGGCCCAAGATAATGTCCTGAAGTATTTAGTTACCATGTGAAAAAACAAAACAAAAAATACCCTTGTTCATTTTTTAGCGTGTTACAGAAAGATACTCTAGTCAGTCACGAATTCCACTTTATAGATTTATCATAGGTACCACACACTGCAAAATACACATACCCTTCATTTTCTTAACTAGTCAGCAATTTGGTACATCAGTTTTTGTTTTTGTGGGTTTTTTTCCTAATTTGGTTTCTCTCTTATTTGGTTTCTCCTTAATACCACTTAACTTCTTTTCTTAGCTTATAACTTGAGCGGTTGTTCTGCATTCTCTCCTGCGGAGTTTACTCAACTTGCTGGCCCTTTGCCTCTCGTTTCTCTGAATAGCTATTCTCAGTCTCACTCCCTCAATTCGGTCTTCCCCTAGTCTCAGATGGCTTCTGCACTGATACTAGTTAAGATCCATACCAGAAAATAACATGCCAAGTGCCTTTTCTTGGAATTTTTTTTAGCTCTTTGGGAGCAGATGATAGATTTTGCTTCCTGCTCTCAGACCCAAAAAACCACTGTAATAAGGATGTCGTTCATTTAACAATATTAACAATATAATAGAAAGTTAACAGGAAAGTTGTTGAAAAAGCCCCTGAAATAATCCTGCTATTTACTTCACATAAATAACTCAAAACATTTCTTCTGCACTATTTTTTTTAAATTCCACTTAATTCTCAAAAGGTATTCTGCTAAAATCTCTAAACACTTGAGTTATCTCTCCTTACAAACATCAGTTACACACGTTTTTACTTTTTACCAATAAAAATATAACTAAAACATACATTTTTTGCAGATGACATTTCTCCACTTAAGCTTTGGAGAATTTAAGAATTAAGTTCATCCATTAGTAGATTTTTCAAAACACACACTATGTTACACCCTAGATTTAGCTTCCTTCTTACAACCATAAATTCCAGAGGAATAACTATAAACTATATAAAACATATTTAAACATTATCAAAGAGCATATACTTTTTAACAAATATAAAATAATTTACAGATTTAATGGAAAGTCCTAACGGCACTACAGAGAAGAGCTAAATTTAACTAGAACTTTCAGTTTTGCATTTTGCTCTGCTGTCAACTGCATTACTGTCCTATATACATTAAGTGCTTGATTACCAAAAAAAGAACAGCAAAACAGTCTTAAAAGAGAAGATGAAACCTTCACCTGATACTGCAAAGTTTACGGTTTTATTATAAAGAACCTGAACCTTGAGGGAGAGTTATTAAAAAGAAAAAAAAAGAAAGAAAGAAAAAAAGAGAAAGGGAGAGAAACAACAAAAGCTAGGTATTATTTCTTCATAAGGATTTTCTTCATAAAAACCAAATGCAGTGTGTGATTTGTTTGACTTTTGAATCTACAAACCAAATTCAAACAAATACTTTAGGGACCACTGGGGAAATATCACTACGGACTGGGTATTAGACGACATTAAGCAATTGTTAGTCTTACCAAGAATGATAAAAGTATTATAGATTTGAAAATGTTCTCATTTTTAAAAGACCCATATTCAAGAATGTTAGAGGTGAAATAACATGATGTCTCATATTGCTTTACCATACTTAGGCGAGGGGGGGAATTAAGAGGTAAGGCACACGTGGCAAGCCTTACCTTTGCTGAACGTGGAAGATGGATAGAGGTTTAAGGAGGTTCATTTCACTATTTCCTCTACTTTTATATATGTTAGAACTTTTTGAAATACAAAGAAGTAACTTTCAAGTTTGTTTCAGAGAGCTGAAAGCTAAGTTAGGACTATGAATAATGGATTTAACATCCTACTTTGGCAGGCCAAAAATCGCACACATTGCTGTTTTGTGAATAAAATCAAGGCATGAATATATTCATTCATTTAACTCCAATTTAACAAGTAGCTATTTACTACACACCAAGCATCTCATCAGACCCCGGGAGAACAAAGATGAGTTAGACAATGTTACTGTCCTCAGACAGAAGACAATCAATATGAATATCTGTGATAAAGGATTCTAGGCCGTGTGACAGAAGGGTATAGAGAACAGCAACCACAGACAGAAGACTGAGGGGGAAACTCTCTGAATGCCTTCCATGTGCCATACACATTACACTCATACATCACCACTGCTCAAACGGGAGAGGAACTACTCATGAAGTTTCGTTTGTTTTCCTACCAGACACCACCCCAGCATAAATGAATCAGAATCTCTAGGTATGGGGTTCTTCTACGGATGATTATGCATTAGAAAATTTTATCTTAACAACCCTTTCAAGTGGGTTTTGTCTTCATTTTTCAGCTGAGGAAACTGAACAGTCATAAGTTTTAGCAGTGGGCAGAACATCAACATTTAGAGAACCGAAAGGTCTGAGAGGTCAGAGAAGAATCTGGAGAGTGGCACACAAAACCAAGAAGAGGACAGAGTTCTGAGAAAGGAGTTTTCCGCAATGCTACAGAGGAAGGTTAAGTGACGCTGGAAGTTATTTTTGTCAAGTATGTAGCAAGCTACAGTGAGTCTGGTAATTTAAACAAGACAGTAAAACATCAGAGCATCTCACAAACTATGCTAAATGAAAGAAATTTAAACATTACTCCAGACTTCTGGGTGAGGATATTTCAAGCGTTACCACTAGCCACATTAGCCACATGCAGTGCAAGGCTGTATAAAAAATACCTAGAGTTCCCAAAGCAAGAAAGGCTATCCTTTCTTTTAATAGGGATAGAAGTTAAAGGAGGAGAAGGAAAGCACAGCAACAATTACTGCGCACTTACTATGTGCTAAGCACTTTTAGGGGCACTATATAACATAATCCTCCCAACAACCCAATCAGCTAGGTACTATTATGCTCATCACCTCACAGATAAGAAAACTGATACTAAAAAGTCAGGTAATTTGCCCAAACTCACACAGACTTTGTCAAGGTCAGAATTCAAACTTCAGAATTCAAGTCAAGTTAGTCCCAGTAATCATGGTAAAACCCACAAATCTGAACTCTTTATAGTCTGTGTCTGGAATTTACATATGTAGAATCATAACGTATTCTTCTGCTACGTTTTTAATCCAACATTATATTTTTAAGATTCGTCCATGTTGATGTATTAACAGTTCACCAACTTTGGTGCCATAGATCAGGGGTTGGTAAACTACTATTTTTATAAACAAAATTTTATGAGAACACAGCCACACCCATTCCATTTGTTTATAGCTGCTTTTGCACTACAACAGCAAAGCTGCGTAATTTCAACAGACTGTATGTTCTGCAAAGCCTAAAATATTTACTATCTGGCCCTTTACAGAAAGTTTGCTGACTTCTGCCATAGAGTATTGTAGGGGTATACTTAATATTGTCCAAGTTTTATAATTTTGTCAATGTAGTTTTAATTTGCATTTCTCTGTTGACATTTAGTGGCTATTCATTTTTCTTCTATGAAATGGCTTTTCCTTTCTATTGTCCATTTATCTTTTTCACACTGACATATATATATGTGTATTGACATACACATGTGTATATTGTGATTTTTAAAAAACCCTTGTCAATCATGTGTGTTAGAAATATCTTCTCCTATTTGTGTCCTTGTGACTAGTCTCCATACTCTTTTTGTTGTAAACAAGAAACAAAAGATCTTAATTTTAATATAGCCAAGTTTATTAACCCTTTCCTTCAGCAATTGTGCTTTTGGCATCTAGTTAAGAAAGGCTAAGGTCATAAAATATTCTCTAATATTTTATTCTGAATGCTTAAGTTTTGCCTCTCACAATTAAGTTTTTAATCCATCTGGAATTGTTTTTATACGGTGTGAGGTAACAAACCACTTTTATCAATGCGGCTAAATAATAATTCCAACACCATTTACAGAGTATTCCATTTGCTTATTTGATTTGTAATACTAGCTGTGTCATACATCAGATTTCCATGTACGTACAGTTTTGCTTTCCCCTCAATTTTATTCCATTATCTATTTGTCTATCCTTGCCTTGAGTAATCTCAATTACTGAAGTTTTACATTGAGTCTTAAAGTTCGGTAGGACAAGTGTCTTCAGAAATATCTTGGCTATTCTTGGCTTTTCACTTTTCCAAATAAATTTTATAATTAATTTGTCAAGTTCCATAAAAACAAACAAATGAAATCATATCCTGCAGAGCTTTTATTGAAACAGCAAAGAATTCATCTATTAATGACAGGTTAATTGATATATTTACAAGAGAGAGTCTTTCTCCCTACGAACAAGGTATGTCCCCACATTTGTTTAGGTCTTCTTTAATGTCTTTCAATACACTTTTATAAATTTCTATATAAAGGTCTTACCATCTCTTTTTATATTTATTCCTAGGTAGCTTTTTTTGACTGTTGTGAAATATTTTTATTACATTTTTTTATTGTGAATTGCTAAGTTAGAGTAATAGAACTGATTTTGCTATATTGACCTTGTATTCAGCAATTTGCTAACTCCTATAAATCCTAAAAATGTTATATGTGGTCTTTAATTTTCTATGAAAATATTCATACTAACTCCAAGGACAACCATTTTGTTCATTCCTTAGAGCCTTGTAACTTTTCTTGCGTTACTGACTGACTAATAGCTTCAGTGCAGTGCCGGACAGATGAGGTAACAAGGGACATCCTTATACTGTTGCTTATTTTTAAAGAAATACTTTTAACGTTTTTCTATCAAGTATGATTTTTGCTGTAGGTTTTTCTGTATATGTCCTTTTCAAGTTATGGACTTTCTCTCCTATCCTTAGTTTGGTATGAGTTTGTATTCTAAAAGAGTGTTGAATTTTAATAAATGCTTTTTCTGCATCTTTTTTGACACTTTTTTTTCCCCCAGTTTTAAACTGTCCATGTGGATAATTACATTAATAGGTTTTCTAATGTAGGACCAAACCTGCCTTCCTGGAATAAACCCTTTGTTCAATATGTAGTATTTCCTTTATATACTGAATTTAGCTTGCCTAATTATTTTTGATAGCCTCTTGCTCCTTAGCCCATATTTATATGGTCTCTGAACATATTAAACATATATTAATTCTGTATCTGACAACTAGAGTATCTGCAGTTTCTGAATGTCTGACTATATGATTTCCTAGTTCTGCTGATTAACTCATTGTGGCTTACTTGAAGTGTTTTTAACTTTTTTTTTTTTTTAATTGTAAGCTCATGTTCCTAGAAACTTCACCTGTGTCAATTCTCTGACGTCTATGTTCCTATAGTCCTCCAAAGAAGATGTGATTTGCTTCTCAGTCCTAACAACTCAAGAACACTTTTCACTAAATTCATGGCTTTGGTTTTTTTGTATTTGACATTCAGGTAGTATGAGCTCCAACCCCAAATCCAGTGAGAGTGGACTGGTAGTGATAATTTCTCAGGGAAGACCATATTACCTTTCCAATAAAAAACAAGCTAAGACAGGCAACCCTCCTTATCCAACTCCTACTCACCCCACCCCACACTTCCCCTACTGACCCCTGCATTGTGGGACACGTTTTAAATTTTTTTCCTAGTTTACCTACTGACACCTCTGAGGGAGTTTCAGCTTTATACAAGGGTCTCTGGATCTTACTTCTTACCTTGCTTGATCTTGCAAGAATCTCACCTAGATTCTTGATCCCT
Organism: Equus caballus; assembly: GCF_041296265.1. Taxonomy (NCBI): domain Eukaryota; kingdom Metazoa; phylum Chordata; class Mammalia; order Perissodactyla; family Equidae; genus Equus; species Equus caballus. The sequence continues at coordinate 64,316,351 of NC_091691.1, read as the reverse complement.
AGACCCACGGTCACCCTGCAAAATCCAAAGCTCTAGGCTTTCAGGGATCTCCAGATACCAGCACCCCCAGCATAGCAGCCAGTATCACCATTAGCTTACCTCCCTGGATTCAAGATTTCTTGTTTTTGACCTCTGAGGAGTTTCCTTACTTGCTTGTCAGCTCAACTATGCATTTAAAAGATATTTTGAGGTGCCAGACCAGTGGCATAGTGGTTAAATTTAGCATGCTCCATTTCAGCAGCCCAGGTTCACAGGTTCAAATCCCAGGCATGGACCTACACCACTCACCAGCCATGCTGTGGCGACATCCCACATACAAAATAAAGGAAGAGTGGCACAGTTGTTAGCTCAGGGTCAATCATCCTCACCAAAAAAAAAAAAAAAAAAAAACGGTATTTTGAATATCTTTGAATATCTGGTCCAGCATTTTTAATGTTCCATATGGGAGGACTTTTTTTTAATCTTTACTCTGCCACACTACCAGAAACCGAAGCCTCTAAACATTGTGAATAGTCTGCTGCCTGAATATTTTCCCCCAGAAGAAATGTACCTCTACTTCTAAAAGCCAAAGGAAAAATGATTCATTTGATTAACAAATATGTGCCAAACACTGTTTTAGGCACTTGGCACGTATCAGTAAACTAAACAAAGATGAACACATTCAAAGACCCTATGTGGAAGGAGAGATGCAGACAGCAAAGAATAAACGTATGTACACTGATTTATATCATAGAAGGTAGTAAGAGCAACGGAAAGAAGTAGTCAGGTAGAAAGCTCAGGAGTAGAAGGGCTGCAATCTTAAACAAGCTAGCTATTACTAAAACATTAAGTATTTCCCAACAACATACTACCAAGTAATTTTTATTAAACATAAAATTGTAAGAAACTCTGAGTACTTTCCTCTTCTTTTGATGTGAAGGAGGATGGCCAGCAGCCTACAGACATGTTAACACTACATGACTCCATCCACTTCAAAGAAATAGGGGAAAATTTTAATAATAATTGGAGATGCTGCTCAAAAAGTTATGAGGCTACCTATTCAAAAACTAAATTAAAATAAATGAAATTTTAAAATAAACTTATGATGGGATCAAAGTAGGCACTTAAATATTTCCTGAAAGAATGGTTAGCTGAGAATTCTCTTTCATATTTCTAAAGATAATTAGAAATTAATTGGTATCATTATTAGGCAGTTCTTTTGAATGTTAAACCTAATCTAGAAGGCAATTTGCCCAATTATATCTCATCTATCTTTTACGGAGACGTGCCCTATTTATAATTCTTTAAAGTAGCTTTTTCGGGCCATCCTGGTGGCACAGCTGTAAAGTACGCACGTTCCGCTTCAGCAGCCCGGGGTTCGCCCGTTCGGATCCCAGGTGCGGACACTGCACTGCTTGGCAAGCCATGCTGTGGTAGGTGTCCCACATATAAAGTACAGGAAGATGGACACGGCTGTTAGCTCAGGGCCAGCCTTCCTCAGCAAAAAGAGGAGCATTGGCAGCAGTTAGCTCAGGGCTAATCTTCCTCAAAACAAAAAAAAAAATAGATTTTTCTCTTTTCATAAGAATCATGTATGAAGTTGAGTTATTAAATCACACCTTGAAATATTTAAGTCCAAATCCAAGACAGTACTTTTTCAGCCCTGTAATTCTGTCATTGATTTTTCTCTGTATTCTTCAATTTTTCCTTCCATTTCTTAAAAGGTAGACAATAAAGCTAGAGTTTATACTCTATATAAACACTGTTATAATTACATACAATAGATGATTTTTTTTAAATGATACCATAATAAATAATGATGGTAATGAATTAACGTTCCAGCATGGCCACTTTATGTTGTCTGTCAGATAAAACTCCCAAAGGACAGGACCTACAGTTTCCTGAGGCAGACAAATAACTGCATTTTAACACAGCAACATACTAAAATCAGCTAGTGGTAATGATGGTTAAAGCACTGTCAAAGCTCTAGTCTTGCTCTCACCAGCGGCCTGCCCTCCTCCTCCACTCTCCAGCCCGTTGAGAATTCCTCCTGTATTTGGCAAGTAGAATTAGACTTCCTCCACTTCCTTACTTTTGTCTGACTATATACTGGGCCTTGATTGAATTTATTTTACATACTCTCAGATGTACAAAGAGAGCAAATTGTCTTTTAAAAAACCTCAGATAATGTTTAATGACATAAATATTTCTATAAGGTTGCTGCAAATTTCAGTAAATTTTCTTACTTACTTACACAAAATTGGAAAAGTAAACCTTAGAAACAAAATTAGCTCCCTGGTTGCAACTAAATCTTTTTGGCTTGTTTAAATAAAAGCAAACCAATGACCATATACTTAAGGGGAAACAGCCTTTATAAAATAGTAATACTAGTATTTCAACGTTTAAAATGGAGTAAGCTATGATACATTAAAAAACCATTAAATAAAATAGTGAAATCTAAACTATGGTAGAGTGGAAAATCCCCACAGGATGCTCACCTGCACCTCACTCTCTCTCACACAACATTCGCCACTCTGGAGGTATCAATCCGTTGGCCAATTTAGCAGCTTAGCCAAGGAATGAGGAAGAAGGTAAAGAAGGGTTCCAGGGACTTCTCCCTCCTCCCTAATCCCCAACACATATGCACTTTAACCCAAACAGCTCCACCTTTACCTGTTCTATACACTGGAGCTTGGCAGAAGATATTATTTGAAAACATACTCCTGATACTAAAAAGTCTGAAAACCATCCACCTATAACAACAGATCTTAAAATGGCAGCACAAGGATCCCCGCTCTGGGGATCCTCAAGATCCTTTTAAGAAATCTGCAAGGTCAACACTATTTGTATACTAACACCAAGTCACTATCGGTCTTTTTACTTTCATTCCATCATGAGTATATAGCTGAGTTTCAGAGGCTACACAACATGTGACATCATAAAAGCCTGAATACAAAAGAAGATTTGAGAATCCAGCTCTGAGAAGCCAGACATTAATGAGATTTGCACAAATGTAAAACAATGCCACACTTCTCACTAATTTTTTCGTTTGGAAAGCCCTTATTTTTCATAAAAATATATTTACATTAACATGTAATGGGTTTATTATTATTTTAAATGAATTAATTTTTTTAAAAATGTCTAGGTTTTCGGGGCTGGCCCCGTGGCCGAGTGGTTAAGTTCGCGCGCTCCGCTGCAGGCGGCCCAGTGTTTCGTTAGTTCGAATCCTGGGCGCGGACATGGCACTGCTCATCAAACCACGCTGAGGCAGCGTCCCACATGCCACAACTAGAAGAACCCACAACGAAGAATACACAACTATGTACCGGGGGGCTTTGGGGAGAAAAAGGAAAAAATAAAATCTTTAAAAAAAAAAAAAATGTCTAGGTTTTTATCTTTAATATGCTATCAACAGACATAACCCATAAAACAAAAACTCAGGTCTTCAGTAATTTTTAAATGTAAAGAAGTCTAGAGAACAATAATATTGAGAACCACTGGTCTACAGAAAAAAATATCCAAAATTCATAGTAAAAAAAAATTCATACTTACGTTCATTCCACAAACATTTATTAAATGCCAGCTTTATGCTAGGTTCTAGGTGCTGGGGATACAGCAATAAACAGGACAGACCAGGGTCCTGCTCTCATGGAACTGTAGTCAAGTACTGGGATACAGACAATAAACAAAAATAAACAGAAAATGTCGGCTAGTAAGGAGTGCTCTGAAAATAAATAAAAAAGAGAGGTTTGGTGTGTTAGCAAGTGACTGAGCAGCTCCTTTACACTAGGTGATCAGGAAAGGCTTCTCTGAGGCAGCGTCACTGAGGAGACTGCAAGGGCCAGAAGCCAGCCACAGGAAGATCCCATGGAAGAGCATCCCAAGCAGAGCCTTTGGGATCCGCCCAAGATAACCCCAACCACACTTCAGCTTTCACTCTGCACCTCCTTCAGGTGCCCTGCTCCTCAGTCTCATCCAACCACTCCTAGTTCCCAAGATGCCATGCTGTCTCTTGCTTCCATGTCCCCACATGTGTTGTTTCCTCTGTCTGAAATGGCTCTTGCTTGTCCATCTGCTAAACTCAGAAAAAACTCAGGCCAAACTCCATGCAGGAAGAAGTTGTACAGTCCCAGGACCGGGGGTATACCTGAGGACACAATGCTGGGACTCAAGAAACTGCTGCTCATTCCTCAGACTTCCCCCTCTATACCACCTCTACTGATGTCATCACACTGTGTTTTTGTATGCCAAGTTCACTCATTTGAGTGGACTCGTTATGAGTTCTGGAAGGCATTTTTGAATTCACAGGGCCAAGCACAATGGCTGGTTCATAGCAGTAGGTGCTTAATAACTATCAGACAAATGACTAAATCACTGAATCACATTTTTTATTCTAACTATAGCTATTTTTATGTCTAATCTCTTAAAGGTGGGAATTATGTCTTATCTTTCTATCAATCACTGAGTCTAACACTGGGCCTTATACATAACATATACTCCACTCCATAAATGTTCATCAGATTACTGAACTGAATTTCATCTCTAAAGCACTTTATAAACTTGAGAGCCATTTTGTAAAGGGCAATGTTCTCAAACAGGAATATCCCCCGTTCTGTTTCTACCCTAACGGTGCAAGAGGTGGCTGGTATCAACATCACAGGTCTCAGCTCCCAGGTCAGTATTTAATGGAAGCAAAGGCTCCTAGTTAGACACTGGACTGCAGTAAAACTCAGCCAAAAACTGAAAGTTAAGTAACCCAGATTCAGCATTCTAGCTGGCAAAACAGTAAAAGATGACTCCCAAATTATTTAGTTTAAAAGAGTGTTAGTTCTTACTGTTTCTCATCAACGGAGCTGACTTCTGCTATGTGAGAGGTGGCTCTACCACACGGTAGTAAACCCTTAACCCCATCATGTTCGTAATTTTCACACGCTATGAATAGTTTGTTTACTCATAACTTTTGTAGTAGTTCCTTTCAGTTGGCTACCCAGTGTATTCTACAGTGCCAGAAGAGCAGGTCTAATTTGAATTGAAATGAAATGAAATCATTGTCTGTGAGTTAAAACATCATACAAAATTGGGTAACCTAACGAAACAAGATAAAAACACCCCCCAAAAGTAGCTATCAGAAGGGCAACATTGGAGTTTTAAAGTAATTTAACCATGAATCATGCTTAAGTAGCTAGCTAGCTGCTTCCATTTATTTACTTCTATTAGCAGTCATAATTAGTTTAAAAGTAATTTTGCAAAAACAAAACAAAAACTTTGATTACTAGCTAATAAAATTAATTTAAAAAACTATAGTGACAGGGATGTACACTGCAGGTTTCCAATAACAAATACATGCTGCCTCTTCCCTGTGTCCTGTGAGCAACAGGACACCTGCCACACTTACACAGGCACCATGCTCAGCTGTAAAGGACTTATCCACACTGCAGATTATGAGGGCCATTTGCTTCTCTTCATTCTCCTTCCTGTGGGTCCTTTCAATGTCCATTAGAGCTCTCAGAGAATTTACAGGAAAATAAAGAAATTTAAATCTAAGCCAATAAATCTTGCAGCAGGACAGAAAATATGACAAAAATTTTAAAAAAAAAACAAAAACAAACCTTGTTAAATGGAGAATTGAGAAATAATTCAGGGTAAAATTTTGGGGGATTATTTATTTCAGCTACCCATGCCATTATTTTTATGACCACTGGGAATAACTGATAGTAATTTTAAATACACTGACAAAATATGCCTACAGATTTAAAGGTAGCAAAAAAAATTAAAGCCTTCAGAAGCACCCATTTTTTATTGTTGAGGTTCTTGTCCTGCTACACAGTAATAATTTATCAGCATCTAGGTGCATATAAATGTTATGCATCCTCATCTATAAAAGGAGGGGCCTGTACTAAGTGAACTCTAAGATTTCCTTGCACAGCGGGCTTCATCGACCTGTGACCTGTGCAATCACACAGGGCCCCCACACTTCAAAGGGCCCCACATTTGGTTTAATGCTCTGCTGTCACCATCGTGAAAGTCTTAAGTTTTTTACTAAGGGGCCCTGCATTTTCATTTTGCAATGGACTGACATTATATAGCTGATCCTATTCCTTGAAATTCTAACACTGTCATTCTATGAAAATATACCTCCATGGTTCCAGGCACGATGAACATAAAAAAAAAACAAAAAAAAAAAACTGAAGTGACCTATGTTCTATTAGTTTCAGAACAATGACTTCCAGAACAATTTTTTACTTCTATCAAAAAGAATCAAATGTACATTGAAGATAATTCAAATGCTTGGGATTCATTTCACCTTTAAATATAAAAAATATTAAGCAGTATTTTGGATCTCATTATTACAACATATGTCTTCAAAGCAGAGAGAGAATGTAAAGGGATTAATACTAAGCGAAGAGCAAGCAGCAAATTATAATTAATATAAAAAAAATAGTTCACTTTGTCTCGCAGTCACTGCTCTCTCCAAAATGCTCCTGATGCTGTCTTCCCCACCTTGCATTTTTTAAAATAATTCTCCTACAGAAAAACCTGTTTTTTGACTGTCTCAATAGTATTATGATGTCAAGAACTACAACAAAATTTAGAATTGCAATTAATCCAGATAAACTATTATTTCTAGCAGTGCTTTCAGTTTACACATTTAACACATTATCTGACAGAGAAGAGGCTCTATGGTAGCAACAGGCTCCAGGTAAAATAATCAAACACCATGTCAAAGACAACAAAGCTATTTCCACATCCCAGGAGATGGGCCACAGGAACAATGCTTTATTAATCTCATGTTATACTTATGTAATCTGCATAAACTGACAGCACTTTAACGGACCTTAATTTTTTGTATAAAAATTCCATTTCAACCTAAGCTTATTGTGAAGATATTCCCTAAGGCAGCACTAATACCAATCCAAGATCAACTTTCTAAAGACAGATGCAGGAAAAAAGTAAATGAGGATAAGATTTAAAATAAAACAAAACACTACTGGTAAGTCTAACAATGACCAAAGACTATCATGTAAAAAATGCCCAAAAGAAATCTTAGTTCTGATAAAACTAGGTAATTGGATTTCTGGAAAACTGGGGTTTGTAATGAGAAGAATTTTATATGACATAAAGCACTGTACCTATACCTATATATATATATAATATGTATATTGCTCTTTACTGTGGTAGATTTAGGGATTTGCTTTTAAAAAGCTTTTACTCTGTTCACTGACAGCAAAGAACTGGGAAGTTCCTGTAGGAAACAGTATCTGAATTTGGACTGACAGTACTCTACCATGGCTAGTGCTTAGTTAGGGCCAGGGTATGGGCCTTCATTTCCTGTGTCCTGAAGTAAGAAAAGAGGTAGAAGATGCAGCCAGCACTCTTCTCTGTCATCTTAGTGGGAATACTTTGTATCTCTAACGAGGATCTTCATTATTGCATTTGTCACCCCACAGTGTTATTATTTACCTCTGCATCTCTCTCTGCCAAATGGTGAGCTCCTTGAGGGCAGAAATCACATATTATTTCAATTTGTGTCTTCTCAATATCTAGGACCATAAATGAAGTGTACAACAGACACTAATAAAATGTTCAGTAAATGAACAAACAAGTGAACTTTATTTAGTTTCACTGAAGCAATCAGTAGAGCAGAAACTCAGGTATAGACAGGCATGAAATGAAAGAAGGAAATTCTGAAAGGTGATTTAGGCTCCCTTCATACCAAGGCACAGAGAAAGCCTCAAACAAGAGACTTTACTTTCAAGATAAATAAAGCAGAGTGCAAGGTATCTCCCAATATTCATGCCCCCTTCTCCTGCAGTTACAGAACTTTCCATCTTTGCTAGGCACATGGACCACTAGAATAAACATACATTTCCCAGTCTCCCTTGCAGTTGATATAATAGGAGAGAAATCTTCTGTGCAACTGCTAGAGGTGTCTAAAAAGGAGCAGAGCATGCCTCTTAAACTCTCCTCCACCCTGCAGGGATGCGATGGCTCAAGCTCCATTTTAGAACATGAGGATGAAGACCAGACCCTGGGATGGCAGATAAGAAAGCTAGAACAATCAAGATCCCAGAAAACCATGGAGCCACCATACAAGCCACGAGCTATGTCCAGACTTAGACATGAAAATGTAGTACCTCTTCCTTGCTTCAGCTACCCTTATCCTTATTCTGGCTCTCTGTAACAAGTACTAATAACTAACCCTATCCTACAGAATGCACGCAACAAATCCAGGAATCCCAAGCCAAGCAGGGCAGAAATGACCATAGAACCGGACCTCCCAGAGGGAAATAGAAATGCAAAAGCTCTGAAGAACACAAGGACCCCAGCAGCAGGAATTAGCAAGGTGTACCTCAAGGACTACATGATGACACACACTCCAGGAGCCTGCTTCTTTCCTTCTCATCCCCAAGCAATCAACTCTCTGCTCTGTCCCTTTCCTTCCCATCATCACTTCTTCAGACTGCCTATGGATGATCATGACTTTTTTAGTCTCTCATGGCATCATGTTAGACTCAGAGCCTCTGTTCCAGTCTTGAAAATTAAATTCTCAGGAAGAGATAGCCAGCCTCATTTAATTTTTCTTTTTTTATGGTGAGGAAGACTGGCCCAGAGCTAACACCTGTTGCCCATCTTCCTCTTTTTCCTTGAGGAAGACTGTCCCTGAGCTAACACTGTGCCAGTCCTCCTTTATTTTGTATGTGGGACACCGCCAAAACATAGCTTGACAAGCGGTGTGTAGGTTCACACCCAGGATCTGAACCCTTGAACCCTGGGCCACCAAAGCAGAGCACACAAACTTAACCACTATGCTACCAAGTGGGCCCCTCACTTAATTTTTCAAGCCAGGTCATATCATAGTAGCTGCTCCTGTCCTGGCTGCCTCAGGTCTGGTGTACATTTCTGAGGGGTGTAACATATGACCAAGCAAGAGTACCTTTGAATAGGGACTGCAGGGGTCAAGTAGTTTCCTCTGCAAGGTGCTATAAATATGGCCAGTGCTATGACTGATATATCTCACTTGGGATGGTCAGAATCTATTTGTTTAAATCTCAGCCTCCAAAAGCAAAAGACACCAACAAAGAGATCTGATCAAAAATCCTGAACCCCACTTGAAACATTCCAAAGGTCTGACCTGGGATTTCACCGACATCAGAATTCAAATCCAAAATACTACTTTTAAAAGGATGAGGGGCAGGTATGGGGAAGGATTTCCACTAATGGAAAATAAAGAAGCCACAAATATTCTGCCCCTTCCCTGGTATACAGCATCACCCGAGAGAAATAAAAAGTCTGTATCTTCCAGGAAGAACCAGGGATCCAATCTAGAAACTGGTATTTCCCCTCTTGAGGACTTTTCCTAGTTAATCGGTCTAAAAAGTGGCTCTTAAATAAACAAGAGCTAAGAAAACAATGAGGTTAGTTTCAATACCATTACCTACACTGGTTCCATAAGGGTAAACAAGTCTTGAAGCCTGAGCTGTTACCTACAATTTGAAAGACAGATGAGATTTTATATTTGTCATGATACTGTGATAGTCACTAGTGCTATTAATCAAATATTTCCTTTCTCTTGGCAGGTACCTGGTAGATTTGCATTTTTCCATCCCGTTAAAGTATGGGTTAGCCATGTAACTTGCCAATGACATTTGAACAGGAATGACATGCCTTACTTCTACACAGAAGCTCTGAGATAGTGCATAATGTGCCCGTGCATAATTTGCCCTGCTCTCTTTCCCTCTGTGACAGTGCTGGCAACATTCAAGACAGTAACTGCTTCCTCACCTTGAGTCCCAGAGGAAGACTAGGCAGAGCAGAGTCCCCAGTCAACCAGTAACAAAGCGAACAAGTTGTGTTGTTTTAAGCCACTGAGATTTGGGGGTTGTTATGTTAATACATCACAACTTATCCTACTTTGACATGTACAAATATGACTGCCTAAATATTCACAATTGTTTGGCCACAACTGCTAATAGAAAGACTTGTTTTCACAGTGTTGTAACTTCTTTGGATGTTAAAAAGAACAGTATTAAATAAACCTATACAGGCAACTGAAACTTTAAAGCCAAAGAGACCTAACTTAGCTCCCAAGTTTAGGTACAAAGAAGTCTGTCAAGAAGAGCCAAATGTAAACACTTAAAAACTACAGGGTTTTTTTTTTTCTTCTTCTCCCCAAAGCCCCCAGTATATAGTTGTATATTCTAGTTGTAGGTCCTTGTGGTTGTGCTATATGGGACACTGCCTCAGCATGTCTTGATGAGCAGTGCTAGGTCTGTGCCCAGGATGTGAACCAGCAAAACGCCGGGCCACTGAAGTGGAGTGCATGAACTTAACCATTTGGCCATGGGGCCGGCTCCAAACTACTGGTTTTAAGATTGTCAAAATGGTGATAATTACTGGGTGAGAAGATGAGTATATGGGGGTTCATTACACTATTCTCTCTACTTCTATATACATTTGAAATTTTCCACAATAAAAAGTTAAAGAAACAGAGAGAGAGAGAGAGACAAAGAACAAACAATCTGAAGAATCTTAAGGAAACAAAAAAGAAAAGGTGCTACTGGTTTTAAGCCCTTGGAAAGAAAAAAGTTTTAAAAACACTGTTAAAAGACTTTCCCAGTGCTACTTACAGACAAGTTGTAGAAATGGAGTGTCTTGAGGCTACTGGATTATAGTAAAAATCTGATGGCTCATTGTTTTTCAAAAAAACATCTCCTTAATTCTTAATTAAGTTTAACCAGATATTTTTCATGGGGTCCAAAATTAGAAGGTATTTAAGATGAAAAGTACATTACAGCGTATCCAGGGCAATCTCCTTGTTATTACTGATAGGGAAATTTGGGTCTGATGACATAGGTAGTTAGTGACAAAGTAGAAACTAAAACCCAAGCTGTATGACTCTAATTCATGCAGTTTCTACCTTGCCAGATTAGGGTACTAGCATATTCTAACAGTATGTTGATGATTTTACTTTAAACATCCAGCAGAAGGAATCTCATTATCTCTTCCCATTGCAATTCTGCATTACAACATGAGTTGGGAATGCCATTAGCTATAAGTGAACAAAAATCATACCTCAAACTGCTTAAACTTAAGGACATTTACTGGCTCACATAACTGTTAGTCCACAGGTAGCGTGGAATTCAAGGTTGGTTTGACCTAGCAGCTCTGGCTCCATCCCTCTATAATTCTCTCAGCTCCGTCAACTTCTAGAGCTGGTGTCTTCCTTGATAACAAGATTGCAGCAGCAGCTGAGAGCCTCACATTCACATATGACAATGTCTACACACAGAGGCGGCCTCTTCCCATGCTTTGGACAAGGAAAAATGTCTTTCCCAGAAGCTTCTGCAAGCAGACTACCTGGGTTTGCACCTGGCTCTGACACCTACTATCAAGTAAGTTCACAAAAGTGGTCACCTACATTACAAGATTGTTGTGACAATTAAAGGAGCAGCATGTAAAGGGTGGAGATCAGACAGTACAAATTGTATTAAGCAAAGCACTAAATAAATTCTAGCTATTATTTATTTCATACAACTAAATTACTATGATGTGAAGAATCATGACATTTTTTAATGTTGAAAGGAGACATTTCTTTTTAACTGCCCAGCATTCCTCTCTTCCCCCTTCCTAATTTCCTTTTGGAGAATGACCCCTCCGCCACCTGGTATAACCTTGCTGAGACTGTAAACCCATGTGTGTACTTTCTTCCTATGGAGGCCAAAGGGATTCCTGGAGGTTCCTGCAACTAAATCCCTCCTCTCACCACTGGTATACCCGGCATGACCTAGATTCAGCTAATCAGATGTGTTCTCCAGGAGTCTGCAATCTTGAGCAAGTAACTTGCAAAGAAGAAAGAAACAGGTGGAGTTCATTCATCCCAGGGGTAACATCCTGATCAGATCATTCCTCTAATTCTGCTTTCCAGATCCCCAGAGCTGCCTTAGTTTCTGCCTGTTTCCAAGAGTGGTTCTCAAGCAGTCCGTTAGTTCTGTAAGTTTCTAATTCCTTCCCAATAAATTACCTCCTGCTCACGTTAGGTAAAGTTGGATCCTACTGTCTGCAACCAAAGAATCCCAGTGAGAAGCCAATTAAGATCAATTGTTGGAGTATAGTATAAAGATACTCTGCTGGGACTGAAGAATGGAACTGGGGCTCTGTGAGGATGAGAAAGCAAGTCTTAGAAAGATGTTTTAGGAAGTACAAGGAGAAGCCAGAAGGCTAAAATGTGATGAGCAATGGAATTAGGTTTATTCCAGTGTAGGGATGTGAAGGACTGCCCCAGAGATCTGGAGAATTGCAGTGTGAGGGGTAAGCTGCATGGGAGGAAGACAGCCCACCAACTTCTCACTGAAACTTTCTGCCTGGTGAAATTCTAGGACAGGTATTTCTATAAGACCTCTTTTAAAGAGATGTGTGATATAAGGAGCTCACCATCAGGTTCACTGCTGCTATCTATACAAGGATCCAAAGGGGGAGATCTTACCCTCTGTCTCTGGTGGAAACCCTTTTTCCCTAGTTCAGCACATTCTGGCGTATAGAAAGTTCAAGTTCATAAGGAAACTCTATTACAGCTCAATAGTATTTAAGGGCAGAGATTATTCAGAGATGAGAAAACAGTATTAAAGTTATCCAGTTGGCTTGGTTCAGATTTCAAGTCCTCAACAATTTTTTCCAGGAATTCTATTTTCACTATCCTAGTCTATGTCACTACATCCCATTCTGCTTTGACTTGTCTACTTATTCCCACCTTCCTGCCTGATCTGAATCAAGCTGGTTTTTAGATCCCATTCTGAGTCTCTGAAGAGAAGAAGTTTTTCCAGTTCAGGGTTCAGATAAACCCATGCTAAGTAACTTTGTGCCCCTCTCTCTCTGACATGATCTACCCTAACCTCTAAACCTAACACCCAGTGTCCTAAGTTCTCCCCAAACTCTCTCCTGTCTTCCCTGGTCTCCATAGCACTCTCTCTCTCCAAAATACAAATTCCCTACCTTCTTTCATTCTCAAAATGCGCCCCAAATGTAACTTTTTAAAAATGCCTACCAGTAAATCACATCCAACTGCTGGTTTCTTTCCCCTCTAGCTTAGTTATCATATCCCTTCATAACGTTCAAATTTACAAAAAAATTTGAGGCAACTCTCATCTGGCCCAGAAATATCTATGACTTCCATTTACAACATTAAAAAAATAAATATTGAGGTAGAAGAATTACTTTACACTGTATAACTTTCAGTACTATCAGGATATTTTACCATGTAAACGTTACTTTTTCTACTTAAAAAAATTCCCATTACTTAATAATGCAAAAAAATTATCTTAGTCACCTTACTCTCCCAAAAGCCTTTTAATCCAGAACCATGGATATCAGATGGGGAGAAGAAAGTATCCCTAAATTCATAATCATTTTGTTTAGTTTTGTTTGGAGGGTGGCGAGTAGACAGGCAGCAGCTTGTAGCCATAAGTTTACAGTCTGGTCACTAAACAAACCAATGGTCTTCCACTGCCAAAAGTTTAAGGGAAACCTGAAGATATTTTCAAGCCCCTAACCCCTCAGAAAGTGACACTGCAAGTACTTTAAGGCCCCTAGGTGATGGCATGGCTGGATTAGTCACTGCCACTTCTCACATTTGGGAGTTGCTGGTAAATCAGGATAGGTCAGGGCCGGCAATCAAGCATCTCTGTGGGTGTGGGTAAACTGACTTCCAGGTGGACCCCACCTTGTCTGACCTAAGCAAAATGGATCAATCCAGATCTTTTTACAGTGTTTCATTACTTTTTTGTTATATGAGTGTATTTTACATAAGATATTTCCCTAAATATTAAAATACTATATTGCAATAGTTAAATCTGAATTGTGGACTAGTCAAAATCTGCTGCTTCATTTAGGCCCACCCCCAAAAGATTTATCCTTATATTCTGAGACTTCAAGATACCATCCAACCCTCCCCAGTGAGTTGATGTCAGCACTGGATTCACCATCTTCCTGTCCACCTCCAACCTGTCAATCCTCTGTCAGCTGCACCATCCAAGCTGCCTTCTAACACTGTCTTCCTCAGCAGCACCAATCCTGGTGATCTATCTTCTGTCTCGGGGCCCAACACCAACCTGCCTATTGACACCTGAAACTGACACTTCAGCCAAAACCAAACCCGGATGCAAACCACCACCCAACCATCTCCTGGCCATCTGGTGCTTACATTCCCTCACCTCACCAAACCTGCTCTTCTCTATCTGCTTCCAAGTCAGCTCCCGTTCCCCTACCCAGCCAGGTTTCTAATTTCATGTGCTTAGCTACCAACCTAGAAGTCACACAGCTTTTGTAATTATGCCCTCTTGGACACACAAAAAGTCCCGCACCTATTGGACCTTTCAGCCTTTCAATCTCTAACCCTAGACAAGTCCTGCTGTTCAATTTTTCTGCTTCAACTTCCAGGATACTAACATTACAGAGAAAGATCTGAAACAATGCTGGCTGAGTCCACAGCAAACCCATGCTAACTAGCCTAGCCAGACAGAGCCCTTACTGTTCTGCACAATTCCTCTCCCGTACTCCCCCGCACCGACCCTTCCCTTCATGCATGCATACCCTCACAGACCACCCAACACAACCCTGGCCTCTGACTTTACAAAGTCTCACCTCCTCAGACTCAAGTTCCCTCCATCTCACTTTCACCTCACATTCCCTTTGTTCCTCTCTCACAGAATCCTTCCTCCTTTTCAAGGATAATGCTCTCCACTTGTACACTTAATTGCTACTCCTTTCTCTAGCCTTGGAGGCCTCCTTCCACAAATACTCCTCTCTTTCGCACTCACCAGCCAACTCCACCAGCCCTTTCTCCCAAGGTAACTGAATTTCAGGCCAAACTACACCCAGAGATGAGGGTTTTTGTCCTCCCTCCCCATAAAAAAAGACTCTTAAAATTGCATTGCTAACATTTAAAAATCAGGACATTTCACTCGAAAAATCAGGATTTCTAGCTTTTCTGGTAAAACAGAATCCTCTGCCACCACTGAGTGAGCATACTCAAACAACAGAATGTGAGGAGCTGACTACGGGCCGCTCCCTTTCAAAGGGGCATTTGCCATCTCCACTGTACCACAATCCCCTTTCCTGGTCTCCTGTCACCCTTACACTGACTCTCATCCACCTTAATGCCCTGCCTCTCACTCACTGCTACCCCCTTGTAATGAGATTTCTACTGTTACTTCTCTGCTGAAACTAAAAAGAGGAGAAAAAGCAAGACAGAGGAAGAAATCTTTTCACACTCCTGCCTGCTCAACAGCATTGGACATCAGTGCCCACTATTTTTCATAAGGTGTCCTTCCTTGGCATTCCTGATTTGCCCTCTTCTAATTCTCCTGCTGAGGAAATCATGTAGACCTTCCAATGGTTAGACACCTGAAAACACCTCTGAACGCCATATAGGCCCCAGTCAGCACAGTCCTCCCCTGTAACACTGTCACCAGCCAACCCAGGTCTTGGAGTTTCCCTCAGGGAAAAAAAAAACAGGAAAAAGACTCAGTCTAAGACCTGATTAAAGTCTTGCACCTCTCAAGGTAAGCACACTGACTTATCCAACATTTACTGGTCACTTTTCAGGTGGGAGGCACTGGTGCTTAGCAGACCAGTGAGAGAAGGTCTCTACCATTGCCTAAGGAACTCACAGTCTAGAAGGAACACAGATACATAAACTGACAGTGTCAGCATGACATGTGATAATATAAAGAAAAAAAAGAAGTACTAAGGGGAAGGCCAGGGAGGGCCAGAGCAGCTTGCTGAGAGAAACACCAGAGCCGTCCTTGGCCTCAGACAGATCCACTGTCACCATGTTAGTCCAGGCCTCTTGCAAGTCTCCTAACTGGTCTCCATGCCTCTCTTTTACCCATCCTACCCTCTTGCCCAAATCCATTCTCCACATTACAGCAAGGGTGATCTGCTTAAATTTCGAAACAGAGCTCTCTCCTGCTCAAAACCTTTCAACAGCGCTGAGAAAAAGGTCCTGCACCATCTGTCCCATGCCATTTTTCTCCCTTCATCTCACTCCACTTTCCCTCGCACCAATGGCCCTTCAGCCACACTAATCTTTCAGACCCTTAAACAAAATGAGTTCTCTTTTGCTACATGGCCTCTGCACATACCTTTCTTTTTACCTGGAATCCTATTGCCCCCACTCTCTGTACTAAAATCTGTTTGACCTCTGGGTCTCAGCTGAAATGTCATTTCCCCATTATTTACTTAATCATCTCTCTGTCTGCCCCATTAGACTGATCCAAGACGATCCGTGTCTGTTTTGTTCACTTTGTATCTACAGCACCTGGCACACAACTGACACTCCAATATTTGCTCAATGAGGATGTACAAGACTCTTTCCTTCCCTAGGGTCCTAAAAGTATTTCTCAGCCCTCTCTACCACTCCCTATTTTCATCATCTCCATGCTGATCATGTTCATCTGTACCTCCAGACCTGACCTCTCCTCCCAAGATCGAGTTCCACAACTATGATGCCTGCAGAATAGTTCCACCTGGAGTCCTTCTCTGGCACCTGCAACTGGACATGTCTCAAGACACACTATTAACTATCCTCAAACTCTCCTGTTTTTTTCCACTGCTGTTAATGGTGGCCTCCCTTAGAGGTTGAATGACTATCCTTCACTGACTGACAAGACCATCTGATTCCATCTCTAAAAATGCACCTGTATGTTCCGGTATACACAGTCACCTGGACTAGTGCATTAGCCTCATTTCCTACCTCTAGTCTTTCAAAATAACAATCACCCACCTACATGTACAATAAAGCTTAATTCTGATGTCAATCAATACTCCCATCAAATCCTTCAATGGCTCCCTACTGCCTTCCAAATAACGTCCACACTCTTCTGCTTGGTATTCAAAGCCCCTGTAAATCTTGTCCACACTATCCTAACAAAGCAGCCTAGTTTGGTGGTTAAGACAATAAACTCTGGAGCCAGACTGCCATGCTAAATGCACAGACACAGGGATAGATGCAGATCCGAGCTTCACCACTTAACCTCTTCATGCTACAGCTCCTTATCTGTACAGTGGGGATAATGATAAAAGCATTTACCTCTGAGGGTTCTTATAAAGATTAAATGAACTAATATAAGTAGAACACTTAGAATAGTGCCTGGCACTGGTCAGTGCAAAACACATTGTGTTTTATACCCCATCTCCAACTATCAAAAGCTACATCCCAGTCTGTCTGAATCAACTCACGGTTCTCCTAACACTCCTCAAACTTTCCCTCCTGAGGTAAGAGCCTACAACACCAGCTGATAACCACCAGCTGATAAGCTGCCAGTATTGCACCGCTTCTCCAAATCAAGGGCATTTCCAGTCAAAAGCTTACACCACAAAGCTCTTTCTCTCCAGGAGCGTCCTTCTATCTCAGGCACTGAAATGCCCCAGAGGTTGCCCATCAAAGGATTTCCAGCCCTGTTCAAAGACTCTTCTTAAACATCCTTTCTTCCCTCTACTTTCTCATTCCCCTCCTAAGTTTCAGATCAGAGACCATCTTAGCACCATTTTCCATGCCCAGTGGCAAAGCTGTCTTAGTTCTCCTATGCCCCTAATCTGGGTAAAAATTGAAACTCTCATGGCTACTCTCCCTACAACAGTCCTATTACATTAGTGTTCTCTTCAGATGGAAACACTCAAAATAATTAAAATTAATTCTGCAGTCTTACTACGAGCAGAATATGGACTTCAATTTCTGAAGTGGTCAGGCCTCACCAGTATGACAGTGCTGCCTTCCTACCCTCTACAGTCACTGCTATACAGAGGGACTTGTAAACATTGGTTAAGTGTTTATTGACAACTCACTAATTTCTAGGGATAGAAAAAGGAGAGGTACAACATTCCAAGAAATTTTCACTGACTGTTTAGCCTTAAAGAAAACAATAAATTATGAAATGTAATGTGTAATTTCCAAAGAATAATTTAATAACTTAGCATGTAACTCTACCTATGCAGTGCAAATTCCACTCCTTTTTATAACTGAATCAATACTGAAAAGAACTTTTTTCCTATGAGAAGGAAAAACACAAAAACACAAAAATCTAGCAAAAACCATGACATCTAAACCTAAGGAACTGTCTTCAAATCACCTCATGGCTCCCCAGAAGGCTTCACCTAGTGTCCCTTAGTGTGTGTCCCATAGCTGAGGTTGTCATCCAAAAGATAACACACTAGAAACCTATATTTAAACAACTTTACAGAACTAACACAATCACGTTCTCGATATAACATTAGAAGTCATTAATTACATTAATTACAAAGGAGTAAATTAATGTTATAAAATTACATTAATTATAAAGGAGGATTCTTATAAACATTTATAAGGATTTGCTTTATAGTTCATAACAATTTATAAGAATTTAAAAATTAAAGAAGAGGGGCATGCCCAGTGGCATAGTGGTTAAGTTTGTGCACTCAGTCTGCTTCAATGCCTGGAGCTGGTGAGTTTGGATCCTGGGCGTGGACCTACACACAGCTCATCAAGCCATGCTGTGGCAGCATCCCACATACAAAATAGTGGAAGACTGGCATAGATGTTGGCTCAGTGACAATCTTCCTCAACAAAATAAATAAACAAAAATTAAAGGAGAAAGAAGTCACATAAAATCAAAGATGCACTCTCAACTCCCATCACTATTGCTATAGCTGCCCTAAAAACAATCCTGAACATTCGTTCTCCTCAAGGACTAAAAGGGTTTCACACTGAGGATGTCCCAACAAAAATACAAGCAAAACAGCAGAGAAGAAACTAAACTGAATGACTAATCGTTGATTTATAATTTCAAAAAGAATGAAGTAGTAATACTCCAGGCAGTACTAGTCAAAGTGTAGTTCCTAGAGAGCAAACTGCTTGCATCTATTCCATGAGAAGGTAAGTACACAGACTGAGTAAGTATTTAGAAACCTTTAGAGCAACTTGAGAGAAATTTTACATCTACTGAATCTAATAATAAAAAATTGGGAGTTATATATTGTAGGGTTTTTACTTCATTTTCCTTGAAATATATTTTTTACATATGTTAGAAAAGAATCAGGCCATGACAAAGGGGAAATGTTAAAAACTGGTCCTTCAGGGATATTTGCTTCTGAGAAGATAAAGTAGATGTACTTTTCCCTATTCCTCCCACTAACTACAACTAAAAACTCTGGCCATTGCATATGAAACAAACATAAGAAGACTCTTATGTGTGGTGAGAAGAAGGCAGACTGGCTAGGGATCTCAGGTCCCAGGGAACAACACAATGGTGATTTCCCTGGGTTTTATTTTTGCCTCATAAATCCCAGACTTTGAGGTGAAGAAGCTGACAACCTGCAAATGCCAACAGGCACAGACAAAAAAAGCCCCAACAAAAGTCTGCTCTCTCTAGCCAAAGATACATCCTAGCAAGACAGAAAACTCGTAGGGAAAAAAACCACTCTACTCCAGACAAACGCCACAAAGAAAAGTGTGGCCCCATCCAGACCAGCAAAGGTCAGATGAGAAGCTTAGACTTCCACATACTCTCCAGGTTGTAATAAGGCACTCCAACCCCTTCCACACTAGAGCAATACTGAGGTAGCCACGTAGGGAGCCCAGGCTTTCATCCACATCAGCTGGTAACAAGACATCCTTCCACACCATCTCTCCTGGGGATCCTGGACCTTTACCCACACCTGGCAGTAACAAAACACTCTACTTTTTAGGCCAGGAGAAGGTCTATTTCTAATTCCTCCTAGCAATAACAAGGTAGTGCTGCATGCCACCCCCTTACCCGACTGGAGTGGCATCAAAAAACCCAGCTGTAACAGAGGCTTAAATAAGCTCTAGAATTTCATAGAATATGAAAATGTCCAGGTTTTAACCAAAAATTACTCATCATACCAAAAGCCAGGATGAACTCAAACTCAATGAAAAAGACATCAGTAGACACCAACACCAAAATGAGAGAGATGTTGGAATTATCTCACAATGATTATAACAGCTGTGACAGAAATGCTTCAACAATTTCAAGCATGCTTAAAAAAAATTAAAAATAAATAAATGAATAACCTCAAGAAATATAAAATATAAAGAAAAGTGAAATGGAAATTTTGAAAAATACCAAAATAAAAAGCTCAGTAGATGGACTCAATAGCAAAATGGAAGGGACAAAGAAAAGAGGAGCAATTGAGCAATAGATATTACTCAATCTGAACAACAGAGAGAAATAAACTAAAGAGAAATCAACATCCTTAGGGACCTGTGGGACCATAACAAAAGATCCAACATTCAAGTTATCAGAGTCTTGAAAAAAGAGGAGAAAGGGAGTGAGCTAAAGAAGTACTCAAAGATATAATGGTAAAAACTTACCAAATTTGGCATGAGACATAAACCTACAGATTCAGAAAGCTGAGTGAACTCCAAACAGGATAAACCCGAAGAAATCTACACCAAGATGTAGCATAATTAAACTTTTGAAAACTAAAGACAAAAATTCCTGAGAACAGTGAGAGAAAAATGACACCTTAACTACAAAGGAAAAACTATTTGAATGACAGTGGATTTCTCATCAGAAACCATGGAGGCCAGAAGGAAGTGGTACAACATTTTTCAAATGCTGAAAGAAAAGATCAACACAAGGGGGCCAGCCCAGTGGCGTAGTGGTTAAGTTCACGTACTCCACTTTGGCAACCCGGGGTTCGCAGGTTCAGATCCTAGGTGTGGACCCAGCACTGTTCATCAAGCCATGCTGTGGTGGCATCCCACATAAAATAGAGGAAGACTGGCTCACATGTTAGCTCAGCAACAATCTTCCTCACCAAAAAAAAAATCAACACAGAAACCTATACCCAGAGAAAATATCCTTCATGAAAGAAGAGGAAATCAAGACATTCTCAAATGAAGAAAAACTAAGAGAATTTGTCATTAGCAGCCTTACCCTAAAGAATGGCCAAAGGAAGTTCTTAAAACAAAAAATATATGATAAAAGAAGGAATCTTGAGACATCAAAAGGAAAACTAAGCAAAAATATGGGTAAACAGGCTTTCCTTCTCTCCTGAGTTTTCTCATTCATGTCTCACTGTGGGAGCAAAAACTATAACACTGTCTAGTGAGGTTCTAAATGTATGTAGAGGAAATATTTACAATTGTATTAAAATGGGGGAGGGTAAATGGATATAAAGGGAAGTAAGGTTTCTATACTCCACTTCAACACAAATGACAACAGTAGACAATGATAAGTTATGTATATATAATGTAATACTTAGAGCAACCAATAAGAAAAATTTTAATTAAAACAACTATACAAAGAAATATACTCAAAAACAGTATCAATAAATCAAAGAGTAATTTTAAAAAATTTTTCAAGTAACCCACAGGAAGTCAGGGGGAAAAAACACCCAGAGAAACAAAAAAACAGAGGGAACAAAAACAAAAAATAAAATGGTAGACTTAAGCCCTAATAGATCAATAATTACATTAAATGTAAATGATCTAAACGCATCAATGAAAAGACAGAGATTGGTACCATGGATTACAAACATGACCCAACTATATGCTGTCTACAGGAAACTTACTTCAAATGTAACGATATAGGCAGGTTGAAGGTAAAAAGCTGGGAAAAGATAGCTCATCCAAACAACAAAAGGAAAGCAATCAAAGGAAAAAGAAAATTAGTGGCTATGTTAATATCAGATAAAGTAGAATTCAGAGGAAAGAAAATTGCTAGAGACAGAGAAGGACATCATATAATGAGAGAACAAGTCAACCCACCAAGAAAATACAGCAACTCTAAATGTGCACACATCAAACTGAGAGCTGCAAAATATATAAAGCTAAATATTGATATAACCTAAAAGGAAAAAAAGACAAATATACAAATAGAGTCAGAGACTTCAACATCCTCTTCAAGAGTTGACAGACTAGACAGAAAACCAGCCAAAGTATAGAAGAATTCAACAACGTCATCAACCAACAGGATCTAACTGACATTTATAGAATACGCCACTCAACAATAGCAGAAAACGCGTTCAAGTGTCCACAGAACATATACCAAGATAGACCAAATGCTGAGCCACGAAACAAGCCTCAACAAATTTTAAAAGAACTGAAATCATACAGTGTGTCGTCTCCAATCACAATGGAATCAAACTGGAGACCAGAAACAGAAAGATGACAGGAAAACCGCCAAATACTTGAAAACCAAACAACACACTTCTAAACAATCCCTGGGTCAAAGAAGTTGTCTCAAGGAAAATAAAAATATACATTGAACTGAGTGAAAATAAAAATACAGCATATCAAAATTTGGGGACACAGCTAAAACAGTGCTAAGAGAGAAGTTTATGGAGCTAAATGCCCTCATGAATATAAATGCAAAAAATCCTTAACAAAATATTAGTACAGATCTTCCTTGACTTTCGATAGGGTTACGTCCCAATAAACCCATGAGTTGAAAATACTGTAAGCCAAAAATGCATTTAATATACCTAACCTACCCAACATCATAGTTTAGCCTAGCCTACCTTAGCCTAGCCTAATTTCAGAAGACTTACATTAGCCTACAGTTGGGCAAAGTCATCTAACACAAAGCCTATTTTATAACAAAGTGTTGAATATCTCATGTAATTTATTGAATACTGTACTGAAACAGTATTTGAATACTGTACTGAACAGACTAGTTGTATGCACACAGGATGGTTTTAAGAGTATCAGTTGTTTACCCTCATGATCATGTTGCTGACTGAGAGCTGAGGCTCACTATTGCTGCCCAGCATCACGAGAGTATCACACCACACATGGCTAGTCTGGGAAAAGATCAAAATTCAAAATCTGAAGTAGAGTTTCTACTGAAGGCATATCGCTTTTATACTATCGTAAAACAGAAAAATCTTAAGTCAAACCATCCTAAGTTAGGGACTGTCTGTAAATAGAATTCGGCAACATATTTAAAAAATTATACACCACGACCAAGTGGGCTTTATTCCAGAGATGTAAGGCTGACTCAATTTAAAAAACCAATCAAAATAATCCATCATATCAATAGGCTAAAGAAGAAAAATCACATGACCATATCAATTAATGCACAAAAAGTACCTGACAAAATTCAACACCCACTCATGATAAAAACTCTCAGAAAGACAGGAATAGAGGGGAACTTCCTCAACTTGATAAAGAGCATCTACAAAAAAACCCTACAGTTAACACTATACTTAATAGTGTGTGGTGTGTCTAACAATTAGCTTTTTTGATTGTGATGTAAATTGTATCACATTAAGCTTTTGACTGCCCAGGCATCCACTTCAAAGACATCCAGCTACATACCTAGATAAAGAGTCAGGCCACCCCACCCATGAAGTTCTCTTTTTTTTAAAAGAGCTCTGGCACACTTAGATAAGTGACCCATTGGCAATTTGCTTTTCCCTTCCTGTATCCTAATTCCCACTCTTATGTTTTAAATTCACCAATAAACAGTGAACCCAAAAATCCTAGGCACCTCACCCTCAACCCCAATAAAAGCAAAACTCCAGGTCTGCATTATCTCTCTACCCATGATGTCACTGTGTGGTCCCAGGTGTGCTGTGTATCCTCCAGGACCTCTGAGTAATAAATCTTCTCTTTTCAAAGTTCCCTGATGGCTGTTGCTGAGGTGTGTCTTGCAATCATAATAAGAACCACAAGGCCAGTACAGCCACAACACTGGCTGCAAAAGGGGAAATGTCTGTGAGGTCTCACCAAGGGCCCAGGAGAGTGCCCTAGGCATTTCTAGCCCATAGCATCACTATGGATAGGCTGAGACTGATCCAAAACATAGTGAAAGACCGAAAGCTATCCACCTAAGATCAGGAACAAAGCAAAGATGCCCTCTCTCACTGTTCTTTGTTTTCAGTGAGGAAGATTGTTCCTGAGCTAACATCTGTGGCCAATCTTCCTCTTTTTGCTTGAGGATGATTGTCCCTGAGCTAACATCTGTGCCAATCTTCCTCTATTCTGTATGTGGGTGCTGCCACAGCATGGCTTGATGAGAAGTGGGTAGGTCTGCACCTGGGTTCTGAACCCACGAACCCTGGGCTGCCCAAGTGGAGCACATGAACTTAACCACTATGCCACTGGGCTGTTCCCCCTTCTCACTATTCTTATTCAACACTGTACTGGAAGTTTTAGCCAGTGCAATAAGGCA
Organism: Equus caballus; assembly: GCF_041296265.1. Classification (NCBI taxonomy): domain Eukaryota; kingdom Metazoa; phylum Chordata; class Mammalia; order Perissodactyla; family Equidae; genus Equus; species Equus caballus. The sequence goes on along the minus strand of NC_091691.1, from coordinate 64,292,199 downwards.
AGAAGAGGAAATAAAAGGCATGCAGATTAAAAAGGAAGTAATAAAACCACCCCTGTGTATACATGACATGGTTGTTTATTTAGAATGTCACAAGGAACCTACAAGAAAACTCACAGAACTAACAAATGAGTTCAGCAAGATTGCAGGATGCAAGATCAATATAAGAAAGTTAATATTTCTCTATACTAGCAACAAACACACGGGCATCAAAATTAAAAATACAACGCCATTTTCAATTACTCAAAAGAAAAACACTTACATGTAAATCTAACAAAACAAATCTGACAAAATCTAACAAAACATAGACTTGTATGATAAAACTACACAATGCTGATGAAAGAAATCAAAAAAGATCTAAATAAATGGTGAGACATACTATGTTCATACATTGGAAGATGCAACATAGAAAGACGTCAATTCTCCTCAAACTGATGTATGGGTCTAAGGCAATTCCTCCATCAAGATTTTTTTGTAAATAAAGACAAGATTATTCTACAATTTACATGGATAGGCAAAGAAATGAGAATAGCTAAAACAACTTTGAGAAAGAAGAATGAAGTGGGAGCAATCAAGCCACACCAACTGAAGACTTATTATATAACACGGTAACCAAGACTATGTGATACAGGCAGAGAGACAGACACATAGATCAACTGAACAGAAGAGAGAACCCAGAAATAGACTCATACCAATATAGCCAACTGATTTTTTACAAAGATACAAAAGCAATTCACTGGAGGAAAGATACCGCCTTTTCAACAAATGGTGCTGTTAACAGTCAAAACTGGAAACAACCAAATGTCCTTCAAAAGGCAAACAGTTAAAAGAACCATAAAAGTACATCCATACTATGAAATACTACTCAGCAATAAAAAGGAAGCAACTACTGATTCATGCCAACAACCTGGATGAATCTCTAGAGAATTATGCTGAGTGAAAATAGCCAATTCCAAAAGGTACTTACTGTATGATTCCATTTATAAAACATGATTGAAATGACAAAATTATAGAAATGGAGAACAGATTACTGATTGTCAGGGCTTAAGGAGGGGTGGAGGTGGGAGGGATGCGGTTGTAGCTATAAGAACAACATGCAGAAACCTTGTGGTGATGGATCTATTCTGGATCTGGACTGTATCAATGACACTATCAGGGGTCTGACACTGTTCTATAGTTTTACAAGATGATACCACCGGGACCAAGTGGGTAAAGAGTGCATGGGATCTTTCTGAATTATTTCTTATAACAACATGTGGATCTACTATGATGCCACAAAAATATTTTTAAAAAACTGGACCTTCACTCACTGTTCTAAGGTTCATCACCCAACACTTCAGAATGTACTTACCTTCTTAACAACTCTTTATTATCTTGGCTTTGTGCTGGGATAAGTGAGGATACACAGATAAAGTGTAAAATATTATTCCTACCCTCAAACACCACGAACTCAAGAAGAGTGACAAATACAGGCATAAATCAACAGTGAAAGACTTGATAAGGTAGATGGGATTTAAGCAAATCCTGGAACAAGAGGTAGCATTTCCAAAAGTGGAGGTAGAGAGGGGGACACCTTGGGAAGAAGAAATCATTTATGGATAAAGACAGGGCTAGAAATAAGCACAGTGCCTCTGGAGAGAGAGAGATGTGTATGTTGTGAAATAACAGAAAAATGGGATAAGCAGTGTGGGGGTAATTATGGAAGGTCACCAAAAGCCAGAGAGAGGAGTTCAAATGTCACTTATTCAGAGAAGCCTTCCTCACCAACCCAGCCAACCAAAAGTAGCAGCTCCCCCAACCCACAGTCTCTCCAGCATCCACTACTTTTTCTTTATAGCACTCATCACAAGCTGTAATTATTACATACTTATCTGCATGTTTATTTGTTTAATGCTGTCCCACCCCCAGTTATCTTGAGTATTTGGCACTGGGTGTGGCACACAGTAAGCACTCAGTAAATATTAACTGAATAAATGAACAAACAGTAAGTATTCATCCTAGTTCCCTTCTACGCAGCTGCCCCACTCTTCTTCCTCCATCATGTCACTCTATTCACTTTGGTCCCTCTCTGACCTACTGCCTCTTTTAGCAATCTCTCCTTTTTCCTTGTTCTTCCACCTCAGCCTAGCTCTTAACCTATCATAAAGATTAAAACTCTATATTTTAAAACAGTGGTTCACAACTTCAATGTTGTAACACTCTTTTGAATTGCAACCAATTAGGAACTGTATCCCAAGAAATCTGTTACTGAAAACAAAGTATTAAAGTCGTAGGTTGTTATACAAGCATAAGAGATGTATATATTACATAAACAAATAAGAGCAGAAATAAGAGTTCTCCCCCTCATGGCCTTACTTTCCTGAATATGAGAGCCCTTTCTCAGAACCGGATGACCCTATCTGGTCTATGGAAAGCTATCCATCAAATTCAGCCAGGACTGTACTCCTCAAGGCCACCAAAGTTATGAAAAACAAGAAAGACTGAGAAATTACCAAAGACTAAGAAGACATGACAGCTAAATGTAATGTGGTACCTTGGATTGGATCCTGGAACAGAAAGAGAATATTAATGGAAAAACTGGTGAAATGCAAATAAAGTCTGGAATTTAGCTTAAAAAAAAATATATATATATATATGCAGCACTAACATATGATCAAGATTTAAATTTATTAATATTACTTTATATTATTAAAAAGAGAAAGAGATAGGGCACGCACGTGAGCCAAGAGTAAAACTCAGGCCAGGATAACTGAGGTTTGGAGCTGAAAAGCTCATTCATTTTGACTCCAGTCCCGCGCTCTTACTTGATGCCATGAGAATTACTTTGCCAGCAATTGCTTGAGGTTAACGACCAGTTTTCACTTCTTACCATGTTCACTCATATACTCAATAAATATTTATTGAGTGCCTACTGCTTACCAGGCACTGTGAAGTCTCTGGGGATACATGGCTAGAAAAGGAAGACACAATCTCGGCTCTCACAAAGCTTATACTCTGTTGGAGAAGCCAGGCATTTAACAAACATTTGCATAAACAGTGAGGGCTCCCAAGAGTTTTAGACCCTGCTTCTTAAAAGCTCTATCTAACAATCCAGCAGAACATTCATTTGTTATCACTGGTTTTCTGAATAAGGCCTTCAATGTGAACACAAATCACCTGAAACAGATCTGTGATTTATGACCTGTGATCTGTTAAATCACTTTTAACAGATATTCATTCAGTTGATGTGTTTTGGGACCTGAGATTCTGCAATTCTTCCAAACTCCCAGATGACAGCAAAGCTGCTGCTAGTTCACAAACCACACTTTGAGTTAACAAGGCACTGAAGTACTGTGGAAACACCCCTCAAACTAGCATGTAAAATGCAAGCTCCATAAAGGCAAGGATATTTCGTCTCTTACAGCATACCCAGGACTTAAAACGGTGCCTCGCAGACACATGACACTCCATAAATATTTATTTACTGAATAAATAAATGGATGTATGGTCTAGTCGAGGTCTGTTCAATAGCCACTGGTCACATTTGGCTACTGAACACTTGAAATGTGGCTATACAACTGAGCAGCTGAATTTTTAAAAATCTAATTTTAACTAATTTAAACAGCCACATGTGGTTAGTGGCTACCACAACGGACAATCCAGGTCTAGACACTGATGTAATGTAAAAAGCACTGGATTAATAAGACCTAGGTTTGAATCCCAGCTCTGCTGCTTGGCTTGTGACCCGGAAAGTTACAACTTCTTAGGACGTGAACTACTTCATCTGTGAAACGAGGACAAGACCCCCACCATCACCACTGCCTCTGAGGGTTCCTGACAGAAATTATTATGTCAATGTATTAAGCATAACATTCTCTGCCGCCAGAAACAGTTTACAACCACAAAGACTACTTTGCCTATTGCTCACACTTGCCAGAAAACGTCAAGCACGTTCGGTTGAAGGGTTGGTTAGCTCAGTGGCTTTGAGAATGAGGCCAAGGTCATAAGTTTGGAGGAGAGGGGACCCTCACTTAGCAAGGCTGACCAGGTAAGAGAGGCAATGACAAGGCAAATCATCACAATTCCTGGCAAATCTTTAAATGGGCACTGTATTGATCAGGGATGAGTAAATGACATTTCATTCATTCATTCTTCCAAGAAGGGCTGCCACATTACCTAAAGCCCCCTCCTTCCCCTCCACAGACATTTGCTAATTCAAGGCCGGTCCTCTTCGCGGGCAGTGGGCCGGGAAGCCCCCGCCCCGGGCCGCCCGCGTGTCCTCCCCTCCCCCGGCGCGCCGACCCGGCGAGGGTCAGCCTGGCACCGCGGCTCCCAGGACCACACGCCCGGCCGAACCCAGGAGCCATATTTAGGTGGAATTTTGGTCAATAAAACAAACTTCCGTCTTCTAAAGAAAAACGGTTCTAACTCAATGTCAAACTAGGACGGAAACTCGCTCCTCGCCGCAGCTGCCAACCAGAGACGCCGCGTGTCCAGCAGCCCCGGAGTCCCCGACCCGGACCCGCGCCGAGCGCGCCCGCGCACCGGCCACAGCAGCGCCGGCCACAAAGGGGGACGCGAGACGCGGCCGCGGCCGGGCCTCCGCCTCCTTCGCCGCCGCCGGCCCCGCGCAAGCGGCCACGGCTCCGGGACGGCCCGGGCGCGGGCGGACACTCACCTCGGTCCCCGCGCGGCGGCGGCGGCGGCGGCGGGCGCTCCTCGGGGCCGGCCCGGGCGGTCGCGGCGCGGTCCCGCGGGCCGCAGCGCGGGCGCTACTCTCGGGCCGCCGTCCGCCGCGCCGCCTCCTCGGCCACTGCCGGCGGCTCCCCTGGCGGGCGGGCGGGCCCGGCGCCGGCCCCGCCTCCGCCGCGCCCGCCCCCGCCTCCGCGCCGGGCCTCGCGGGCTCGGCGCGCTACTCGGGGCCGCCCCGCATGCGGCCGCCGCTACCGCTCGCTCAGGGCCGCCTCAGTGCGGCGGGCCGGGGCCGCAGGGCCGCCCGCGCAGGCCTCTCGGGCGCGGTCGTCCGCGCGCGGCGTGCTCGGCGGCGGCGGCCCGTGCGGCTGCGCGGGGGAGGCGGGGGCGCCGCGCGCTCACCCGGATGCGCCGCCTCCCGCCCTACAGCGAGCCCACCGCGGGGCCGCGGCGCTTCCCTCGGGGCCCGGGAGGTTCCGGCGGCGAGGCGCCTCTGCCCCTGCGTGACCAGCGGTGAGGCGCGGAACCGAGGCGCCGGGGCCGGGGTCCGAGGGCGGCGCGGCCGGGCCTGCCCGGCGAGAGGCTCCGTCTGAAGCTGTGTGCGGACAAAGAGGCGGCCGCAGCAAGTAAAACAGTGCTCGGGCCGTTTCACGTCGAGCAGCTCGGGGTGGGAGGAAGCGGAGGTGCCCTCACCGCGCCGAGCACGTCCTCGGATCGACCCCGCGGCCGAGCACAGGGCTGCTCCTGAACCGGCTGGGGCCGCCGGGGAGCGGCCGAAGCGGACTGGGGCTGGGGGACTGTCGGCGGCGCCTTCGTCCGGCCCTGCTGAGCCCTGCGCCGGCGACGGGCATGCGGCGGGTCCAGGACCAGGGGTGGGCGGTGAGAGGGGAGGCCACCGGCTGGCACCGCCGGAAGAGGCAGCCAGGCCTCGGGGGACAGAAACGCCCGGCTCCTTGCAGAATGGGGACTGTTTGGGGAAGTGTCTCCTGCGTAGTTCCCCGAGGGGGCCCTTCCCCTGTGCTCCTGGGGAGACACTCCCGGGCACGGATTCCAGCACCTAGCCGTACCTCACCCCGAAGAGGGGACAAAACCCTGGTCCTCTGTTACTCACACTAGGCATAACCAACCGTTCTTTTCTTAAATTAATTTTTTACTTAAGTCGTTCAGAGGTTTGTGTCTTGCTTGCCAGCCAAGAGCTGGAATGATGAGAGACTAATGTTTATATTACTTAAATGGTCCCACTTTTACTTTTTAAATAAATGCTATGTATGTTCACAGAAGCACCCCAAAGGCTGTAAGCAAAAAATATTAGCGAAGATTATCTCTGTAATTTACTCTCTTGTTTTATGTGTATTTACATTTTCCAAGTATTCTAAAATAAAAGTTGTTTTGTAAAAGTACTTATATAATATTTTGAAAAAAGTGAATCACGATTGACCTGTTAATGTACCACAAGGGAACTTCATCTTGAAGTTTGTATCTCTTTTAAAAATTCCGTATCAAGAAAAAATACTGTATCGCTGGGGGAAAAAAAAGATTTGCAAATCATGTATCTGATAAAGTACTTATATTCAGAATATGTAAAGAATTCTTACAACTCAATAATTAGACTAACAATCCAATTTAAAATGGGGGAAAGAATTGAATAGACATTTTACCAAACAAAATATTTAAATGGTGAAAGATGGTGTGAAAAGATGCTCATATCATTAGTCACTAGGGAAATGCAAATCAGAACTGCCGTGAGAAAGCTTTTCACACCCAACTGCAAGGGCCCTAATGAAAATGACTGACAATAACCAGCATTGGGAAGGAGAGGTTAGAACCCTCATACATTGCTGGTGGGGATGTGAAATGGTGCTGCCACTTCTCAAAAGTTTGTTAGGTTCTTAAAAAGTTATACATGAAAGTACCATGTGACCCAACAGTTCCACCCCTAGGTATATACCCAAGAAAATTGAATATGTGTCCATGTAGCAAGTTGTACGTAAATATTCATAACAGCATTATTCATGATATCCAAAAGGTGGAAACAATCCAAATGTCCAGCAACTGACGAATGGATAAAATGTGGTATATCCATACAATGGAACACTATTCAGCAATAAAACAGAATGAAATATTCATAAAAGATACAACATAGAGGAACCTCAAAAACATTAAGCTAAGTGAAAGAAGCCAGATGCCAAAGAGCATATATTGTATGATTCCATTTATATGAAATGCCTAGAAAAGGCAAATCTGTAGAGACAGTGGATTAGTGGTTGGCTGGGGGTAGGAATGGGGAGTGACGGCAAAGGGGCAGAAGAGATCTTTCTGGAGTGACAGAAATGTTCAAAAATTGGATTGTAATGGTTTCACAAGTCTGTAGGTTTACTAGAAATCATTGAATAGTAGATTTGAAACTGGTGACTTTTGTGGTGTATAAATTTTACCTCAATAAAACATTTGGAAAAAAATCTGTAGCCCAAGATAATAGTACCTTATCTAGTTGCAACAAGTTCTTCACACACACACACAAAACTTTAGGGGCCGGCGCCATCGCCGAATGGTGAAGTTCACGTGCTCCACTTTGGCAGCCCAGGGTTTCCTTGGTTCAGATCCTGGGCGTGGATGTGGCTCCGCTCGTTCAGGACATGCTGTGCGGCGTCCCATGTAGCACAACCAGAGGCACTCACAACTAGAATATGTACAACTATCTACTGGGGGGTTTTGGGGAGAAGAAGGAGGAAAAAAACTTTAAAAGCAAATGGAAAATGGAGTGCTGTTTGCATAGTACAAGATGATAAAATGCACTTTTTGCAACTAGCTGTATAACCAAACACAATTACCCTTCAACATCCCCAATCTGCCCACTCCTATTCATTCAAAAATGTATCTTCACTTTACCCACTAAAAGAATTAGAAATGGGGTTTTAAAAGAGAAGCATGTTTGAGAGCAAGAAAGAACTAGATGCCTTGCGAAACGAAGGCATCAAACTGGAAATCCAAAGTGAAGACGCTGACATAATCTTTCCCATGTTATTCTTGTTTCCCCTTGGCCCTGTGCCCCGGCCTCACAGGCTTCCTCCAGTTGCACAGATGTGTGCTTCAGCAGGAACCCTACCGTTGGGCTGGATAATGGTAGGATTTTTTCATGATTTTATGGATTTTTCATTATTTCTATGATTTTACCATAGAAAAACTTAATCCCTAGAAGATTAATTAGTGGAGACGCATTATAAAAGTGAACTCCCCCATGTGAAGTAATCTACCTGCCCTGCCATTTCCTCACCACAGCCCCTGAGAATCACACCAGGGGGCTGCTCCTTTGAGTGAATGGTTAACTCAGTGCATTGTTTCTCTCGGGCCCTCTTTAAAGTGACTGTTATCTGAATAATGCTAATATTCGTTTAACTTGTGAATAAGGACTAGTTGTTTGTTCCTAATTAGATAGAAAGCGAGAGAAACAACGGATGGATTCATTGTAGTAATGAGGAGAGTGGGAGATTGCCTAAAGCAGGGTAAACTGCCCAAGAAAAATTGACCAGTGTGGTAGGCAGGAGGAAAGAAGGGATCTGTTACACAGATTTATGTGTCAAACATCCGGACAGGATGGGGAAGAACAGAAGAGGGTGATATTGAAAGAGGGACAGGCAAACATCAGCCCACACAGGAGTCAGATTGACATGAAGTAGGTGGTAATCAAACGGTATTATTTCATGATTTTTTACCCCTTGCTTTTGCTTTTGCCAACCAAAGGTCTGGCAGCCCTGCCTTGTGGCTGAAGCCTCAGGAACATGGGTACCTTTCCTTCTTTCCTTGCTCCCCAGCCCATAGCACATTATCGCTGTTGTAACCAATGCACTGCTCTGACACTTGGGAACAAGAGGGACAAATCGGATGGAGGCAGGAGTCTTGATCTGCTTATCCATTAGATGGTGATCATGGGTAAGGTCAGGCAGTGAGGGTATGTCAGCATGGTGAGGGAAGTCCTGGGGGATGGAGGTGGATGGTAAGCAGTCAGGAGGGTGTCTCACCTTGAATCTGGTGATAAGAGCAGTACATTTTAGGTATTTGAGAGGGATGGGCAGGTAATGGTGACCAATAGTTGTAGTACTGTACTGGATGGCTGTATCTAAAAGCCCCGAATCCTGGTGGCTTAAAACTACACAAATTCCTTTCTGGTCCACACTCCACGCACATCCTTTGAATCTGAGTAGGGGCTTCAGCCCAGACTGAAGAAGAATCCAGAGCAGCACATGGATCTTCCTTGGCAGGGGCAGTAGGAGGGCACATCGAGGATTATGCTGGCTTGGTCTCTTAACACTTCCTCCTTAAGTATCTCTTTTATTCATGCATTTCAATGACCAAATCAAACCACGTGCCATATCTAACTTCCAAAGAAGCAGGGAAATGCATCAATCCCACCATTGTCCCCAGAAAGCAGAATGCTGGCAAAATTTGGATTCTAACATTAGTGACTATCAGAAGTATCAAAATTGGGTGATAACTCTTTTAACTTTTTATTTTGAAGTAATTACGGATTCATAGGAAATTGTAAAAATTATACAGAGACGTCCTTTGTACCCTTCACCCATTTCCCCCCAATGGTTACATCTTATAACTATAACATAAAAATGCTACGAATTTATAATGTAATATCAAAACCAGGAAGTTGACATTGGTACAATGTGTGTGTATAGTTCTATACCATTTTATCACATGTGCAGATTCTTGCAACAACCCCCCAAATCAAGATACAGACCTATTCCATTGCCACAAAGATTGTCCTCATGCTACCCTTCATGGTCGCACCAAACCCTCCTATCTCTAACCTCTAGAAGCCACTGTCTGTTCTCTGTCTCTATAATTTTGTCGTTCCAAGAATGTTATATAAATGGAATCATACAATAAGCAACCTTTTGAGACTGGCTTTATTTTACACAGCATAATGCCCTCGCATATAATTGGGTCATTTTGTTTTGTTTTGTTTTGTTCTGTTTGTGCTAATCACTCTCTCAACTGGGCCAGGAAGAAAGTCCTGGCTCCCTGCCTGATCTTCTCTGACACCCCCCCAGCAGGGGTTATAGGGGTCAAAAGGGGTAACAAGGGGTCGCCAGGGTGACTTGCAACAACAAAGTGAAGGTAGGAGTCTAGGCTCTCTGTTCAGCTTTTGCTGACTGGGACGGGGGTGAGGTCACATTTTTTTCTGCAGAGTTTGGCTGGAATAGGCGGTTACTGTCTGAAAATTTTCTGGGTTGCCCCTTTCCTGGTCCTTTGGCTAGCGAGAGCAGGCATTTCTTGGGTTTTTTTTGTGTTAAATCTGTTCCTGTGGTGTTTCCAGGTTGCCAGCTTCTCCAGCACTCAATCCAGGATATGAAGCAAAAGGAAAACTCAGGGAACTTGTTGCCCCGTCCTTCCTCGGATCCCAAGGTCCTTAGTCAATTGCCTTTTCTCTCTACCTTTCAGAGTATTCCCATGTTGGTTTATATAGTGTCCAGGGCTTTTAGCTGTTCTTAGTGGGAAATGTACTCCGTCCACTGTTCCATCTGGAACCAGAAGTTGAGCATAAATCTTTAAAACATAAATTAGAGCAGATTGCAGATTATTCCTATAAAAATGTCACTCCTGGTTTCTTGCATTCCCATAGGCTTTCTTGAGTCACAGTGGAAAGGGAAGATTTATTGCTGGTTTATTGGGAATTCCACACATACACTCTGGATATTTACATGGGCTATAATGTTTATCATATGGGAAAAAATGGGGAAAAGGCTAGGAACTGCTAGAGCAGAGCCTCCGTGGAGTCTGAGGTCAGCAAGTATAAAAGAGAAAAAGATGAGACAGCCGGTGAGAAGAGCAAGTCTGAGACCCTGCAGGTGGAGTAGGCCTCAAACCAATAAGGCTCAGGATATACTGTTTGGAATATGGCCAATGAGAGTGAAGAAGGTAGTGGGCGGAAATGAACCTAAGAAACTGAAAATAAAGAGTCAGACAAGTCTTCAGTACAAATTTTTTTAAATATTAAGGAAAATAGGAGTCAGGATGGAAGAAAAACCTAAGTCAGGTACAAAAATCATGAAGGACAATGGAAGCAAGTCTTAGTTGGCAGTAGATTTGGACAGACATTACCCAAAAGGAAGTCCAATGGCGTGAACCTGAGATGAAGAGAAATGGAAGAGATGATGGGTTCTTGGTTCAAAAGAGGTACTATGGAGTAAGATGACCAGAATTTTAACTATGAATGCATATGAATTCATGGTATTGTTAGACGGCATTTAGGAAGACAATGAAAAAAAGAAACATGTTAAGTGGCTCAGGGTAGGGGAGAACACTGCTGATCTTTTCCAGCTAAGAGAAGCTTTTAGAGATTTATAAAATACATTTTCTTGGCCTCTTCTTCACCTAAGTCATCAATTTCCAGTCCTGCAAAGCACCAGTCTATCTGAATAATGATCTACATATTTCTAGCAAAGGAGCAAGGCACTGCTTTTTGTCAATTTAGGCCCAAGAGATGTGGTAACTGAAGCTACATGACTAATAGCAGTACCTTCACATATGCCACTCCACATGCCTAAATGACCCTTGAGAGAGTTTCTGCCAACTCTGAGGATTCTGAATGCAATCCATCCTACACAGCCCTGCTATACTGGTCTTCCTAAAACACCTAGTTCATGAAGCCACCCTTCGTCCACACACGTTCGTCAGGCGTTCCAGGCCCTTCACAGTCGAGTCCCATTCCCACCTGTCCTAGCTCTCTTGTCCACAGCTCACCCATAAGGATTCTCTGCTGCGGTCACACCACCCACCTCACTGTCCCCACTCTCCACATTTGTGGTGCTGTTTGTTTCTTCCTTGCCTACTTTCCTCCTCCTATCTTAGTCCCTAAGGATTCTGTTCCAAGGCAATTTTTTCTACCTTCTACAATCTCTTCAGTCAGGTTGCTCTTTTCTTTTTTTCTGAATTCGTATAATTTCATGATTGGTAGCAGTTTTTTTCCCAACACAGATGAGCTGCCTCATCATATGGTTGCTATAATGTTTTATGTGTTTAAGGCTTATGTCACCTCCTAGATGGTGTGCGCTGTACTTTGTACTTTTAAAATATGAAATTAATACATATATATGATAAAAATTCAAATGGGACAGGAAGATATGAAATAAAAACTTAAATTCTCTCCCCCAACAGCATCCCCAAAGGTAACTACGTTTAACTAATTCTATTTGGTGGTGGCCACCCCTACCTCTCCTGATGGATGTCTCCCCTAACTCTAAATAATATACTTACAGTTCCAATTCTTGATTTATTCACTTTAGACAGTGTATTTGTCAATTTTTGCTTCCATACAAACAATCCCCAAATCATGGCTTACAACAAACACTTATTACAAGCTCACAAGTTGTGGGCTGCCACTATACTGGGGTTGGCTAGGCTTGGCTCTCTGTGTCTTCTCATCTTGGGACTTGGGGTGTGCTCTTCCCACAGCAAAGAAAAGAAAAGAAAAAGCACCTGGAATACATGACACTTCGGAAAGTCTCTGTTCAGAACTAGCCACTGTCACTTCCACTCACATTACATTGTTCAAAATAATTCGTATGGCAAAGCCCAGAATCAATGGGATAGGGATGACAATATATATGCTCTACCAGGAGGCATGGTAAAAATCATATGTCAAAGAGTGTGGATAAATAATCTATTACAGAGAGAGCAAAAAGTTGGGAACAATGATCTGATCTACCACACACAAGTTTCGATTGGTTCCTACTTATCAAAGACAAGGAATTGAGCTCATTGACACCACCTCTGTCTCTCTCCTCTTCTCAAAGTTTCGTTGGTTGTATTATAAGTAGTTCTTTTACTTGCTTACTTTATAACTTTAAATTGCGTAGAGGAAGTACTTTCTTTCTTTTTCTTTTCTAGTGTTTTTTTAAAAATTAAGTTTATCATAGTTTACATTATTGTGAAGTTTCAGTTGTACATTATTTCTTGTCCATCCCCATATAAGTGATCCCCTTCACCCCCTGTGCTCACCCCCCACCCCCCTTCCCCTGGTAACCCCTGAACTGTTCTCCTTTGTCCATGTATTTGTTTATCTTTCACATATGAGTGAAGTTACATGATGTTTGTCTTTCTCAGTCTGTTTTATTTTGCTTAACATAATACCTTCCAGGTCCGTCCATGTTGTTGCCAATGGGATGATTTTGTCGTTTTTATGGCTGAGTAGTATTCCACTGTGTGTGTGTATATATCTATATATACACCACATCTTCTTTATCCAATGAGAAAGTACTTTCTTGGTCATTCAACTTTAGATAGTATCTTTCAAATCTTCTTATAAAAAATGAGGATATGCACACTCGTAGATGTCCATACCCTCTCTTCCCTTTCCATCTCATAACTCATATATTATGAAGGTTTATAACATTTTCCCTCTGTTTTGGAACTATAACTAAGTCTTCTATGCTTTGTGTATAGGTTGATTCAAAAAACTAAAATCCAATAAAAGGCACTTAAAATACTACATTTGTGTACATATTATTTTCTGCAGAATCAAGAAGTACAGTTGGACTTGTAGAGAAGGAAATGGAAGGCTTTTCCTAAATATGTGTAGCTCCGAAATAAATATTTTTCAAAAACCAAGATGGGATGTTTTATCATTCATTACACTCCATATGCTATTCAGAATCATGCTAAATGTAATTTGCTTTATATGGGCCATGATTTTGCTGTAGAGCTTTTTATTTTTCAGGGAGTTTCTGTTGGCCTTACTTTTTTCTTGTTGACAGAAGAAATAATCACCTTCTATTGCTATCTCTTTCACTAAATTTGTACAACTTCTTAAATCATCTTATTTTTGAAGTGAATCCATTTTCTTATCAAATATATTTGTCTGCAAATTTTCTGACTATGCATTTTTTTTTAAAACCCATTGCCTTTATACCTGCTGCCCTGCCAACAGCTTAAGGATTCTTTTCATTGCTACTCTGAATTGTGGCCATTATTTCTTGGATTCCATGTCTTCATCTTTTTTGATTTCCATTTTCATTTTCTTAGAGTATATATTCAAGTGATTTTTTTTTTTCAGAAAGGGAGGTGAATATTCAATTCTTTCAGTCTGACTTGCAGACTGATAAATTGGCTAGATATAGAATTCTATGTTTCAAGCCACTTTCTGTTAGCCTTTTGAAGGCATTGTCCCATTGTTTTCTGACCTAAAGCTGGAAAATCTGAAATCCAATATGATTCTTTTGCAATGATCCCTTTGCAAATGGGTTGTTTTTGCCCTCAGGAGGCTTTTAAGAATTTTCTCTTTAACTTAATATATTAAAATTTCATAAGGGTGTGTGAGTTCACAATGAGTGCTTTTTAAAAAGCTATCAGTTATTTAACCAACAGGCCTTTTGATATCTTGTTACGTTGTCAGCAGTGTTGAAGATGTTCAGGGTACATACAAGAGGAATACAATTATTTCTGAGAGAGCTTCAATCCATAGGAGGACATTTTCAGTCTAGCTAAAGAATGAATTCTTTTTTTTTTTTTTTAAAGATTAGCACCTGAGCTAACATCTGTTGCCAATCTTCTTTTTTTTTTCCTTCTTCTGCCCAAAGGCCCTCCAGTACGTAGTTGTATATTCTAGTTGTAGGTCCTTCTGGTTGTACGAGAATGAATTCTTAAATGACTCTTGCATAAAGAATTCTTAATAAGCCAAATTGAGTTCAGTCATTTATTTTGTGTCTGATGAGATTGTGTATAGTACATTCTACTTATTTTTGCACCTTCTGATAAAAATATTAAATTCTATGACTTTGTTAGGAGGGAACAAAGTCAGCCATTCCTTTGCTCTGTTGCCTCTTTTTGCTAAAAGCTAAAGTTATCTTTCTACTAATTTTTCTCCATTACTGTTATTAAAAAATATTTTTAATAGATATTTCAAATTATGTTACAATAGGCCATTTATTTAGTAAATGACTATGGAAGTTGAAATTGCTTATTTCATTTCCTCTTTTTGGGCTGTCCTGCAACTTGATCACATCTACAGCAAGCTTCTTGCTGGATTAGTTTATCTTCTTGAGACTATTGCTATCCTTTCTTTTAGGATCATAGAGCTCACATCCCCTAACCTAAGTATCTATACCAGCAAAGAAAATGAAACTGTGGCCATTTTTACCTTTTTCTTGTGGGTACACTCCTAGACCACTGAGACCTCCAGACCGCTAAGGCCAGATTCCTGTCATCACAGTGAGTAATGACATGGTCTCCTTTCAAAGCAGATGAGAATAAATGAAATAGATTGGAAATAAAGACTTGAAATGGTTTCCCCAAAAAATGAATAAAGTGAGAATCCTACCTCAAAATGTCTTTATAATCTGTCTCCAATAAAAGAAAACAATCAAGGAATATTCTAGAGAAATTGGTACTTAAAAGTAGAGAAAAAGAGCTCAGTTCTTTTATAGTAAAGCTTTGAGATAATTTAAAGTCATGTTTTTCAATCCTTGGTGTGATTCGGAGTCCTCTAGAGATGCTTGTTAAAAATACAATTCCCTGGGCCCCACCCACAGAGCATCTGGAGCAGGTAGAGCTGCCTCTATCCACTCCCAGCCCCGGAGACTTTCCAAGGTATTCTTTGAGATTTTCTTTGATAGAACTTGATCTAGCAGTTAAAAATCTAAGGATCTGTATTGCAAAAGAACAGCTGAACGCTATTGCCAAACAGTTGCCACCCACCCCACCCTCAAAAGGTGTTGCCTTGTTGTGATGTTCTTGCAACGTTTATCTTTCTCTGCATATCTCTAAGCAACTCAGACGAGTAACTGCTGTTGGTTAAGTTAGATGAGATAGGACATTAAAATTCCTCTATGGGAGTTTTCTCAACTACCTTCTCAGACAAATGGCCAGAAGAAAAATCTTAAGGCAGAGGAAATTGAAGTCCTGACAATGGGTATGTGTGTACACACACACTCTAACACACACATGCATCACATTCTTATATATACACACCTGTGCACCAGACTTTTTACCTTAGAGATGAAGGTTCGTAGTAAGACACAAATTTCAGAATTTCCTTCGGACATGACTAACAGGAAAATCTTGTAGCCATGAAAGAATAAAATAATTTGAAAGACAATGAGAAAATGGGATAAAATATTAGGATTTCAGGACAGAGAGAAGCTGCGTGGTCACTAAGTCCCAGCCTTTCTGCGTGTTTTAATGTCCTCCCAGACACACCAGTGATCGGCACCTCAGATTTGAATTTCTCAAGGGTTGGGGAATTCAAGGACTCCAGAGGTCACTCATTCCGCTTTTGTTATAGCTCCCTTAGGAATTTCTTCCTTACCTGGACAGAAAATCTGTGTCCTTTAGTTTCATTTTAATATCTATTTGTCTGACATTAATACAGTTATACCCTTGCACCAAAATTAAACAAAAACATCACAAGAAAACTCCAGACCAAAATCTCTTAAAAGTACAGGCTCAAATATCCTCATCAAAATACTAGCAAATGGAATTCGGCAGCATATAAAAAGGATTGTACACCATGACCACATGGGATTTACCACAGGAAGGCAAAATTAGCTTAACATATAAAAACGAATCAACATAATATACTATTTTCATCAAATAAGGGACAGAAACCACATGATCATCTCAATAGACGCAGAAAAGCAAAATCCAACTGGCCTCATGGAATGAGTTGGGCAGTATAGCACCTGTTCTAATTTCTGGAGGAGCTTGTGAAGGGTCAGCATTAGTTCTTCCTTAAAAGTTTGGTGGGATTCACTAGTGAAGTCATGTGGGCCTGGGCTTTTCTTTGTGAGAAGTGTTTTTATATTAATAATTCAATCTCTTTACTTCTTATAGCTCTATTCAGATTTTCACTTTCTTTTTGAGGCAGTTTTGGTAGTTTGCGTCTTTCTAATAATCTGTTCATTTCATCGCGTTAATCTAATTTGTTGGCATACGATTGTCAACAGTATTCCTTTATACTCCTTTTTATTTCTGAAAGGTCAGGAGTGATATCCTTGTCCATTCTGATTTTAACAATTTGCATCTTCTTTCTTTTTCTCTTTGTTGACCTAGCTAAAGTTTTGTCAATTTTGTTCTTTTCAAGTTAATGAAACTTTTGGTTTTGTTGATTTTCTCTATTGTTTTTCTACTCTCTGTTTTATTTATTTCCTCTTTAGTTTTTAGGATTTTTTTCCTTCTGCTTGTTTTGGATTTAGTTTGCTCTTCCTTTTCTAGTTTCTTAAGATGGAAAATTAGGTTCTTGATTTGGGATTTTTCTACTTTTTTATTTTTATTTATTTATTTATTTATTTAGAGGAAGACTGCCCTGAGCTAACATCTGTGCCCATCTTCCTCTACTTCATATGTGGGACGCCTGCCACAGCATGGCTTTTGCCAAGCGGTGCCATGTCCACACCTGGGATCCGAACCGGCGAACCCTGGGCCACCGAAGCAGAACGTGCGCACTTAACCGCTGCACCACCAGGCCTGCCCCTCTTCTTTTTTAAATGTAGGCATTTGCAGGTTTAAATTTTCTCTCTAAGCCCTGCTTTCAATGCGTTTCATAAGCTTCGGTATGTCGTGTTTCATTTTGATTACTCTCAAAGTATTTTTTAATTTCCTTTGTGATTTCTTCTTTGATACTTTCGTTACTTAGGAGTATATTGTTTAATTTTCATATATTTGTGGATACACTAAATTTCCTGTGTTATTGATTTCTAATTTCATTCCATTGTGGTCAGATGATACATTTTGTATGATTTCAAAATTTACTGGGACTTGTTTTATGCCCTAGCATATGTTCTATCCTGGAGAACGTTCCATGTGCACTTGAGAAGAATGTATATTCAGCTATTCTTGGATGGAATGTTCTATATATGTCTATTAGGTATAGTTGGTTTACAGCATTGTCTAAATCATCTTTTTTAACTGGCCTTTGCCTAGTTCTTGAAATACTATTATATTTTTCATTTCTAGAACTTCTTTTTGGTCCTTCAAAATTAAGCTTAGTTATTTTGTTTGTTTGTTTTGTTTTTTGTTTGGCAGTAGAGTTTAATTTTCGTAACATTTAAAAATTTGCAGATTTCACACATAAAAGAGAAATAAATTTTCAGTTTTTCTTAAAAGACAGTAAATAAAGGGATGAAGGGGAAAAAAGAAAGTAAGATCTGGCATCACAGGGCCTCAATCCTGCCTGGCGACAATCAGCTGAAACCACAGTGTGGCTTCTCACTCAGGTCCTGCACATGTCCCTGGAGACATCTGAGTTTACGACCCCTTTCCCCATCAATGACAATTTTCAGTTGCTCACTTACAGGTGTATGGGTGGGACAGAGGCCAGTGTTACTAAGGGGGTGTGGAGGAGAGAATGCCAAAGGCTCACAGAGACAAAGGGCTAAAGAGGTGAGGATGCAGAGCCTTGGCCTGGCGTGTGGGAGCTGGCAAGTCTCAGCCTCCTCTCAAACTCTGGGGTTTTTCAATCCCACCACCCTCCAGGTTCCAAGTGCCTGTTTTGTTTTGTTTTGTTTTGGTGAGGAAGATTGGCCCTGAGCGAACATCTGTTGCCAATCTTCCTCTTGTTTATATTTTCTCTCCCCAAAGCTCCAGTACATAATTGTATATCCTAGCTGTAAGTCCCTTTAGTTCTTCTATATGGGATGCCGCCACAACATGGCTTGACAAGTGGTGCACAGGTCTGCACCCAGGGTCAGAACCAGCCAACTCGGGGTTGCCAAAGCTGAGTGTGTGAACTTAACCGCTTGACCACAGGGCTGGCCCCGCTAAGTGCCTGTTTTATTTAAAGCCTTTGCCAACACTAAGAAATACACCACAAACAAAGACCCAGACTAATGCTGGAAGCCCATGCTTGGTTATTTTTATTTAGAGATTTCTCTCTAGTCATATTTGACTCCCTTTTTTATTTCTATACACAAATTAGGCAAACTTACTTTATATTTAGTATGTGACAATTCCAACTAATGCAAATTTTTATAGATTGAGTCTGTTGTGTGCTCTCATTTGTATTACCCTCTTTTCTTGTTTATGCTGTCATACTTGACACAAGCTCCTGTTCTTTGGAACTTTATCTTGGAAATTCTTTAAGGCCTGACTTTAAGCTATATTCTTTCATAAAAGATTTGGCTTGCTTCTCTGGGTACCTGAGGTTACTTTAACTTTTTATTTTTATTTAATTTTTTTGGTGAGGAAGATTGGCCCTGAGCTAACATCTGTGCCAATCCTCCTCTATTTTGGATGTGGGATGCTGCCACTGCATGGCTTGATGAGCAGTATGTAGGTCCATGCCCAAGATCTGAACCCACGAACCTCAGGTTGCTGAAACAGGCAGCACGAACCCAACCACTACACCACTGGTCTGGCCCCTTACTTTAACTTGTTCGACTGAGGTTTTTAAAACCTCATGGGTAGTTTGAAATCAGGCCAAAACTCATATGAGGCCTGCCAGGGAAGATGTTTTTCTCCCTTCTACTCAATGCCAAAGTCAAAATTGGAAGTGTCCTTGTTGTCTTTTTCATCGGGGTGAATTTATTTGTACTTTCTCATTACATTGATGCTATACTCCTTGGGGTTCCCAACTGTATGCAGGATATCCTTATAGATTCTGCACTTTGGGCAGGCTTTGGATTTTAGCTTCTGTTCTTTGTGTTCTGAAGGGCTACCCAATAAAAGCTCAAGGTCACCAGGGTCGGGCAGATGACCTCAAGGTGAAAACCAACCTCAGGGCTCTTTCCTATCTGGATTTCAACTTTCATTTCATTTTTGGCCTGTGAGGCTTTTTTTACTGCCAGCTCAGGGATGCATTTATAAATACATGTATTTTAAAATTGTATTCAGCAGTTTTAGTTGTTTGTTTGAGAAAGCTATTTAAGGTATGTAGTTCATTATACCACCCCATATTACCCATTAGTCCCCAGAAGCACAGCAACTTCTACAATTCAGAGAAAAGAACATATGAACAAGTTGCTACTTTTGACTACTTTCTTGATGCATCTCACGATCTGAAAAGACACCTCCTTAAGAGGAAGTGCTTGGGGCACAACCATTCCCACTGCTCACCCTTAGCCCCTCCACTCTTGTGTCTACCCACTCTCCTTGACATCAAAGTCTTAGATCAGAAAGAAGTGTTCCCAAAGCAGAGAGCAGCAGGAAGAATCAATATGTGAGGGAAAGCTACAGGAACAGAGTGCCAAGCTGAAGGTCAGAAGCGGGTGGATAGTCAGATAAAACAGAGGAGTGAAGCGGGAGGGTCAGAGTGAGGGATCATGGCCATGCTGCGTAGAGTTAGAGTGCCACAGGATAGCCCTCCAATATTTGAGGTCAGTTTCGTGTCTCCTCCAGTCCTTCTTCGAGCTGTGCCTCTGTATCTTTCACCTTGTGGCATGAGAACTGCCCTGTTGAACATTACTGGCAAAGCCGTATCCTCCTGCAGCAGACACTGTCACTCCATTAATGCAGTCAGCCAGAACTGCTCCAGCTTTGCCCTGTTGACTCATTTTGAGCCATCACCTAAAACATCCCAACTCTTTTCCATTCCTAATGCTAATTCGTACCTCTCCCATTTCTTATCTTATTGGATGGGTTTGTTTTTTTTTAAATCTGGGTGCGTGGACACACATTTTCCACTTCACTTTGTTAGTTGCATCTTGCCATTCTAACCAGCAAGAGCTTTTAGTCCTGATTCTGTCTTCACTAGTACTTACTGTTTTTCTTGTCGTTTGCCAATTTGATGAGTACTTCACTATCTATTCATCTAAACACTGATAAAATATTTAGCTAGATCCAGGCTTACCTCTTGAAATTCCCTTCCAAGCTGATGTTAATGCATTACTCAATACCCTTACTCATTACTCAATACTACTAGCCGGAGTAGTCCGCACAGATGTCGTGTATGATCTTGTCAGTAGCCTTGTTACAAGTAAACGTTTTGCTGACCTACCACTATAGCAACCATCTCAAAAGAGAAACCAAGACAAGTTCAACAAGACTTGTTCTTGGTGCAACCATTTTCGATTATAGCAATCTCTGCTGCCTTTCAAAGTTTAAAGTGACCCACCAACATCCTTTTTATTAATCCACTCTAGAAAATGATCCAAGATTGTCACCAAACTCACCAGTTTGGGGTTTATGTGACCATACTTTCTTCCCTCTTTTGAAGACCAACAGCATTTTAATCCATTGAGATCATTTAGCCTACCTGGTTGAGTTCTTATGCACTTTATTAGATAGGCAGCTGTAAAAGGAGGCCTAGAATCCAGGGGCTTAAACAAAATAGAAGTTCATTTCTCTCTCACACATAAAAGCTAGATAGGCATCTCTGCTTGTTATGGCAGCTTCACAATAATCAGGGACTCTGTGTTCTTCTCTCCTGTTGCTGTAGCGTTATTAATGGGCAGCTTCTATCACACAGATTAAGATGTCTATGCCTACTCCTGCTCTCACTTCTTCATTTCAGCCAGTGGGAAGACAGAAAGGAAGGAAGGGAAGGGCATGCTCTTTCTTTTACTGTAAACAACCCAGAAACTTCAGACATCACTTTTGCTTTTACTTCATTGGTCATAACTTAATCACATGGTCACATATAGCTCAAAGGGAGGCTGGGAAATACTTATCTTCATTTTGGATAGCCAAGGACCTACCTAGATTGACCAACTCGTCCAGGTTTACCCAGGACTTTTCCAGTTCTAGTACTGAAAGTACTGCATGCTGGGAACCCCCTCACTCCTGGGCCAACAGGGAGGTTCGTCACCCCATGTCTAGCTGAAACTTGGATTCTAAAGAAAGATGAGGGAAATGGTTATAGGTGGACCACCACATCTCTTCTTCACTCTCTAATTTGTCTTATAGATCTACTATTTATTCCTGTTTGTGGGCTGCCTTTCCTTCTCTTAGCTTGAAGACTTTTCTCCTTGAAATAGAGGATTAAAGCAAAATAGGTATTAATGAGTCTGCATGATTCTTATTATCTGTCAACACTGCATCAATTATCCACTCTCCCTTCTCTTACCTCTGAACATTTATTTAAGTCCCTTTGCTGATCTTGGCATTAAAAAAAAAAGTCACTCAGACAGTTCACAAAAGAATATGTAAAAATGGCCAAGAAGCACATGAGTAGACACTTAACATCACTAGAAATCAGGAAAATAGATTAAACCCACAAGGCAAATCAAACCCACAATGAGATCCTGCTATACATCCATTAGAATAACTAAACTTCAAGAAGACTGATAATAGCAAGTATTGGTGAGAATGTGGCGCAACCGGTACTGTCATGCACTGCTGTCAAGAATGCAAAATGGGACCCCATTTTGAAAGAGTGGTGTTTAAGTTTGGCAGTATCTTAAAAAGTTAGACACCCATCTACAGTACAACCCAGCCATTCCACTCCTAGGTGTTTGCCCAAGAAAAATGAAAGCTTGTGCTTCTATGAAGACTTGATCACAAATGTTCACAGCAACTTTATTTGTAATAGCCATATACCTGTAAACAACCCAAACGTCTGTCAACTGGTGAATGGATAAACACATTGTAGTATATCCATACGATAGGATGCTACTCGTCCATAAAAAGGAACAAACAAATAAAATTCATTTATTAAACAACATGGATGAATTCCAAAATCATTACATTGAGTAAAAGAAGCCAGACCAAAAAAAAAAAAAAGAGATATATGATTCCACTTATTGTATAATCCCATTTGTATAAACTTCTAGAAAATGCAAACTAACATATAGTGACAGAAACAGATCGGAGGCACCTAGGGACAGGGGTAGAGGGTGGGATGGATTACAAAGGGACATAGAAAATTTTTAGGGGTGATGGAAATAAATATTTAATATCTTGACTTAGTGGCGCTTAATTTTACACTTTAAATGTGTGCAGGTTACAACTTACTGAAGTCGTTTGAAGAAAGTGAACTACTTTTGGTAAAACTAAAGTCAAGATAGCAGTTGGCCCTGTCCAAGGGTAGCTGTTGTGGTGCATAATGACTAGAAGGAGCCATGAGGAGATTTCTGGAGATGCTGGCCGTGTTCTGTTTTTTATCTGGGTGCTGGTTACATGAGTATGTTCACTTTGTAAAAATGAATTGAGCGGTACAATTATGATTGCTGTGCTTTTGGATATGTATGCTGCAGTTCAATAATGTTTACTTAGGAACAAATCAAGTCCCATCTCCTTTTGGTCTTTATTTTTCCTGATACTTTTCTTACAAATCCAACTGTACAAAGTCATCTTTGTTTCTGGTCCCTTCTTTCCATTTTCTGTGTGTGTGTTTTCAAAAAGACCCATTGTGTCTCAGAGCTTTCAGAGAATAACACAGTTTTCTTACAGGTATGTCCTTATTTACTAACTAGAACAATCTGAAGTTCTGTATACCTTGCTGATTTTGAAAAGCAATTTGAGGCTTGCAGACTATATGCTCCTTGAGAGCAGGTGTTGGATCCTAACATCTAGAACAGTTCCTGGCACATTAAAATGTGCTTGATAAATATATTCACTTCATGAAGGTTGCTGCACATTTTCTTGATATGCTATCTAATATATGTTTCTTTTGAATAAAGTAAGCCCTTCCATCATATTCCACTTTTGAATTTCATCATACCAGTCTTTTTTTTTTTCAAGATTTTATTTTTCCTTTTTCTCCCAAAGCCCCCCGGTACGTAGTTGTGTATTTTAGTTGTGGGTCCTTCTAGTTGCGGTATGTGGGATGCCGCCTCATCATGGCTTGATGAGCGGTACCATGTCCGCATGCAGGATCCCAACTGGCGAAACTCTGGGCCGCCGAAGCGGAGCACGCGAACTTAACCACTCGGCCAAGGGGCCGGCCCCTATACCAGAATTAAGTTAATTAAAACTGTGGATTTACCTTATTGGCCATTCCCTGTACTTTGGGGGAACTGAAGCCATAAGCATTTTGTTTCTCAACTACTTTCCTCATGAGAATCATTGGGAATGTCCTGCCTTCTTTTTCTTCTTTCTATGCCATACTTGTTTTTTTCCCTCCATCCTCACCCATATTTTGTACAAAAACCTCTCAGGCAGTGTTTGAACTTTTCTCACAAGTGCATACGTGGTTACGTTATTTATTGTTTAATATTAAGATTTATTCTAGGGGCTGACCCGGTGGCCTAGTGGTTAAGTTCACATGCTCCGTTTCGGCAGCCTGGGGTTGGCAGGTTAGGATCCCAGGTGCAGACCTACACTCTGCTCATCAAGCCATCCTGTGGTGGCATCCCACATACAAAATAGAGGAAGATTGGCACAGATGTTAGCTCAGGACCAATCTTCCTCACCACCACCCCCCCAAAAAAAGGTTTATTCTGCAAAGTAGACTTCTGAATCATTTTTGTTTTCATCTTTGTACATCTCTTTATTTTAAAAAAATGCACTTTATTTTAAAAATCCTCCTGAGCAGCTCAGCTAGTCTCTGAGCAAGCCCATTCTTCCCTTTCTTTGTGGGATCCAATTCCTCCCTAGTTAGGAACTTCTCATTCCAGCCCTTTATATTAAAGTCCAGAATGCTAAATGCCCCCATGCCATCTGTTACAAAACCATTCCCCTCCCATATTTCTCTCCCAAAGCCCCATAGGTAGCTTGCAAGAAGTAGTAACAATATCATGTCTATTCCTTAGGTTTTCAATCTCCTGTGTAATAATTTACAAATATTGTATTAAAAATTCTTTCTAGTCTCTTTTAAGCAATGCCTCTTGTCTTTCCGTAAGTGTCTTTCTTTCTTAATTTTATGCCATCTAAGAAGGTGGCACAGGCCCTTGATCATGTCTGGATCAATCAGTCTATCTGTTTCTATCTACCTATCTATCTACCTATCTGTTCGTCCATCTTGTATTTCTTTTTCAGAAAGTTTTATAGATTCTCGCTTAGTTGTGTTTCTCCAGTACTACACTGGTTCTTCACTTTCTTTTTCTTCTCTACTACCTTTTTGTTCTAGTCAACAGTATTTTGATTCAAGTTTTGTTTCTATTCATTTCCTCAGAATCTTACATTTCCTAGTTCCTTTTCTTTCTAGAAGGAGTGTATATTATTTCTTCCCATGGATCTAGGAATTTTACCTCTTCTCTCAAGTGGCATCAGAATAATATACAGTCACTCTTTTGGCAGGAAAAATATGAATTCAGAAACATGAGTATCCCTTTTAAGAAGAGAATCAGCTTTTGATGAAGGGGAAATGAAGAAGCAATCTCGTGACTGTTTAGTCAGGTGCAGTACAGCAAACTGCCTCTGCTCCAGAATATTCCCAATGCTCATGAGTCACACAGCTCGTTTCAAAGCCAACTCAGGTGGACTAAGTTCAAAGGTCTGTGCAGGTGGCATTCTGCTATACTCTGGTTTTCCCTCCTGGATGTCATTGGCTTTTTGCTAATTGTCACTCAAGGTCCAAGGAGATAAGAATTTTTCTCAGATGAGTTACAGAGTTGGCCTTTATCTTTTAAAATGAAACACTCATCCCCATGCATGTATATATCTCCAGGTTTGTGAACAATATCTTAGATAACCTCACAAAGCCGTAAATACGCTAATGTAGAAGACAGTGAGGTGGCTGCCCACCTTGAATCCTGAAGTTCTAGTGGCCGCGGCCTCTGGTGTAAGCACTAGTGCAAGAGAATGACAGCCACGTACAGGCAGAAGCCGAGACATGAAGAAAGAATGCATTGCTGTTGTCTCTGGGGCCTGCTCTACCCAGCCTTGTCATAGATTATTTACTTTGGCTGAAACTTTCTTGGTTAACCTTATATTATCTAGGTTTCCGTCACTAGTATCCAAAAAGCCTTGAACAGCACATGTGCCCCTTAACCCAGTGGGATCCCGGTCTCTGACAGCCCCTGTCAGTAAGTGGACTTTTGGGAAGATGGAGTCAGATCTGGACCCTCCAGACCTGCATACCTGGACTCGGAAGCCCATATAGAAGGGAGGAGGGGAAAGAGGGCAGGTCAACAAACAGTTCAGATGCGGAAGTAGTGGCTTGTTCATTAGGACTCTGGCGCAAGGTCAACCTGGTAAACCAAGTGATCAGCGTCTACAGAAGGCAAAATGAGAACCGTTCCCAAGCTTTAAGCAGACCCCACCCTTCTTTTCAAAGCCTTGCTGACTGTTCTTATTTCCAGGGGAAGCACCCCACAGAGGTGCTGTTTCTTCCAACCAGCAGAGACTCACCTTCTTCCCTCCACCTCAGTCGTGAACTTTTTTGAGTTCTTAGGTATTCACTCATTTATTGTATAACAATACTGTGAGGTAGGTACTATTATTATACCCTTGTTGTATACGTAAGAAAACACAGGCATAAAGAGTAGCAGGAGCATGCCCAGGTCACGCGGCTGCTAAGTGGTACAGCTGCGACAGGAGCCCTGGCAGTCTGGCTCCAGAGCTGGCCCAGCAGAGAGATGTAAATTCAACACCTCACCAAAAGTGTCCTATGAGCCTGCTGTCGTCCCGGAGTCTTTCACACCTGTTACCTGTTTGTGGATACCACTTCAAGGTCATAAAGGCACACCAATCTCATGCACTTAACTCCACTCCCCCTAAAATCCCACTAAATTCTAGTAAAGATTAATGAGGATTATGTTCACCCACGAGGACAAAGAACATTAAAGACAACAATGGATGAGAAATTTGAAAACGTCTTTTTAAAAAGACGAGCAGAAAGATTAAGGAGAATTGATTTAAGAAAGCTCAGAAAGAGGCTGCAGAGTGGCTCTCTCATGAGAGGGGAGAAAGCTCACCCAAAACCTCAACCTGTGACCTAAGAACTCAAAAGTTTACTACTGTAAATAGCATCCTCAAAAAGATAAAAGAGGACATTTCACTCTGAAATAAAAACAAGAGTCTAGGAAAAAGAGGAATAATCAAGGAATAAGAAAGAGCATTTCAAAATTTAAAATATGGTATAATGATACATAAAAATTTAATAGGATGCATAGAAGATGCAGTTGAAAAAAATCTCCAAGAAGGTAGATTAAAAAGGGAAAGATACAGAAATCAGGGAGATAGGAGGGATAATATGAGAAAATTGGAGGCTTCATGTAGGAATCCAAAACCTGCTAATAGGAGTCCCAAAAAACCCAAACTGGGAGACAGAAGGAAAGAAATTATCAAAGAGCACAGTATCTCTAGATTACATGGGTCAACCAAATAAATGCCCAGCCCAACCAATGAAAAAGACTCACACCGGGGAATGTTAGTGTGACATCTCAGAATATGAGAGGGAAAGAAGATCCTAAATGCTTCCAGACAGAGGAAAACTCACCCAGAAAGAAAAGGAAAATAGCATGGGATTTTACAAAGGTAACCATGGAAGCTGAGGGGAAATGACCTGGTTGACTGCGGTGTTCAGGTCTTTTTTTATCTTTACGGATCTTCTGTCTACTTGTTCCATCAATTACTGAGAAAGGAGTGTTGAAGTGGCCACCACAATTGTGAATTTGGCTATTTCTCTTTTCAGCTCTTTTTGTCTCGTGGAGTTGGAACTTCCACTGTTAGGTGCATACCCATTCAGGATTGTTACATATTCTTGGAGAATTTATCTCCTTATCATTATGTAATACCTCTCTCTATGCCTAATAAAATTGCTTGTTCTGAAATCTATCTTATCTGATCTTAATATAGCTACTCCAGCTTCCTTTTGGTTACTGTTTATATATTTTATCTTTCTCCATCTAAGCACATTTAGTATGTGATTATTGATATGACACAATTGGGTTAAACTCTACTGTCTTGCTACCTCGTCTCTTTCTACCTGATCCTTGTTTCCTTTTTTCTCTTTTTCTGCCTTCTCTTGGGTAATATGAAGACCTTTTATGATTCCATGTTATCTTCTCTACAGAATTATTATATATACACCTCCTTAAAAATTCTTTTAGTGGTTGCCCTAGGATTTGTAACATATATATTTCTAATAAATCAGAATCTACCTTGAAATAATAATGTAGCACTTAATGTTTAGTATAATGGCTTTACAACCATATATTCTCAATTTCTTCCTCCCTTCCTTTGTGCTGTTGTCGTCAAAACTTTAACTTTTACATATACTTCAAACATGTAATGCATCACTACTATTTTGTTTTAGGCAGTAAGCGATGTCTTGGCGTAATTAAAAATGAGAAAAAATTTTTTATCTTACTTTAATTTATTCCATTTCTAGTTTTTCTCATTTGTTTGTGTAGATCCAGCTTTCAGTCTGATATAGATGTATTTCTTTGGCCTGAAGAACTTCCTTTCATATTTCTTGTAGGGTAGATCTTCTGGCAATGAATTTCCTCAGTGTTTGATTCTCTGAAAAAGCATTTATTTCTTGGTTTGTTTGTTTGTTTTTGAAAGATATTCTTGCTGAGTATAGGATTCTAGGTTGAAAGCTTTTCTTTCAGCACTTTTAAGATGTCACGCCATTGTCTTCTTATTTCCTATGAGAAATCTTTTTTTCATTCCTCTGTATGCAATGTTTCTTTTTGGTCCCATTGCCTACAATGTTTTCTCTCTGTTTTTGTTTTCAATAATTTGAATATGATGTGCCTATGTGTGTGTTTGTTTGGTATTTATCCAGTTTGGTGTTCTCTGAGCTTTTCTTGGATTTGTGATTTAGTGTCTGTCATTACTTTTGGAAAATTCTCAGCCATTATTTCTTCATATATTTCTTCTGTCTCATCCTCTCTCTCTCCCTCTTTTCATCTGGAATTCCAATTATGCATATGTTAGAGTGTTTGATGTTGTCCCACAGCTCCTTGAATGTTCTGGTTCCCGCCTACCATACACATAGACACACACAGACACACACACTCTCTCTTTTTTCTAT
This sequence comes from Equus caballus, assembly GCF_041296265.1. Classification (NCBI taxonomy): domain Eukaryota; kingdom Metazoa; phylum Chordata; class Mammalia; order Perissodactyla; family Equidae; genus Equus; species Equus caballus. The sequence continues at coordinate 64,263,728 of NC_091691.1, read as the reverse complement.
TCGTGTTTCAGTTTCAGGAATTTCTATTAATCTATCTTCAAGTGTACTGATTATTTCCTCAGTAGTGTTGAGTCTACTGGAGAGCTAGTTACTACTGTGCTTTTCCTTTCTAGCATTTCTATATGATTCTTTCTTATCATTTATTATAGTTTCCGTTTCTTTGCTGAAATTACTCATCCAATCTTGCATCCTATCAACCTTCTCCATAATCATATATTAATCAGAGTTATTTAAATATCCTGTCAGCTCCAACTTCTCTGTCATATCTGAGTCTGGTTCTGATTATTGCTTCATCTCCTAGGAGTGTGTTTTTCATACCTCTTTGTATGGCTTATAATTTTTTATTGGAAGCTGTACATCTTATGCAGGATGAAAAAGACTGAGGTCGATGTGGCAGTTGTCATGTCTTTCCTTCTGCTAGGCTTTGGTACGGGGGTTTGAATAATATAGATAGGCATAGGACTGGGTTTAAGATGAACTGAGGCTATGTTGACCTTCTGTGTACCACAAGCTGCAAATCCGGTAGGGACACTTTGGTTTAGGATGAGAGTTGGTTTATCAGAACAATGACTGTTCAAGTCTGAGCTTTAGGTCTTCCCTTTGTGCTCGGCCTCTAAAAGGGTCTGTCTGAGCACTTTGTTTCTCTCCTCTCCCTATCCTAGTATTCTGCTGTTCCTTATTATTCAAAACTTGTTAGCTTAGCAGTTGGGGTCGTAGAGGGAGTGTATTCTGTGTGTCCTATGTTGGTCTGATTGAGCCTCAGATTTAGACATGCACTGTGTCCCTGGTATTGGGGCTGGAGGAATGGCTTTCCTGGTTCTCCCGTGCTTTTCCCAGCTGTAGTTGTGGGCCCTGCACAATCCTGCCTCGCCCACAGCAGAGTTTTCTTTTTTCCCTGTTGCTAGATGCAATGAATTTTCACCAATGCCTAGCGAAGCAGGGCTTTTTGCCCTCTTTCTTCTCACCTCCTACACGCACACACACATACACACACACACACACAAACAGATTAAAGCTTTTATTCTGTTTGAGAGATTGAGGGGGAAAGGAGCCACCCCAAGTTTCTTGCCTCTCCCAAAAGGGCTGCTATAAAGGACCTTATTGGGTCAATTGAGAGAGTTGTGATATGCACTATAGATTAAAGATAAAGATATTGTGTCAATATTAAATATCTTGAACTTGGTAGCTATAGTAGAGTTGTGTAAAAAAATAATCTTATTCCTAGGAAATCTCCACTGAAGTATTAATAGGTAAGGGGCATGAGGCATGCAGCCTACTCTCAAATGATTCAGAATAGAGAATAAGAAAAAAGTGACAAAAATGTTAAAAATGGATAAATTAGAGTATAAAAGAGTTTTCTGCATCATATAATTGCAACTTTTCTGGAAATTTGAAATTATGTCAAAACAAAAGTTTTTTAGAATCAATTTGTTCGACCCAGAATGTCGAGAGCTGAAAGAAGCGTCACTCTCATCCTTAAGCAAGAAAAGAGGCAGACTAGCTTCAAATCCACAACCTTCTTTCGGAAGCCCATTGGAGAGCTGAGGTTGCACAATAAGCAAATGACCCAACATCTAAGGAGAGACAAGCACATGAAGGGAGTGAGGAGACTCAGCCACTCCCTTACCCAGGGTAGATGTAACAAGTAGACACCTGTCTGAAGAGTTCAGCTGGAATAGTTGATGAACTGGTGAAGCGCCAGGTGTGAGTTGGTGGGACAGTGTTGAAGCTTGTTGCCATTCAGGTGATTCTTTCCATCTAGGTCCCAGAAAAGAAACAAACAAACAATTGTTAAACCACACAGAATGGTCTAGAACTCTGAGGCTAGAACTGGCGGGTGCAGTCATTCCAGTGGAAGGACAATAAGAGGGTTCTGTCATCAGAACCTGGAGATAGGAGGGGTGTGGTGTGCCTGGGATGAGAGAGCTCCTGACAGGAATTGAGAATTTCTGTCAGGACACGTGGCCAGCTGAGGTCACCCCATAGGGAGGGAGCTTGGGAAAAAATACCTGAAATTCACTGTTTTTCTTCCTCCCTCTGATCTCCTGCTGGCCCCTCCCCATTGGCTGAACCCGGAAAGCCAGGGAGATGGTTGACACAGGCTGCCTCCTGGGGCACACAGCATGGGAGCAGGGTGGGGCAGGCTGGGGAGAGGAGCCAGTAGAAGCTATCCATTGTAACTACCAAGCTGGCAGGTGGAGAACAGCCAAAAAGCACAGGAATCAGGTGGTTTTGAGTCCTGAGTCTGCTTGTTATTAACCACCTGCCTTTGGGCAAACTCCTTCCTCTGTCTGATCCTGTTTGTACGTTTATAAATAACAAGAGCTCTGCCTTCCTTGCAGGATGGTTGTGGGTTCTAAATGAGATAATGTATGTATGTAAAGTGCCTGGCCCATAGTTGGCTCTCAATAACTGGGATCTTTTGAAAAAATTACAGTAATCATTTATTCTGAGTATAACTGTTAGGGTATGAAAATATCAATCTTTCTGTGTGAAGAGGCCAGAGAGATAGGTACCCTACAATGTGAGTGAATGGTGAGACTAGAATGGGAGAGATGCTCAGAGTGTTTACCAGGAGTATTAACATGCCCCTAGGTTTTGACCCAATAAATTTCACGTCTAGCTAGGAATTTATCCTGAGGAAATAAACATTTGAAAAGGAGACGGCAAGGTGGTTTATAACTTTGGTTCTGCAGGCAGAGAGATGTCGACTGAAATTCCACCTCTGTCACTAGTCATATGACTGAATAAGTTACCCGATTTCTTTCAGACTCCCTTTATCCTTCTATAAAATAAGCATGAAAATAGTCCTTGCTGGATAGTTCTTGTAAGAATGTATGTAAGCTTAACACAGAGACTAGCCTACATAAGACAGTACGTTTAGCATTTTCATTTACAGTAGTGGAAAACAGGACACCTTCTAAGTATCTAAAAATAGGAAAATGATGAATTTATGAAATGAAATACTATGCAGCCATTAAAAATGATGTTTTAGGAGACTATCTTCAAGACCTTCTTGTAGACAAAGATTTTTTTAAACAGGACACAAAAATCCAAAACCAGAAAAGAAAAGATGGATATATTGAACTTCATTAAAATTAAGAATGCTTATTCATCAGAAGACACCATTAAGAGAGAGCAAACTACAGAATGAGAGACAGACTACAGAGTCGTATCCAGTATATAATATATAAAGAACTCCTACAAGTAAATAAGAAAACGGCAGGCAACCCAATAGAAAACAGTCAAAAGATTTGAACAAGCACTTCACAAAAAGGATATCCAAATTGAAAAAGTGCTCACCAGGGAAATGCAAACTAAAACTACAATGAGAAACCACTATATACCCAGGAGAATGGCTGAAATTAAGAAGACTGACAATGGGATAATGTAGAGCAATAACAAAAATAAACTACTGGAACACTCAAAAACATGGATAAATCTCATAGAGCCAATATTTAGTGAAAGAAGTCAGCTAGGAAAGAGTACTATATGGCCCAAGAACAGGCAAAATTGGAGGAGGCAAAAGGGAGCCTTCTGAAGTGTTGGAAATATTTTATATGTGGATCTGAATGATGGTTACGTGGATGTATACATATGTTAAAGTTCATCAATCTGTATACTTAAGATTTGTGAACTCATTGAACATAAGAAATACAGCAATAAAGAAGTAAATAAAAAGAAAAAAATGATGTTTACAGGGAATTCTAATGGCATGGGGAAAAGATATGGTATGATACCAAGTTGGAATCAAAATACTATGTAGAGAATAATCACGACATTATCTTAAATATTTAAATAAATGACTGGAAGAAAATACACTAAACGGTTGACAAAGGGTCTCTCTGAGGGTGGGATTAAATGTTTTCTTTATTCTTTTCTGTGTCTTCAAGATTTTCTTTAAAGAACATGTATTACCTTTATAATTAGGAAAAAATTATCTTAAAAAGTTAAAATGCCTCTTAACAATTTGCAAGCCGGAAATTAAAAGGAAAGAAATGAAATAGCCTGGCAAAGCAGCATTTATCCTAAATGCTTTACTATTGCTATGATTGCCTAACTTTGAGGCTTTAAACATGATTTTTAAATAGGTCACATATTCAGTAACTTCGAATTGGTTAATTTTCTCTCATTCTTTTACATCACAGGCAAAAACCAAAGGAACTAAATGGATCTATATCTAAATAGTTAAATGTATTCGAAACTGCAAGACTTTTATTTTGCATTTTTTGTTGCAGATCTGTTCTTGTTTCATTCTGGTTATCAATGTGTAAAGCTAAATTAGAAGGCTTATTGGCTTTTAAACATTTCACCGAAACTCCCGTCTGTCAATGATTACTTGTGTCTCCCCCTCACTTTTGGGGGTGCGTTCTGAGTAGTACTCATTAGTTTGACATTAAGTGGGCGATTGTGGTTGGAGGAGCACGAAGTCTGAGGAATGCAGGAGCTGGTCCGGCCCCATTAGACCCTGCCTGGGGCAATGCATTCAGTCTTGTCTGATTGTCCTGCTTAGTAAAACCATGTTCCTAGTAAATCAGAGCATATGACAGAGGCTGTCAGACTTGTGGTGGCCATAAAACCCAACCCTGTCCTGGCCTTTCCTGCATTGTTTTCCTGCTAACTAACCCCCCACAGCCACAATCTCAGGCCCACAAGCTAGAGGGAAAGAACCCAATCATTAAAACTACAGCAAGGAGATGTCAAGGGGAGGGAAGGATTCAGGCAGCAGTTTTGCTGCCCAGTTGCAGTCTTCAAACAGTCGTTGATTCATTCGACAAACAGTTATTGAGTCCCTCTATTTTCCAGGCAGTGTACCAGGTTCTGGGGCTTGGTCAGGGTTACGGGCTGAATTGTGTCCCCCAAAATTCATATACTGAAGTCCTAACTCCAAGTACTTCATAATGTGACTGTATTTAGAGTTAAGATTACTTCGCAGAGGTAATCAAATTAAAAGAGGTCATTAGACTGGGCTCTAATCCAGTATGACTGGTGTCCTTATAAGAAAAGGAAGATTTAAATACAGACACTGACAGAATGAAGATGATGCCAAGACCCTGGGAGAAGGCAACCGTCTGTGAACTGAGGACAGCCCTAGAACAAAGCCTTCTCTCAGCCCTTAGAAGGAACCAGTCCTGCCGGCACCTCGATCTTGGACTTTTAGCCTCTAGAACTATGAGAAAATAAATGTGTTTAAGATTCCAGTCTGTGGCAATTTGTTATGGCAGCCCTAGGGAAACTAATACAGAAGGAGAAAGATACAAGGTCCCTATCCCCTTGGACCTCGCTTAAAAAAAATAAGCCAGAAAACAAAAAGCTTTTTATTATGGATATTCTCATCATATGTAAAAGTAGAGAGAATGGTATACTGAACCCCTAGGTTCACACGACCAGCTGCAGCCTTTATCCACACATGGCCAATCTTTCCTCCTCCATGCTTCCTCATCACCCCTGGATCTCCACCAGAGAATTTTAGATCTCCATTTCTAGAGCAGATTCCAGTTATCACATCATTTCATCTGTAGATATTTCCAAATATATATATATGAGATACGAATTCTATTTTTAAAACAGAACAACAATAATTCACTAACGTCATCTAATATCCAGTCAGTGTTCAAATAAGTAGATTTTTTTCAGTTGATATGTTGGAATCAGGATCCTAACAAATTTTACCTATGCCAATTGGTTACTAAGTGTTTTTTTTTTAAAGATTGGCACTCGAGCTAACAACTGTTGCCAATCTTATTTTTTTTCTTCTTTTTCTCCCCAAATCACCCCAGTGCATAGTTGTATATTCTAGTTGTGGGTCCTCCTAGTTGTGGCATGTGGGATGCCACCTTAGCATGGCCTGACGAGCAGTGCCACGTCCACGCTCAGGTTCTGAACCAGCGAAACCCTGGGCCGCCGAAGCGAGCGCACGAACTTAACCACTTGGCCAAGGGGCTGGCACCTACTAAGTCTTTTAAGTCTTTTTGATTTCTGAATTTCCCCTCCCTCTCTTTTTTTTCTTGCTAGTTACTTGTTGTGGAAACCAAATCATTTATCCTGTGGAATTTTCCAGATTCTGAATTTGGCTGCTTGTGTCCCTATGGCATCATCTAACATGTTCTTCCATTCCTTATTTCTTATTAAACTGGTAGTCGGGTCTAGGGTCTTGATTAGATTCAAGTTGCTTATTTGATGAGAATACTTCAAAGGTAGTACTCTGAGTTTCCTATTATATTGCATCATGATGCATCTAATGTCTAGTTAGCTGGTTTCTTGGTGATGTAAGACAGATCAGTGGGTTTGGATAATATTATCCTGATCCATTATTATAAAGTTTTTATGAGACTGTAGAGGAAAATATGTTTCTGCATAGTTGGGCTTTCTGAACAAATTTTACTGAAATTTGTTTCCTGACCTGAAAGCCAGCTGAGAAGGCAATTTATGACTGATCAGATAGTGAGAGCATTCCAGAGAGATTTACTTAACTCAGGCAGTAAGAAGCCCAGGGCCTTGGAGATCTCTGAGTTGTAAAACTGCAAACACTTGAGTTATCTTTTCCCCCAGATATTTATTTTCATACCAAATGGTTAGGGTAAGGCTCTCTTCCATCTGATGCCCAAGGACACTTTCAGAAGTGATGGGGGGAAGTGGTGTCTTTGCCCTTCATAAACAGGGGAATTCATATTTCTCTGTATCTCACCTACAGAGTGATGCCACCAATGGTGTAGGGCACTTTTTTTCCATCTGGCTGTCACATGGCACTCTGTGGTGGGTGCTGAGCATGGGAGAACAATGCTACAATGTTACTCTGGCTGTTGATCTTGCTGTGAGTATAAAAAGAAATCCGTCTCTGAAGCAAAAATCTCATGTGTACCTCCGGGACAAAATCAATAAGATGAATGTTAAAAACCTAACAGTTCTCCATTGGCCTTTTACTAGCAGTTTTTAGCAGCTATAGGTGATCATTAGCTAGATCTATTATTTCATTAAGGGTTGCAAAATGGTGGCATTCTAATTGTATCATTTATTTTACATTTAATAGCTTGATTTTGTTTTTTCAGGTGAGGAATATTGGCCCTGAGCTAATATCTGTTGCCAAACTTCCTCTTTTTGCTTGAGGGAGATTGGCCCTGAGCTACCATCTGTGTCAGTCTTCCTCTATTTTGTATGTGGGTCACTGCCACAGCATGGCTGATGAGTGGTGTAGGTCTGTGCCTGGGATCCCAACCTGAAAACCCAGTCTGCCAAAGCGGAATGTGCTGAACTGAACCACTATGCCACCAGGTTGGCCCCAAAAACTCAAATTTTTTATGAAGGAGCAATTTCTCTCATTAATTATGTGGTTACCTTGAAATATATTCTATATAGGGAATGCAGGAAAAATGATTTCTTCCATTTATTTACCAATTTTTAGAATGAATTAATGCTCTAGCATCCTCCAAAGGTGATCAATGGGGTTTTCAAAAAGTGTTATTATAAGCACATGAATTTTAGTATTTTTATATAGTTTAACCTACAGTAGGCATTATTCTTTTTGAAGCACAAATAATCCATCTTTGACCAGTGAAATCCCTTAAGTTGGCTCCTCAGTCCTTTGACATGACCCTGGCAGCCCTGATTTTATGTTATGAAAGACGTTTCCAGTTCATCTTGTACATGTCACATTCCAGACTGAAATCAGCCATTTATCCATGGAGACCCAGTTCCTTTTAGTGAGAAACGGTCTTTAGAGACTCCAGTGTGAGTGTTAGAGGTGTTCACTGCTACTGAGTTGCTTACCACTTTTCTACCTTTTGGTAGACAGAATTGGGAATTTCTTTTAAAGTAAAATTGTCGTGATTTCATATTGGTATTTCCAAATTAAGATTACAGAAGTTTTACTCATCTTCTTCGATTTTATATTTGTCTTTGTTTGTGTATGTGTTTAATATCTTAATTCTTAACAATATTAACATATTTACTTATTTTCTTTGTCTTACTATATACATATGATAATTTACAAACAACGCTAACAATATTATTACTAAAAGTATGATTATTGAATACGGTGTAATTTTGTGTGTGTGCGCAATTCCCTGATGTTAGAATCTATCTCACTAGAGAGATACAAACTGCTCTGTTTTCAAGATTCATTACTACCTGGTAGATTAGATGGTCAAACCATCAATCAGATGTATAGTTAGGTTTACGTGTTTCATATTTTAGAGTTTTTATTGATTTTTAAAATTTTGTTTTATAGTTGCACAAAACATTTGTGTGTTTCCAAAGTCAAAGCTGTAAAACAAGATACATTCAGTCAAATCTAGTTTCCATCCTTGTCTCTCTATTTCCTCTCTCTCAAAAGTAATGATTTTCAATAGATTTTAATGTATCATTTATGTATATATACTGAAAAATGGGCTCCAGAGCTATCCAGATCCTAAGGTCCTAATCCTTGGAACCTATGAATGCTACGTTATATGGCAAAAAGAACATTGCAGATGTGATGAAGTTAAGGATTTCGAGATGGAGAGATTATCCTGAATTATCATCTGAGTGGGCCCTAAATGTAATCATAAATATCCTCATTACAGGGAGATTTGATATACACAGAAGAAAAGGTAATGCGATGATGAAAGCAGAGATTGGAGTGATGCCCTTTGAAGATGGTGGAGGGTAAGAGGCCAAGGAACATAGGCAGGTACTGGAAGCTGAAAAAGTCAAGGAAATGGATTTTCCCCTCAGAGCCTCCAGAAGGAACCAGCCCTGCCAGCACCTTGATTTTTAGCTCCACAAGACTCCTTTCAGAATTCTGGCCTCTGGAACTGTAAGAGAATAAATTTACATTATTTTAAGCCACTAAATTTCTGGCAATTTATTACAGCAGTAATGGGAAACAAAATACATGTGTATAGCAAAAACGTATATATATGCATACATACATATATATGCATATAACTTTCAAAGTAAAGAACAAATTAAAACCTTTTGAAATGATGACTTACGGGCAAGGAAGGAAACAGGATGGAGAGAGACAGCGGTGGAAATTAAACTCAAATGCTGGTGTCTTGTCTTACGGTTTTGGTTTTGGAACCATGTACACACACACACTGTTCCGCACCTTGATTTTGTTCACTTAATGATATATATTGGTGATCATTCTAGAGCAGTTTATACAGATCTTCCTCACTCCTTTTTATAGCTACATGGTGCTCCATTGCATGGGTGTGCAATATTTTATTCATTCCAGTCCCCTCTTGATAGAAAATCGGGCTGTTTCCAGGCTCTTGCTATTTATTACAAATAGTGCTATAATTAATAGCTTCACGCATATGATATTTCATATTTTCGTCAGTATATCTGTGAGAAAGATTCTTAGAAGAGGGATTGCTATGTCAAATGGTAATTGCATATGTGGTTTTCCTAGATATTCCAAATTCCCGATCCCTTCCGTGGGGGTTGTTCCTTTTTTTGGCGTTCCCACCAGCAATGTATGAACGTGTTGGTTCTTCCACAGCGTCATCAACAGGGTATCTTGTCCATTTTTAGTTTTTTGTCAATATGACAGGGAGTAAAGGTATCATGATTTTATTGGTAATTCCATTACTGTGAGTAAAATTGAACATCTTTTCAAGTGTTTAAGGACCATTTGCATTTCTCTTTTGGTAAATTGCCTTCATATCTCAGCCCACTTTTTCTATAGGATTATTGGTTGGTTTTTTTTCCCTTAACATTTCAACTTACTTTTGTAAGAGAAAGTAAAACAAGTAAATATAATAGAGAAATAAGACGAATTTGGTTCATGACAAATTCTAAGAAGGGCATGAATGGGCCGAGAGGTGACAGAGTGAGGGAGGGCAGGGCTCCTTTGGCGGGAACGGTCAGGGAAAGTCTGTTGGAGGAGGTGGCTTTTTAAGATGAGATTTCAAGAGAAGCAGGCATGTAAAGACTGGATGAGTCTGGAGGCAGACTTGTGAATGATCCAGGCAGGAAGAACATCATATGCCAAAGTCCTGAAGTGAGAAAGAATTTTAAATGTTCAAGGGATAAACAGAAAACCAGGTTGGTTACCTTCAAGATAGCATCACTCTTGGGGATAATAAATGGCAGGAGGATAAGGGGGGATTCTGATGTTCTGCTTTGTTTTTTTGGGGGGGTGTTATACGTCTGTCTTTACTTTGTGGGAATTTATCAAGGTATATATACTTATGATATGTGCTTGTTCTGTATGTGTGTTTTAATTCAGAAAATATTTGCCAAAGAAGAAGGTGGGAGATAAAGGAGAGGGACCCAGCATAGCTCAAGCCCATGAGATGAAGAGGACGGAGGGAGAATGGAGATGGGAGCAGAGGGAAGGGGTCAGGCGATACAGGGCTTTGGAAATCAGTGAGAAGAATTTAGTTTTCATTTCAAGGGGGATGAAAGTTTATTCACAGATTTCAAACAATAGAATGGCATGTTGTTAGTAACATAGAACTGAAAAATCAGGGCACCAAGTCTACTTAAACTTTCAGTTTTGTAAAGGTAGTTTTTGATCTCTGATTGTGATCAGTGCCCCCACAAACTCCCCCCAGGGCCATGACACCCGAATGAAATAATGGGAAGGGATCCTTGAATGTTTTACGAAAATGGATTCCTCCACTATTCAGCATCTGCAGCTTTACCCATGCTGTGAAATTCCCTGACTGTAGGATGAGGAGTGTTAAGCCCTGGTCGTGAGGCCCTCCATATGGAAGGAGATGAGAAATGGTATTAAAACGGCTTCTCCATAATGAGAAAATGCTTGCATTTTTAAATGGGAACAAATGGGAAAATATCTTTTCAAAAAAGCATTCATCTGTCTTCATTTCTTAAATTTGTATTTAGGAAAATGGGTGTGTGTGTGTATATATAGTTCTATGAGTTTTAACACATGTAACCACCAAAACAATCAGGATACAGATAGTTCCATCGCCCCTGAAAACTTGCTCTGCTGCTCCTTTGTAGTCAAATCTTTCGCCTCCCCCAACTTCTTTTTTTCCTTCTTCTTCTCCCCAAAGCCCCCAGTACATAGTGGTATATTCTAGTTGTAGGTCCTTCTAGTTCTGCTATGTGGGATGCTGCCTCAGCATGGCTTGATGAGCAATGCTAGGTCTGCACCTGGGATCCAAACAGGTAAAACCTTGGGCTGCCAAAGTGGAGGGCATGAACTTAACCACTCGGCTAAGGGGCTGGCCCCTACTCCTAACTTCTTACAACCACTTATCTCTTCTCCTCCTGTGGTAGGAAGAGAAGAAATGGTCTGAAATGGTCCCCATGACCTTCGCCCCTCGGGGTTATACCTTATATTCTCTCCCTGATCTTGGATGTGGGCATGACTTGTGACTTACTTCTAGCCAATAGAACATGGCCAAGGCTAGAGGTTGTCACTTCTCGGTTAAATTATGTTATATGGCAAAGGTCACTATTGTGATTACACTATATTATGTAAGAGTCTGTCTTAGTGGACTGGAGCAAGAGATACTCTCTTGCTGGCCTTGAGAAAGTACACAGTGATTGCCTAAGAGGAGGCCATGTGACAGGAAACTGTGGGTAGCTTCTAGGGCCTGAGGATGGCCTCCAGCCAGCAACCAGTAAGAAGCCAGTGCCCTTAGTCATAGAGCTGCAGATGAATTCTGCCAACAACCTGAATGAGCTCAGAAGTGGATTCCTCTCTAGTCGAGCCTCCAGATGAGAATTCAGCCTGGCTGACACGTTGATAACAGCCTGTGAGACCCTGAGTAAAGGCCCCAGTCAAGCTGCCTCTGACTCCTGACCCACAGAAACTGGGAGATCAGCAATGTCTGTTGTTTTAAGCCACAAAGTTTGTGGGAGTTTGTTATGAAGCAACAAAAAACCATACACCTCCTAAGAGTGCTGCCTTTTCTAGATGCCGTATAAATGGAATCAGACAGCATGCAAACTTTTGAGACTGGATTTTTTCACTCAGCATAATACTTTTGTGATTCATCCACAGTGGTGCGTGTCTCAATAGTTCATTCCTTTTCACTGCTGAACAGAATTCTATTACATAGAGACACTACAGGTCTTTTATCCATTTACCCATTGAATGGCATTTGAGTTGCTTCCAGTTTTCGGCAATTATGAACAGAATTTCTATACACATTTGTGTACAGGTGTTTCTGTGAACATAAATTTTTATTTATTTGGGGTAAATACCTAGGAATATGATTGCTGGGTCATAAGGTACGTATATGTTTAACTTTATAAGAAACTGTCAAACTTTTCCAAAGTGGCCATACCATTTTGCCTTGCTGCTAGCAAAGAATGAGAGTTGCAGTTAATCCTTATTGTCGCTATCACTTGGTATTATCTCTCTTTTCTTTTTCTTTTTAAGCCGTCCAAGTAGGTATCTCATGAGGTTTTAATTTGCGTTTCCTTAATGACCAATGATGTTGAGCATTTTTTCATGTACTTATTTGTCATCCTTACTTCCTCTTTGGTAAAATGTCTGTTCAAGTCTTTTTTTCTTTAAATATTTTATTTTATCCCTTTTCTCCCCAAAGAGAGTACATAGTTGCATATTTTTAGTTGTGTGTCCTTCTAGCTGTGTCATGTGGGATGCCACCTCATCATGGCTTGATGAGCAGTGCCATGTCTTTGCCCAGGATCTAAACCAGCGAAACCCTGGGCCGGCGAAGCGGAGCACGCAGACTTAATCACTGGGCCACGGGGCCAGCCCCTGTTCAAGTCATTTGTCTATTTTTTACTGAGTTGTTTTTTCTAACTCTTGAGTTTTGAGAATTCTTTAAATATTCTGAATGTGAGTCTTTTGTCAGATACATGATTTGAAAATATTTTCTTCCAGTCTGTAATTTGCTTTTTCATTCACTTAAGAGAGAGTTGTTGAGATTTAATTCACATACCATACAGTTCACTCATTTAAAGTGTACGGTTCAATGGATTTTACTATATTCACAGAGTTGTGCCACCATCAACGCAGTCAATTTTAGGACATTTTCATCACCCTCAAAGAAACTCCATATCAATTAGCAGTGACTCCTTTTTTCTACTCTTCCTCCCTAACCTTAAAATGTTTTTAATTTTGATGAAGTAACATCTATCATTGTTTTCTTTTACGCATCGTGTTTCTGGTGTTATACCTAATAATTCTTTGCCTAACTCAAAATAATGAAAATATTTTCCTATGTTTTCTTCTAAATGTTTTGTAGTTTTAAGTTTAGATCTATGATATATTTTGAGTTAATTTTGCAAAAGATATAAAGTTTAGGTGAAGGTTCTTTTTCTTCTCATATGGTTGACAAATTGAACAATTCAATTCAATTAAACACTGTTTGATAAATCCTCTTTTATTAATTGAATTACTTTTGTACCTTTGGAAAAAGTCAGTTGGCCATATTTGTATGGAACTGTTCTTGAATTTTCCATTCCATTCCACTAATTTATGTTTTTCCATCTGCCAATACCATATGGCTTGATTACTGTAACTTTACAGTAAGTGTTAAAATTGGGTAATGTGGGTCTGGCACTTTTTAAAATTGCTTTGGTTATTCTAATTCCTTTGTATTTCCATAAAAATTTTAGAATTTATTTGTTAATATCTAAAAAAAAGGCTTCTCAGATTTTGAATGGCTTTGCATTCAATCACTTTGAAAATCTTATTGACACCTTAACAATGTTGAGTCTTCCAGTGCATGAAGTATGTCTCTCCATTTCTTTATTTTCTTTAATTTTTTCATCAGTGTTTTATAGTCCTCAGCATACAGATACTGCACGTTTTGTTGGATTTATACGAAAATATTTCATTTTTTGAGCTCTTGTTAATGGTATTGCTTTATTAAATTTCAATTTCTAATTGTTCATTACAAGTATAGAAAAACATGATTGGTTCTTAATTTCAGTTTGTAACCTGAAATCTTGCTAAACTCACGTATTAGTTATAGAAGCTTTTCTGTAGATTCTTTGGAACTTTCTCCATAGATAATCACGTCATCTGTGAATAGGGGTAGTTTTATTTCTTCCTTTGAAACATGCTTGTCTTATCATGAGAGAAGCTGTGAGAGTGTCTGTTTTTGTCTTCTTTCAGAGCTTAGCAGGAAAGCATTCAGTCTTTCACCATTAAGTGTGGTAAAGGCTATGGCCTTTTTGATTTATGTTTTGTGTAGATGCCCTTTGTCAGGTTAAATAATTTGCCTTCTATTCCTATTTATTCAGAGTGTTTATCATAAAAGGAAGTTGAATTATTTTCAAATAATTTTTCTGCGTTAATTGGTATAATTGTGTGTGGTTTTTCTTTTTTAGTCTATTAATATGGTAAATTATGTTAATTGATTTTCAAATATTGAACCATCCTTGCATTCTTGAAATTAACCCTACATAGTTGTAGTATATTATTCTTTTTATATATTGCTGGAATCAATTTGCTAATATTTTATTGAGGATTCTTAAATCTATAATAATGATACACATTAGTCTCTAATTTTCTTTTCTTATAATATCTTTGGTTTTGGTATCAGGATAATGCTGATCTCATAAAATGTTACCTCTTTTTCTATTTTCTGGAAGAGATTATGTAAAATTTATGCTTTTCTTTTTTCTTTAAATATTTGGTAGAATTCCCCAGTAAAGCTATCTGGGCCTGGAATTTTCTTTTTCCAGAAGATTTTCTTATTTTTGTTTTGAAACTATAATATAATCATTTTTTTGTTGTTTTGACTGAAAAATTTCTGTCAATCTAGAGTCAAGCATACTCACTTTCCTCTGTCGTGTTTATCCTACTATTGAGGCTTTCCAGTGAATTTTTATGTTGGTTATTGTATTTTTCAGTTCTATGGTTTGCATTTGGTTCTTTTTTATATGATGTATTTTTCTGCTTAGATTTTTCTATCTTTCCAATCATTTCAAGACTTTTCTTCCTTATTTATTGGAGCATAGTTATAATAGCTGCTTTAAAGTCCTTGTCTGATAACTTAGACTTATGTGTCATCTTGGGATTGGTGTTTGTTGATTAACTTTGTCCTTGTGAATTGTTGAGATTTTCCTGGTTCTTCATTTGGGACATTTTGAATATTGTTTTGAGACTCAGTCCTGTTTGATTCCTATGAAGAGTAATGATTTTTTGTTTGTTTCAGCAGGGAATGAACTCGATTAGACCACAAGTTCTGAGCTGTCTTCAGTGGGTTGTGGTTTTAATGTCAGTTCAATTTTCTAAGTTTTTGTACTGCTATTCAGATGTGTCCCATGTGTCTACCTCCCAGTAGCCAGACTGGGATCTGGGTGGTTGTCTCGTCCATAGTTTGGTTCTCAAAGCTTTTGGTATTCTGCCTAAGGTCAGATCCATGAATTTGTAGCTCAGGAATGAGCCAAGGTGTTCATACACAACTTTATGGTATTGTTTTTTTGAGTTTCCTCCTCACCATGATCACTGCGAAATTTTCTGGCCCCCAAGGACCTCTTCTGATCTTCTGGCTAGAAAGCTAGAGTTGTAATTTCCCTACTCTGTGGCATATTGCTATGTCCATCTCCAAAGCCAAGCAGTGGGGAGGATAGATGGAGGTAGAAAGCAATGCAAATGCTCCCTGTGCTCTTGGGGCCACAGTCCTTTTAGTCAGAGAGCTGCCTCCACTGCTGTCACTACCCCTATAGGGTTGCCTCAAAGGTGGGGGGAGATAATGGAAATAACTAAAAGTAAGAGGGATTTCCTCCATTCTCTTTGATGTTTATGGGCCCCCTTTCCCATTTTCAGACCAGAAAGAGAGCTTATCTTGGAGCTCTTTCTCTCTACTCTTGGTACACAATTCTGCGTTTCGGGCTGCTTTGGTTATAGAACAGGGTACAGTGGAGGGAAAAAAATACAGGAAACTCATGCATGAATCAATCTTCTTTGGAGTTTTGATTTGGTTCTCCAATCTTCCTGCTACCATTTTTTCTCCAAAGTCCTTCATAGCTCCTCCATATAATTTGTCTGTCATTTTTAGTTGCATTCAGTGGGAGTAACAGGGTAGAGTGTGTTTATGCCATTTTAACTGGAACCAGACTGAAAATGGCTTTTGATATATAGTAATTTACTTACAGAATGGTTGAAGCTGCTGTGATCATTTTACTAGTTGAAATACATGCATCTTGGGGAATTCTCTCTTTAAGAGATTCTAAACCCGTTCAGAACTTTTATCTCCTGGGTGGCAAGATTTGTGCCCTGGGATATTTGTATATTCTGCTCCACCAAAGGCAACCTTAGCTCATGTTCTGTGGAGGTGAGGAGGAACTCTCCAAATCTCCAGAAATTCCTAAGATTCAACATGAGACAAGGGCAAGGCATAGGAGGAGACCTAGAATATTCTAGAGTTTTAGGAACTTTTCTGCATGGGTCCTAAGATATCTGAGTTGGGGCTGGAAAGCATGAGGGAGGCAAAGAGAGAGATCCAGGGGAGATCTCTGGAGGTGGGCTCTAGGCAGGAGTTCGTGGAACCAAAAAGTTCCCATGAGATGACCCCAAACCCCAAATCCTACTCCCTTGTCTTCTAAGGATATATTTATCCTGTATTTGAGACTGGAACTATGAAATAGGTGTATGTTTCTAAAAGTGCATGACACTCTTACTTCCAGATTGTGAAATCTAGCAAAGTCAGCATCTTCTGGGTCTGTCAGTCTTAGAACTATATATAGTTCCACACTTAGACAAACCAAAAAGGCATCCTTTATTCCTTGAGCTGGACTTGGGACAAATGAAATTTATAAAATAACTTCCCCCTTTCATACATATACCAACTGCCTTTAAGCAAATTCTATCAAATCATTCTTTTTCCCACTCTAGGGTAAGATTTAAGACAGACCCATTTTTCCAGTCACATTTAAGGATTAAAAAAAACCAGTCCAGTCTAATATCAAAGCATGTATCTTTCACCTGGATTAAGCTCCTCCCTGGTTAACACCATACTTGATTAGGAAACATGCAGTGGGTGAGGGTAGGTGTGAATGACCAACCTCTGTCCTGTCTCCCCATCTTGTTCCCCCCAACTGCCCTGTCCTGCCCAACTAAGCTGCCTGTAGCTTCTCCAGGGTTGGTCCCAGGGCAAGGGAGAGATAAGGAGAAGAGAAAGGTTCTTCCTAGATTGGTGCTACTGTCATCTGGCTTTGGTGCCCTCTGTGTGTGACTGATTTTCGCCCTCATGGATCACTTCTGTGGGTTTGCCAAGATCCCTCCAACTACACTTTTCTGTCCTGGACAGTACTTCCTCCAGCTGGCCTCTTATGACTCCTTCCTGGCTCTTAAATCCACTCCACACAGACTCCCTGCTGGGGTTATCTCACTCCTCTGGCAGGGCCTCTGGGCAGAATCTTGTTCAAGATTACGGAGTTGGCTCCCTCTCTGGGAGTTCATGGCTGGCCCACGAGACCTGTATTCCTTTGCCTCTGGAAGTGCATCTGGCTTCCTCTCTATTTCCTCCACCATCGGGGGCAGCTTTAGCCACAATGTCTTACCTTTAGATTTTTCTAAAACATGATGCTACCTCAGAAGACTTTGCTCAAGACCTTCCAACAGACATGTACAAAATTCTCTGCCCCACTCCCTGCTGCCTCCTCCTGGGAAACGACTTTCAAAGAAGGGGCCACTAGTTTTCCTTGATCTTCTCTCAGCTCTTCTTATACTTCCTAGAAGAGGATCTTGGGCCTGTGGCTGCTATTTTAGGTATAGTCTTTTAGTACATACAGCACTGCTGATCTGACCCCCATTGCTCTTGACATCAAGAAATGTCTTACTTATCATCCTGTTAGGCACTCAATTTAAGACTCTTCTGCACATATCATATCTTTCAAGTTGAAAGTTCAAGCCTTGGAACCAGCCCCCCCATTCACGGGTCCTTTTGAACCAACCCGGGTTAAACGGCCTCTTCTGTGTGTGCTCAGCCTTGTTTTCTAGGCCCGAGCAGAGACCTGACTTCCAGGCCCAGCATGTGATTCCTTTGCTGGGTCAGTGTTCTCCTCCCAACAACTCTAGGGTGTTGCTCCTGTAGCAGCACCTAATGAGACTTCGTGCCTTAGCTTCTCATTACTGCTTATATCCTGAACCTTCGTGTGTTCAGATCATGATTTCTGGTTTGGTTACCAGCTGTGCACCTCGCCTGGTTATTTGGTAACCTTGGTGTCTGCTTCTTGTGTTCCAGCTCTGGCTTTGCACCTTGATGCTGCCTCAGAAGACTTTGCTCAAGACGATATTGTCATAATGGCAATTACTCTTTACCAAGTGCATGTCGAGAACTACTTTAGGCCCTTTTACATGCATTAGCCCATTTATTTCTCCCAATAATTTTGAAAGACAGACTACTGAGATTCAGAGAGGGTAAATAACCTGCCTAAGTTCACACAGCACAGCTGGTTCAATAACAGAGTAGAGAATAACACTCAATTCTGCTTGATTTCAAAGGGCATAATCTTTCCTTTGCATCAGATTTGTGACCTTCTGCTCAGCAGGCGTTTGGAGGAGGGATGCTGAGTTCTGGGTGTTTTCGTGACTGTTTTCACAAGCTCTTGCCTGACCCATGTGGGCTGGACTATTTCCTTGGGTCAGGCTTCTGCTTTGCTCTCCTGCCTTCCCTCTGAGGTGCCAATGGTCCCACCTGAACCACTTCCCTGCTCAGAATTCACAGTTCAGCTCCTGTTGACGCCTCTGCGTAAGTACCAGTTCAACTTGTCCACCCCTCACTAATTAAGCCAGGTACACTCCATGTAGAAAGCAGTACTAATGTGTTTGGAATTAGCTGAATTGATGACATTATATGTAATATTATTAAAAATATATCAAAATAGTTTAAAAGACATACGGCTGTTTAAAAACATTAGACAATCTGGGACTGGAGTTTTGCTCAAACTGGCAGCGGCAAGTGGAGAAGGACAAGATGTAGAATGCAAATTTCCTATCAAAAATATAGGGGAGAAGTGACATTGCTGAAAAGTCTTAGAAGCAGCTGGTTGCCACGGTAACACAGGAAAACCGATCTGAATCAGGAGGAAGTTACTATAGGTTGGACCTTACCAGAAGGAAAGGAGATCTTGTGTGTGAAGGGGGAGGGGGGAGAGAAGGAGGGAGGTAGGAGATGGGCTGGGAAGGAGAGGAGGAGGGAAGCGGCTCAGGAACAGAGGAGGAAAGGAGGGGGAGGAGGAGCTGGGGCCATATCTGGGCAGGGAGAAATCTCTCCAGGTTTTTCTCTTCTTCTTTTTAAAAAATTTCTGTAACTGAAAGTAGGAAACACTGGTCGTGGACGGGCAGGTGAGGTTGCTCCCTGTGCCTTGGATTTGGTGACTCACTCGCTCAGGCAGCAGAGCTGCCGGCTGCTTGGGCAGGAGCACCAGCCAGCCGCTCAGATTGTCCCCCAAGTCACTTGCAGCCTGGAGCTGGGCTGGTGTCAGCTAAGTGCTGGCTGACAGTTCTGGAAGGCTGTCATTCAGAAACTACTGGAGGGAGCAGGTCAGGCTCTCTTGTCCGTTTTGAGCTTTAGAAAAGATAAACCAAGAGAGAAGCAAAGGGATGCGCAAGAAGCACTTTCAATCTCTAAGAGCTAAAATAGCATAAAGCCACTTACCACCCAAGTAACTGCCCGGCTGCAGGGACACTGAAGTTCTGGAGTAGAAGGAAAGGAAAGGAGACAAAACAATCTCTTAAGAGCGCTATTAACAGGCCAGGTCTAACGTGGTGCAAGATTTAGAAAGAGAAACAAAAACAAAAAGACTTGAGTTCAAGCCTCAGATCTGCTACTTACTAGCTAGTGACCTTGGGCAAGTTACTTAACTTCTTAATGCTTTGGTTTTCTCATCTGTAAAAAAGAAATAATAGTTGTTCCTAGCTCACAGGGTTGCTGAGAGGATTAAAAAGGATAAAGTGTTTAAAACGATTAGCACTTAAATAATCAGCACTCACCACTCAATAATCCATGACCATAATCCATCTGGGGAGCTATGTGGGCTCTTGACAATCAAGTGGGATGTCACTGAACCTACGGAGGACACTGACCATCACTGCCTTTTGTTCTTTAATTGCGCAGTTGGAGGGGCTGATGTTGGAGTACGTGGTATGTGGTACCTAGAACCCAGCCACACAGAGTTTTGTTACGCCTGAAGGAGTTAGATGATTACACCATTAAGGACTGTGAATTTTTACTCGTTTCCTTAAGAAACGCTCAATCTGGTTAAGAAAATACAAACTGACAGCCTTGGAAAATTATCTATAAATTCCCACAAGTGGAAGAGGTCAAATAGTATCCTGGTCAATTTGTTCAGGAAAATGAGCCCTAGAACACGTGACTCGGCACCAAGGAGGCCTCTAACCTCTCTTCTTGTTGAACTGGAGCCAGGAGATGGTCAGACATGTTCTGATGCTTGTCTCTCCTCCAGACCTAGAGCCCCTTAAGGGTCGGGATAAGGGCTTGTTCATTTCCTTACTCCTCATCCTCAGCACACCACCAGGCACATGGTGGGTATTCGATGCACATTCAATAAGTGGATGAAGGAATGATCAAATGTGAGAGCTCACCCCCATAGTCTGCATCTCTTTTCCCAAGGGTAACCCTTTCCTGACACTCCAAAAGCTGAATGCAGCATGTGTTGGCTAAGTTAGTGCACAGCTAAGTTGTTCTGTAAGAGAAGGAAATTTCATGATAGAAACTCTGCAGAGTTAAGGTAGGTTAACATGAACTGTGATATCACCCACTTGGCTCAGTCCAGGTTTTCTGCATGAGACAAGCCCTCCCAGGCACCCCCAGATCTCCCTTCTCACTGAAAGCTAGGCACGGCTTCCTTCAAACTCCAGCTCTCAGCATCCTTTATTCTGCTTGTCATCATCAAAAACAAACACTTGTTGAGGACCTGCTATCATGTGCAAGGCTGGGTTCTGAGGATTCATATAAGATGAGTCACAGCTCAGCACCTGTTGGAATTTAGAATCTTGTCTTAGTTAGCTTTTGCTGCATTCTGAAATGTGCTGGCATACAAAAACAAATATTTATTATTTTTTTCAGTTCCATGGGTTGGCTAGCATGGCTTTCTGTTCAGACTGGCATAACTGGGGCTGGACCATTTAGGATGGCTTCACTCACACTCTTGGCAGTTGGCAGGCTGGTTGGTCTAGGACAGCTCATCTATGGCTGGTCAACTGGGATGACCCATCTCTGCTCCTTGTGGTTTCTCATCCTTCACTGGCTAGCTCAGGCTCCTTACATGGTGGTCTCAGGATTTTCTAATGTTCTATTGGCCAAAACAACTCAGATTTAGATTCAAACTCATTTTCAAAGAGTGAAGACATAGACTCTGTCTCTTGAAGGTAGGAGTGGCAAAGGCAAGTCACACTGCAAGGGGCACGGATATAGGTGTGGGAGAAGCTACTGTGGTCATTTTGCGAACTATCTAGCGTAGGTCTCTTTGGGACAACAAGGGTGATACATAAAAATGTACACAATGATATGAAATAGCGCAGGATACCTGCCAGGAAAACTGCACAGAGGAAGTCAGACCTGAGTTGAGAAAGAGAGATGGAACTGAGATTGGATGAAAGTAGGCGGATATTCCAGCTAGAGGGAGTACCACAGATGTGGAAATGCATCTGATGTGTTCAGGGGGCAGTAAATGTATGGCTGTGGCCATAGCAGAGAGCTCACTTAAGGGAAAAGGGGCCACTTAGGACAGCTGAGTAGTTGAGAGCCAACTGGGGCAGGGTCTTGATGGAAGGCATTTGGATTTGATCCTCTAGTGGAGATTTTTGCTCCAGGGTCAAATAACACTTTATTCTGGAAATAGTGTGCAGACTGGAAAGGGAGGGTCTCTGATTTTGCCACAGTGTATGGATGTGACATCACGCCACATGATTAAGCACAAGAGGGGTTTTTTAGTGGAGGGTAGTTCTTTGTTGTTGTTGGGTTTTGTTTTGTCATTGTTTTTTACTCTGTGTGTACCTTGGTTACCCCATCAGTAAAATGAAAACAATATGACAGTTACCTTCAAGGATTGTTTTATGGATTGAATTTGTGAATATATGTAAAGGACTTAGCAGAGCGCTTGGTTTTGGTAATACAGAGCATGGAAGTCTTAGAAAGGGAGTCACAATAAGCAGGAGAAAAGCTTGTGTGCATTGTGGTTTCTGTCCTCAGAGGGTCCCAGGGTCCCTCCCTCGGGCACAGGGGAGACCCAGCCCTTCTGCCTTCCTTGGTAAGCTTTTGGCTATCTTATGGGTGGAGGGACAGGCCAGTGGACGGGGTGAAGGAGGACTGGGGTGGAGGGGCATAGAAATGACTGAGAACAGGGACAGGGGACATAAACAATCTCACAGAGCTCCAACATCAAAGAAGGCCACTCTGAGACCATGATAAAGTGAGACAAAACAAGGCCACTTCATAATTTTGTCCAAGCGCAAAGTCACTATGCCACCCACCAAATTCCGAACATCCCCCTCTTTTGGCTAATGTGAGTGATGCTGCTTCCTTACCAAGCACAACTTTATCCCCACTCTAGGCAACCCTCCCTATAGATAAATTCTGTTGAGACACCCCATTAGAATTGTCTCACTTTCCGTCCTCACTTTGTGGTGCAATCCAGGGTGAACCCCTGCTTTCTTGGATCCTCCCCAATCATCCCCAAAGCCCAAATTCTATAACAGGTTCTTCCTGACACCCTTTTACAGAGTTGTACCGTGGTTCCCCGTGGTGTATGATCTCCCTCAATGTGATGAGTAATAAACCCACCTGGTCCACTACAGGTGTATTCGTAGTGGCTTTCGGCAGCAGGGCATTAACATCGTGTCTGTCATTATGAGCACTTTCAACCCTAACTGGACTTTTTAGATAGACTGGTTGTATTAGTCAGGGTTCTCCAGAGAAACAGGACAGGTCTGTATCTATATCTATATCTGCATCTACATCTATATCTATATCTAGCTATTCTATTGACACATAAAAACAAACATTATTTTAGAAGGATAGATAGATTTATTATAAGGAACTGGCTCGTGTGATTATGGATTCTGACAAGTCCCAAGATCTGCAGTCAGCAAGCTGGAGACCCAGGACTGCTGATGGTGTAGTTCCAGTCTGAAAGCCAGCAGGCTCGATACCCAAGAAGAGCCAATGTTTCACTTTGAGTCCAAAGGCAGGACAAGATCGATTTCCCAGCTCAAGGCAATCAGTAAGGAGATGTTTTTTTGCCTTAGTCATAGGAGGGTCAGCCTTTTGTTCTATTCAGGCCTTCAACCAATTGGGTGATGCCCACCTATATTGGGGTGAGCCATCTGCTTTACTCAGTCTGCTGATTCAAATGCTAATCTCATCCAAAAACAGACACACTCAGAATAACGTTTGGCCAAATACCTGGGCATCCCGTGGCCCAGTCAAGTAGGCACATAAATTAACCATCACACTGGGGTTTACTGTTGGTTAAAGACCTAAAGAAAGGCCTGGATGCAGCCAGCATGCTGAAAGTATAGACCAGTGAAGAAGCAGATGCTGAGATAGGAAGGACCCAGCGTAACCACCACAGCCATGTGTCTGTTGCCTTTGCCCCAGAGCACTGTGTTCTTACTTTCGAAAGTTCATAATGGGGGAAATTGTCTACAGGGCTGCAATGAGAGGTGGAATGTAAGTACTATTTTAAGAGCACTATCTGATTAGCCAGATGGACTGGGGGCCTTGGAGGCAAAGGGAGTCTCTGATGGATGACCCAGGGGTGCCTTTCTTAGGGACCCTTTGTACAGATGCAAAGAGGCTAAAGAAAGTCGCCTGGGAAATCTGGACAGGAAATGGGACATAACCCAGAAGAGTCAAGGTTGTCCAATAGGTTTGTGCCACACTCAGGGCTGGCTTCGTGGGTATGTGACCTGTGCAATGAGACACAGGGTCCATGTATTGATACCCCATGCTCGGTTTAACACTATCCTGTCACTGTCTTGAAATTCTTTATAGTTTTGAACACAGGTGCTGCATTTTCATTTTGTACTGGGTCCCACCAATTATGTAGCCTGTCCTGGCCATGTGGTCTGTGGCCCTAAACAGGGAAACTCATGCTAGGCATTGACAGAGACCCATTTAGAACGGACACATGAGTCCCCTCAGTCCAGAGGGAGTGCTGCCAAAGTACACCTGGCCACTTCACATCAGACTAGGTTAGAAACTGGCAATTGAGGACTTGCAACTTTCTTTTTTTGCAGTTAAATTATTTTAGTAAATTTAAAAGTAGAAATGTCAACCTCTCCTTCCTCTAAACCTTAACACCTTGTGTGTGGCTCTCATCCCTGCCAGAGCTGGGGGAGGAAGATGGGGAAATGTGTTAAGGCGCGGTGGAGCCAGGAAGTGGTCAGTGGACACAGACGGTGGAGGAGGCTGGCTCCGGGAAATCCTAGAGGAGAAACGTGTGGGTTGCTGTGACTTGCCAGGAATTCCATCGCAATTTTCCACATCCCCCCTTGCTATACTTGCTTTCTGCCCAGCAGAAGCCTTCAAGAGGCAGGAAACAGCAGCATTCAAGCATTCCTGGAGAATTTAAAAGTACCTGGAATTAAGCTAGTGAATGTACTATTATTTGGTCAGTTTTAATATACATATTTTTTTTCTGTTTGGCTTCATTAGCATATTGTAACTGTATTATTTTCTACTAGTTGGGCTGCACATGTATCATGGATTGGTTTGAGTGTGGTTTTTACGTGAAACTGAATTTGGAGAGCCAACTAACCAACGTGCAGATCTACTTCTGGAACACAACTTGTTTGTGAGCTGTGCGTGTTTAAAATTAGTACAATACTGTATCGCAAAGTCCCAAAGAGTTACAAAGCAAAAAGGCCCTAAATATATCCTTGGGAATATTACAGAGTTAACCCGTCTCCATAAGGGCCTCACTAATTGGCAGTGATGACGACTGGGGAAATTTTGGGTACAGAGTGGCTTTATGCAGAGTTTTCAGAATTTCTTTTTCATTTAAGGCCATGTAGTTGGATTTGACTCCATGCCACCTCTGTGAGGTCGCTGGAATCAGCTCTTGGTGTCTATTTGGACAGATGGGAAAACAGAGGCTCCAGATGGAGATTCCCTGGCTGGGCTAGGGGCGTAGGGCATGTGTGAGCTGAAGGAGCCCTTCGACTCCTGCTCACCTGAGGATTTTAGGAAGCCAGGGGTGCCTCCTCGCCTGAGCAGCCCTCCTCTTTACTGCTCTGATCTCTGATTCTTTTGTTTTTGACCAGTGTGTTTGGGTTAAGGTTTTGTGACAGTAATCTCTGCACATTTTTTCCTTCCTGTATTTCCCTTTTCCCAGCTTCTTGTCTGAGCTGAGCTTGGCTCTGTCCTCGCTTCCCTTCAGGAGGAATGAGGCAGGCAGGCAAGTAGAGGAACCTCTAAGTCAGACTGACTCTGTCTTCCAAAAGTCTGTGCTGTTAGGTCAGACCCAGATAGTCCGGAATAAACACGCAGCAAGAAGGATTTTCCCTGGGGTGGACACAGTCTTCCGGGACTGGAGAAAGTTGGTCTGGTGAGTAGGCTGAACCTGTTGGGTACAAACAGGAAATGGCTTCATTACCTTCTTTCTTTGGCTTTAAACATATTTAGATGAATTTGCATTCCTGCCTCCTTGACATCCCAGGCTTCCTTTTACTTTGAAGGTTATGAATGCCCAGTGCCATTTAATTTAAAATGTCAAGTGGGGGGCCCCGCCCCGTGGCCAAGTGGTTAAGTTAAAGATTGCACGCTCTGCTGCGGCGGCCCAGGGTTTCGCTGGTTCAGATCCTGGGTGCGGACATGGCACCGCTCGTCAGGCCACACTGAGGTGTCATCCCACATGCCACAACTAGAAGGACCTGCGTCTGAGATATACAACTATGTATTGGGGGGATTTGGGGAGCTAAAGCAGAAGAAAAAGGGGGAAAAAAAGGATTGGCAACAGTTGTTAGCTCAGGTGCCAATCCTTAAAAAAAAATGTCAACCTGTCCCCCATCCAATCCTAAGTTTCTCCCCTCCTCCCTGCTCAGGGCCGGCATCGCAGCATCACAGGGAAGGAGGGAAGGTGGCAGTCTCTTTATTCTTCTTCCTCCACTGCCTCTCAGTCTGCTCTATCAGCAAGGAGACGTCACTTCTCTCGCTGGTCACTGGCAACTCTTCTCTTTCAATGAACTCTCCCATTTGAATGTCTGTCCTCCACTTTTATCTGCACATGGGGCTGAAGGTGTAGGGCCAGTTTAGCCCTCTCTTAGTCACTTCTGTGGGGATGACCTTGAGGATGAGAGTGTATGGGAGGGAAGGCAGGAGAGATGGAGAGAGGTATCTATACAAACACACACACACACACACACACACACAGAGCTCTGTGGGGTCCTGAAACCAGAGAGACCTGTGCCAAGCTGCTTGACATCCTCCAGAGATGCCCTAAATACAGTCATATGCCACATTAGCACGTTTCGGTTGATGATGGACTGCATATATGAGAGTGATCCCATAAGATTAGTACCATATAGCCTAGGTGTGTAGTAGGCTATACTATCTAGGTTTTTGTAAGTAAAGTACACTCTGACATTGGCACAGTGACAAAATTGCCTAACAACGCATTTCTCAGAACATATCCGTGTTGTTAAGCAATGCACGACTGTACGTCCTTAGGAGAATTACAGAGGTAACCGATCTCCATAAGGGCTGGAGACTTTCCCCGAGAGGAAAGGCTGGCAACTGGAGGCCACAAGCCAGAACTGGTTGTACAGACAGACATCTTGTTTAGCATGGTGCTGTAAACAATTTGAATGTTACTCCAGTTTGTCGTAGATCCAGTGCTCCTTAGAGACTGGCCCCCAGTGTGCTCCACTCATGTCCACTCAGTGTCTGGATCCTGGAGGCCTGGAGCCTGTGACCCTGCTTGGGAATCTGGACCACAGGCTGACTTGGCCCAGATTTCTACTCCCTGAGGCACCTTAGGAACAGATGCTACAAAGGTACCCAGGACCTGAAGAGGCCATTTGGGGGCAGAAGAGAAGAGCTGGTTCTCCTCACCACACACATACCCTGGTGCTCTGTACACCAGGGAGTGGGGGCACATTCCAGCAAGGAGAGCACATGTTCTTCACCAGCCAGGACGAGTTGGAGCCAGCAAGTAATTTATTGCTTAAAAAAATCAAGTGACTTTTCTTTGCATATTTGAGTTGGTGAGAGAAAAAAATTAGAAGGTAAAATTAACAATTTATCAAGTTATCTTATTCCTCATGTCATCTCTCATTCATCTTTTCAAACATCTATTTTTGTGGTCATCTTCACCATTATCCATAGTCATCACCTTTAATTAGCGGACTTGTTTATCCATTCATTCTTTCATCCATTCATTAAAATCAGGCACCTACCACTTGTTTGTGATAAGGACTTAGCACAAAAACCCATCAAAAAATAAAAATAAAAACGTTGGAAAGCATCTCTGCCCTGGATGAGTCCACAGCCAGAGGAAGGAAAAGTTAGGGTCCTCAGAAACACTCACCTCAGCCACAAGCAGACATATTCTAAATCATGGCCATTTTGCTTCTTAAACTAGAGGTAATCTGTTAACTCAATGTGGTGGGGATGAGCTGGTCCAAGGGCCTCTCCCCTACACCCCCAACTTCTCACCAAAGGGAGATGGGGGATGGAAAGGATTGAATCAGAAATGGTGCTACTCTGCCAGGGCAACAGAGAGAGCCACTGCTAATGGCTGGTTGTGTGTGTATATGTGTATGAATGTGTGTGAGAGTGTTTGTGTATGTATATATGCACGTATATTATGATGCATAGGTATGTAAGAGTATGTGTGTATTATGTGTAATTGTGTTTGTATATGTTGTGTGTGTATGAATCTGTGTGTTATGCATATATAGGTGTGTATGTATTTTGTGCCTCTGTGTGTATTATGTGTATATGTGTGTGCATGTTTAAGATACGATGCTAAGCCTTGGGGTGAAGCGGGTTATGGAGAAAATGCTTTTCAGTCCCACAGCACAAAAATGCAACCTGGGGTGGGGCTCAGGGGGCACCATGGCCAATGGTCAATATTGGAGCCATGTCAGTAGGAGCAACATTTTCTCCTTTCCTGTGAGATTAGACTCAGTGGCCTCTGAGAACATGACTACTTCTCTCTGTGCAGTGAGTGTCCCTGCACAGGTCCAGCTCACAGTTCCCCTGGAGGGCCTGGGCCTAGCTGAGCCTGAGCACCCTGCATTCTGTACAGCACAGCAGGAAATCTGGGTGGGAAACTCTGGCTGAGAAGTGTTGCCTGTTCAAGAGGCCTGACAAAGGAGCTCCTGTGCAGGGGGCCATGAACCCAGGGCAGGAAGAGGGGTCAGAAGGCATTGCAGGCCTCGAAAGGCTGCCACCCGATGGGACAAAGGAGAGTTGGAGCTGCTGGAACCTCCAACTCTCCTCTTCCTTCATTGGGATCCTGAAACTGCCCAACTCATAGTAAATAATGCTCACACAATAACCTCTGCCATAATGCCATGGGGAGAGGGGGGTCTCCAAAATTCAGTGTTGCAAAATACAGGGTTGAGTTATGAGGAAATGACCGGGCAGTCCGGGTGGCCTGTGCGGCCACTGGACAACTGTGTTGAACCTGGTTTGGGTTAATTCAGGGTGCGTTCCTGGGTCAGGGGAAGGGTTAACATTTCTGACCCCCTGGCCTGGCAGCAGCTTAGGCCAGCAGAGTAGGCAGGGTGGCTGGGGAGGAGCAAAGAGCTCAGGTCATCACAGGGGCTTCTGTGGGAATCACCATGACCGTCTGTGACAGTGGGAACCCTGGAGCCACCCCAAAGCTTTGGTGTAGGAGAGACAATAAGATCCTACTTCCTGTTTGCCCCCTGAACTATCAACAGTGACCCTGTGAGAGGTGAGAAAGAGGAGCACACATCTTTACATAGGTCATTTTCCCTCCACAAGACTCAAAAGATGGGCCACTCTGGTCTCTGCGAGGCATATCACAATATGGACAGAAAATATGTCACCCTGGTATCGTGGATCAGCCCTGGTTTATAATTTGGTGACCTTGGTCAGGTGAGGTGACTCATGGGAAGGCTCATGTGAGTTATTAGTTGTGTCCCCTGTGTGTCTCCTTCCAACTGAGGGCCTGTCTGCATGCCCTTGTAGCCTGCAGGGACATCATGGAACTGGGAGCACAAAGCATAGCAGGTCTGGGGGCAGGTGAGGGGGTAAAACGCAGTGGTCACATGGGCTATGAGGCCCCATCATAGGACTGAGCTGAGAATGGATGGGACAATGCATGTGACACGTTGGACACAGGCCAGGGATGTAGGATGTGCTCAGGGCACTGAAGACCTGGGACTTTTGCAGGCTTGGTTCTTAGGCCGAACTTTGGCCTCACCTAAATTTCACCAACCGGCTGAGTAGATTGGAATGGAGTTGTTTATACTAGTGGCATAAAGTCACAACGTGACATCCCCCTACTTGGAGAAGCAGGGAAAGAGTTTAAGAATGCCCATGATTCAAAATTTCAGATGTGACTTAAAACACATTTCAAAACAACTTTGACAATATCTACTCCCTTCCTAGTAATTTTATAATCTAAGACTTTAATCAATCCCCAAACAAGATCTGCAGTTATAGAACATTGAGTCATGGTCATCACAGGACCGTTACATTAAAGAAGTGATATATTTGAGATGCAACTGCCTGGAGTGAAGTCAACGGATTTCTCATTCTTGCTCCCATTTGAGTTGGTTGCTCTACTTTGTCATGAGATCAAGTCAAGGTGTTTTCACCCAAATGTGGTGTGACATTGTCAACCTGCCATTGCCTCTGAATGAGGACTTCAAACACCTTGAAAACAAGATCTATCAGCAGGAAATCAATGACACACTCAAGTTAGGAAAATTCATGGAGGGTTTAACGAAGGAACAGTTTAGAGAGGTGTGGTTGGGTGTCAGGAAACCACAAGGGAGAGTGCAGCTTCCTGGGGCTGTTATGGGAACCTGGAAGGAGAAAGCCCGATAGAGAAGACTTCCCCGAAAGGACCTGGGTCTTCCGTTAAGAGATGTAGCTTACTCAAGGTGACCCTGCCCAGAGGGAACTAAAGGAATAAATACCCTGCTCCACTCTCCCCCACTCATCTCCTGCTGGGTCTTGCCATTGGCTAAACCCACCTGGGCACCTGAGGGCGAAAGAGCCTTTGATCCATCCTTAATCTGGGTCAGGCTTCAGGCAGAAAGCAAGAGGAAGAAGAGTGGAAGATAGCTCTGGAAGACCACTTGTCAGGGAAAGCGTGTGGTCCAGTTTTAGATACTTGTACTTGGAATAGAGAATTGAATGACATGTCTTCAGGTGTGTACAATATAAAGCAGGTAACACCTAAAGAACTAAAAAATAACCTGAGTGCATGGTAGACTGAAGAGTTGCAAAAATGCAACATTGGACTTTTAAAGCTAAAGTGTTATTTTATCTCAAAATAGTTTTTAATCTAATAGGAGCAAAAATATAATCACATAAAATCCACATGAACATAGCTTCAGTTAACCCGCTCCGTGATCTGGGTACTGGCTGGAGCCCGGGTGTGTGAGCTGAGTGCCTCTGACGCTCAGGATCGGGGGGTTCAAGACACCTGCTGTATGTCACTCAGTCTTAGGCTAACAGTTGGTCTCCAGTGATTAGGTGAGAAGGAGATAACTATGCAGGCTCGTGGAGGTGCTGGATTTCTCTGGGACAAGAAGTGAAAGCATGGTGTCTACCCCAACACCCTCATCAGGGCTGGGCTCCGTGGCTACAAGAATTTCTGAGAGTCACTGTCCTTTTTGGCTTCTGGTGGCCAAGACCTGGTGTGACCTGATGCTGAGTCAGCCCAAGTTATGACAACAATGAAAGGATTAGGAAAGCAACAGAGAAAGGCAGGAAAAGGGAAGAGAAACCAAATAGCCAAGAGACCCGGTCCAAGGCAGAGCCAGGAGCAGATACAAAGAGACACTCAGGATTGTCTGCACAGAAAAACAAGGATCAGAAAAAGGAGGAACCGGAAAACAAGGAGATGATATTTAGAGACTTCTGGGGATTTTGGTGGTAAACATGTTCACTTTAACAACTTCTGATAGGTTGGGTTTGGGCCATCAGAATAAATGATCACTACCCTTTGAAATACTGACAAACTCTCCAACAATTGAAATGACTTTCAACCTCAAAAATTATTTTTGAAATGAAGGTATATTTTATTAATGAGTTCTAAAGATTTTTTTTTAAGTAGGATGTGATGAAGCAAGTAAAAGCGTGATTTCAGAAAGTTACATTTGAACAATTAGTTCTGCTTGGGGCTGGGAGTGGACAGTATTTACCTGAAGATATATCAGAATTGGACCCTGGTGGATTTCTGGGTCAAGGGAACAGCATGAGGCCTGGGGCATGGAACAGCATGTGGTGGTGGGGGCCCAGGAAGTGAGCGGTGAGTCTGAGCACAGAGGAAGCATGACAGTGCCAGGGCTGGAACTGCGAGCCTTGTAAAAGATTTGCTCTCTCCACCTCATGGTGGAGTGTAATGAAATGTAGGCAAAAATGCTTCAGATATTAGGCAATACTAACTTTTCCATATATAGTTTTAGAGTTTTCATTAAAAAAAAATCAGGTCAATCATTTTGCCAAAAGGAAAACCAAGTAATATTTAGGAGATATGCAGATCTGACATACAACATATGCAATCATTTAGGAGAGAAAGTTGTATATGAAAAGATGTTCTCCCTGGTATTTGTTTTCTAGTGGAGCTGCTGCTGAATAAGCAGACATTGTGAGATGAGAAATTCCTATGCCGTATGCTATAATGACCAGCCTTAAATCAGTCAACCTCACATCGGGTATTCTGATGCAATATGAGACAAGTACGTATTTTATAATCTAGTTAGAGAGAAACATACACAGGAGCCAATGAGAAACTATCATAAGGCAGAATTTAACAAGAGGCCTTACTGTGTAGTTCTGGCTGTCAGGGTGACAAGAATTCAGACACAGGCCCATGTGGTGTTGACAGATTATCAGGAAAGTCAGGATGGACACCAGCTGGGCCTAGAAGGATGGAGAAAATCTGAACAAAGTGCACGAGAGAATATGCTGTTTGAGGGGTAGGGGCAGTGAGACCACAAGTGCAGAAGAAGGAATGTGAACCCAACTGCACTGGGGGCCCAGGCCTGGCTGAGGGTCCTGAGTAAAGGGACTGGGGGGTCCAGGGCTGGGGGATCTGAAAACATCACTAAGCCATTTGGAAGAGTTAATACTAATTCTCAGAAGCCATTGGTTTCTGAATGTGTGGGTCAGGTAGAAGCAAGCTCTTTGTGAATTCAGCCCCATGAGGTACCACTAGAGCATCACTCGGATGCTGGCTTCACTCTTCCTGGGAGCTGGCGGGGACGATAAACAATAAGGGCACCATCTACTGCTGTGAGGATGGTGATGCTAACGATAGTAATTGGGATTGTCAGTTGTTGACATTTCCTTGGATTATTATTGCTGTTTTAAAAATCACAACTAAGGAGCCTCAAAACAGCCACAGATAGCTTCACTGGTACATTCAACCAAACATTTATGAAAGGAATAATACACAAAGTCTTCTAGAAAATTGAAGAAGAGGGAATGCCTCCAAACTCAATCTATGAGGCCAGTGTTACCCTAAGAGTAAAATCAGACGAAGACATGGCAAATAAACTACAAACTAATATCTCTCCTGAACATAAATGCAAAAATTCTTAACAAAATTTTAGCAAATTGAAACAACAATATACTAAAAGGATAATACCTCATAACCAAGTGGGACTTAAGCCAGGAATTCAGGATTGGTTTAACATCCAAAAAGCACTCAATCTAATTCATCGTCTTAACAGACTAAAAGAAAAACTATGATGACCCTAATAGATGCGGAACAAGCATTTGACAAAATCCTACCTCCATTCCTGATTTAAAAACGCTCAGTGAACTAGGAATAGAAGGGAACTTCCTCAACCTAATAAATGGCATCTATGAAAACCCCCCAGCTAACATCATACTTAATGGTCAAAAATGAATGCTTTCCCTTTATGACCAGGAATAAGATAAGGATGTCTGCTCTCATCTCTTCTATTCATGATTGAACCGGAGATTCTGGCCAGTGCAATAAGCAAGAAACAAGGACCAAAGCTTTGAGTGCCTCAGGCCTGACACTGAGAAGAGGGGCTGGGTCCTCCAGGAATGCCTCTGATGTTCTCCAGCACACTACTGGACATCAGATAAGTTGCTGACACAAACCGGCTTGGCCCCTGTTTTAGCTGTGTGACCTTAAAACATCCTCTGTAGGGGGGATTATTTAATTTAATTTAATTTTTTATTTATTTTATTTTGTTTTTTTGAGAAAGATTAGCCCTGAGCTAACTGCTGCCAGTCCTCCTCTTTTTGCTGAGGAAGCCTGGCCCTGAGCTAACATCCGTGCCCATCTCCCTCTACTTTTTATATGCGGGACGCCTATCACAGCATGGCTTGCCAAGTGGTGTCATATCCACACCCGGGATCCAAACCGGCGAACCCTGGGCCACCGAGAAGCGGAACGTGGGAACTTAACCGCTGCACCACCGGGCCGGCTCCTCATTTTATTTTTAATTCTGTTAGATCCTCAGTTTCCTATGTGATGGGATGGGCATGACAGCAGCCCACTGGCAGATTTGTTGTGAAGGCTAAATGGACTAAATATACATGTAAAAATGCTTGTAAACTGCCAAGAGTCGTCACAGCATCTGGGTTTGCTGCATCGCGCTGAGTGCTGAGGAGAGCAATGTGTGCTGAGGATACAGGCAGGTAGGTGTGAGGGTTCGGGATTGGAGGAGCAAAATGCAGAGTGGGATAGGGCTAGAGATGTGGACAACACCTGCTAAGTTGTAGCGAGACTGAGCCCAGACCAGAGCATGCTGTGTGGGCAGCCAGCTTGGGCTGTGCCTCTCATTCTCTTGTGAGGGCAAAGCAGGGCGTGGAGGCTGGTGCGGAGGAGGAATGGGAACTCCAGAGCCATGGATCAGAGCTGTTAGAGGGTTTCATGCTTGCTGTTCTGCTCCCTTTGCTGGCCTTTAGAAGCTGTCCCCATCCCTAAAGACTCCTCCTGGTTCAGAGGAAGGTGATCTGATGAAGATAACCCACAGTGGGACACCAGGGGCTGATAACTCAACACTTGACCTCTTCTGGGATTATCTGCCTTTTACAAGAGCCCCAGAGAGACGGCAGTGCCTATAGTGGGTCTCCAGGAGTTTGGGGAGGCGCTGGGGCTCCTTCCCATGAGATATTTTAGGTCACATTCTTCTGCAAGAGTCCCCTCCTCCCAGACTGCGTTGATTGATTGCTTGCCTTGGGGAAAGACCTCTTGAGAAAATGAGGCCACTTTGCCGGAGGAAGCACCACGAGGGGGAAAGGTGAGAATGAGGAGAGGAAGGACAGATGTGACTGTTTCACAGTCTGTCCATAACTGGCCCTGTGAGGAGGGCTCAGCGATACAGAAGCCAGCTAGTTTGCCAGCCACAGGGGCACTGGGGGCTAAGGTGGACGACACTGGGTGTGTTTGTGGCATGTGCGCATTTGTTAGTGCGCAGCTGTGCATCTGGGCAGATTTCCATGGCCCTTAGAATGAGGACCCGATCAGGTCTTTGTTTGAAGCAGTCAGTGAATGCATTCAAACCTTTAATTGAGGAATCACAAACCACTACGTTCCGGGTCTAAGAACAAACACTTGCCCTATTTGATAGCTGCTTCAGATAGTGGGGAACTGCAGGGGCTTCTTGCGTCCACTTTTCGGTTTGGCCAGTCCTCCTGCATACCTTGCATGGTTTTGAGAAGCTGTGTCACTTCTGAACTCGTGACAGTTGTGCCCTTTGGGAGTCGGGTGGGTCTAAGGTGTGGATCCTGACAGGTTTAACTGTAGAGAACAATGAGGAATAAAAGAATATCTTGATGCTCTTTAGTTGTGATTAAAAAAAAATCCAGGAAGAACGAACAAGTGACAGTTGCCTTAACTCTTGTTATCATCAGTAACCATAGCCTTAGTGGTCTAATATCTGAACCCTTTCCTGTGTTTGGGGCCCCTTTCCCTCTATAGAAGCTGAAAACGCTAGATCCTCATTCTTCGAGCCTCACTTGCAACTAGGGCCTGAGCATAGGCCACAGGCTCCATCCACCCAATGGCCCAGCTCGGACTTTGATGCGGGAGAATGTTGTAGGTAGGCAGGAGGCTGGCAGAGGTGGTGGCTGCCTCCTGTCTTGTCTAGGCGCACAGGAGGTAGGTGTGTGCTGAGCAGCGAGGTGGCTCACCTGCAGAGGCCTAAGCACTGCCTTGCCCTTGGCTCCTTTTGGACTCTGACCGTTCTGCCAGCTCAGCCTTGCTGCCTAGAACAAAATAACACCACTCTGGGGCCAAGAACTCTTCTTTCGAATTTATTCATTTCCCACCTGCCCTTTCTAAGTCTTTAGCTGGTCGGTGTCCTTGCTCCAATTCAATCTCTGCACTTGAAGCAGTGCATCTATGGCACACGTGTATGTGTCTGTTCTTTAGCATCCCCCCAGAGCTAGGCCTGGGCCCGGCACAGGGAGACGCCAGGCAGTATATGATGAACCAGCACTTCCCATAAAATCACAAAATAAGCCAAGACTTTCATGGATGAACGTGGTCTCAGAAATGAGGACTTCATGGTCCAGAACGATTGCATGCTTCACCTGGGGTTTCATTTTAGTATGATTTTCTGTCATACTCCACTTCCTCTCCCCTTGCTAGGGGCATTTCT
The DNA here is from genome assembly GCF_041296265.1 of Equus caballus. NCBI lineage: Eukaryota > Metazoa > Chordata > Mammalia > Perissodactyla > Equidae > Equus > Equus caballus. Next base: position 64,228,021 of record NC_091691.1, on the reverse strand, counting down.
TTGGCAAACACAGTTATTCATTATAAAGTTCAATGAAAAATTCTTAATCATTTGGGATAATTGGAACTTTCATTTGATGCTGGTGGGAAGGTAAATTGGTACAATCACTTACCAAAACTGTTTGGCAGTATCTATTAAGCCATAGACTACGATCCAGGAATTCCATTCTTAGTATAACCCAACAGAAGTGAATATATATGTGCACCAAAAGATGTGTACAATGTTCATAGCAGCTTAATTCAACAGAGCCAAAAGATCCCGGAAACAACCTAAATGTCCAGCAGAAGAATGGATACATTATGGTATATTCTCACAATGGAAAACTATACAGTGATGAAAAGGAAGCACTGCTACATGACACAAAGACGAGTCTCACCAAAGAGAGAAACACAAAAGAAATACAGTGTGTACGATTGCATTTATTAAAACCTCAGAATGAATATCTGGCGTCAGAAGCCAGGACAGTGGTAACCTCTGGGGAGTAGAAGATTTTGACAATGAGCATAAAACAGGGGGCTTTGGTGGTGCTGATAGTGTTCTGTTTCTTGACTTCGATCATCAGTGTGTTTACTTTGTAAAAATTTGTCCAACTGTATACTTACGATTTGTGTACTTTTCGTATGTGAGTCCTGCTCTAATAAAAACATTTATTTAAAAAATCTCAGGTAAACAAAACTGGATAACTCATTTCAGAGATAAGGAAAGTGAAGTCAAAAAAAATTTGCAAGACTCAAAAAGTCCTTGACCAGCCAAACTAATTCTCCTAAAGTCCACACACTGAAGGGCATGCCCTTGGTCCCTGGACGCCCACTTTGCCCCAACCAGGGCCTCACCTTCAGGTATTTGTGATGATTTTAGACATACTTCTAATACCTTTGGGGATCTGTCACTTTGGTCCACAGTATATTGAAAACAGACAGTCTGCTAAGTATGTGGAAGTGCTGGCAGAGATGTCTACAGCCAACTCTTAATTAAACCAGAAAGCAGAAATGAAAATCAGAAGGCAAGAACTTAAACTGCATATTGGCTCAGGGCCCTTTAGTATAGGGAAAATGCCTCATCCACCAGCTATAACCCACGAGAACTTCTTCATGTTAGAGCAGAGTGCAAACGTTCAGATGTTTAATTCATTGACGATTCCCAATCCTTACAAAAAGTTCAGATCCTTAGTGCAAGTAGGTGGGGAACCAAATAGATCATTTCAGAACGAGCACCACGGCAGGGTTAGGGAGCTGCAAAAGTGAACATGGGCTAAGGCAAGAGGCCAGAAGCCACTCTGCACACAGGTCAGGGACTGAGCTCACAGGAGCCACAGCAGGAGCTCAGCCAGGGTGGGGTGGGACGCCCCCCTCCAAGGGCACTGAGAGAAGTGAGATGGAGGGTGGGGCCGCTGGACTTGGTCAGAACCCACTCAACATTCAAGTGCCCCAGGGAGAGTTAAAAAGGAAGGATAAGGCATCATAAGTAGTTTGAGACTTCATAGAGTGAATGGTTTTCTAAAAAAACTCTGGGCACAATCACATGTTCCATTTCTTGCTCTTCCAAACATGGCAGGCAGAAGCCTCATCAGGAAACCAGGCTTCCTTGGACGGGGGTGGGGGTGGGGTTGGGGGGGTGGGGAAGCTAGGAGGTGGGGGAGTGGGTAGGGGCTTCTGTGTCCTGCAGGCCTCTGGGCCTCTCCAGGGTCCTACTGAGGAAGAAGGTGGCTGACACTATCCTTTTGCTCGGAATGGGTCCCCGGCTCAGCCACCCATGACCTCTTCTGGCCCTAGCCCCTGTCCCCAGGGCTGGGGCCCACTCTGGGAACTGGGCTGGTTGGTTCACCTGCCTCAGGCGGGAGCAGCAATGTCCTGTGAAGATGTGGAATGAAGGGCACCCTGGAGGAGGCCTCAGCTTCTCAGAGTCTTTTGAGGATTTCTTTCTTTAGAAAATGAACATCTCTGAGTCTCCACATCATCTGTTTTATTCCACAACCAACTGTCCCCAAAGCTTTTGGACTGACTTTCTCCAGCTACTGTCTCAAAGTGCAAGTACAGCTGATGGGAACAAAATATGACATGTAAAGAAAAACAAATAAAATTCAACAACACAGCAGCAGGGTTAGGACCCACCATACAGGAGGGAATATCCAAGCAGGCTGACAACTTAAGAAGGCAGGTGTTGTCACAGTCCGGGGATTAGCAAATTTGAGGTTTGGGCAGAGCAAAATAGGGCGGGAATCTCAGCCATGGCAGAATTATAGTGATTACAATTGTTTTCTTTCTCTATGATATGCACAAAGAGTAAGCGTTAAAATAATAATTCATTTTAAGTAATGGGTGGGGACTCTGGCAAGAGAGGAGGGAAGGACCAGCGCTCAGAGGAAGAGTCACTGAGGTGGGTAACAAGGATGAAGAAAGTACCATCCTGGGAGCATGAGCTTAGCTCTCAGAATTAGAGGCATGTATCCCACTGTTTGGGAAGACCTTTGTCAGCCTTTTTGGGCCACATTTGTAATGTTAAATTAGTGTTTATATAACAGACATGGATTTAAGAAGTAATTTCGCTAAGCAAAAGGGCTCTTAAAACTATTTTCTCTCATTCAGACTTTGCAAACCACTATTAACTCTTGAGGTCAAAATTCAGAGAGACTGCACGAGCCTGGATCCCTCAGGGGTGGCTGTGCAAGAGGCACAATGCCCGACTCAGGGGCTGCTGTTCACATGGTGGTCCGTGTAAAAGATGCGTCCTCGAGTCGAGCTGTGCCCAACCCACCCAAGTGTACCCGGGCAGCCACAGCAGGTCCTCGGCACCATCAGTAGGTCCTCAGCACCACCAGGAAGCATCTCACGGGTTCCTTCTCAGCTCTTTCTCACAATACTGTTAGACGTTGGCTTTTCCAAACTTTCCTATGACCCTTCCAAAGCCCCTGCCTCCCTCCATGTAGCACGTGGTGCTACGTCTCCCTTCACTGAGAAGACCTGGGCTCAGAGACGGAGATCACATAAAGCTCCTGCCACCTCATCCAAAACTGGGTCTCCACCTGGGCCTGCCTTTTCTGGTCCCACCTGAGCTTCAAGGGAAGCTGGAGCTCCCTGCCCCTCACTCCTGCTCCTCATCTGATGCCTCCTCAGGACTCACCCATGGTAGCAGGTCAGTCCCTAGCCTGCACAAGAGGGCCCTCTTCTGGTCATGCCCTTCTGCACCGCGCAAGGAGTCTGGAGACAGGGACACGCGCCCAGCTGGGTCCACAACTCCCCCTTCCTTGAACATGCTCTGGGTCCAGGGGACCTCAGAATCTCCTTCCCAAATGGCTCTGTTCCTACTTCCAGGGCCTCTGTGTGCCTCGTCCCTGGGTTCGATGTGTATACCCCAGCCCTGAGGTAAAGAGGAGGCTATTTGTGAGGGTGGGGGAGAATATGGATGAAGCTGGATGTTTGAGTTGGGGTTTCCACACACGTACGTGTGTCACCTCATGATGCCCAGTGGAGCAGGGGATGAAAGGGAGGTGGGGATGTGTCAGAAGGGAGTGAAACTCCAAGGAATCTGAGAATTCTAAATCCAGCTCTGGCCTCCTGCATTATGAAAGTATATTTGCCAAGACAGAAGGGTTGAAAGTATTTTATTTTACAGTTTATTAGCTTGATTTGTACATATAAATATCAAGACATGTGGTATGCAAGCCTCCATTTGTATTCCTGCCCTGGATCCTGCCAATGTTAGGGTCAGGCCCATTTCAATCATTCTCTCTCTCCTGACTTTAAATATTTCCATGCATCTGTTAAGTGAAAAACAAGCAAACGGCTATGTGAACAAAGGCCCCAGCCCTCACTGGCCTGAGCTCTCTCCTAGACAATGACTGCTTAAATGAGGCACTCAGCGATCATCACTGAGGGCCTGTAATGCTCTGAAAACAGTGACGAAGAAGAAACTGTCTCTGCCCAAATGAGCCGGCAACCACAGGCATTTACCACACGATGTAGTACGGTCTGTGAGGGAGGAGACGGGCTGCTGCCAGCGCCTCCTTGTCGGGACATCTAACTCTGGCTTACAGGGTGGGAACAGAGATCACAGAAGTTCCAAAGAGGAGGGAGAAGTTAGCCCCTCATCCCCTGTACGTGCTGCTCTCCCACTTCAGAGAGGACTATGGTGGTCTTTGAGGGGCTCCATCAGCTTCTCGTCGCAGTGGGTTTGATCACATCCCCATAGTTCAGAACATGCACTGCACACTCTGCTGCCTCTTGTGGCAGCTGCGAGTTGGGGATTTTGAGGGGTTTGACTCCAGCTTCAAAGTTTCTTCCCATCCTCAAGGAGTCCCAGATCAACGGGAGCAGCCATTGTTTACACAGTGAGGACTGACTATCATACTTTACACAAGTTATCAAGAGACAGCGTGTCTTCCATCCAGTAGCATGATCCCAGATATCTGCTGTGTTTCCTGAGATTTTTGAGCGATAACCAAGTGGGTACTTTATGTCTCAAATGATATGAGATAGCTTAACAAGTACATTATTCATTCTTAATCATTAAGTCTTAACTGGGATCCAGACTCTGGCTGAGGCTGCTGAATTGGCAGGCCCCAGAGAGGGCATCAGCATTCCAGGGGAGGCCCCAGCAGCCTTTGCCAAAGGAAGTGTGGCATTGGTGAGGGACACAGGAGCAGCAGGTACTATCAAGGAGGCTGGGGAGGAAATGCAAGAGAGGGCTCACACTACAGCAAAGGCAAGACACACCCTGCAAGTTCTCAGGAACATGGGGGGGCTGGGGGGGTGGCGGGGGATGGGGAGGGACGACGACAACTTGGGGCAGACTTAGGCCCTGCCTCAACATAAAAGCTAGGAGAATATGTGTCATTGGTGTTAATTTCTCCTTACCAATAGATATGGGAGCATGCGAGTTACACATGCAACAGAGTGCATGGAGTCCCTACATGTGCCACCACTGTGCAGTGACTGGTACCGCCAAGGTGGACGTGGAACAGGTTTCTCCCCAGCCCAGAGCTTTTGCTCCCTTGCATGGATGTCCTCCCACATTTCTCACACTCTCCTTGTTAATATCATCTGTTGGTGCCCTGCCACTCAATCCTGATGACTCTGGCAACTGCCCACAGGCAGTTTATGTCCAGCTGAGAAGACAAATCTAACGTCTCTCTTCCCCTGCTGGAGTGGGGCTCCCTGAGAGCAGGGACTATCCTGTTTTTGCTTGTCCTTGTCTCCACCCTCAGGGCTTGGCATAAAACAGGCAATTAATAGGTACTGGACGGCTGAGGCTGATAGGAACAGGCAACAGGGGATTTTAACCAAACTAGAAGGATGAGGAAGGCTCAAAAAAATGGCATGTCAGCCAAGATAGGAAGAGTGGGTGGAAGTAAATGAGACTAGAGGAGGGTGGTGTGGGGAGGAAAGCAGCTCCCAGGCAGAACCAGTAGCAAAATGTGTGAAGGCTCTGAGGGAGCAGGGAACATAGCTGGTCAGTGAAACTGACAAAAGTGAACTGAAGCAGAGTGCAGAGAGCTGGGAGAGAAGCAAGGTTGAAGAGATGGCAGGTCAAAGGCCTTTGAAACCACATTATGGACATTGACTCTATTCTAGGGAACACAGGAAGCCACTGAAGGGTTTTAAGTAGAGCACATGATCTAAATATGCATATTTGTATTGTTAAGAGGTCATCTGGAATTGATGTGGTGGCTGGGTTGTAGGGACCAAAGGTGGAAGCAGTGAGACAAATAAGGAGATGTGGAAGTCTGAGAGAGAGGATGGTGGCTGGAATAGGGTTATGGCACGGAGATGAATGAGGAAGAGGAATCAAGAGTGACTCCCAGGTTTTGGGTTTGAACAACTGGTGGATAATGGTGGCACTTACTGAGATAGGAAACACTGAAGGAGAAACATGTTTGAGAGGAGCAGGGAGGATGATCAATTCTGTTTTTGCTGTGCTGAGTGTGAGATGCCTGTAAGCATCTTGATTTTACATCTGGGTGGGGAATTTTATATCTGGGTGAGGAATTTCATATCTTGGTATGCATCTTTGGAGAAAGATCCAGATAAGAGATGCAAATATGAAAGTGGTCTGCATTTAGATGGCACCTGAGGCCCCGTGAGTTGGTGAGATGGCTGGGGAAGACTATAGACTGAGGAAGGCAGAAGGCCTTTGACCAAGCACCAAGGAACTCTCAATGTGTAAAGACTGAGCAGGAAGAGTCTAGTTCCAAACCTGGGCTGATCATTAGAATCACCTGGGAAACTTTAAAAATGTGTATCTGTTGGAGGAATGGGACTACATAACTTATATTGTGAAAAACCTGTAGTAGGATTAGAAACCACGTGGTAGAAGAAGACTGCCGAAGAGAGGACAAGTGGTTAGGAAAGAGGACAGTAAAAAGATGGCGGTGTCCCAAATCCCAAGGGAAAGATTTTAGGAAGAAAGGGATCAGACAAGATCAGAACTGAGTTTAGCAACGGGAAGCCAGATGGTGGTGCACCCACTTGTCTGACTTCTTGAAAGCAGGAAATTGGTATTTGAACTCAATAACCATTTACTAAGGGATTACAGGAAGCAGCCCAGCAGAGTGCCCTGTGCTCAATGCTCTCAGAGAAGAGTGCACAGGGTGGGGCTACGGGAGGGGCAGGGAAAGCAGGGTGCATCAGATGGCAGAAAGCTTTTCATGGCAAGTACCATCTGAACTGAGGCAAAGGGGTTAAGCATTCCCAGCAGAGGAAATAATGGAAACAAAATATGATGAGTTAAGAGAACAATACACTTTAGGAAACAGTCCTTTGCTGGAGCACAGGGAATTAAGTGTTTGGAATGAAGCAAGGAAAGGGGGCAGAGCCCAGGTCTGAGGGACCTTATACGCCAAGGTAAAAAGTTCTTTGGATTTCACCTTGAAGGTCCGTGAAGAATATAAGAAAGTAAGCGACATGATTAGATTTGTGATTTAGATAGCCCACTCTGGCAGCCAGTGTGAAGGAGGGACTGGGATTAGGGAGGATTAGGAAAAGATGGAGGCCCAAATCTCCATCAGAAGGCTGTTGCAGGGATCCAGATGAGGGGAGATGGATTCACCAGGGTAGAAGTGAGCTGAGGGGCTGGCAGACAGGAATGGGAGGAGGGTGGGATAGCAGAGAGAGTGGGCCTAGGGTCAATATCTGGTTTCTGGCTTAGGTGACTGGCTGGTTAGAGTTGTCAGTTACTGGGATAAGGGATAAGGAAGACTAGATTTAGGTGAGGACGGGGTGGAGACTGCGGCACGGAAGAGAACATTTCAACACTGGTAGGTCATTCCTTTCTCCAAAGGAGAAAAGATGTCAGTTACATTATTGCATTTCCCTAACTGTTCTCTCTCACCTGAGTCATTCTGCAGCCTATTTCCTTCAAATATCCAGATCCATATATGCCACTTTCCTGTATTAGAACACAGTAGCTTCAACTAGTTACTGCAGCGGGTTCATTCATTTATTAATTACTTCACTAACAAAAAATACTTAGAACGTACCAATGATTTGCAAGGTACTGTGAACCTAGCAAAGAAAAGTGAGCAAACACAACTGGCCTTCCCCTCATAGAGCTTACATTCTAGCAGAAGCCAAAAAAGACATTAACAGACCAATTATAAACCATGTGGTTTATGTCGTAAAGCTTCTGAAGTAGAGTAGCATGTGGCAAATAACAGTGGGGACGGACTGTTCCACCGAAGTTCATGAATAGGTTTTGGCAGATCTACGAACTCCCTGAAATCTGTACGTAAAATTTTGCGTATGCCCGTAAACATTCAGGGGTGCGTGTGGGGGGAGGGGCTTACACGCTCACAGGGGTTTTTGAGCCCTAAAAGTTGAGGAATCACTCTACTCTTCAAGTCCCTTTGGGCACCACTGATTCACAAACTGCTTCCGTGCGAGAAGGCAGTGACCAAGTAGAAGGCTAGCAGCTTGGCGGTCTGTCTAGTCCACTGAGAATGATCCTAAGTTTACTCTTACAGACATCAAAAGTGATTAATCGTCCCACTTAACGTGAGAAAAGGCAACATAGTTATTAATTTTTAAAAACCCGGTTATTAGAAAAAGATCACGAGATGTTCTATTCCTCAACCACTGGGGATTTCCAACCACGTGCCCAGGCTCCCGGCGCGGAGCAGCAGGACGCCGCCCCGTGTCACCTTCCCGCCCGGAAAGGACCCACAGCTCCGAGCTCCGCCTTTTACTCTCGGCCGAGAGAAGTCAGCCAATGCTTTGCTAGTCCAGGCCGGGTTTTCAAGCATCAAGACGGAAGTAACGGGAGCCGCCAGTTCCAGGGCCTGCACAGGGAAAGCAGTGGGGAGTGGGGGGAGGTGGCAGACGCAGGGTAGGAATGGCGGCTCAAATTCCCATTGTGGCCACCCCTTCCACTCCAGGAATAGCTCGGAACAGCAAGAAGAGGCCCGCCAGTCCTTCCCACAACGGCAGCAGCGCCGGGGGATATAGCGCCAGTAAGAAGAAAAAAGTGTCTGCCTCTAGCTTTGCGCAGGTACGCTGTCACTCGCCTACCCTGCGCCTGCGTGGGGCCGTGCCGGCCGGGGTGAGAGCGCATGCGCGGGGTCCGGGGCCCAGTGAGTGCGCGTGCGCCTGCGCGGGGCAGAGCGGAGGCGGGGCGCATGCGCTTGCCTTTGCGGTGTCTCTGGTTTGGTAGAGCAGGTTTCTGCTGCAAATGAAGCGCTTTTTGCTTGGTTTGAATTTGTGGGATTTGGTTAAAGAACCACTCGCATGGCGTTGTCCTTGAGGAAAGCAGGAGAGGTGGGGAGGTTATTGCTGTCTTAGCAGAAGGATCGCCCTTCCCGTCCAGGTGGCGTTTAGAGCAAGGCTCAGGACTTTTCTTTCTGTTGAGTTTCAGTCCATCGGAAGTTAGCGTATCTCGCCTTGGTCCAGTCTACAGACATTGACCAAGTGTCTGTGAGGTGCAGAGCTCCCTGATGTTCTACAGGGAGGAATACCAAGATATACAGAAACGGATGGTTGCCCTCATCCTCAGAAAAGTGCTTTTTGACCCTCAGTTTCCCCATCCCAAAGTGAGTTTGGTCTTACCTCATGAGGTTGTTCCAAGGATTCAATGAGATCATGGTCGGAAAGCGCTGAGCACAGTGCGTGGCAGAGACTTCACCATATTCGGACAGTCTAGGCTCCGCAATTCCAGCAAAGAATTTTCAGCAGAGGAGTGGCTTGGTTAGATTAATGTTTTTCTTGGCTCCCGCACTTTATTTGCAAAGATGGAGTCTGTTACTTTGTCCTCTCCAGCACGTGGTTTGGCGTCTTTCACCCAGAACAAGGTTCTAGAGATGTTAACTGCCTATTGCTTCTTGCATTGGTAATTGGTACTGCTTTTATTGGGGTTCCTTTTTAAATACTTTATTGAGGTACAATTTGCATCCTAAAAATGCACAAATCTTAAGAGTACAGATCCATGACTTTTTACATATGTATGCACTTATATGGCCAGCACCTGGAGCAAGATGAACATTTCCAAGAGCACCAGAAAATTCCCTGGTGACCCTTTCCAGTCAGTACTCTCTTCTCTCCCTGCCAGAGGTAACCATTATTCTGACATCTCTCACTATAGATTGACTTTGTGTTTTTGAACAGAATATACATTGAATTATAGAGAGCATTTTCTTTTATGTCTGTTTAGGTTTCTCTGTGAAACAATGTTTTTGAGAGTCATTCATGTTATTACCTGTATCAATATATCTCGTACACTGTGTGAACATACCAACTGATGGACGTTTGAGTTGTTTACAGTTTTGGGATTTTATACATAAGCTGTTCTGAACATTCCTGTACAAGTCTGGGTAGATGTATGCTTTCACTTCTCTTGGGTAGATGGATAATAGTGGAATTGCTGGATCATGAGGTAGACACACGTTTAACCCAGTTAGAGATTGTTAAACATTATTTCCCAAAGTAGTTGCATTATTGTGCATTCTCACCACCAAAAAGTGTGAGAGTTCCAGTTGCTCTGCATCTTCAACAATATTTGGCATTGTCCGTCTTTAATTTTAGCTTGATGGCTGTCTGGTGGTATTTCATTGTTGTTTTATTTTTATTTCTCTGATTACTAGTGATATCAGTCACCTTTTCTTAGGCTTATTGACCATTCTAATATTTTGTTAGTTTGTTTGTTTTGTTTTTTTTGTGAGGAAGGTTAGCCCTGAGCTAATATCTGTGCCACTCTTCCGCTACTTTGTATGTGGGATGCCTCCACAGCATGGCTGATGAGTCAGATAGGTCCACACCTGGGATCCAAGCCCACGAACCCTGGGCTGCCAAAGTAGAGTGTGCGGAACTTTAACCAACTGGCCACAGGGCTAGCCCCCCATTCTGATATCTTTTGTGAAATGCCTGAGTTTTTCTAATTGGGTTTTTTTTTTTAATTATTAATATGTAGGAGTTCTTGATATACTCTTTTTTATTGAGGTAACATTGGTTTATAACATTATATAAATTTGATGTGTGCATCATGTTTCAACTTCTGTATAGACCACATTGTGTTCACCTCCAGAAGTCTAGTCCTGCTCTACCCGTTCACCTCCCATCCCCCTTTCGCTTCTGGTTACCACCAGTCTGTTCTCTGTATCTATGTGTTTGTTCGTTTTATCTCCCACATATAAGTGAAATCATACAGTATTAATCTTTGTCCATCTGACCTTATTTTGCTCAGCATGATACCCTCAAGGTCTATCCATGTTGTCACAAATGGCAAGATTTAATCGTTTTTTATGACTGAGTAGTATCCCATTGTGTGTATATATATACCACATCTTCTTTATCCGCTCATCTGTTGATGGGCACTTAGGTTGTTTCCAAGTCTTGGCTGTTGTGAGTAATGCTGCAATGAACATGGGGTGCTTACATCTTTTCGAATTAGTGTTTTCATGTTCTTTGGATAAATACCCAGAAGTGGAATAATTGGGTCATACAGTAGTTCTATTTTTAATTTTTTGAGGAATCTCCATACTGTTTTCCATAATGGCTGAAGCAGTTTTCATCCCCACCAGCAGTGTATGAGGGTTCCCCTTTCTCCACATCCTCTCTAACGCTTATTTCTTATCTTTTTAATAATAGCCATTCTGACAGGCGTGAGCTGATATCTCGTTGTGGTTTTGATTTGCATTTCCCTAATAATTAGTGATATTGAACATCTTTTCATGTGCCTGTCGGCCATCTATATATCTCCTTTGGAAAAATGTTCGTTCAGATCCTCTGCCCATTTTTTAGTCAGTTTTTTTGTTGTTGTTGAGTTGTGTGAATTCTTATTCACCGCTTATCGGATGTATGGTTTGCGAGTCTCTTTTCCTGGTCCGTTGGTTGTCTTTTCGTTATGTTGATGGTTTGCTTGGCTGTGCAGAAGCTTTTTAGTTTGATGTGGTTATACACGCTTCATTGAAGTCCTTTGCCAGATATATGCATTTTGAGTACTTTATCCCAGTGTGTGCATGGTGCATTTTGATATCCAACTGTGCCAAGACTGAGGAATGTAGTTGATACGTATTGGGAGGAATGATTGTTTTGAGGCTAAAGGTAGCATTGATCAAATCCCACCATAGCAAACTTCAGAGAGTGGCCAGATGCCTTCAGGATGCTGAAAATCCCCAGTAACCCAACTTGGGAGAAATGATTGTTTTGAGGCTAAAGGTAGCATTGATCAAATCCCACCACAGCAAACTTCAGAGAGTGGCCAGATGCCTTCAGGATGCTGAAAATCCCCAGTAACCCAACTTGGGAGAAATCACAGCTCTGGGGGCCTTAGAGCTCTTGCTGAGGGGAAGGTATGCCTAGGGAATCCCTGTGGGTCTTCTCCGTCTCAGCGGCCTCAGCAAACCCTCAGGCTGGAGAGAGTAGGGCTTCCCCTGTTAATAGTGAATTCTTTTACCTTCGCTCTCTTCTTCCCAGCTGGTGTTTAACTAATGAGGTATATAACCAGTTACCCTCCTCCCACCCTGAGAATCCCATGGGGAAGGAAAAAGCTTGACATCTGTCTCCAGAAAGGAGTGTTAGATTTTTTTCCTGCTCTAATATAGGCTTCGATATAGTCCCCTGTTCCCCAGCATACGCAGGCCTTAGCACAGTGCTGCCCTGAGCGCTGCCTGGAATCTTCCTGAGGTGACCTTTATCTGCGTCCCTTGCTCAGCCTTTCTGTTCTGTTTCAGTTCAGTTCCATCTGCAAGAATTTATTGTGATTTACTTCTGTTCTGTCCCCAGGAGTATGCTTAAGACATTTCAAAGGATTATAGTTTGTCCCTGCCCTCCCAAAAATCTCCCAGGAGGAGAGAGTGACATTCATATATTGTATTAGTTTTCTATTGCTGTTCTAACAAATAACCACAAATTAGTGGCTTAAACAACGACTACTTATTAGTTCACGGTTCTGTGCGTCAGAAGTCCTGGCACAATGTGAGGGTTTGGTTCTCTGCTCAAGGTTTCACAAAACTGAAATCAGAGTGTTGGTTGGGCCAGTTTCTTATCTTGAGGTTCTAGGGGAAAATCTTTTTCAGGCTCATTCAGATTGTTGGCAAAATTCAGTTCTTTGCAGCAGTAGGACTGAGGTCCCTGTCTCCTTGCTGTCAGCCTACGTTCCTTGCCACGTGGCCACCTCCATCTTCGAAGCCAGCTATGGAGAGTCTGTCGTGTGTCAAATCCCTCTCGTGCTTCAAATATCTCTGACTTCTCTTGTCTCTCACCTCTGAACCCAGATTTAAAGGGCTTACATGATTAGGGCAGGCCCACCTGGATAGTTTCCTTTGTTTAAGGAGAGCTGACTTGAGACCTGAATTGTATCTGCAAAACCCCTTCACAGCAGTACCTACATTAGTGTTTGCTTGAATATCTGGGAGAAGGTGTGTGTACACCATTGGCCGGGATTCCTGAGAGCCATCTTAGAATTCTACCTATCACATATATGAAACAATTAGGAAAAGATAGTAATTTCTGACCATGTACCAAAGAATATATGTATTCTCTCGTGTTGGTGCCCTAGTGTGGTGGGACACAGGAAGATGAGGACTCAGGTAGGCGATGGTGGAGGAGGAGAGGTGGGGAGGAAGAGGGGGTGGAGGTGGACTCTCAGGGGTGGTGGGGTTGGAGGGGGAAGGCCTTCCAGGTTCGGGGCTGTGCACGTGTCTCACGTTGCTCAAGCTTTCATCAGTGGAAAATAAATGTTTTTTTATAGAAATGATTGTATTTCTTGAGTTAAAGGGACTGTATAGATCTTTCAGTATCTAAATTTCCCTGATTCAATAGTTTCAGCTATTTTGATTCATTTCTTACAAAAAAGCAGCATCCGTAAAACCTTCGTGGGATTTAAAAATTTACACAGGACATTTACATAGATATTAGAGGGCTTTTTTGAAATTGGCGAAAATAACTTGATGGATTCTTAAGGTGGCTTTTATTTTCCAGAATGTGCGTGCTCTTTCTAGAGTAAAATTGAGTGAATAGAAGAAATTTAAAAGGCTTTATGCTTGGAAGTCCTCCGAAATTGAAGGGAATATTTTTGATTTAAAAATATGATGAGCAAAGCATTTATAGAAGTCTGCTTTATGTCAGTCCTAGGAAATAGTGTTAAATAGTTTAGTAACAGTGAAACAGTTTTATTATTTCATCAACATGAATCTTTCATTCAGCAGAAATTGCTATTAAGTGTTTATGCTTGCTGAGTTGTACACATTGTCACAGAATTACAATTCTCTGTTTGGGTTTATATTTTCAGTGTAGCTCACATAGTTATTGGTCAGTAATGTCGTAATCTGGATAGTGCCATCTCCCATCCATTCTGGTTATGATATTTTCAAAATGATTAGTGCTAACTTGGGTTGGAGAACTGATACACTGTGCTAAAGTGAAAGAAATCATGATAAATAGTAATAATTAATATTTACTGGCATTTACTATGTATCAGGTACTGTTCTAAGCACTTTTTAAGTGCTATCGCATTTAATTCTCCAAACAGCCCTCTGTGAATTGTAATTCTACAGATAAAAAGACAGGAGCATAGAGAGGTTAAGTAACTTTCTCCAGGTCACACAGCTAACAAATGGTGGAGTCAGGATTGGAACCCAGGTGGACTGTCAAGAGTCCACATTCTTTTTTCTTGACTGCCTCTCTTGATATCACTTTCCACCTTAGAAGATGTAATTAGGTCTTTGATATAACCAAATCCATGCTGCAGACAAATGCTTTTGGGGGGAATTTTATTAGATCAATGGAGGGCATTTTAGACTTTTCAAATGCTTATTCAAGTTGATAAAATCTACAGAGAAACCTAATTGATCCATAGACTGAGGGTTAACATGATAGACCAATTTGCAATGGTTAAGCAGTTAACAAAACATCTCAATAAGCTGGGAGATAGCAGCTGCTTCTTCATAAGGTTAGCGCAGAGTGCAGGTGATGGCAGACTTCTGTAATTGGAGGCAGCCGGAGAATGCTGGACTGATGTGATTTATTCATCTAAAAATAATCATTCTAGGGCTGGCCTGGTGGCGCAGCAGTTAAGTTCACACGTTCCGCTTCAGCAGCCCGGTGTTTGCGGGTTCAGAGCCCGGATGCGAACATGGCACTGCCTGGCAAGCCATGCTGTGGTAGGCGTCCCACATATAAAGTAGAGGAAGATGGGCACAGATGTTAGCTCAGGGCCAGTCTTCCTCATCAAAAAGAGGAGGATTGGCAGCAGTTAGCTCAGGGCTTATCTTCCTCAAAAAAAAAAAAATAATAATAATCATTCTACCCCAACTTTTAAAAGAAATCATGATAAAGTTGTTTTATAGGTTCCTTTTTTTCTATTTTTAAAGTGGATGTAAAAGGTCACCCAGTCTTCTTCCCAAGTATTATAATTTGTGTTTCGTACGTGTAGTTGTAGTTTTTCCTAATTGCATTTGATGTATAACATTGTGTCCCCTGCTTTTCTCTTAGGATTATTTCATGAACCTTTCTGTATGTTGATAGACTTCTTAAGGAATTAAGTCCTCTTATTTAATTGACTTCCCTGAATATTTGGGGTGCATCTCCCAGTTTTGCTGTTTCAAGTAACCCTGCTGTGTTAGACTGGGGTCGGCTGTTTGAATCTAGAATACTATTAGGTAGATGTAAGTGGGCATTTGATTTTTCAGTGATGAGACAAAGCCACAGACTAAAGGCGCAGGTTATCCTTATGTCTGAGTCAGAGGCAGGCAGGCTGCTGTCTGGAGAGGCGAAGCCATCGATTTGGGCTCTGCAGTTGGGCAGAGCTGAGGCCTCCCTGACTCAGCTTGGGGCAGGCGTGTGCTTCTTTGATAGCGGGCCAGGTTTCTCTTCCCTGGGACTTACGTCAGCTCTTCTGGTGCTGCAAAGGCGGGACAGCCCTCAGTGCTAGGCGTTACTTCTTTCCTCTTTTTAGGGCGTTCATGTCTTGGGACGGGACAGTTCATCTCATAAAGTCTCTTAACGTCAGTAGTGGTTTAGTAATATGGAAACTGTACATCATTTTCAATTTTATTGCATCCCAGCCTCACAGACTCAATCTTGCCTTTGGCTGACGGTCTCTCCCACTCATCCCGTCACAGACAGACGCAGAGTTTCAGCTTAGCGGAGGCTCAGGAAGGGAGGATGAGGGTGCAGTAGCATGGAGGGTGGGGTTAAAGAGGAAGGAAAAGCAGAAAACCCAGTTCTGAGTCTGTCCAGAATGGGGTATTCTTTTTTTTCTTTAATTATTTTATTGAGATCATATTGGCTTATAACACTGTGTAAATTTCAGCTGTACATCACTCTATTTCAGCTTCTGTATAGACTGCATCGTGTTCAACCAGCAAAAGTCTAGTTTCCATCCATCACCATACATATATGCCCCTTAACCCCTTTCATCCTCCCCCCACCTCCGTCCACTTTGGTGACCACCAATCTGTTCTCCTTATCTATGTGTTTATCTTCCACATAGGAGTAAAATCATACAATGTTTGTCTTTCTCTGATTTATTTCACTTAACATAATGCCCTCAGGGTCCATCCATGTTGTCGCAAATGGCATGATTTTGTCTTTTAATGGCTGAGTAGTATTCCATTATATATGTGTGTATATATATGTCTTCTTTATCCATTCATCTGTTCATGGGCACTTGAGTTGCTTCCACGTCTTGGCTATTGTGAGTAATGCTGTGATGAACATAGGGGTGCATATATCTTTTTGAATTAGTGATTTCATGTTCTTTGGATAAATACCCAGTAGTGGAATAGCTGGATCATATGGTATTTTCTTTTAGAGGCTGTCAGAGAGGGAAGAGAGCCCTTGCTGCTTCAGAGGCAGGGTGCAGCTCTGGAATGATGTGGCTCAGTTCTCGTTGGAGTGGCTTCCTTTCTTTACCCCTTCTTCAGCTTGACTCCTCAGTGGGGCTCTGGCCCTGCTGAAAATGGAAGAGGAGAGAATGGAAGGACCGAACAAGCAGGAAGGGTCTGTTTGGAAATCCAGCACTTGAGCGCATCATCTTCATTCCCTTCTTGACTCTTCTCTAGCGTGCCACCCGGAATGCTGATACAGACTTCTGGTCCTCTCTTCCCACCACCTTCCCCTTCCTCTCAGCAGGTGCACCTGTCTGACGGTGCATCCTCTCCCCTGGCAGAGCTCCCAGACCTTCCGACCTACATGGACTTGCTGAGCTACCTGCTTTTCTTAGTGGCCTCTGGGGCAGCGCCACCTGCCCGAGTCTCAGTGAAGCATTTCTGCCTGCGGGCGTTCTCCTGGGTCTTCCTGGAGCCTGGGAACAAACAGCCTATATCAAAAGAATGCCCTGTATTCCTTCCCAGGATTTCACTGTGCACACAGCACCTGTGAGCTTCCCCATTAGGAATGAGGGAAGAGGCATGAATAGAAAGGGGGAAATACAGTCTTTCAGCAGTTCTGATGCAGGAGAAAAAGCTAATGCCACTGCTTGAGGCTGGCACTCTGTGAGGTGGACACGTTCTGTGGATGTTTCTGATTCACCACTGGAGGCCTTGGGGCCTGCTTCTTCATTTCTCTTGAGTATCTCCTCTTTGCTTCTTTAGCAGTTCCATTTGTTTATTTTCTCCCAGATGGAAACAACATTATATAAGTAGTCATTTTCTTTGTGAAAAACTCCAACAATAAAGTTGAAACTTAAAGTGTGTCTGGGCCCAGGAAACCTCTTTTGCATTCTGCCTGTTTCTCCTGAGTCATCCGTAGCCCTTTGGTTTCTCTGTTCTGATGTGGTGCTCACTGCGCAGTTCTGAGGGTGGTTTTTCTCTCTCTCTCTTAATTTAGGCCACCCTGTAGGCCCAGCCTCCTGACGGTTCACGCCCATCAGCCGGTTCCTCACTGAGTAGTCTTGTGGAGCACCCTTATGAAGTGTGGTTAGATTCCTCGGGAGAATGGCCCCTTTCCTTCTTCCGACACTGGCAGGTTTCCTTAGACCTACTCCCCTCATGTGCCTTCCAGCCAGTGGGCCTGTGCTTTCCCCTTTGCCCCTGGACCATCACCTTGAAAGAGCAGGTGGCTGTCACTCTTCTTGACCAGCTGCGACTTCTTCCTCAGGTTCCATGCCACTCCACTTTTTTTAAAATCCTCTAAGTATTTCCATGTGGATTTCCTAAAACCAGAGGCGTTCTCTTACATAACAACAGTACAGTATCAAATTTAGGGGATTAACTTTGAAGCAACACTGGTACCTAATACACAGACCTTATTCTTGTCCTTTGTCTGGTCCAGGATCCCATCTAGGATCGTATGTCACAGTTAGTTGTCATTTTTAGTCTCCTTTCATGTAGAACGGTTCTTCAGTCTTTATCTTTCATGACCTTGACCCTTTTGAAGAGCACCATTCATTTATCTTATGGAATGTTCCTCAATTGGGGCTTGTCTGATATTTTCTCATGACTAGATTTGGGTAATACATTTTGGGCAAGGGTGGAAAAGTAATGATGTCCCCTTCTCGGTGCATCGTGTTGTGGCACGTGATGTCAATATGTCCCATTACTGCTGATGTTAGCTTTGAGCACTTAGGAAGGTGGGTGTCTGCCAGGTTTCTCCATGGTAAACTTATTAGTTTTCTGTTTGTATTAAAGTATCTTGTGGGGAGTTACTTTGAGACTGTGTAAATATGTTTTCTCTGTTCATACTTTTGCCAACCACTGTTAGTGTCCGTGGATGATTCTTTCCTGAAACAGTTATTATGCTGGTGGTTACCAAATGGTGACTTTCTAATTCTTTTATTCTTTCTGCAATTATTAATCAGAATCTTACTGTGAGCAAGAGCTTTCTCTTTTCTCCCATTCACTTATTCATTCTTAAAATCAGTATTTGTATTCATTGATTCTCGTTTTATTCTAGGGGTTACAATCCATTCCTAGCTTTATTCGTTCATTCTTTCATAAACTTATTTTTTATTTGTAACAGTTTTATTGAGATATAATTCATATACCATAAAATCCACCCTTTTAAAGTGTACAATTCAGTGGCGTATAGTATATTCACTGAGTTATGCAACCATTACGACTATTTAATTTGAGAATATTTCCATGACCCCAAAAAGAACTCCCCTATCCATTAGCAATCACTGCCCATTCCCCCTTCCTGCCAGCCCCTGACAACCACTGATCTGCTTTCTGTATTTATGAATTTGACTACTCTAGATTCAATATAAATGGAATCATACAATATGTGGCCTTTTGTGTCTGGCTTCTGTCAGTGAGCATAATGCTTTCAGGGTTTATCCATGTTGTAGCATGTACGGTACTTCATTCCTTTTTATGGTTGAATAACATTCCACTATATGGAGGCATACGTGGTGTTTATGCATTCATTAGTTGATGGATGTTTGGATTGTTTGCACTTTTTGCTCTGATGAATAATCTTCTGCGAATATGTATGAGTTTTTGCCTGGACATATGTTTTCACTTCTCTTGGGTGTATACCTAGGAGTTGGATTATTGGGTCATATTATAATTCTATATTTAACATTTTGAGAAACCACCAAACTGTTTTTCCAGGTGACTGCACCCTTTTACGTTCTCCCAAGCAATGTATGAGAGTTCTAGTTTCTCCATATCCTCGCCAACACATGTTGTTATGCATCTTTGATTATAGCCATCCCAGTGGGTGTGAAATGATATCTCATTGTGGTTTGGGTTTGCATTTCCCTGATGACTAATGGCAATGAACATCTTTTCATGTGCTCACTGGCCATTTGTATATCTTCTTTGGAGAAATGTTTATTGACATCCTTTTCCCTTTGTAAAATGGAATTATTTGTCCTTTTATTGTTGAGTCGTAAGAGTTTGTTATAGATTCGGCTACTGGAAGCCTCTTCAAACTGACTCTTGTGTCCTTTAATATACTCCCATCATTTTTTGAGAATGCTGTTGTGGACTGAATTGTGTCCCCTCGAGAGTCATATGTTGAAGTCCTAACCCCCTGAACCCCTCACAATGTGACTGTATTTGGAGATAGGGCTGTTAAAGAGGTAATTAAGGTTAAATGAGGTCCTAAGGGGGGACCCCTAATCCAATATGACTGGTGTCCTTATAAGAAGAGGAAGAGACACCACAGTGGTGAGTGCACAGAGGGAAGGCCATGTGAGGGCACGGTGAGAAGATGTTCATCCGTAGGTCAAGGAGAGAGGCCTCAGGAGAAGCCACACCTGCTGACACCTTGATCTTGGACTTCCAGATTCCAGAACTGTTGAAAATAAACTTCTGTTGTTTAAACTACCCAGTCTGTGCTATTTTTTTATGGCAGCCCTAGCAAATTAATACGGTATTTTCTTGCTTTCTGGCATCACAAGGCTCATCTCATACTTTCCTGCCCCAGCCCTGGAATCTGCCATTTCTTCAAGGATCACTAGTTCTTGGGGAATGATGTTTAGAAACCAGGATCTGAAGACTGGTGTGCCTATCGTCCATTGTTTCTAGCCCTCTTAGTGGAGAGAACTAGGAGGTATAGGCGTGTGTGTGTATACCCCCCACCTCTGTAGCTGTGTTTCTCTGTCTGTGTATATGTTAAAGACCATGAGTTCTGTTGATAACCTCTGATTTCATGGTGCAGGGCTCACTCTAGCCTTCCCTCATTCCTTACTTACTTCATCTTAGAATATGTATAAAGTAGTTTCAGAATTATTAACCTATACCCTTGTGAGAAACAAACCTACCAACTGTTTATGGTTCTTTGTGCCTTTAACCTTAGGCTCTACTGCCGACATACTGTGCTCAATTTCCCCCTCCTCCCCTTCAGTGTGGTTGTGTTATTCATTCAAAACACAGTTAGGTTGATTTACTTTGTTTGTATTTGTTTTCTCTATCTGCTGCCCCATCCTTGTTGGTTTTATTTATTATTATTTTTAGTATGTGAAACTTCAACATGGTTCAAAAGGTCAAAACTACAAAAAGCTATTCTTAGAGTAGTTTTACTCCTTTCCCTTCCCTTCCCATTTCCCTGTTCCCTCTGCCCCGTCGGTAATCAAGCCCAGTCGTTTTTGAATTATCCTCCCTGTGTTCCTTTGTGTTCAGTCACTGCATCCCACCCGGAGATGCTTCCTGGCAGTAAACTCCAGAGCCAATACATCTTACACACTGATGCTGGTGTTTAGTTATGGTGGGCTATCTTGTTCCTTAACTCCAGTTAATCAGTCAGTGATCATTGTGTGTTTACTCTGTGCCAGCACTAGGTTAGATGCAGAGGACAAAAGACTGATTCCTATAGTGAAGCCGGATGTCTTGACCCCTCTGTGCATTCCCACTCTGAATCGCTCCCTTCCCTCATCCGCATACCTCTGCACTTTGTCTCTCCTTCTTCCGGTCTGTTGTTCACAAAGCTGCTGTTTTCATTGACTGAGACATAAATACAAACTATCAATCATAGATCCAATTTATAATAGATATTACTCTTACAAATAGTCAACATGAAATAACATTGCCAACTGGCTAAAACCGCACGAGGTAACGTTGGTTATTGATTCAGTGTGATGGGAGAATCAAATCTGCCTCATCAAATTGGTCTCCCAGTACACGTGTACCTGGCAGACGTGCTATGACAGTGAAGGGAAAGTCACAAGGGCAATAAAATTTAGTTATGTACAAAATGCTAAATCTAATCTTTGTTGTAAAGTTAAAACTGATGTGGAGTAATCGCGATTAAAATAATTTTAGTAAAGCTTAAATGAAAATGGAAACATTGGAAACTATTTGTGCTGTGTAGAAAATGACTCATGGATTTTGCACCAGAAAATACAAAATGCAGGAAGGAGGGGGAACAAGAGGTGAGGCTGGAGAGGAGGCCAGAATTTGTTCCTAATCCCAAGGGCAGTGGGAATCACTGACAGTTGTAAATAGGGGAGTGACATCAAGCTTGCATTTAGAAGTGTGTCACTGACTGTGCTGTAGAGAATGGAGTGGGCACTACAGAGTCCCTCCTCTGAAACTTGAGCTAAGGAAGGTGCCAGATAAGGGCAAAGGACTGTGGGAGAAAGGGGGGACGAGGTGGGGGGCAAAGGGTCAGGAGAGAGAGAGGGAGGGAAGGAAGAAAAGGAGAGACGAAAGAGAAAGATAGCTTGTGGCTACAGACGGTAGGAAAAGGATGAGAAATTGGAGGCCACTTAGTTCTTAGAGAGTTGACACTTGAGCTGAGCCTTGGAGGGGAGAAACGTTAGGAAAGACTAAATCGGGGGAGGATGAGGTGAGGGGCAGTCCAGACACAAGAGATGCATGAACAGAGGAGGAGCACAGGCCCCTGTAAAGAGACCCTGAGGAGGAGTCTGGGAAGGCGTTTGAGAAGAGACCTTTCAGAGAACTATTTCAGCAGTGGTCCCTGTCTTCACCACTGTCCTTCCCACCACATGGATGCCATTGCAGGGTGCTGGGAGTAGTGGTGGTGGAATATGTATATATGCAACCAGAACTCTCGTACACTGCTGCTGGGAGTGTAAAAGAGGGCAGCCATTTAGGAAAATGATCTAGCAGTTTCTTAAGTAGTTAAACACTTAGTCCATAACCCAACCATTCTACTCCTAGGTGTTTACCCAAGAGAAGTAAAAACACATGTCCACACAAAGGCTTGTGCAGAATGTTTACAGCAGCTTTATTTATAATAGCAGAAGACTGAGAATAACCCACATATTCATCAACAAGAAAATGGATAAACAAATTGTGGTAAATTCGTATGGTGGACCACTACTCTGCTGAGTAGTATACAAATACAAAGAAACAGCCTACTGATGCATGCAGCAACATGGGTGATCTCCAAAACTTTATGCTGAGCTGAGGAAGCCAAACACAACAGTACGTGCTGTCAGATTCCACTCATATGATGTTCTAGAATAGGTAATGTGGGTAGAAATCAGCAGTGGTTGTCCCTGAGGGCGGAAGGTATTGACTAGGAACGGGCATGAGGGAATGTTCTGGGCTGATGGAAATCTTCTGTATCTCAATAGGGACGTGATTCACACAAGTGTAAACATTTGGCAAAACTCATGAAACCTACACTTAAGATCTGCGCATTTCACTGTATGTAAATTTTATATCAATTAGAAAACAGTTTATTGCAGTCTGGGAAGATTAGAAACTGTGTTACAAATCAGAAGTGATTTCTTACCTTGCCTTGTTTTTCCTTTGTTATTGTTAGCTTAAAAGGTTTTTTATTTTGGAGTTGGCCTGGGGGTGTAGTGGCTAAGTTTGCACACTCGGCTTTGGCGGCCCAGGGTTAGCAGGTTCGGATCCCGGGGCGTGGACCCAGAACTGCTCGTCCAGCCATGATGTGCCAGCATCCCACACAGGACAGAGGAACATTGGCACGGATGTTAGCTCATCAACAATCTTCCTCGGGCAAGAAGGGGAAGATTGGCAACAGATGTTAGCTCAGGGCCAGTCTTCCTTACACACACCAAAATACATATATTTAAAAAAAGGGGGCGCCAGCCCCGTGGCTGAGTAGTTAAGTTAGTGCGCTCTGCTTCGGTGGCCCAGGGTTTCACTGGTTCGGATCCTGGGCGTGGACATGGCACCGCTCATCAGGCCATGCTGAGGCAGCGTCCCACATGCCACAACTAGAAGGACCCACAACTAAAAATATACAACTATGTACCAGGGCGCTTTGGGGAGAAAAAGGAAAAAAATTTAAAAATCTGAAAAAAAAATAAAGTTTTTTTATTTTAAAGCATATTAGCCTGCTTTCAGCGCACTCTCGCCTCAGCTAGCTGACTCCGTTGCCCTCCAGCCTCCTCTCCCTCTATGTTCCTCCCTCAGAATGCCCATGTCCTGTTGTGCCCCTAAGCATACAGCTCTAGCCTGGGTTCTCTGGATGATGACCCTTCAAGCGGCTGGACCTTTTTTGTCTTAATGTTTCAAGACACAATTTGGTAAGATCAGCAGGAGTAGGGGCCGTGTGGTGTCATGGGGGTGGCAGGGGCTTTGGAATTGGCCCCACTTGGGTTTGAATCCAAAGATAATCACTGTGTAGCCTTGAACCATCCCCCTGAGCCTCAGTTTTCTTGTAGTGGTTGTCAGAGTTAAATGAGCCAGCTCAGATAGGACACCCATCCTTGGGCTTGGCACACAGGGGAGCTGGGAAACGTAGCAGCTGTCTCTCCTGTGGCTTCTGCACAGCAGGTGCTGCTCCTGGTCTGGCACGCCCTCCTCTGGCACAGGCCACCTGCCGGAGCTTTGCACACACTGTCTTGCCTTGCATGTCCTGTAGTATCATCTCAGATCTTGTTGAGAGCTGAGTTAGGGAACTCAGCTGAAAGAAACTGACCTCATGCTATTCTTACTGTGTTTTAAGGGTATCAGCATGGAAGCCATGAGTGAGAATAAAATGGTGCCCTCTGATTTTAGCACAGGACCTATGGAAAAGGCTGCCAAACCTTTGCCATTTAAGGATCCCAACTTTGTGGTAAGCATCTAAGGTATTTATAAATAAAAAACCAAACCACCATACGTCGGCCTCTGATCTTGCTAGGCACTGGTGTCCCCTTCTGCATCAGTCCCAGTTGCCACCTTCTCTGTCATGGGCTGTTGTGGGAGGGGTGGGGGCAGGAGCAGAAGGGCCCTTGTTGTTGCTCTCCTGATATGCCAGTTCCCGAGGATTTGGGTGCCCTTTGTGGCATTTGTTAAGGGATCCTATTTGGAGGGTGGTTCATTTCCATGATGACTGTTCACCCTCCCTTTGCATTGGTCTCACATAAGTTTTAGAAGAGATTTGAAATAACTAACGAAAAGAAGATTGCGCCTCATTAGTTTCTTTAAGTAAATCTAAACTATTGTGCTGTAAAGCAGAAACAGGCTACTCTTCCTTTCATCCTCAAGGAGTATAATAAATGACAGCGATTCAGATTATACCATTAAAAGATGTTTCATTAATTAGTTTTGAAAATATGGTGTTACCAGTGCCTGCAACAGATTTTAGTATTCTTTCCATTTTATTTTGTCATCTTCATAGGACGAAAAGGAAAAAAAAAGAATTTCCAGAAGGCTTGCCATGCCGTGACTGAGGCTTACTTGGGTTTTCCAGGATCATCAGTAATTTGCAGGCAGACTTGCCCTCGAAAGGGGGTTTAGAGATGTGATCATGAGTTTAAATCTAACTTTGTAGTAAATTTATTTTAAAGTAAGGGAAGTTCATGAGTGAATTCTCTAAAGTTAGATCCAATAAGGGAGGTGATTTGCTATGTGCATGGAAAAAAAAATAACTTTTTATTTCTACTTCATCCCTAACTAACTCCTGAGTTTTGACCATCCAAAAGCTTTGTTTTTTATAAGGAAGATTAAAGTGTACAGCATAATACTTAAAAAAAAAAAGCCTTGGGGTATAAATGATTGCTGACAGAATGAGGGGCATGTTATAATTATGAATAAGCATAAATGTCAGATTCTGAAATGGCAGTCTCCATTGATTTTTGTTTCTTCTCACCCATGCTTTTAATTCAAGCACTCTGGCCATGGTGGTGCGGTAGCTGGCAAGAAGAATAGAACCTGGAAGAACCTGAAACAAATTCTCGCTGCTGAGAGGGCGTTGCCATGGCAACTGAACGATCCTAACTGTGAGCTGTCGAGAGCCTTCTATGTGTTTATAATGTTTGGACTAGGAACTTTCTTTTAACAAACCTCTTTTATTATTTTATTGTGTTTGCGTTAATGTAGGACACCATTTTTAGCTTAGGAATTTTAGAGTGGCATGAATGTAAAGAGATTATGTGTCTATTTCCTCGTAACTATATCTGTGCTTAATCTGTTTGTGTGGTCATGGATGTGTGGTTTTTAGTGTCACTGTTAACATTTCCATCTGGAGAAATAGGTCCAGATATGATAATATTGGTGTTTCTGTTAGAAAAGATATTAATGTTTCTGTTAGACAAAAATCAAGGGCTACTGTTAAAATTTGTTTCCAAGAACAAAGTTGCCCAAGATTTGCGAGGGTTTCTGACGACCAGCTTAAAAGCCAACTCTGTTGTACTCGCTGAGCCGGTGTTTTTCAGAGCAAATGCTTTGTGCTGCAGTGTTTCCAAATATGTGTAAAGTGCCAGTGTATGTTCTGTTCAGCATCATTGGAAAGTACAGGTTCAAGTTCCCTCTGTCTCCGTTCCCACTGCACCTCTTTCCTGGGGTGACTCAGACGGGTGACAAGTGAGCTAGTCAGTTGTCTGGGTGTGGACATTCCGGTGTCCGGATGCTCAGATCCAGTCAGTGGGTTGTTTGGCATCTCACCACCACCAGCCCATGTAGCCTGACACAGTGAAAGTGGCTGGTGGGCAGATGAGCTTCTGGTGCTTCTGGTGGAGTAGGGGGTCCCTGGGGACAGGGCAGAGCAAGATCCGGAGCCCACACTTGGTCTATGACATATACGGCATTATTTCCCCAGAGACTGCTGTGAGTACTTAATCACAAAGTAAAAATTTCAGGAATATTATCAAACCGTATTTTAGAAAAAAAGGGAAAGGATCTGAATGTTTTGAAGCCAGTTTAGTTATCTTCTTTTTTGTCCCCCCAGACTTCAGTATTGATGCTCCTCCATCCTTTAAACCAGCTAAGAAGTATTCTGATGTTTCAGGACTTCTTGTGAGTATAATTACATCTCTATGTCTTATAACACCGAATTAAAATGAAGATTTAGACAGTGTTGAATATTGACCACCACTGGTCCTGCCTGGATGCTCTAGACTTTGAGGAGGTAATGGGTTTGTGTGGAAGTGATGACACATTAATTTTAGACTAGCTGCAACGTGGGGCATCTGTGTGGGCAGCCTGGAGAGAGGATTGCTCCAGAAAGCAGGAGACCCAGGTTTCATTTCCCTTTCCTCTGCTCGTTAACTATATGAGATAACATGAAAGAAACAACTGTTTCTTTTTTTTACTGCTGAAGTTTAAAAATTCCCTGCATTTTAGGGATGATAGTACACTTTTTTTTTTTTAAAGATTTTATTTTTTTCCTTTTCTCCCCAAAGCCCCCCCAGTACATAGTTGTATATTCTTCGTTGTGGGTCCTTCTAGTTGTGGCATGTGGGATGCTGCCTCAGCGTGGTTTGATGAGCAGTGCCATGTCCGCGCCCAGGATTCGAACCAGGGAACACTGGGCCGCCTGCAGCGGAGCGCGCGAACTTAACCACTTGGCCACGGGGCCAGCCCCGATGATAGTACACTTTTTAAAAATATATTTAAACTTCTCTAAAGAGGCACTACGGTAAAAGTAGTCATTTTCAAACTTCTTTTTAAGCATCAGAACCCCTTTTCCAAATGAAATATTTTACAGAATCTCCTGGAGCCCACCTACCACTGCGGTCCCATGTGGGTCTGGTGCTCTGACCTTCTCCCCACGCCCCACCACAGTGACCCTAGAGTGCTTCTGGGGAACACAGTTTGAAAACCAGCAGCGTAGTTGGACGAGTGGGATATGGGCCAGTCACTGAACCTCAGGAGCCTCTGAGCACCTCATTTCCTTCTTCTCCGGAGGCAGGCGGAGTGTGGGACTCTCAGCTCACCTTCTTCATCCTTTTCATCAGTGTTAAATTCGGGAAATGGGCTTTTTCTCATTACTGTAGAAATAATAAGGCACTTCACTTTTTAAAACTCATACCGTTCATTTAAATGCTTTACTTTGTATGAAAATGTATGACTCCAACTTCTGAAACAAACTGAATTAATGATGTCTGTTCTACTTTGGGAAAGATTTGAGTTTTTATTATATTTTTTAAAATAGTCTTATACTCTCTGAATTAGTCATATGTTTTAGCTTTTCTTCCAGAGAGCACACACTCCTCAGTGTACTACAAACTTTTTAACATAGACCCTTAAATATAGTGATCCTAAAAAACGATAGGGAAAGTGGAAGTGCGATAAAATGGTGTGTGCGTGTGTGATGGGTTTTTTTCACATCCATTCACAGGCATATATCTCCTCCTAAATGCCCCCTGAGGGGACTTCAACTTGAGAGAAATGTTGTAGTCTTACGCTATCTCTTGTCTACTGCCTGAAAATAGTTGTCTCATGTATTTGACTCATTTTAATAGTTGCTTATGGTAAGAGAGCTAGTCTGGCACCAGTTATTCTCTTAGGGCCCAGAGTGGAGATTTCTCCCTGTGACATTTTGTGCTGAGCTCATGGAAGCTGTGGTTTATGGCCAGACTTGGAGGGTGGCCCCTTGGAGCGTATTTTATCCTCACCATCAGCAGGCAGTGCATCTGTGGTGCAATGGCTTTCACACAATAGGAGGCATGAGAATCATCCTGAGAAGCATTGTTCCTGGCCCCTTTATGCCATCGGCAAAGGGCTTGTCATGACAGGCAACCTCTTGTGCCACTGTATGTAAGAATTAAGAAATTCTGAATATATAGAGAACTCCACCAAATCATTGAAAGCCAACCCCATAGGAGAATTGCCTAAAAGGATATGAAGAGACAGTTACAAGGAGGAGATACGGATGACCACTAAGTAGATATTCCCCCTTCCTGATAATTAGGAAAAAGACTCATCAGGGAGAAGAAATGAAGACATTTGATTGTTCCCGGCGTAGAGCAGCGGGTATCCTCACACCCTGCTGTTTTGAGCGGGGAATCTGCATTGGTGCGCATTTCTTGGAGGGCAGTTTGACACCACGTGTTGAGACAAAAACGCAAAGCCTGTGACCCAGCAATTTGCCCTCTGGGCAGCTCCCTGGAGAAACTCTGCACAAGGAGCTTCATGCAGTAATGCTTGTGAGAAAATGTGTTAGTAGAATATTAGAAATAACATAAAACAGCATCAACAACAACATAAAAGTCAGCCAGCGGTGGGCCATGGGGAGGACTTGGGGGGTGTTCATACTATTCTGCGAGCTTGATGTATATGTAACAACATGGATAAACTTCCAAGACATATTGTTTACTGAAAGGTGCAAAGCATTATAAACAGCCTGGTCCCACTTAAGTAAAAATCAATACGCACTCACAAAAAAATTGGGCAGTTTCTCTGGTGTGTTTATACGTGTGTGCAAGGGTGTATATAAACAAGGTCTGGAAGGGTGCCCACCTAACCATGGTTCCTCAGGGTAGGGCAAAGGACTTTTGCATGGTGGACGGTGGTAAAAGGGAACTTTAGTCTTCTTCATAATGTTTTCTTTTTCTTTTTAGAGGAGGATATGTTTATCTGTTACTTGTATAAATTAAAGTTAACGTAATTAAAAAATAAAGCCCAGCTCGTGTTTACACTGACGCGCCTGTTCCCGGCCGGCCAAGTGACTGTTTGCCCTGTGCTTGGACCTGGCAGGAAGGCATGCAGGTCACACTTGTGTTTAGCCCTTGTTACAAAGCTATGCAAAGTACTGTGGCTCGGGGTGAGATGGGGGAGCAGTGGACAGTCTGTCACCCCGCAGCCAGGAGGCCTTGGAGCTGTTCGCTGAAAGCGGCCTTTGGTTCGTTCAGGGTCCAGGGGCAGAACCTGGAGGAGGGCAGACTGCAGGAGGACAATTCTTCACTTGTTCGACTCTGGGCTGTCACTCGGCATCCTCCTTCTGTTCAGCACACCGGTCAGGTCCATCTGTGCAAGTTTTTGTTGGTGACCTTTTTGTTGGTGCCACAGTATCTCTGTGTTCTGCATTATTTATTCAGCAGCCTTGGCACTGAGGTCTGAACTTGGGCGGGCCAGCTCAGCACAGTTTGGTGGTGGGAGTGAGGCGGCCACAGAAATGGAGCCGGGCCGGGGCTGGTTCATATATGGAGGCCAGATGATCAAAGCCAGATGCACATGCCTGCACCCTGCTCACAGCGGCAGGGCAGCCTCCCCCTGCCAGCTGTTCATCTAACTGCCTCATGGCCAGGAGCCCTTAAAAGGGACTTGGCTGTTTTTCTCTTTAAGCCTTCCATTATATTACAGTCATTAAAAGAAATGTGGTACAGAAAGGCAATATCTAGATTAAGCCAAAGGATCAAAGTTGTATTTTATAGAGAGCTTTAATTAGTCTTAGCTTTTAGGAATAATCTCATTTTCCTGACATGCAGACACGAAATGGCTCAGGGAGATCCCCAGTGGCAGGACTGAAGAAGTTTTAGAGTATGAGACAGCTCTGACTCAGTTCCCTTCAGCCTGTCGCTTCTTCACGGAGCCGAGCCCCCCTTGTTGAGTCACAGCGTTGCTGCGAGCCTCGGTCCACGCAGAGATCGTCAGCACTGGGGCAGACAGTCCACACTTGAGTAATTGGACCTTATCTGTCTAGACTTTAAAGGCATCTTGTATAATTTTTCCAAAGGAGTTCCAAATGACTCACCCTCATGTTTTCTGTTTCAAAATCTATAGAAGCCATGTGCCTTGAGGTATATAGTAAGTAGATTATCTTCTCCACTTTGTACATGGGGAAAACAGACCAAAAGAGAATTTAGATATGTCAATGGGAAACAAACGCTCTTTTCTGTGATTGTCCTGATCGGCCGTTTGTTTGTTCCTTCCTTCCTTCATCATTGGTTGTACAGCACTGACTGAAGGCCCTCTGGGCGCTCTGCACTGCACTAGGAGCCGGGACACAGTGATAAGCAAACCACAGGCTTCCTGCCTCCTGGAGCCTCACAGCCTAGACCTGAGTGAGAGTCAGGCAGATGATAAACGTACAAGCAACAGAGATAAGCATTCCCCAGGAGAGAGGTGTGGTGAAGTGCAAGTGGAGATGGGGTCCTGACCTCCTGGAGGGGAGTGCATAAGGCTTCCTTGATGATAGGACTTTGGAGGCTGAGTCCTGAAGGATGAGCAAGTGATTCTGAGCAGAGTGGGCCAGGGTGGGGACCGCTCCTGAGGAAAAGGAGAATGGGGCATGACAGGAGTGGGTACTGAGAGCCAGGGCAGTTGGAACCAGCGAGTGGGGACATGTGGCTAAGGAAGAGGCTTGGGAAGGAGAAGGGCGCCGACTTGCTTGTAGGGTCTGAGGAGCCATGCTGAGGACTTGGCCTTTGTCCTGAGAACAGAGAGGAGCCATTGAGAGGTTTCACGCTGAGCAATGACATGATCAGAATTGCAAGGTGTAAATGACCATGGCTGAAGTTAGGATGGCAGTCCCTTCCAGTGGAAGAGTGGGTGGCCTGCCCAGCACTGCAGTGTCACCCAGGGAGCCAAGGAAGTGGCATGAGGAGGGCATGGAAGAGCAGGGGAGGAGTGCATTTGGAGTCAGTGGACAGTAGCTGGGAGGGGCGGGTGTGCCCAGCCCGCATGGAGGGGCCGCTCCCTGCCTTGGGGAACAGATCTGGAACATTTGTTTGGAGCAGGTAGGAGTTTGAAGGCAGGGATCAGGGAGGGAGGATCATCATGGATTCAGTTTGGGATCTGTTCCTTGCAGACCTTGAGGCACCAACCAGAACGGTCCTAGTGTCTGACAGTGGTTATGCCTCTTCCTCCCGTCCACACCCTGAAGTATTTCTCAAGTCTGGGAAGATGAACGAGTCTTTGCCCAAGTGAGCAATTTAGTGTTCTTGGTGGTAGAGTAAAGCATGATGAAGAAATATTTCACTTTCGGTAAAACAGAAAAAAATGTTAGACTTGCACTTAAAACATCGCCACCAACAACAGCTTTCTGCCCTTCCCTCTGCCTGTTTCTCATCCAGGCCAACTACACTGACCCCCAGAGCAAGCTGCGGTTCAGCACCATTGAAGAGTTTTCTTACATTCGGAGGCTGCCGTCTGATGTTGTCACTGGCTACCTAGCCCTGAGAAAGGCCACAAGCATTGTACCCTGAGCCTTGAGAAACGGAGACGAAGTGGAAAACTGTTTCAAAGGCAGACTTTGGACTCATGATTCTGTTTCATGGAAACAAACTCATTCTGCTGTCAATCTGGAAATGTCAGTGCCATGCCTTGGAAAGAATGTTTGGCTTTAATTTAAGGTTTTGCTTTTTTTTTTTTCTATGTTTTCCCTCTAAGTGTGATATTTCCTGTTGAATTAAATTATATTTCATTTGTTGCCTCAAGTAAAGTTATTTGACAAGAAAATATAAAATTGTGCTTTTAATGTAACCCAAGTAAGTCCCCGAATTTTTGCTTCAAAGCTCCGAACTCTCTTATAACACATTTGAAGACTCAACAATGGATCCTGACAACAGGGCTGGATTATTCCGGATCCCCGTGACTCACTCTTTCGAGCGTGTTAATCTTTCTCTTTGATCAGAATGCTTGGACGAGATCCAGACTTGGGGCTGGAGAAGAAAGAGCTGAGTGACTCGCCCTGTCGCACTGGGCCGGTCCTTGCCCTGTGCCTCGGCCTCTGAACCAGCCTCCAGAACCGAGATAGACAGCTGGATTTAAGCCACTCGGTCTGTGGCATTTCGTCTTAGCAGCCGAGCTGACTGCATCACCAGCCCTGGCCTCGTTTCTGGAGGTGTGGGGTACAAACGTCGACACCCCTTCCAAGAAGGGCTTGTGTCCTGGTACAGGATGCTGCCCCTCTGACCGAAGCCTGCTTCCCCATCCCCTGAGAAGAGGAAGCACTCCTGGACCAGGAGAAGGAGTGTGGAGATGTGTCCCGAGTTCCTCTGAACCTATTTTCTGTATTTCTCTGGGGAGGACAGTGGAACCAGACCCCGAGGCTTCTGAGCCAGAGCCACCTCTGCTTTGGGGGTTTAGGCACCCAGGTGCCCTTTCTCTTGGAGGGAAAGCCCCTCCTGCACCCCTCTCCAGGCACCGGGAAAAGGAAAACAAAGCAGTGTCAGCTGGGAGAACAGCCTGCTGGGCAGGTGGCAGCTGCCCGGAATCTGGCTTCCTTTCCTGCTGGCGCAGCAGCCCCTGTCAGTCAGCACCTTCCCAGTACTGGGTGGTGAGAGTGGGAGGGGTGCTGTGTGGCTCTCCTCCCTTCCTCTGTGAAGAGGGACTGAGGGAATGGCCAGGAGAGGTGGGAACTTTGCTAAGCCCAGGAGCACTGAAGCATTTGAACCTGTGGCACAGGGATCCTCAAACCCGAACAACATTGCAATCACCAGAGGCCCTGTTGTAACAGATTGGGGGCCCCACGCCCAGAGAGTCTGAGCCAGTAGATCTGGGGTGGGAGTCCAAGAACTTGCATTTCTATTAAATGATGCTGATATTGCTGGTCCAGGGACCTAACTTTGAAAGCCGCTGCTGAAACTGAAGTTCTCGGAAAGTCCAGAGGCTGTTCCTTGGGTTCGCGCTCATGCTCCCGCACTTCCTGCCAGCAGTCAGCCCCGGAAAACCCCCCAGTTTCCCTTTTGGTGGAAACAGGGAGTAAGTGAGCCAAGGGCCCTTCCTGCTTCGCTTCCACCTTCTGTTATACAATGAAAACTTGGGGCAGGTCCACTTTTTTTCCATGAAGTCCCCTTAGTTGGATAGAGCCCCAGAATCATTTCTAATGCTGAGTGCTGGGCACTACCTCAGACCCGCCTATTCAGACTCTCCTGGGCCAGGGTCCGGGATGAAAGAGAAGCCCTGCCCTGCACATGTCCCCTGCGGAGGCCCACAGACTTGCTTCTGCAGGCCTCTCATGGTTTTCTGGGGGTGTATGTGCCGTGAATGCTCTGTCACAGTCACCTGGGACCCATAAAAATGCAGAATCCTGGGCCACACACCTAGACCTCTGACCAACACAGGACTGCGGCCCAGGCGTCTGCATTTGAGAGCCATCCCAGTGTGAATGTGACGTGCAGGAGTGTGAGAACCGCTGCCTTCCCCAGGCAGAGGGGAAGCACGTGTGCCGGACACCTGGCTCCCTTCTTTCCTGTCCCCCTGCCAGGCCTTCCTTGCCAGCCTCTTTTTGCCGGAGAGCTGTGTTCCGAAGGTCAGGTCGTTGTTCTCACCCCAAGCAACAGGGGTCCAAGCTGAGCCAAACAAAGCTTCCAGCTGTGAACAGTTCCAAAAGGGGTCCTCCTACAGGTTTTGGAACAGGCAGGTAGTTTTCTGCTGAAATAGCCCTTGCTGTCCATGCCTGGCCCAGCAGTTCTCAGCCCTGGCTGCACATTAGCATCACCTCTGTTGGGGGGGGATGGTGGGACGAGGTATAAGAAGACCCAGGGATTCTGATTCAACTGGCCTGAGCTGGGGCCTGGGCGTAGTACTTTTTAAACACCTTAGATGATTCTAACGTGCAGCCCATGTTGAGAACCCTTGCTGTAACTACAAAGAGGATATTTCACATGCGGTGTTTTCTAACTCACAGATCAACCGGCTCTTTCCATCCCAGGGCCCTGGGCAATTTGGAAGGGGGGCCCTTTCGTGAGTGTGTGTGTATTTAGGATTCCTTTTTACACAGCATCCCAGCACTGGTGTTGGAAATATGAATGTCACTGAAGATTCCTCCCTCTTCCATCTGTACCCCCCACGTTCAGTTGGTCCCCAAGTCCCCTCTCCTTCGCTGATGTTGATCCTTCCCCCTCCACCTGGTCCTCTTCCTACCCAAATTCAGGAGCACATCGTCTCCTGCCTGGACATTTCAGTGTCCTCCCAACTGCTCTTTCTGGTCATCTGTTCCCCACCCCTCTGCTTTCCCCTCTGCCATCAGAGGGCCTTCCCACAGCTTTGGGCGAGAACTTGACTTTGCCCATCACGGCATGTCCACTGGTGATTTGTCTCAGATGCCTTGTCAATTCTGGCATTGGCCTCTGGTATCCAAAGGATAAACAGCCCCTTAAAAGAGAAACCAGTTAGCTGAGGAATTAGATTGTTTTCATAAGCTCAAACTGAGGTCTCGTCTGCTCTGAGTGGGTTCTTACCCTTTTTCAATATCTGATCCATGTCTTCACTTTAAGAGGTGGAGAGCAGTCTATTGTTGGGCATAATTTGGAACTACCTGTCATATTGGACAAATGCTTTCCAGAGCTGGGGGCAGTCCATGTGGATGAGGGGGACCCATTTTTCCCTTATCTCCCAAGTTAAAGCATGCATCCATCCAGATTTTGAATAGGTTTTGTAATTGGGACAAAAGTGTTTTCAATGAAAAATCTCTCATTTCTGAGTCCGTGGCCACTGGGAAGAGACATCTGTGAGTTGGCAGTGCTTAACTTAGTAAAAAGTAAAGAGTAAAGAAAGAAACTGGTGGAGTATGGAGGAAAGAAACCTGACCAAATAGGACAGAATAGACAGGACAGATATCTTGGGAAGAGATTGAAAATGATGTTCTCTTAAAAACGCATGAAATAGGGGCTGGCCTGGTGGCATGGTGGTTCAGTTCGTGTACTCTACTTCAGCAGCCCAGGGTTCATGGGTTTGGATCCCAGGCATTGACCTATACACCACTTGTCAAGTCATGCTGTGGCGGCATCCCGGATACAAAGTGGAGGAAGATTGGCACAGATGTTAGCTCGGGGACAATCTTCCTCAAGCAAAAAGAGGAAGATTGGCAACAGAGCTTAGCTCAGGACCAATCTTCCTCAGCCAAAAAAAAAAAGCACAGAACATTAAAAAACTGCACGAAATAATTAGTGTTATTTAAAATAATGTATTGAATAGGAATGTGTGGGCCTTATTTGGATCCTGATTCAAACAAAAACACAAAAATTTTTGAGACAATTGGAAATTTGATATTTAGGAACTCATGAATACTTTTAGTTGTGATAGTGGTCTTATAATGTTGAAGGAAAGGATTCATATCTTTTAGAGACACACACTGAAATATTTGTGGATGGAATGATATGATATCTGGGATTTGCTTCAGGATAACATGGGAAAGAGGAAGTAGATGGGAGTAGTGTTGAAACAAGACTGGCCAAGAGTCAACAATTGTTGAAACTGAGTGATGAGTACATAGAGGTTCATTATTCTATTCTACTTTCATATGCATTTGAATTTCTCCATAATAAAAAGATTTTTAAAAGAATATGATGTTTTCATTCCTAAAAATTGTGATGAATTTTTACCTAAAATTGGAGGTCTTGAAGTGGCTGTGGATGCTGAAAGTTTGAGAAATGCTGCCTGAACGGGATGAGGTCTTGAATAGAGGGAATACCCAATTCTTAATTCATTTCATAGGGAGTAGGTTGGAAGAAAAGAACCACAAGGCAGGTGAAGTTGTACTTTAGGTGTTCTTAGTAGAGGTCTTCATTGGGTATTCCATGGTCTTGGATGGCTGTGAGAGTATTTCCTATGTAGAGGTAGGCGTGGGAGTGGAGAGACCAAAGTCATCAGCTTCAAGTTTCTCTTGGCGTGTAAATAAATGGTACTGGAGTGAGTTTGAGATGCAGTAGAACGACTGACTATGGTTTGAGAAAATACCTGTTGATCTATTTCCTGGCAGAATCTGCAATACAGTCATGTGTCACTTAACGACCGGGATATGTTCTGAGAAATGCATTGTTAGGTGACTTTGTGTTTGTGTGAACATCATAGAGTGTACTTACACAAACCTAAACGTTGTTGCCTACTACAAACCTAGGCTATATAGTGCTAATCTTATGGGACCACCGTCTTGCGTGTGGTCCATTGTTGACTGAAACGCGATCATGCAGTGCATGTCTGTATTTATACATCCACACAGAGAAGGAAATTAGATCATCAGAGAACTAAGAACATAGACAAACTTTTGGTTCAAGGAATTGCTTTCCCTGAGTTTCAACTGCATTTATGCTTTTGTGCCTATATTAGGGAATTGCATTGAAAGAAGTGAGGAGACACAGCCCTACAAACATCGCTATTGCATCTGTTGCAGAAATATCCCCCTAGCGCCCCTTACTGTCCTGCAGAGTCACCCAGACCTGGAGCCTGATAGGCTGGAATAGAATCTCATTTCTACAGTTGACTAACTCTCTGGTCTTGGACACGTTACTAACTGACTCTCAGTTAGTTTCCTATTCTGTCACATGAGCATCATAATAGTATGCACCCTACCGGTTGCCAGGATCAAATGAGGAAATGTTGGAAGAGCATTTAACTCAGTGCCTGGCCCACATGCCCAGCAAGTATGGACTGCCATCCCCCACCTCCCTCTGGTCTCTTCTTTAGCGAGGTGGATCTTTTCCTGACTTGCTGACGTGTACCTTTTGCCTGATTATTCTCTCTCTCTATTTTTTTTTTTTTTTTTTTTGGCTTCTAGGACTCTTAGATCCAAATTTCCAGTCCATTTGTAGTAACTGAGCAACATCAAACGACAGACATTTCTGTGTGCTTATCTTATTGCTGGCTCTATCAACTACTTTCTTGTGTTCTTCATTGCTTATCTTGGTCATTTATTCCAGCCTTTATTCTGTGTATTTTTATAAGCTGGCTCAACTTTTTTATGGAGCAAGGGAAGGAGCAAATAACTAGCTAAGTAAATAAGCAATCTGACTGCGGCTAGGGGAAGAGAGGAGTCATGGGATGGATAGTCAAGGACTCGATGAATGAGCTCCTCCAGAATAAGAGGGAGAGGAGGAGGGGAAAGAAACCACCCCCCGACCTCTTCAAAATCAGTGTTGCTTGTACCCTCCTTGGTATTCATCCTGTATGCTACCATTGTTTATTTCCTGTAATGATGGGCCATAAAACCCTCAAAAACAAAAAAGGGGCAAGTTGTCTGCTTGTTTTGGTGTCAGAGTTGGTGGGAAAATGGGGCATCGCTCTTCCCACTGCAAACACAGAACCCGTGGATTCAGCCTGGTTTTCTTCCATGACTCCGTGGCCTCTGTCCACTGGTGCATCTGTGCCAGCGGCAGACAAAGCCTGTCCCAGGAAGAGGCAGTGTTTTCCTGGCCAACAGGATGCCGACTGCTGACAGGCACACAGTGTGCACCAAACACGCCACTCTCCTCCACGCAGGGTCAGGAAGATGAGTCACCTCCACCAGTCCGGGTGACTCGGAGCCTCAGATCTTTCCAGCGTGAATGCAGAAGGGCATGGCCTGGGGTGTTGTGATATGGGATAGTGCAAGGGCTGTTTTCAGAGACCCAACCGAGGCTGGGTGACTGATATCTCCCCTAATGACAACTGGGGAGGAAACTGCTAACCAGAGATAAAGATGACTGAGTTTCTGGTCTTGTCAAAGAAAAAGTCCCTTCAGAGACAACATCAGATCCTGAAAATGAGGTGTTCCAAAAGTACACATTGGTACAATTCCCCCAAACTCCTTGCTTGCCTGTCTGGAAGGTTATGTAAAGAAACAATAACCTAAGGATTTCTGCCCACTTGTTAGGAATTTCTCTGAAATTCTACACTGCCATTTCTTTGCTTATAGTGTGACAGAGGGCCAACAGCTTTTGGTTCAGCCTCAGAGGCAACCATGGCTACAGGAGCGAAGGAGGAAGGCAAGACAGAGCCCTCTAGGAATGGAAGGTGTAAGTGGGGACTTCTGGGTGCTCACTGAGTCTGCAGGAGCAAAGGCAGCCCGTCGTGGTCACAGTGTCCGGGCCAGGCCCTTCCAGGGAAAATGGGGCTGGACAACGTGGACACTCTCAAAAAGCTGATTTCCTAGGCCTACAGCAAGGTTTATCTTTCATTTGTAAAACATCTTTTATTTATTTATTTTCCTTCTTTATACTTTTTCTCTAATTTAAGTGAATAGAAAAAAAAATACTATACAGAAAGCCAGATTTAAACATGAAAAGACATGTATGGTGTATTGCTAAGTGAATTAAAAAAATTACAAAGCCATACGTGAACTCTATTTTTGTAGTAACAAAAAAATCAATAATAAAGGATGTGAAACGAGTCATGCCAAGGAGTTATTACTTGTCTCCTTTGGAGAAGGGAGCAGATTTGGGGTAGAAATAGACTTTGGATAAAGCAGATTATTCTCCATAACATGGGTGGGCCTCATACAATCAGTTGACGGCCTTAAGAGAAAAAGAGTGAGGTCTCCCTAAAATGAGGAAATTCTGCCCCCAGGCTGCCTTTAGACTCAAGCTGAAACATCAGCTCTTCCCTGGATTCCCTGCTGGCTTGCTCTTCAGGTTTCCGTCTTGCAACTCCACAATCACATGAGCCAATTCCGTAAAATAAATCTCTTTCTATACATACACACACATCCTATTAGTTCTGGGTCTCTGGAGAACCCTGACCAGTACACTTTCTCTACAGGAGAAGTTTAGGTGGACACATTGAACTTAAACTACCTTTTACTGGCATTACCACTCCAGCAGTTAGGCTTGCACATCTTTCATGCTTCATAAATAATTTGAGTGAAAATCAACAGCTAGACCAAAGAGGCTCAATGCCTTTGCCAGATGTGATATTTACCGAAACAATTGTCTTGTTCTCTTCTGAGTCATTGAATCTAATGGAAAGGAACAGAAATTGTCTTGATTAAATCAGGGGAGGGAGGGTGAGAGCAATAGTGGTGAGATGCCTTCCATTTCTGAAGATTTATGACCCACCACTCCAGAAACTATAGTTTTTCTTTTGTCTTTTAAATCAGAGTAAATGGGGACTGGCAAGCCAGAAGAAGAACTCTCAGGCAGGCCCTGTTGCCTGACAGTCCCACCGCAAGTGCCCTGTACCTCTCGCCATGCAGGTCCCTTCTTTAAGGAGGGGTCCAATGCCATTCTGTCCACACACTGCCTCTCCGTGGGCCAACTCTCCCTTGTCACCATGTACATGATGCTGAGACCGGCATAAGCTCATTTAAGCATTTTGCCTCGCAGCACTTGCGTTTTACAAAAGCTGGGAGAGGAGCCCGAAGAAACAGCTCCCAGTAGGGGCGCATCATTGCTCTGACTTTAACCATGAAGGAAACTGAGGCTCAAGGATGTTTGGCAGTCTGCCGCAGGCTGCATAGGAGTCGTGGTCCATGCTGGTCACGAGGCTGCTGGGAAGAAGCATGGTGTCCGGGAGGACGAGCCCTGCTTCTCTGGAATCCCCATTCCCCAGGCTTCTTGAGCAGATCCTGATGAAGGGACTGAGACTTTGCATCCGGGCTTCACCGTCCTCAGAGCATCGTCCTGGATAGGGAAGAGAGCTTCTCAATTCCCACTTAAATTTCTGGCCTAACGTCTCCTTTCAAATAAGTCGTGTCCAACACAACATTTTGTTTCCCACAGCGCGGCAAGCTAGTTCTCTGTGTCCTATCGCTTGGTGAGCTCCCTCATCCCTCAGCACTGAGCTTAGCAGTTACCTCCTCCAGGAAGCTTCTCGCTCCCTTCCCTGTCCCTGAATCCCGCCCCCTGCCACCCCCCAACCCGAGCGCTCCCACGGAGACCTGGCTCCACGTTTGCTGCCTGGTATGGTAACCAGGCTGAGATACTCAAACGCAGGGGCCTGACACCAAGCAGCATCTGCATATGGTAGAGCTGGGTAAGCATTTGTGGACTAGACCATGGAGATGATAGGAGTGAATACACTAGGGGATATTTCCTTGTTATAGGGGGAAATGACGAGAAATTACAACTCATCTTCCCTGATACACAATGGGCACTCAATATTTACACACTAATTCTTAAAAGTGAGAGGGTTGTGCTCAGAACAAGTATCCCCGGACCGAAGTCATGCTGTGGGACTAACTAGGCAGTGTCACTATCATTTGTGGGTAAAAATGTCAATGGCCATGAAGAGAATATTTCAGTTTTAAGTTTTCCTCCCAAGAATTTTCTGAAATCATTGGCATTCCTTGTTGCTTATTTAAAATCTAGTAATTAGCATAAAATTTACCCCCAAATTATCTATTATACGTATTTTAAACTTAAAATTCCATATGACATGACACCAGGGATCTGCCAATTATTTAAGATAAATAAGATCCACATGGTCTCAAAATTGCTGGTCAATTCAACTAATTTAAGATCACCTAGTTTAGACATTTGGCATCATCGTGTTTGTTCATTTTTCATTCATTCATCCATCCATTCATATGGGGATGGCAGCCTCTTGCTGTAGCGGGGTTAGTAAGGTGGTCAAGGAGATACGACATTGATGAGCAACAAGGAAAAGGTCAGAAGTACACCGATTGGTGGATGGGAGCGCATGGACCAAGCCTGAAAGGACAGGCTAGACTTTTGATCAAAATGGTGTTGTAATAGTTAAGGAAAACTGGGTAAAAAGAAGTATACAAATAATGCTGCAATTAGGAGTGGGGCCCAGGAGGGATGGGATAGGCTAGATCCTGAGAAGGATGCAGAAAGGGAAAGGGGATAACTTCAGTATGGAAAATTTTCTTTGGATAATAAATAGCCATTCCATGTAGGCAATAAAAATAAATCTGTAGTATTTTTGAAGCAGCAAGATGGAATGGACAGTGGCTGGTTCCTAGGCCAAGCTGGAGGAAAGGCAGCCTGTGGCCTGGAGCTGTGACTCAGGCAGGAGGAATGTGGCTCAGGCTGACTGCAGCTGTGATAAGGAGGACAGGATGGGGCACTGCAGAGGACATCCTGGAGCAACCTGGGGACTTTCCGTGCAGGAGCATATGTGGAAACCCATAGTCTGAGAGAATTCTGGCCTGCATGCCAGGCAGAGTCCACAAGGGTGAGCAAGGAGAGAAGTGTGGAAATGCTGACCCTCCATCACCAAGCCACAGTGGAGACTGGGGAGGAAGCATGGCTGACGTCCAGTGCGCTGTGCAGACAGCTTCATTACAGCCTCTGCTGGCTCCTGACTTCTGGGGCCCTGCAGCCCTGAGCTGTGCTGAACCCTTTCCAGGTTAGCCTGGGGTGTCCCCATGCTCTGTGGCTTCTAACCCATGGATTCAAACCTCAGGCACGTTTCTCCTACCAGCCCAGTTTGTGCCATATCTGTGTGATACTTGTGCCTTCGTTTACTTAGGAGGCTCCCTTAAACAGGCTCACGTTTTAAACATAGCCTCTGCCTGCAAAGCAAGTAGCCATCTTCATAAATTACTGCCACCTGAACCAACACTACCCGCCACGGGACCCCTAGGCTTCCCTGCAGAACGGTCAAAACCCTTGCTGGGCATCCACTCATCAGGCACCGAGTGGGAGTGGGACAGGGGACCTTCTCTCCCCTTGGAAGCACTCTCTGGGGTTTCCCAGGAGCAGAGGCCCCTGCCTCATCAGGTTTCTCCACTGTTTTCATTCTGTAATGGAGTCTGGACCTCAGACCCCTCTCTTTACAACCTCTTCTACACACACATGGGGGCCGGATTCTGGCCCATCCTTCAGAGAGCTCCCTGCTTCCCCGGTGAGGTAAAACTTCATCCTGTTATCATGCGTGGTGCTAAGTCGTGTGCATAGCACATACCCTTGACAGGGTGTGATGAGGATAGCCCTTGGCCTCTGTAGTCTTCCTTCCAAAACCCAGTAAGCCCAGTCCAATGAGAAAAACCTCAGACAAATCCCAGTTGAGCGACATTCTACAAAATAACTTACCAGCACTCCTCAAAACTGTCAAGGTCATCAAAAACAAGGAAAGTTTGAGAAATTGTCACAGCTAAGTGGGGCCTGAGGAGACATGAGGACTAAATGTAATACAGTATCTTAAATGGGGTCCTGGAACAGAAAAAGGACAGTAAGCCAAAACTAAGGAAATCTGAATAAGGTTGGGACTTTAGTTAGCAATAATATATCAACATTGGTTCATTAATTCTAACAAATGTACCGTATTAATGTAAGAAGTTGATAATCAGGGAAACTGGGTGTGGGGTATGTGGGAACTCTGTATACTATCTTTGCAACTTTTCTGTTAATCTAAAACTATTCTAAAATAAAAAAGTTTATTAGAACAAAAAATAAAGACTTTAAAAAAAAAAGTCATTCTACAACCCCCAGTGGAACGGCAGCTGCTGGATCACATATCATGGAAGAAAATCTTCCTCATGGATCCTAAATCCTGCCTTTCAAACTACAGGCATGATAAAGCATCAACTAGTTACCAAGTGGAAACTCATCCACGTTAGCCTTCTTCACTGCTGTTTTCAATATCTATTACACAATCCACAAGAACTATTATTAATATGTACTTTCAAGTTTCTGATTAATTAAGGGCTGGCCCCATGGCCAAGTGGCTCTGCTTCAGTGGCCCAGGGTTTCACTGGTTCAGATCCTGGGCATGGACATGGCACCGCTCATCAGGCCATGCTGAGGCAGCCTCCCACGTGCCACAACTAGAAGGACCCACAACTGAAATACACAACTGTGTACCCGGAGGATTTGGGGAGAAAAAGCAAAAAAAAAAAAAGATTGGCAACAGTTGTTAGCTCAGGTGCCAATCTTAAGAAAAAAAAATTCTGGTTAGACTTATTTCTGACTCAAAATGCAATACGTTATTTGGTGTGACTTGAAAACAAAAAATTGTTTCTTCCTTAAGAAATAGTATTATTTGCAGAACTTCCCTTAAAAGCATTTTTGGAAATGACTCATAATGCTCACTGACTCCACCACATTCTACCTTGTAGGAATTATGATAGCAAAGCAGTAATTTCCAGGAATAGCTAGGTGCAACAAATTCAAAACAAGTAGATTTCATTTCTTACTGTGCATATGCAAAGTCTGGCGCATTCTTCCTTGGAGTAATTTGTGACGCTTTAAATATGTGTTACTCTGACTTCATCCATCACGTGGTTTTTGTGCTGTTGTTTTATGGGGAATGGGTGGATTTGAGAAAGGGAGAGATGTTCTCAAGGGGAAATTTGGGGAGAAGGTTTTCTTGTTCTCAGTAGAAATATCTCAAATATAATATTAGTGTCTTATTTGCCTATTTGTGGCATACAACACATCATGGTGCCATCACGGAATCAAGTTATGGAAGACTTCATGTTGAATGGAAAATAAACAGGCTTTGAAAAACTGAAATACGTACCACGAGCCCTGTCACACAGACCTGCCCCATGGCTGAAATCCTGGCATCTCCCTGTTTTGTCTTACCAGCCATCTGTCCAGCTCTTTGCTCTCTTGGGCTCCTTCACCCCTCGGTCCTGCATCCTGTTTTCTCCTCTCTGCCAGCTCCTTCCTGGTTTCATGTTTGCTCCTGTCCAGCACATACCCTCACCTGTGTATGAGTCAGCACAGAAAACCTGGCCCAAAAGCCTCAGGTCAGGGGGGCCGTCTGAGACTTTTATTGCTTGTCTC
The DNA here is from genome assembly GCF_041296265.1 of Equus caballus. Lineage (NCBI taxonomy): Eukaryota > Metazoa > Chordata > Mammalia > Perissodactyla > Equidae > Equus > Equus caballus. The sequence continues at coordinate 64,184,674 of NC_091691.1, read as the reverse complement.
CGTTAGTTAACAATGGCTTTGGCATTTTAAAATGAAACTGCGATTAGAAGGCTCACAAAACAATCAGCCGCTAAAAATGCTGCAGAGCAACCCAGTGACTTCAACATCTTAAAGCTCCTTTCTGAACACCCAGAGCAATGGCCTCATGAGATTCGTCTCTGGGCAATTTGCTCACTTCCCCTCCACTGGTAGCTGGTGATCAAAGGATCCCCAGTTTAAGCAAAATCTGGCTGGCTTGCGCCCCCTTGGAGGTCCCAGCGCTGCTTTCTTCTATGAAACAAAATCGTAGGTTTCCCAGAGGCTTCAGCGGCTCCATGTTGGCTGCTTACATCACCTGAGGTCATGCTGGGATAGGCAAAATGTCTGATTCGTTCCACCACCGTTCTGTAAACTCTGCTAAACATCTTTGCACATGAATTCAGCCCCACGCTGATGAAGCAGAGTTAGCGACTGATGCTATTTCCACCATCAGTCTCGGGGCCAGGCCTCATGGTGAGGTGGGAGGTGGCGGAGCTGGACGCTGACGATCTGGGTTTGGGCTCCAAGCCTTTCCTTAGGAGACAGGCAAAAGGACAGGTTACAAGAATGCTCAGAGCTCTTAATGCGCTCATCTGAAAATGAAGGTAATAATTCCTGCGTGTCGTGGAGCTTATGTGAAATTTCACGTAAATGTGCTTTGTGAGCTGCTACAGATATGACGTACCTAAGTACTCATAGTATAAAATATTACAGAAGATGCTTCTTGGGCAAGTTGAGGTATTAGCCAGGCAGTTTCAGAACTGTCAATTTCATGGTGACATTCAAAGTGTGACTCTTAAGGCCTTTCCTGCTTGGAACTTTGTGGCCAATTGGTTATGATAAAGAAGGCTGAGAAAACCATGGCTGTTTGGTATTTGCAGAAATGTTATTGTAGGCTTTATTGTTAGACAGGACGGTTCTTGCATTGGTCAGGGTCAGATGCATCCTTCACAATCTGTCAATGTTATCAATCTAAGTGAGAGAAAAGATGGGTAGGAGCTGACAAGGTCTTTTGAAAGGTCTAAGCCTTTGGAACAGGAAAGTGGGAAGCCAGCAAATGGCGCTGGGGCTGGCTGCTACTAATCAGGCTGTTCATTCTTTTCAATCTCTGAACAGTGTCTTTGGATGAGCTGAGTTTTAATTTTGATGCCCTTTTTCTGATCACTATTTTTCTTGTACAATTAGTGATTTTTGTGTTCTGCCTAAGAAATCTCTGCCTACTTCAAGGTCATGAAGAAATTTTCCTATGCTCTCTTCTAGAAGCGTTATAGTTTCCCTTTTCTATTTGGGTTTCTTATCCATCTTAAGTTAATTATTTTGAGTATGATGTCAGGGTTTCAATAAATGTATAATAACATGTATCCATCATTATGGAATCATATAGAGTATTTTTAATGCCTTCAGAACTCTGCGCTCCACCTGTTCATCCCTCCTGTCCCCCAACTCCTGGCAACCACTGGTCTTTTTACTGTCTCCATAGTTTTACCTTTTCTAGAATGTCATCTAGTTGGAATCATACATTATGTAGACTTTTCAGATTGGCTTCTTTCACTTGGTAATATGCATTTCAGGTTCTTCCATGTCTTTTCATGGCTTGGTCCTTCATTTCTTTTTAGCATTGAATAATATTCCATTGTCTGGAAGTATCACAGTTTAGTTATCTTTTCACCTACTGAAAGTCATCTTTGCTGCTTCCAAGTTTAAGCAATTATCAATAGAGCTGCTATAAACATCTGTGTGGAGTTTTCGTGTGGACATAAGTTTTCAATGCCTTTGGGTAAATACCAAGGAAAGAGAATGCTGGATTGTACGGTAAGAGTATGTTTAGTTTTGTAAGAAACTGTTAAATTGTCTTCCAAAGTGGCTGTACCATTTTGCATCCCCACCAGCAAGGAATGAGAGTTCCTGTGGCTCCACATCCTCACCAGCATTCGATGTTGTCAATGTTCTGGATTTTGGCCATTCTAATAGATGTATAGTGGCAGTATGCACTTTTTTGGTGTACAGTTCTGTGTTGCATAGAACTTTTTAAATTGAATTATAATTTACATACAATAAAACCCCTTTTAAAGAGTACAATTCAATGGTTTTTAGTATACGCACATGTTGTGCAACCATTACCCCTATTTGAATTTGGAGCATTTCCATCATCCCCCCCAAAAAACCTGTATCCACTAGCAGTCTCTATTTCCCCACCTCCTGCTTTCTGTCTCTGCGGATTTACCTATTCTTGATATTCTATATAAACAGAATAAGGTAATATGTGACCTTTTGCATCTGGCTTCCTTCACTTAGCATAATATTTTTAGGTTCATCCATGTTGTAGCATGTATTAGTACTTCAATCCTTTTTATGACTGAATAATATTCCACTGTGTGGATAAACCACATTTTGTTTATCCATTTATCAGTTGATGGACATTTGAACTGTTTCACCTTTTGGCTATTGTGGATAGTGCTGCTATGAACACTCCTGTACAAGTTTTTGTTTGAATACTTGTTTTCAATTCTTTTGGGTATATATCTAAGAGTAGAATTGCTGAATCATTTGGTAATTCTATGTTTAACTTTTTCAGGAACCATCAACCTGTTTTCCGCAGCAGCTGCACAATTTATATTCCTGCCAGCAATGTGTGAAGGTTCCAATTCTTCCATATCCTCTCAAACACTTGTTTGTTGTTCTTTTTAAAGTATTATAACCATCCTAGTGGGTATGAAGTGATATCTCATTGGTTTTGATTTGTATTTCTCTAATGACTAATGATGGTGAGCATCTTTTCACGTGCTCATTGACCATTTGTATGTCTTTGTTGGAGAAATGTCTGTTCAAGTCTTTGCCCATTTTTAAATTGGGTTCTTATCTTTTTATTGTTGGATTATAAAGTTCTTTGACAATTCTAGATGCTAGACCCTTATCACATATATGATCTGCAAACATTTTCTCTCATTCTGTAAATTTTCTTTCATTCTCTTGATAGTGTTCTTTGGCACACAAAACTTTAAATTTTTCATGAAGTCCAATTTATCTATTTTTTGTTGTTCCCTGTGCTTTTGGTGTCATATCCAAGAAATCATTGCCAAATCCAATGTCATGAAGATTTTCCTATATGTTTTATAGTTTTAGCTCTTACATTTAGGTCTTTAATCCATTTTGAGTTAATTTTTGTTTATGGTATAAGTTAAGGGCCCAGCTTCATTCCTTTGCATATGGATATCCAATTTTTCTAACAACATTTGTCAAAAAGCCTATCCTTTCCACATTAAATGGTCTTGGCCCTTGTTGACTATCACTTTCTATTCTATTTCATTGGATTATATGTCTATTCTCATGCCAGTACCACACTGTTTAGATTATAGTAGTTTTTTGGTAAGTTTTGAAATCAGGAAGCATGCGTCCTCCAACTTTGTTATTTTCAAGATTATTATGGCAATTTGGAATCCCTTGAGATTCTATCTCAATTTTAGGATGCATTTTTCTATTTCTGTAAAAAAATGCCATTGGGATTTGATAGGGATTGCATTGATTATGTATATTGCTTTTGGGTAATATTGTCATCATAACAATATTAAGTCTTCCAATCCATGAAAATGGGATGCCCTCCCAATTATTTAAATCTTCTTTAACTTTTTCAGCAATGTTTTGTAGTTTTCAGTGTACAAGTCTTTTGCCTCCTTGGTTAAATTTATCCCTAAGTATGTTATCCTTTTTTATGCTATTGTAATGGAATTTCTCTCAAGTTTATTTTCAGATGGTGCATTACTACCTGCATAAATATAATTCCAACACCCTAAAGTGTTCCCTCAACCTGATCCTTTCTATCAATGGTATTTTTTAAATTTTTCAATTGTTTTCTGCTAGTGTATAGAAGTACAATTTATATTTGTATGTTGACCTTGTATTCTGAGACCTTGCTCAAGTCACTTATTAGTTCTAGACAGTTTTAATTCTTTCTTTCCAATCTTTATGCCTAGTATTTCTTTCTCCACACGCCACTCCCCCCCCCCACCCCCAGCCGCCCCCATGGTCCCAGTGAATAGTGATCTCCAGTACAATGCTGAATTGAAGTGGTAAGAGTGGACAGCCTTGCATTGCTCTCCATCTTAAGGTGAAACTGTCACTATTTCATCATTATGTATGATGCTAGCTGTAAGTTTTTTTGAAATTCCCTCTATCAAGTTGAGAAAGTTTCCTTTTATTCCCAGTGTGCTGAGAAGTTTTATCATGAAGAGGTGTTGAATTTTATAAAATGCTTTTCCTGTATCTACTGAGATGGTCACATAATTTTTCTCTTTTATTCTGATAATGCAATGAATTATATTGATTGATCGATATTAAAAAAATAAAACAACCCTACATTCCTGGGAAAAATTCCCAGGTTTTGGTCATGTTATATTATCCTTTTTTAAAAAAAAATTCTGTGTTCAATTTGCTAATATTTTGTTAAGGATGTTTCTGTCTATGTTCATGAGGGATATTGGTCTGTGGTTTTCTCTCTTTGTAATGTCTTTGTCTGGTTTTGGTATTAGGGTTAGGCTGGCCAAAAAACTAAAAAATTGGGACATGATTTTCTCCTCCTTCTCTGAAATAGTTTGTGTGCAATTGGTATACTTTCTTCCCAGAAAGTTTGATAGATGTTACCAGTGAAACCATCCGTGACTGAAGTTTTCTTTGCAAAAGCTTTCTAATCGCACATTCAATTTTTAAACTTAACATGGGGGTCTTCAGATTTTCTATTTCTTCCTGTGTCAGTTTTGCTAAGTTGTGTTTTTCAAGGAATTTGTCCATTTTATTTAACTTGCTCATATTTTTTAGCATAAAATTGTTCAACAACCCTTTATTAACCTTTGTTGATCCTTTATGTCTGCAGGACTGCTAGTGATAACCTCCTTGTATTCCTGATGTTTGAAATTTGTCTTTCCTTTCTTGTTAACTCAATCAGATGTCATTTTCTATCAGCCTTGAGGACCTTCTTTAGCATTTCTTGTGGTGTGAATTTACTAGAGGTGACTGTCAGCTCTTGTTTAACCAAAAGTGTCTTTATTTGGCCTTAATTTTTATAAGATATTCTGGTAGTTTATAGAGTCTAAGTTGCAGGTGTTTTTCAGCACTTAGATGTTGTTCCACTGTCTTCTTGCCTTCATTGTTTCTGATGAGATGTCAGCTTTAATTTTGTGTGCATATAATGTCTTTCCCCCAGCTTCTTTAAAGATTTTTTCTTTAACTATGTTGTCAGCATTTTGACTACGAAGTCCCTGAGTATGATTTTTCTTTATTTTTATTCTGCTTGTGACTGGTTCAGCTTCTTGGGTCTGTAGGCTTATATTTGTTTTCTTTGGTTTAATCCTAGCCTAACTGTCATTTAAAGCTTGGCTGCCTCCCACCCACATCAGCTTCCTCTAGCACAGGCCTGTTATTCCACCTGCCTGCACCAGGGAGGGGCTCACCTCAGCTAGAGCTTTTGGTTCAACCATGAGGGGCTCATCCCTACCTGAAATTCAGTTAATCAGGGCTTCCTTGCATCTACAACTCACTCACCAAATAGAAAAGTATGATTCTTCATTTATTTAGATTTATCTTACTGTTACCACAGTAGTGAAGGCCTTTTGCACCCCTCTTCATCCTAATCCTGAAGAATTCAGGGTGTTTATTCTTATCCTCTTCATTCTGTATACATGAGGGAGATTGTACTTCCAGTGTCATAAAAGTTAAGCATGGCCATGTGACTTGATTGACCAATGAAAAGTGAACGGTGAACAATTCTGGGCAGTATATTTAAGGCTGTGTGGGACTGGACACTGCCACTCCCCTCTGTATGGAAGCTGAATAATGGCCCCCAAAGATGTCCACATCTTAATCCCTGGAACCTGTGAATATGTTCCCTCACATGACAGAAAGGATATTACAAATGCAGTTAAGTCAAGGATCTTGAGCTAAGAAGATTATCCTGGATTCTCCAAGTGGGGCTCAATGTAATCACAAGATTCCTTATGAGCGGTGAGCAGAAGAGTCAGAAGGAGAGAAAATGTGAGGCTGGAAGCAGAGGTAACAGAGAGAGAGATTTGAAAGTGCTACCCTGCTGGCTCTGAAGATGGAGGAAGGGGCCATGAGCCAAGGAATGCAGGAGGCCTCTAGAGGTGGAAAGAGAAGGAAACAGATTCTCCTCTAGAGCCTTCTGGAGGAAAGCAGTCCTGCCAACAACTCAATTTCAGCCCAGGGAGACTCCTTTCAGACTTTGACCTCCATAACTGTAGGACAATAAATTTGTGTTGCGTTCAGTCACTTAAGTTTGTGGTGACTCATTACAGCAGCAATAGGAAACTAATACACCCCACCCACTCCGTCACAGCAACAGCACTGCTCCAAGCACTAAGGAGGCAGTCAGCCTGTATTCCTTAGTGAATGACAGAGAGCAAAGCAGCGCCCCTAGCCGACCATGGCGGACCTGCAGTAGGAGCAAGAAAGGAAACTTTTTCAGGTATTTGCTTTTGCGGATGTTTGCTTTTCGAGATTTTGCAGGTGTTCGCTTTTCCAGCATAGCTACACGTCAGTTACAAATCCCACATAAAGAATTTTACTCTGTACAACTTTGCTGTGGGACTTGAAAAGATTTTTCAGCGGGGCCTGCGAGTTCAGGCTCGTAGAAGTGACAAAGTATTTGGGCTATTCTGATAGGAACCTCAGAAACGGGTTAGAGTTGGTTCAGCAAGTCTGTTGAGGGCCTGGTATGTAATAGGCCCTCCTCGGTGCCATAGAGGATGCAGAGAGGTTTATGACGTTCTTCTCCTTCTCTGAGGGAGAGTACGGTCCTACTGGAGGGAGAATCTCTGTAGGCGGGAAGCCCAAATGACAGTACAAGGTGTGGGTTTAAGTGTACTTGGAGGGTTTTGGTTAACAGTGAAGAGTTGCTATGGGGAAGAAAACGCGTTGAGAGAAAACAGCCTCTTTTAATCAGTAATGAGTTTTTCTGGACGTTGTTCAGAAGGTCAGAGAACTGAGGTCTTCATTCTAATTTTATGAGAACAAGTCAAATGACAAAAACAAAAAAACCAATGTGAAAGCAGAGGCTTGTACAAGCAGGTATGTTTCAAGGTCTCTCCTGGGGCCAGCATTCACATAACCCCACATCTTCCTTGCTTCCCTGTAGCAGAGGGCAATCCAAAACTGTTATGATTCTAAAGTATTGTAATTACGACTTTGCATTTTACAGAAAGGATACAATGTGTCCATTGCACCAGCTGCTAAGGTGGTGAGGAGCATATTACATTGTTAGAGATTTCTCTTAGGATCCTGGAATATGAGACCTTGAAAGGATCTAATGAATCATCTAATTTAATGCTCTCTGAGAGCTGCATGGTCGTGACCCCGACTCTGGGTCCAGGAAAAACCTAGACATGAGATTGTGTTTTCCAGGTTCTGCAGTGAAAGATTCTTGGAGCTGGACTGAGTCAAAAGACCTTTCCTAGGGGCACGAAGGCATCCAAGCAGGGTGTAACTAGCTGAGTGCGGACCACGACCCTTGAGGGAAGTGAAAGATAGAGCAGACACAAGGGCAGAGCACCACAGGAGCTGCTGGAAAACCGAGTCTTTAGGACTGAAATGTAGGGAGCTGGAATCAAGTCCAGAGACTGAGTGTGGGGTGAGCCCAGTGCGATAAAGCCTGTCTTCATGAGGTGCTGGCCTCGTGGCCTGGGGCAGGCCTGTGGCTTGCAGAACCTGGCAGTGAAGGGACATCTTTAAGATCACATGGTGGAGACTCTGATCCAGGACACCATGTGGGTATCCATATTCTTTCCACTCTTCCTTCTTGGCCACGTGAACTTTATCCATGAGCCCTCACTTACCTGCCTCAGGGCCTTTGCACTGGCTCTTCTTTCTGGTTGGAAGCCTCTTACCCCATATATCCACCTGGCTTACTCTTGCTCTTCTGTCTTTTCTCAAATGTCACCTTCCCCATGAGCCTTCTCTGACCACAATTATACACTGCTCCACCCACCCTGTCACTGCCCATCCCTCTTCTTTTTCTTTTTGTCTTTTTTTTTCCTGTGGCACTTATCTGACCTGTGGTACACAGTGAAATTTACTGATTGACTCTGTTAGTGGCTCACTGTCTGTCTCCTCCTGCTTAAGTGCAAGCGCCATGGGACGGGACTCTGTCCTGTTTGTGTACTGATGCGTCTCTAGTGCCGCACTGGCCTGGCACAGCCTGGGGCTCTACAGAAACCTGTTGCATGAGTGAAATGGACATTTCCAAATGTTATCCTGTGGAGAACAGCATATTCCATGACCAATTCAGTTAACTGAGGGGCCAGCATGCTTCATGTAACTCAAATTAGGTCTGCCAACACTATGTGGGATACTTGTGACACCCATCTGTGGCCTCCAGCTAAGTAATTTTTATCTACTTTTAAAATATTGTGATCTTTCCCAAAAGCTTGAGTCCTCTTGCCCCTCTCCCACCACCATGGCTGGGAGAACTGGCTGCAGGGGAGTGAGGGCGATAAGTCTCTGTTTAAGCTTCTTCTTGGGTTACCCCTTCCCAGGGGACAGGGGAGGGAGGAGGTCAGTGTTACAGCACCAACCAATCCTCCCCCCCAACACACACTCATTTGCACACTCATATACACACTTCTACAGAGGGCCTTCGTCTCTGGGGACATGCTGCTCAGACGTCTGTCACAATGCATGTCACCTCCATTTAGCTCGTCCAGTCTTTCAGGGGCCTTGTCCTAGGCGAGGACAACAGGCTTTTGGGAACAATGGGACCCAAGGTGCTGAATCTTAGAGTCAGCTTGGGCCATGTTTCCAGCCTCCCAGAGTCTTAGCCAATTGCTAGAGGGACTCATGGCTACAACCCTCATCTCTAGCACACGCATGTGCGTGCACACACACCACCCACACCCTCTTTTCTGAGGTAAGCGGCTCTCCTTCTGGTTCACGACAACTGCTAGATCCACCCTGCTGCCCTGCCCTTCCAGGACACATTCTGAGTTGCTCTTCATTCAACAGCAGCAAGGGCAGCAGGTCTCCAATTTTGGTCACAAGACACGTGGTGGCTCTATCAGAGTCTAGGTTTAGAGACAAATACCTTGAAGTGCCAGAGAGACAGATGGTAGCTGGGGCTGTCATTCCAGGGCCTGGCTTCCCATGGCACGATGAAAAAGTGAGGAGATTAATCTCCTGCCTCCACCTCCTGAGAGCTTCTCCCTGCACTTCTCAGGGCTCCACAAACATGAGCTCATGCAAGTGCCACACAAGGGTGCAGGTGCCTGGCACCCACTGTATCATCCCCACTGCATGGAGGAGGAAGTGGGGAGAGGATGCCTTGGGCATCCAGAGGGCTGTCTATGATGCCCCATGGCCTACCCCTCCTTCCCATGAAGCTCTCGAGACTGAGGGCCAGCACACAGCTCCTGAGTTTACACATCAGCTCAATCTGGAGGGAACTCATCTATCATAACGTTCCCCATTCTCAGCTGGGCTTCTCCCAGGGCAGGGGCACTCGGGGTGCTCTGACCCCTTTATGGCCCCAGCCCCCACCCTGAGCAGTAGACATGCTTCACGAGCAGAACTGAAACTGATGCTGGGGAATCCCTGGCCTTCTTCCAACTGAGGAAATGGAACATCAGTTCCTGGGGAGCTCTGTAGGCTGAACTGTGTCCCCCCCACCCCGGTTCGTACATTGAAGCCCTAACACCCCCCACCCCCGTGACTGTTTTTGGAGATGAGGCCTGTAAGGAGGTAATTAAGGTTACATGAGGTCATAAGAGTAGGGCACTGATCCCACAGGGTTAATGTCCTTGTATGAAGAGACACCAGAGGGCCTGCTCTTGCTCTTTCTCCCTCTCTTCCTCCCTCTCCCTCTGTCTCTCTGTGCATGCGCTGAGGAAACATCATGTGAGGACATAGCGAGAAGGCGGCTGTCAACAAGCCAGGAAGAGAGTCCTCACCAGAAACTGACCCTGCTGGACCTTAATCTTGGCCTTCTAGCCTCCAGAAATGTGAGAAAATAAATTTCTGTTGTTTAAGCCTGGTCTGTTTAAGTCTGTGGTCTTCTGTTACGGCAGCCTGAGCAGACTAGTACAGGAGTCACCATGAGACTGGCCCAGTATGGCCTGGCCCATGGATCCAGGCTCCGGAGCCTTGAATCCTGAAGACAATGGTCCCCACAGCGGTTCCTTGACCCAGGGCTGCGGGCCTAGGCAGGTCTCTGTCTGTTCTCCCATCCCTGGCCTGTAGTGCTCACTGAGCATTCATAGTTTAGTCTTTGAAGACCCTCTGGAAGTGGGTTCTGCTTTTTCCCAGAAGTTGATAATCTGATAGTCATCCCCAGAGATCACACTGAAGCCTGCAATGAAACCTCCCTCCGCAGGTCTGCACCCTCCACCCCAGGACACTGTGAGGAGACCACGGTGATTGTCTTTTATGTCCTCTGGGGCACTGAGGGAGCCCAAGGCGGCCAGGAGGGGGTCGAGGTGGGGCTTGTATGGAGAGGGTCTGGGCAGGGCAAGCTGGTCTCTGCTTGGAGAGGAGCACTGAGCACTGTCCCCTGGCACACGTCACTCCCTGGACCTAGACACCTTCTCTTCCTTCCAGTTGCCCAGGGCTGAGGGCCTTTGGGCTGAGGATGTCTCAGTTCCCAGCTGAGGTTGGTGGTTTATGGCATCGAGGCTGCAGCTCTATCTCCTTGATGGACGCTGATGACCTGAGGCTCAGACCTAGTTAGGTTGGTTGGTTAGTTTAGTTGGTTTAGCTTAGGGTGGGAGGAGAAGAGGGAGGAAAAAGAGGGAGAAACAGAGGGTGAAAAAGGGTCAGGAAGAAAAACAGAGAGTGGCTGTCTCAGGAATCAGAGCACAGAGACGTCAGACCCCGCAGGGCCAGGCTGGGGGAGGACAGCACTTGTGCACAGTGACCTGAGTCATGTCTCTGAATGACGCTTCGGATGACGGGACATGTGAGTTCCCAACATTCAGAGCCACCGCACTCCCGATATCCTCATGGGTTTTGCTGCCAAGACCAAATCACAGAGGAGGGTGTTTATGGGGAAAAAGTCTTTTAGAGCCTTGACTTCTTTTGGATTGTTTGTGAAGGTTTTTTCCAGCCCTGTGTGTTTTTGAAAAAGCAGCACAATAGTTGCGCTGACATCATCTGGTGTTAATGAGAACACTATAAACATTTCCACTTTGAGTCAGGCCAAAGCATTATTTTACAATATTATTTAATCATTTCTTCCAGCATCCGCCTAATCAGTACAAATGTCAAGCATATGTTCAAAATGAAAGAAACCAATGTATTAAGAAATAAATGAATTTATGGTCATGATAATAATAACAACAACCCCCCACCCCCACAGTCAGGCTAAGTACACAAGGTTCTGGATTTCTTCCAGGGGCTTCCACAGAGTGGAGGAATGTTTTCGCTGTTCACTTACACAGCTGAGCTGGCCAGTTGCCATGACAGGCAGCTTTGTTTATTTGGTTTTCACTTTTCAGTATGAAATACAGTCTTGTCTTGATTCTCCTGCCTCTGGGTCTCTCTGAAGGTTTCTAACTAGAATCCTCTCCCGTTGTTTGCAAAAAGACTCTCTCCCCTGGGACTGGCGGGTGCCTAAAATCACTGCTGGCCGGGAGCGGGGGTCGGCAGGGACCGCAACTCTGCTCGATCAGGTTACAAATCAACAGAGTTTCTGAGTTAAAACACTCCTGTGCAGTAAGTTTTATTAGGGAGAGCACTAATTTGGTTTGTGAGCTCAATGTGATTTGCTTATAAACCTAGCAGACTGCTTCGTCTGGGGAAGTCACTCGCAGGCTCTGTCTCGTCATCACAAGCATAGGACGTGGCTCATGGGCATGCTGGCCTCTGTGTGCCCTCATGATCCCAGCAGGCTTTCCGCTGATGGAGGACACTGGTCAGTCTGACTTCAGGTCTACTGCCTGCATGGGTGCTCCTCATGCCTGCGCTGGCCCGGAAAGATAGTGGGCGGCATGGGAAAGACAGATCAAACACTATACACCTAAAAAATGAATACGCCCCTTATATAATGTATGAGAAGGTGAAATGCAGTGGAAAAGATAAAAGTAGAGCAGGATAAAATGTGTTGAAAGTTTTTGGGTGTGTGGGGGGAGTTACAGTTCAAAATAGAATGGCCAGAGTTTCTTGAAAAATTAAACATGCAATTAATATGTAACCTAGCAATTGTACTCTCAAGTGTTTATCCTAGAGAAATTAAAACTTGTATTCAGGGGCCGGCCCTGTGGCCAAGTGGGTAAGTTTGCACACTCTGCTTCGGCGGCCCAGGCTTTCGCCGGTTTGGATCCTGGGCATGGACGTGGCACCGCTCATCAACCCATTCTGAGGCGGCGTCCCACATGCCACAACTAGAAGGACCCACAACTAGAATATAGAACTATGTACTGGGGGGCTTCGGGGAGAAAGAAAAGAAAAGAAAAAAAAAGGAAGATTGGCAACAGATGTTAGCTCAGGTGCCAATCTTTAAAAAAAAAAATGTATTCACACGAAAACCTATACGTGAATTTCCATAGCAGCTCTATTTGTAACAGCCAAACTGGAAAAAAATCAGCTGTTCTTCATTGGGTGAATGATCACACGAACTGACATCTCCTTACTGTGGAATACTACTCAGCAATGAAAAGGAATGAGCTCTTGATACACCCGACAATCTGGAGGAATCTTCAGAGAATTATTCTGAGTGAAAAAAGCCAACCCCAAAGGGTTTACATACTGTATGACTCCATTGATATAAATTCTTGAAATGATGAAATTAGAGAAATGGAGCACAGACAAGTGGTTGCCAGGATTATGGAAGGGGTGGGGTCGGAGAGACGTGTGTGTGGCTGTAAAAGCACAGCATGAAGGATCCTTGTGAGGATGGAGATGTTCTGTATCTTGACCATATCAATGCCCATGTTCTGGTTGTGCTATTATACTATAGGTTTACACGATGTTACCGTTGGGGGAAACTGGGTAAGGGGCACAGGAGATATTTCTGTATTATTTCTTGAAACTACATGTGAATCTGTAATTGTCTCACAAGAAAAAGTTTAAAGAAATAGGGTAGCCCAGGTGGGTCCCTGAGAAGGTGACGTTTGAACTAAGACTTGAAAGAGATGGGGGAGACAGACATGCATTTATCTGGGTAGACAGTGTCCCTGGCAGAGGCCCGACTAGAGAAGAGCATGTGGCATGCTCAATGGGCACCAAGGGACAGTGTGTGCCAGGAGGAGGGCAGGGGATAGGAGTCAGAGGGGTAGCTGGGACCTGACCCTGAAGGCCCTGGTGGGCACAGTGATGTCCTGAAATTTCACTCTCGGTGATCAGGGGAGCTGCAGACAGTTCTGAGAAGTACAATAAAAATAAAAATGCCCTTGGTGGTGTCCAAGGTGTTCGCATGTATGTCACTGAGCCTTTCAAGTAGGAATGCATCCCTCAGGAGGTTTTGGGCACTTGATATGTGTTGGGGACCTGTGCCCAGTACCTGGGATACAGTGGCAGGTAAAGCTGGCATCGCTCTTATACTCAAAGAGCTCACCATGGCAAAAAACAAGTGAGCAGACAAATCGAATAGTGACAAATCATAACGAATGTTATGAAGCAAGTAAAGAATGGGCTGGGGAGGGCACGTATGGGGAGGGGGACAAGAGTGCTCCCTTAGGTAAAAAAGTGACGCTTAGGTTGAGCCATGCAATAGGAGAAGGAGCCAAGTTAGAGAGTCACCAGCAGAGGCAGCAGCCTGTGTGAAGTCCGTGAACTGGGGAGGAGGTGGGACAGGGCCCAGAGATGGGGCACACACCACCATCACACCATTCAGCCCACTCTCGGCTTTGCCTCTCCCAAGGACAGTACTTTGTAATCAGGGCACCGGCCTCGTGCTCCTGCCACTTCTCTTACTCTCGAGTCAGAGTCAGGCCTGCCTAGTTCTTCAATAGTACCCAAGAAACAGCTGCGATTTCACTGTGAGCGTGAAAGATGCTTTCCTCTGTAACATACCAGATGTTGACAGTGTGAGAAATTGTGGGAAATATAAAAAGCCTGTCTTTTTGAAATCCGGAGTAAAATGTGCCTGCTTCCCACATGGCATGACTGTGTGGCCCAGAAGAGGACGGGGCAGCCAGGCTGGTGTCCCAGACTGGGAACAGGCATGGGAGCTAGCTGTGAAGATGGAGTGAACCAACGTGATAAACCGTGCAGACCGTGTTTACCTGTTTCCTAGGGCTACCACAACGAAGTACCGCAAACTGGGTGGGTTAAAACAAGAGAAATTGATTGTCTCACTGTTCCGGAGGCCAGAAGTCCGGGATCAAGGTGTCAGCAGGGCAGGTTCTCTCCAGAGTCTCTAGGGGTGGTGCCCTCCTTGCTTCTTCCAGATTCGGATAGCCCCAGGCAGTCCTTGTCTTAAGGCAGCATCACTCCAATCTCCGCCTCCATCTTCTATGGCATCTTCCCTCTGTATCTGTTCCTCATGTCTTCACGTGGTGGTCTCTCTGTCTGTCTTCATGTTGTCTTCCCTCTTCTCATAAGGACATCAATCATATTGAATTAGGATCCACCCTAATGATCTCATCCCAACTAATTACATCTGCAACGACCCTATTTCCAAATAAGGTCACATTCTGAGGCACCTGGGGTTAAGACTTCAACACATGTTTTAGGGGGACACATTTAACCCACAATGCAATGCTATGCCAGGAAAGGGACAGTGGTTAGAAAGGACTGGGCAGCTGTGGGATCCAGTCATAGATCCTGCAGCAGAGAAGCCCTTCTGAGCTCACATCCACACCCTGGAACTGCTGACTCTGAATCACTCCCATTAAGACCTTTAAAAACATGCATTACTCTGAGTGCTTCTGTTATTGATTTCATGGAAAAATTATCTATATGTTCCTAAGGCTAGGGCATTTTGGTTAGTGGGCAGTCACTTACGGTTGTGCAGGCCTGAATGACTGGTCTTCTCCCCGTTCCTCACCCCATGCCCATCATGCTGTCCAGTTGGGAATTAAGTGGGGTAGGTGAGGCCAGGCCTGATCCTAGAAGACCCAGGAAGCCAGCGGGACCTGGAC
This sequence comes from Equus caballus, assembly GCF_041296265.1. NCBI lineage: Eukaryota > Metazoa > Chordata > Mammalia > Perissodactyla > Equidae > Equus > Equus caballus. The sequence continues at coordinate 64,169,582 of NC_091691.1, read as the reverse complement.
AGCTTGGGTAGGAAGTAGGGAGCCAGCCAGTCCTGAGCAGGGGAGTGATGTGGGAAACACAGGGTCTCCTAGGGCTGGGCAGGGATGGATGAAGGGGACAAATCAGGAGGCATCTGGAATTGAAGTGAAGGTGAAAGGGTCAAGAATTGGGAGCCATCAATATGAGGGTAGAAACTGGTTATCTGATGCTTTCAGCCTTGGGGAGACAAAGATGAACCTTGGAGTTCTTCTTTAGGAGAGAGTGAGACTTAAGGAAAGATGGGTTGGTCAGTGATGAAAATAAGAGCTTGCAGGAAACACAAGGAAGGAGAGCTTCAAGTAGAATGGGAAGGTCAATGGCTTCAAACCTCACCAGAGACAAGTTTGTGCTGGTTCCAGGAGGAAGGCCTTCCTTTCCAGGTGTCCCCTCATCCTCCACATGGATGGCTCTTTGCCCTACTTCCAGGGTTCTGGGATGTCTCAGTCTCCCTTGTGATCATGTGGTCTCTGAGACCAGGGCTAGATGTCCTCCAGATCCTGCAGCCCCTCTTTCCACGTCCCCATCAGAGTCAGGAGCAAGAGGAACAGGCTGAAAATGAGGAGTGAGCTGGAAAGGATCCAGGGAGGTGGTCTGGCTGAGTGTCTGAAATGGTCACAGTCCAGGTCTGTGGGCAGACTTCTACGTTCTCCTGGTGCCATAGACATTTGAGCTGAATCCATTGAAAAGAAGATGGCAAACACATAAATCATGACCCCCAAATTCCCTCAACCCCACACAGGACACCAGGGAAATATTTCTATTATGCCTCAATGACAACCAAGTTTGGGAATAAATTTGAAATTATTAAATTTAGATTCCAGTTCATTCATATGCTTGTTGCTAAATTAAGAGCTTGAAAAGACTTCTCCTGTAAAAATATGAGATTCTTGCTATTCAGATAAGTAGATTTTTCAAATCAAAGACTTGAAATCTTAGGAATTACTTTAAAATGTCTTTTGAAAAGCTTTTCTATTTCTGATCATAAAATGTCAATCACATTATTGTGAACTACAGTTTTTCTACACTTGATCTTAGCCAAAAGGCTGAGAACAGATTCCATTTTTCTGAATTTAGCTTAACTTATTAATATTTATTCATAGCTAAAATGATAAGAGGTTATGCTTAAAAATAATAAAATACGTTTCTTTAGAAATATATGGTGTGTAGGTGGGACTTACAGCTATGAAGGAGTAAAGAGATCAATAAATCTTCCTCCCTAAAAATAACTATAAAACTGGTCACAATTGTAAAAAACAAATCATTTCAGGGCTCTGTAAATTGACCATAGGCAAACAACAAATTGAAAAACATAGATTCATGAAAAACTGTGGAGACTCTGGTAAAAACAGTGGGGATATGGTGGCATTCTTGCCTGGGAATGTCTCCACCCTTCATCCCAGCCCCGTCAGCATGGTTGTTCTACCAGGATAGGACTGGCCTTCACTTAATTTGGAGTGGAGAGTAGAAACCAACAGCCAGCAGCAAATGAGAAAAGTCTGCAGATTTCCTAGCCTGAAGTTGCGGTCCTGGCTGGGATGAGCAGTATAAGACTAGCCAGAAATTGAATAGGGAGATCCTGTAAATGAGACAGCCATTGAGGTCTTGGTAAGTATTCCACAGGACCCTGGCTGTCTGGAAGCCTGTGTGCATGCACAGTGGAGACCCAAGAGGGACTGGCAATAAAGTAAAAGCCTGGAGCAGAGTTGAAGATTGCCGAATTTGAATATATCCCCTAATGCAAACATAAATCCACCAACAGAGGGTGGTGTTTAAGCACAACTTCTGACCAATCACTGAGTGACCATTAAGCCATAAAAACACAGAGGTGACCCAAAAGAAGTCAGGTCCCCCAAGAAAAAAACATAAAAAGAATCTAAAAAAGAAAAACTGAGCAGAGTCATCAGCAGGGTGACAGACTCTGCAGATCAAATCCAGGCAAGTTAAAAACAAACAAAAAGCAGTAACAACTAAGAATCTCAGAGGATAAAAAGAAAATAGAATCTATATTTGTTATAATATGTTATCTAAAATATCCAATTTTCAACAAAAATGCATGAATTGTGCAAAAAAAATAAGAAGATGTGACCCATACTCAGGGGGAAAAAAGGCAGTGAAAACTGTCTTTGAGTGGCCCAGATGGTGGATTTAATAGACAAAGACTTCAAAGCTGCTATTTTAATTATGTTTAAAAAATTAAAGGAAACCATGTTTAAAGAATTTGAGAAAAATATTATTAAAATGACTCAATAAGTAGGAATATCAATAAAAAATAGAATTTTTTTTTAAAAAACGACCAAATGGAAATTCTAGAGTTGAAAAATATCATAGCAAAATGAAAACTTTATTATCGGGGATTAGCAGTAGATTTGAGATATTGGAAGAAGGAATCAGTCAATTTGAAGATGGATTACCCAATCTGATGGACAAAGAGAAAAAAAATGAACAAATTCTTAGAGACTCACAGAACAACATCAAGCATACCAATTGTATAATGGAAGTCTCAGATTAAGAGGAGAGAGAAAAAGGGCAGGAAAAAAAATTGAAGAAACAATGGCTGAAAACCTCTCAAATTTGATGAAAGCATTAATCTATAGATCCAAGAATCCCAATGAATCCCAAGTAGGAAAAACACAAAGAGATCTTCACTTAGTCATCTCAAACTCTTGAAAGCAAAATCAAAGAGGAAATCTTGAAAGCAGCAAAAGCAAAACTAATCATACATAGGGGAACAACAATACAAATAATGGCTAAATCTCATCAGAAACAATGGAGGCCAGAAAGCAGAGGAAAGACATATTCAAAGTGCTGAAAGAAACAATTGTCAGCCAAGAATTCTATATCCAGCAAAAATATCCTTCAAAAGGGAAAGTGAAATACAGATATTCTCAGATAAACAAGGACTGAAATAACGTGATGTTAACAGATATGCCTTATGAAAAATACTAAAGGAAGTCCTTCAGGATGAAAGAAAATTACTTCAACTCGTAACATGAAACCACAAAAAGAAATGAAGACTAAAAATGTGTGTAATTATAAAAGACTTAATGAATATACATTTTTCTCTTTTCTTCTATTATTTCTTTAAATGGCATAAAATTATATAAAGCAAGTCTATTTTGGAGTTTATAACATATACAGATGTAGTGATATATATGACACTAACAGCACAAAAGTGAGGGTGGGGAAGGGAGAAAATGAAGTTATATTGGAACAAAGTTGCTATATTTTATGGGATTAAGTTAGTATTAACCTGAGTAGGTTGTGATATGTTAAAATGCATATTGTGATTCCTAGAGCAAATGTTAAAACAATAACTCAAAAATATGGTTTAAAAATCAATCAAGGAATTAAAATATTATATAAAATTATTTAACACAAAAGAAATGAGCAAAGGAGGATTAGAGGAACAAAAAAGACATGAAGCATATAGAAAATAAATAGCAAAATGACACATTTAAATCCAACCATAGTAATAATTACATTAAATGTAAATGAAATAAATATTCTAGTCAAAAGTCAGAGATTGTCAGGCTGGATAAAAAAGCAAATCCAACTACATGTTGACTACAAGACACACACTTTCAATTCAAAGACACAAATAGGTTGAAAGCAAAATGATATCTGCTCTCACCACTCTTATTCTGCATAATACTGGAGGTTCTAGCCAGTAAATAAAAGAAGAAAGATCAACCAAATGTATTATATACAAATTGGAAAAGAAAAAATAAAACTTTGATTCACAGACAGCATAAGCCAGTATGTAGAAAGTCTTAGGATAAGATGAATATACAAAATATCAGTTTTTCCTATATACTCACTGTGAACAGTCCCAAAACGAAATTAAGAAAATCCTGTTCACAATAACATCTGAAAGAATAAAACACTTAAGAATGAACTCAACTCAAGAAGTGTAAGTCTTGTACAGTAAGAAGTAAAAAACATTACACGAGAAATTAAAGATCTAAATAAATGGAGATATAGTCCATCTTCATGGATTGAAAGAAACAATATTATTAAGATGGCAGTTTTCCCCAAAGGGACCAACAGAATCCTGATCGGGATCCCAGCAGAATTTCTTATAGAAAGTGACAAGCCAAATCCTAAAATGTGTATGAAAATACAGAGGACCTAGAATGGCCAAAACAATTTTTTAAAAGAAGAACAAAGTTGGAAGACTCACACTACCTAATTTCAAAACTTCTGCAAAGCCACAGTAATCAAGACAATGTGGTATTGGCATAGACAGACATACAGATCAATGGAACAGGATTGAGAATTTAGAAATAAATTCTTACAATAATGGTCAATTGATTTTCAACAAAAATGGCACGGCAATTCAGTTGCGAAAGAATGGTCTTCAACAAATATTTCTGAGACAATTGGATATCCATATGCAGAAACATGAACTTAGACCCTTACCTCCCAACGCATACAAAAATTAACCCAAAATGAATTATAAGCTTAAAAGTAAAAGCCAAAGTAAAAGGTTTCTAGAAGAAAACATTGTAGACAATCTTTGTGACCTTGGCTTAGGTAAAGAGTTCTTAGATACTGTACAAAAAGCACAATATGATACCAAAAGTAGTAATTAATAAATTGGACATCATCAAAATTAAAAACTTCTGCTCTTCAAAAGATACCATTAAGAAAATAAAAAGACAAACTTCAGTCTATGAGAAAATATTTGCAAATCTATGTCTGATAAAGGATTTGTATCTAGAGTATATAAAGAACTCTTACAATTCAATAATAAGTCAAACAGCTCAATTAAAACATGGGCAAAAGATTTTAATAACTATTTCACTAAAAAAGATACTCAAATGATTAAAAAGCACATGAAAACATAAGTCTACACAAAGACTTATGTGTGATCGTTTATAACAGCTGGGCTCTGGGGGCTGGCTCTGCTCCTGTTCTTGCTTCTAGGCCTTCCTGGAAAGAGGAGAATGTTGGACGCCCTGCTGTGTTTGAATGGATCTGTCTTACGCAGACCAAATCTATCTTGAGTCGTTGTAGTAATGATGATAAGAACAACACTATTACACATTCTATTTATTCCTGGCAACCATGGCATTGTGCCTCAGTACAGGCTGTGCCATTTTCAAGGCACATTGAGGGTCACCATGTTTTCTGAGTCTCACGCACCCAGTGGGTAAAATTCTCCCTACGACTGGCCTCTTCTGGCCACCTAGTAAGCTCCTCACCTCCCCTGGGTCACCTGGCCACATCCTGACAGGCTAACAATATCCCAGGTGGCAATGGCCTGAGCTACCTAGTCTGTCATTCCCGATAGGGCGCATCTAGGCTGGTAAAGAGGGAGCATTCTTATTCTCCTGATCTCTGTCTCTTTGAAACAATAAAATATGACATATCTCCCCGACATGTCATATAAAGAGAAGAAAGGAGGGAGAAATGAGAGCATTTACCATGACTGAGCTCCCTTGCTGGAACGTTTCAAAATCAGTGCAAAACCACAGTAGCCAAGGAGGAGGGAGAAATACGGTTTACTGAGCTTTGCTGAAAAGAAGGAATTTCTCTCATGGGACAGTTTGCTTGGAAATAGAAGGAGCTGAAGTTTAGACATGTGATTCTCATTACCAGCTACATCCTTTCAGACAGAAGGCAGATATAATTGGATCCATTTCTATTTTAATTATAATTCTTTGGCTTTCAAGAAATCACCAGTGGAAATCTGCGAGCCACCACAGATGCTGCCGTTTCAGATTCCCTGGATTTTAATGTGGCCTGGATTTCCTTCAGCAGGGCTGAGGCCACCCGCCACAATTGATGTTTGTTGTTGTTACAGACCTAAAGTTTTCCCCAAACAAAGACAAACTGATCCCTGCTCTCTCTCCCCTCCCGTTCTAATTTTCCTTTTGAAGTAAAGAGAGAGATCTTTTAGATTTTGCCAACCCTTCCCCCTACAAAAAATAGGAGAGAGAAGGAAGGCTTTTGTGATGAATGACAGCAGAGTGCAGGCACACAGCGCTTCCTTTTGTGCCTCCTAACTGGCCGGAGGGGTTCTCCAACCTCTCTAGAGACCCAAAGTCGTAGTAGTCACAAGTCCTGAGAAGTGCTTGAAATTGGAGAACAGCCTCCTTGTAAAGTCAAACTGCACACCCAACACTATGAAACCCCCAGAGTTAAACCTCATTTGAACTGTTTCGCATTCACTTTCTTTCCATCCGTCTGTCTCAAACAAGTTCTTCGCAGAGTTGGAAGGGAACCCTGGCAAGATCAATCCTGAGGATAAGATAAGAGCTGAGGGCAGTGCCGATGTGTCCACACAGCCTCCAAGAGGGGCCCAGCTCCCAGCTCTCTGAGAGAGGATCCTGGCAAGTGTCAGGTCCCTATGCCAGTTCTCTGACATTGGCCACATGGATGCGCGTTGAACATGGCCTGCACGTGACAAAGGCAGGACTAGTCATTCTTTTGAAGCTGAGCAAATAAATATAAGGAGAGCAATCCATGTTGTAGCCACAGTTTTGTTTAAACTAAAATTCAGATAAAATATTTATGAGTGTGCTCCAATGTTTTGCTTGCTCTAATTTGCCATGTACTCAAATGTCTTACTCAAATTCACTGGAATATAATTCAGCAAGTCTTAAAAAAGTCATTTTAGAGACAGCCCTGATGGCCTAGTGGTTAAAATTCAGCACTCTCACCACTTGATTTCCCGGTCGTGGAACCACACCACCCATCTGTCAGTAGCCATGCTATGGTGGTGGCTCACATAGAAGAATTAGAAGGACTTACACCTAGGGTATATGACCATGCAAGTGGTTTGGGGGAGAAAAAAAAAGGAGGAAGATTGCCAACAGATGTTACCTGAGGGCAAATCTTTCCCTGCAAAAAAGAAAAAGTCACTTTAGTGTGGAAGTAGAATGATATTTGTTTGGCTGGTTGGTTCCTTCCCTCACCTACACAAGTAAAAGTATGCAGTGTGTGTGGACACACACACATCAAGGAATACAAATAGCAAAACTCTGCTGTTTAATAAAACTAAACATGAGAGATGCACCACATTAATAATACAATTTTAGAAAACAGAAAATATATGAGTGAGAAAGACCAAAGCGTTAGCATTTGGAAATGGCGTCCAAATTAGCCTCACAATCAAGAGGTTTCAGCGAATGAACAATAAGCAGCAAGCAACAGACGTGGCTCACTGTGTGAGTGTGCATGTGTCGGTAATTTCTGCAATCAGCTATCCTAAAGCAAGGAAGGTCTGGAGGTAAACCCCGGTTTACAAACATGCAGTTCATGCCTAGAAATGATGCCCGAGAGACAGTTGTGAGCCAACAAACGTGTTTTTTTCTTGTTTTGTTTTTCAGTTTTTCCCTCTTCCATGCAATCCCAAGTAAATCTGGACAAACTGTCTGACATTTCCTAATGTTTGAAAAGAGGAGATAATATGAAGTCATAAAACATCTTGTTCAATGATATTTATTCTCGGGCTTGTGTTCTTGTTCAGACAGGTGTGGTTTACATCCAAGTCAGTGTGGCCTCTCTACACTGACTCAAGACGGGGGACGCTGGGGCTCCTGCTCTCATCCTGATGGCTGTTCCCTCCTGGGCTCCTGGGCCTTCCTGACAAAGGCACATTGGCAGTGAGTGCCAGCCACCTCATCCAGGGGCCAAAGGCTTGTCATCATCATTGGTTTATATTCTTACAATTTAAAAAAGTTCCATAGTGACCTTTCCTATCACAACTAAATTCCTATTTAGAGAGAAAAAGGAAGGGCCTCACCACCACCCTTCTCCTCCAGACAGATGCCGAACACAGTCTAGGCTGGCGAATCACGCAAAGGAGTTTCTCAGTCTTCCTTGCATCTTTGTCAGGAGAGTTTCATGTCTCTTTTCCTCATGATATGGACACCGGAAGCCTTTTTCCTGAAGCTTCTTATGCAGAACTTGACTTCCTTCTCTCATGGTTTTCCAGATCCTGTTATTATTTGGTTCCTCCTGGCTCCTGCCCCTAACCATATACGTAAGGCCCATGGATGAGTCATTGAGGAGGGAGACTGTGGCAGGCCAAATAGTGGCGCCCCCAAAGATGTCCACATTCCAATCCCTGTGACTATGTTGGGTTACATGGCAAAAGAGAATTAAGGTTGCAGATGAAACTAAGGCTGCTAGTCAGCTGACCTTAAAAAGGGGAGATTATCCTGGAGGGCACAATGTAATCTCAAGGATCCTTAAAAGTGGAAGAGAGAAGCACAAGAGAGAATCAGAGAGGGAGACGTAACCACGCACACACACAGGAGTGGTCAAAGCCATGCAGCATTTCTGGCTTTGAAGAAGGAGGAAGGGAATCATGACAAGGAACATGGGCAGCCACTAGAAACTGGAAAAGGTAAGGAAACCGATTTTCCCATAGAGCTTCCAGAAAGAAATGCAGGCCTGCTGACACCTTTATTTTAGCCAGCTGACACTGATTTCGGACTTCTGACCTCCAAAGCTGCAAGCTGAAGTAATAAATTTGTGTTGTTTTAAGCTGCTAAATTTGTAGTTATTTGTTGCAGCAGCAATAGAAAACTAATACAAAGTTGAACACTTCACTGCTATCCTTTCTCCTCTAATTCTACCTCGTAGCCTCATGCCTAATTGCCCACCCCAAATTATTATTAATTTTGTTAGGTGTGATAGTGCCATAGGAATAATTTAAAAAAAAAAAAATCCTGGGGCTGGCCCCGTGGCCAAGTGGTTAAGTTCATGCACTCTGCTGCAGCGGCCCAGGGTTTCACTGGTTCAGATCCTCGGCATGGACATGGCAATGCTCATCAGGTCATGCTGAGGCGGCATCCCACATGCCACAACTAGAAGGACCCACGACTAAACATACAACTGTGTACTGGGGGGATTTGGGGAGAAAAAAGCAGAAAAACAAAAAAGATTGGCAACAGTTGTTAGCTCAGGTGCCAATCTTTAAAAAAAATTAAAAATAATAATAATAATAAAATAATAATATCCTCATCTGATGGAAATGCACACTCAAGTATTTATGGATGAAATTACATGGTGGCTGGGATTTGCTTTAAAATACTCCCATGCAAAGACCAAGTTGTGAGGAAAGAGATGAAACCAGATCATTGATAATTGTTGAAGCTGGATGATGGGTACAATTTGAAAGCTCATTATGTTATTCTCTCTTTGTGTGCATGTTTGAATATTTCCATAATGTAATGCTGAAAAACATGTAGATGGAACAAAATTTAAAATGTCCACCTTCATAGGTAGATATTTTATTCTAAGTAAGCTAAGGAACTTTTCAATTGTTTTATTTACAGTTTAGTTCATGAGACTCTTTTATCATTAACTTCAACTCTTTTATTATTATAACTCTTTTATTATTAACTCTCTATTATTAACTGTGCTAGAGATACTGGCCATGGTTCTAGGCTCTTGATTTTGACCTTCTTCCTGAGCAAGCAGAGAAGATATTAAACCTAATGCCCACAATAGATGCAGTGTTACTGTCTATCTTCTCTGGGCAAAAAGGTGTTGGGGGCTCTGACAGTCAGAGGAAGGAGAACAGAGGTAGTCATGGGGGTGTGGCAGGTGGACAGGCCATCTTCAGGGCCTGGTACTACTCAAGTCATCCCTCGCACACTTCTGCCTCCCTTCTTCAGGTTATGGTTTGGCCCTGAAGCTGATACAGAATTTAATCGACTCTAAACAATCAATTCTAATTTAATCAGTTCTAAAATCCAGATTTTTTTTTTCACATTTAATATCTATAGAGTGAGGATGGTATATATAGAGATAGATATTCCTGCTTCTTGTGATCAGTATCTGGGAACACAATAGTGCCCAGGATTGTGTACATCAGGATCACCCCCAGGATGTACAGTCATCTCAACTTGTTGACCGTTCTTTGACTTTTGTGTAAGGCTCTGTGTTAGTTTTGTATTGCTGTTGTAACAAATTACCACAAACTTCATGGCTCCAAACAATGTGAATATATTGTCTTATGGTTCTGCAGGTGAGGAGTCCTATATATGGGTCTTACTGGGCTAAACTCAAGGTGTCAGCAGGCTGCATTCCTTTCTGGAGGTGCTAGAGAAGAATCCATTCCTGCTCTTTTGGGTTGTTGGCAGAATTCACTTCCCTGTGGTTGTAGGACTGAGGTCTACGTTGCTTGCTGGCTGTAAGCTGAGGGTTATTGTCAGCTTCCACAGGCCACCACATTTCTTTGCTTGGGGTCTCTTTCTTCTATCTTCAAAGTCAGCAATGGTGGATTGAATTCTTCTCACACGTCAAATCTCTCCTTTTTCTTCTATCTCATCTCTCTGATCCAGCTAAAAGGATCTCTGTTTTTAGACTCATGCAGTTAGACTGGGCCCACCCAGATAATCCGGGATAACCTCACCATCTCAAGGCCCATACCTTAATCACTCTTGCAAAGTTCCTTTTGTCACGTAATGTAACATATTTACAGGCCCCAGGGATTAAAGCATGGACATCATTGGGAGCAGTGGGGGTGGGGAGGACACGCATTGTTCTGCCTACCACAATACCTTGCCTATTAGGACAACTAATCCCAATACCTTAACCAGCAGAGGGCTTTCCCACAGATGAGGAAAACAGAACTAAAACCATCTGTATACTCCATCTTTTGAATAAACTTTGGCTAGGAGGACACACGAGTAGGTACTAGGGATGACAAGGGGTGGTGAATTTCCTGGGAGACCTCACGAAGAATGGGAATCTTGTAGGTCCTATTATACCTGTCTAAGTTTGGTACAAGTAAGAACAAGAAAAGCCCTCAAGTTTCCTGCAGACAAAGAGAGAAACTTTGGCTGAATCCTGTCTTTTCATCTGACAAATGAGCTTATGTACACACACACATACACACATACTTGTACACTCTCCAGTGTGGTGTTCTTCCAATACTTCTTTCCCAAAGACTCCCCTCTCCTGCCAGCATCACTGTGTTCCGTAGACACCACAAGCACATTATCCCATTCCTGAGAACCAGCTGTGCCTGTGCCCCTCCAGGACCAAGCCAAACATTCCTGAGAACAGACTTGAGTGGAAGCCTTGGAGAGGGACACAAAGGCAGGCATCTCCATTCCAACTATATAGAACTCAGGTGTACCTGAACGCAGAGTGGGCATAGCTCCATGCCCATCCCCCATTGATCTTGCCACTGGGAATTTAATACGTCATAATAAGTTCTCTGAGAGCAAACTGACAAAGAATTTTCAGTTTTCCAAGATTCATTGGCTGGAAGGACATTTGCTTCTACTCAAGATGGATTAATGGCGACTGGATTTTACACTCTTGCTTCAAATAAACAAACAAACAAACCAAGACACAATATATGAAACAACAGGTTTAAAGACATTGGACATCAGGCAACAATGAACATTAACCTGAAAGACAAGAAACAAACAAGGTAAGCCCTATGTTTGTCCAGCTTACTGCCTTGAGAGTTTCCAGGCTACAGTCCAGGCAGAGAGAACCCAGGCAGAGTCTAGCAGTCTCCCTGAGCCGAGGAGTCAGAGCTGAGAGTCAAAGGGACATCAAGGTGGCTAAAGTGCTTAGGACAGAGAGAAGATCTGCAGAGGGTCACCCTTGAATATTCAGCAGAGACATAATTGGCACAGGAGTGAAAGAAAACTACCTAAGACCGGGGGAACAAAACCATGTGAAAGGATTGCCTGGCACTGACACCAAGCTGGGAACAGGGCCTATTCCCACCAGCCAGACTGGAAAAACTCATAATTCACAGGCACTCAGTAGAATACTCAGGAAAGCCTTGTCTCAGTAATGGAGATAATTAGCCGTAAGACTGAGCACTACTCTGGACCCACCAGAATCATAAAAGTAAGACTTGAAAGTATCAGACTTTTTCTAAGAAACTTAACTGCATCCCAGAACAAAGTTTAAGAATATTCATAGAAAGAAAAAATATCGAGCACCCAACAAGTTAAAATTCACAATATGTGGCATCAAAACAAAGGTCACTAGCAATGAAAGGAAGCAGGAAAATACAATTTACAATAAAGAGAATAATCAATCAATTGAAACCAACCCAGAACTGACACAGCTTCTAGAATAAACAGACAACAATATTAAGACAATTGTTGTAACTATATTCTATATGTTCAAAAAGGTAAGTAGACATGAGATATATTTTTTAAAAAAACCTAAATCAAACTTCTAGAAATGAAAACTACAATGCCTGAAATGAAAAATACACTGGATGGTATTAATGACAGATTAGACTTGGCAGAAGAAAAGAAGGAAAAAAAGAGCCTCAGTGAACCGTGGGACAACTTCAAGCAGCCCAACATATATATAAATGGAGTCTTCACAGGAGAGAAGAGAATAGAAGGTCAAAAAAATATTTGACTAAATCATGGCTGAAATATTTCCTAATTTTCTGCAAACTATAAATCAAAAGATCTAACAAGCTCAATGATTTCTAAGCATAAGAAACATGAAGAGGGGCCGGCCCCATGGCGGAGTGGTTAAGTTCACACACTCCACTTCAGTGGCCCAGGGTTTCACCGGTTTGGATCCTGGGCACGGACATGGCACCGCTCATCCAGCCATGCTGAGGCTGTGTCCCACATAGCACACCAGAGGCACTCACAACTAGACTATACAACTATGTACCAGGGGGAGAAGAAGAAGAAAAAAGATTGGCAGCAGATGTTAGCACAGGTGCCAATCTTTAATAATACTAATAATAAAAGAAACATGAAGAAAATTACACTATGTCACAAAATCATCAAAAAAACAGTGATGCGAAAATCTTAAAGGCAGCTGGGGCAGGAGGTGGGAGGATGTTACATACAGAGAGACAAAGGTAAGGACAACAGACTTCTCATTGGAAACAATATAAGCAAGAAGATATGAAGCAATATCTTTAAAGTACTGAAGGAAGAAATTGTCAACCTTAAATTCTACACCCAATGAAAATATCTTTTGAAAAATGAAGGCAAAATAGACACACTTTCAGACGCACAGAAGCTGAAAGAATTCATCTTCATCAGACCTGCACTGCAAAAAAACGTTAAAGGACATCCTTCAGGCAGAAGGAAAATGATGTCAAAGGTAAATCTGGATCTACACAAAGGAAGGAAGAGCACCAGAAATGGTAACTACGTGGGTAAATATATAAGCTATTTTATTATTTAAATCTTTTTAAAAAATGAGTGATGGTTTAACAAAAATAATAACATTGTATTGTGGGGTTTATAGCAAATGTCTAAAATGGATGACATAAATGCTAGGAGGGGAGAAGTGTAAGGAAAGTATGGTAAGGTTCCTATATGTGAAGTGATATGATATCACTGAAGGTAGATTGCAATAAGTTAATGATGTATAATATAAACCCTAAGCAACTACTAATTAGAGAAGAAAAGATTCATGAACCTGAAGACACAACAGTAGAAACTATCCAAAATAAAACATAGAGGGAAAGAAGACTGAAATAAATGAACAGAGCATCAGTGAACTGTGAGAAAACTTCAAGTGGTCAAATATGCACACAATTGGGGTTCCTGAAGAAGAGAGGATAGAGGGGATAGGCAGAAAAATATCTGTAAAAATAATGGTCAACAATTTTCTAAATTTGATGAAAATTATAGACCTACAGATCTAAGAAACTCAATGAAATCCAAGCACAAAAAAGTGAAGAAATTACTCCAAGGCACATCAGAATCAAATTTCTCAAAACCAATGATAAAGAGAAAATCTTAAAAGTAGCTGGAGGGGAGAAAAAAGATACATTACATAGAGAAAAAGAATGATAGCAGATTTTTCATTGGAAAAAATTCAAGCTGGAAGACAGTGTAGTAACATCTTTAAAGTATTGGCAAAAAAATCTGTCAACCTAAAATTCTCAACTCAACAAAAGTACCTTTCAAAAAAGAGGGCAAAATATGGCCTTTTCCAGGCCAGCCCGGTGGCACAGCAGTTAAGTGCACACGTTTAAGAAATGTTTAAGGAAGTCCTTCAGGCAGAAGGACAATGATGCCAGATGGAAAACCGGATTTACTCAAAGGAATAAAGAATATCAGAAAGAGTAATTGTATGGATAAAGATAAGGAAATTTTAAATTCTTTAAATTACATTAGAAGATAATCAACTGGTTAAGCAGAAACAATAACAAAAGGAATTTTCCAAGTATAATTAAGGTATGGGCCTTGAGATGGTGAGGTTATCCCGGATTATCTGGGTGGGCCCACTCTAACTGCATGAGTCTTTAAAAACAGAGATCCTTTCAGCTGGATCAGAGAGATGAGATGGAAGAAAAGGAGAGATTCAATGTGTGAGAAGAATTCAATCCACCATTGCTGACTTTGAAGATAGAAGAAAGAGACCCCTAGCAAAGAAATGTGGTGGCCTGTGGAAGCTGACAATAACCCTCAGCTTACAGCCAGCAAGCAAACGTAGACCTCAGTCCTACAACCACAGGGAAGTGAATTCTGCCAACAACCCAAAAGAGCAGGAATGGATTCTTCTCTAGCACCTCCAGAAAGGAATGCAGCCTGCTGACACCTTGATTTTAAGCCAGTAAGACCCATATATAGTATTTTTAAAAAATATTTTGTGTGTTTCTTTTTATTACGACTTTCACAGTAAAACCGAGAGAAAGATACAGAGATTTCCCACGTACTCCCTGTCCCTGCACATGCATAACCTCCCCCTTTATCAGCATCCCCCACCAGAGTGGTGTATTGGTTACAATTGATTAACGTCCATTGACACATCGTGGTCACTCAAAGTCTATAGTTTACATTATAGTTCACTCTTGGTGTTGTACATTCTATGGGTTTGGACAAATGTATAATGACATGTATCTATTGTAAAATACTTTGCATTTTCATTGCCCTAAAAATACTCTATGCTCTGCCTATTCATCCATCCCCCAACAAATGTAATTCAGTAGAGAAAGAACAGCCTTTTCAATGAATGGTGCTGGGACAATTGGACAGCCACATGAAAACAAATACACCTCTATCCATACCTCGTACTACATACAAATTTGAACTCAAAATGAATCATTGACTGTGGGAGGCAGAATTATGTTCCCCAAGAAGATTCCATGCCCCAATCTCCAGGACTGTGAATATGTTACATAGCAAAAGGGACTTTTACAGATATAATTAAGTTTATTAATCAGTTGACTTTAAAATTGGGATATTATATTATTCACTTGGGCCCAATGTAATCATGTGAGCCCTTAAAAGCATAAGAGAAAGGCAGAAGGGGAAGTTGGAGATATTCAAAGCATGAGAAAGAATCAATGTGCCATTGCTGGTTTGAAGATGGAGGGGACCATGTGAGAAGAAATGGACAGCCTTAAATTGCTGAGAGAAAGGTCCCAGGCCAAGAGCCAGCAAGGAACAGGGCTTTCAGTCTTACAACCATAAGTAACTGAAATCTGCCGAAAACTACTTTGCTTGGAAGAGAAGAGAACTACAGCCCTGGCTAATAATTTGATTTTAGCCCAGAGAATCTAGACATGCTGTGCTGGACTTCTAACCTACAGAAAAGGCAAGATATCAAATTTGTGTTGTTTTAAGCCACTACATTTGCGGTAATTTGTTATATAATACAAACTAAACATAGACGTAAATGTAAAACCTAAAACAACAGAATCCCTAGAACCTCTATGAAAAATTCTTTATAAATGAGTTAGGCAAAAGTTGCTTATACGCAACATTTCTCATATACAATTTCTTTATACAAAAACTTGATCCATAAAACAACAATTTGATAAATTAGATCTATGCAATAAAACTTTTGCTCTTCAAAAATATTTGCAAATGCATAGCTGATAAAGGACTACTAACTGGAATATATAAATAACTCTCAAAGCACAATAAAAAAGTTTTTTTTTAAATAGGCAGAAGATTTGAACACAGAGTTCACTGAAGAGGACGTACAGATCACAAATAAGCAGATGAAAATAAGTCCAATACCTTTGGCAAATTAATCAGGGAAAAGCAAATTAAAACCACAAGATACCTCTACACACCTATTAGAATGGCTAAAATTACAAAGACTGACCATACCAACTGTTGGTGAGGATAAGAACTAGAACTCTTATACACTGCTCATGGGAATGTAAAATGGTGCAAACACTTTGAAACACAGTTTGGGAGTTTCTTAAAAAGCTAAATATACAACAACCATATGCTCTGACCATTTCACTTCTACATATTTACCCAAGGGTAAAGAAAACATATCTACATGCAAAGACGTTTATACAAATGTTCATAGGAGCTTTATTTGTAATAACCCCAAACTGGAAATAATCCAAATGGCCACCAACAGGTGAATGGATAAACAAATTGTGGTATAGCCACATAGTGGAACACTATTCAGCAATAAAAAGGATTAAACTCTTGATCCATGCTACAAGATGGATGAATCTCAAAATTATTATACTCAGTGAAAGAAGCCAGACAAAAAAATACCTACTATGTGATTCCATTTATTAAAAACTTTATAAAATGCAAATGAATCTTTCTATCTATGGTGATAGAAAGCAATCACTGGTTGCATTGGAAAGGGGTGTGGGGAGCGATAGGAGAAAAGGACTACAAAGGAGCACAAGGAAATTGGGGGGATGACGAATTCGTCCACTATCACTATCTCAATATTGGTGATGGTTTCATGAGTTCATTCACATGTCAAAGCCTACCAGTTTGTACACTTTAAATATGTGCAGGATTTTGTATGGCGATTTTTTTTCTATAAAACTGTTAAACACAAAATACAGGAAGATTTGCATAAATGCGCATGGATGTAATGGCAACACTTTAAGAATTTGGTTATTCCAAAATTAATCTGTAAATTAAGTGCAATCTTTCTTAAAATTTCAGCAAGATTTTTGAGAAAATTGACAAACATTCTAAAGTTTAATGGAAGAATAAAGGTTCTCAAGTAGTCAATTTGACCATGAAAAGCAAAGAAGGACAAATTGTCCTACCGATTAATTATGAAGGCATACTACAAAAGCATAGCACTAAAACAATGGATGCTGGCCTGGGAGCAGGCAAATGGACCACAGTATGCAACAGAGCGCTAAAAAATGGATCTAGGTATTATTGGACCTGGTGTATGATCTTTAAAAAAGATGATTCCACACTTTTAAATCAGCCAAAGGGCTGTAAGTTAAAGTTGAAGAATCTTCTTTTTCCCTTCAGCTTTATTGAGATAAACTGTCACTTACTATTGTGTGAGTTTAAGGTGTACAACACATTGATCTGATACATTTATATACTGCAAAATGATTACCACCATACCATTAGCTACCACTTCCATCCTGTCCCATGGTTACTATTTCTTTTTGTGGTGAGAACATTTAAGATCTCCTCTCTTAGCAACATTCACGAATAAGACAGAGTACTGTTAGCTATAATCACCATGCTGTTCATTAGATCCCCAAACTTGTTAATATGATAAGTGGATGTTTGTACCCTTTATCCAATATCTCCCCATTTCCCCCACCCTCCAGCCCCTGGTAGCCACCACCGTACTCTCTGTTTTTCTGAGTTTGATTTTTTTAGATTTCACACATAAGTGATATCATACAGTATTTGTCTCTGTCTGATTTATTTCATTTAGCATAACGCCCTCAAGGTTCATCCAAGTTATTGCAAATGGCAGGATTTCATTCTTTCTCATGGCTGAATAATATTCCACTATATAGATATAATATATATATATTGTATATACACATTTACACACATTATATACATACACACACACATACCACATCTTCTTTATCCATTCATCTGTTGTTGGACACAAGTTGTTTTCATATCCTGGCTATTGTGAATAATGCCGCAATGAACATGGGAGTACAAGTATCTCTACCAGATCTTTATCTCAATCCCTTTTGGATATATATCCAGAAGTGAGATTCCTAGGTCGTATGGTATTTCTATTTTTAATTTTTTGAGGAACTGCCGTACTTTTTCCTTAGTGGCTGTACCAATTTGCATTTTCACCAACAGTGCGCTAGGGTTCCCTTTTCTCCACACCCTCACCTACACTTAGCTCATCTTTTTTGATGATAGCCTTTCTTGGTGTAAAGTGATATCTCACTGTGGTTTTGATTTGCATTTCCCTGATGCTTAGTGATGTTGAGCACATTTTCACATACCTCTTAGAAAGTTGAGTAACAATCTTCAAGGAAGTAGAAAAAAACAAAAAATGCCAAGAGATGCAAATAAAAGAGAAAAGGCTGGAAAATTAGAGTTTTAGTCCAGTACGGTCAAATTACAGAGTCCTAAAAACACAGTGCCAAAAAGAGCACCATGGTTTTTAATGATTTATGAATTATGCAAGTAGGTACACCAAACATATCAGAGTTGGACTCTGGAGGAAGGGGGCAAATGGCAATGTCACTCATAGATGAGGAAAACACAGTTAAAGCAAAGGGGTGGGGGGGCTCGCGTGGACTGAATAAGACAGTATGGGTTTGTAAGGAGTATCTCTGCCTTTATGGAGACAGGGAAAGGTTAGGACTAAAAGCATGATGCTTAGAAAGGGAGAAAATAATTCACGTAGTCAGCCATGTGGAAACAACTTTGAAAGGGAACTTCCTTATCGCCCCTTCCCTCCTTAATTTATTGTGTCACTCTGGCTCCAAAGGAACAAGTCAAAGAGAAAATAAGATTCTTTGCAATTGGATTCTTTAAAAATGGTGGTAATTCAATAATATTTCCTCTCAAGGGAATGAAAGTACAGAGCAGGCTGAAGCTGGCACTTATCTAAATTTCATTTCACTCATAGTAAAGTAGCAAAAGACAGCATGATTTATACCTACATCAGGAAGATGTGAGACAGACCATCAGTAGCAGTTTCCTACCAAGAAACAAGGCAAGAATGCTGCAGAAAGACCTTCAGGATTCCCCAGCACCTGTAGAATGAGATCATTCACCATCTTGCTTGTACTGACCCTTTCCAGCCTCAATTTCCATCCCACCCCTAGCATGGGAACTCAGCTTCACCCAAACAGACGGACTCATTGTTCCACTAACAGTCCTCGAGACTTTCTGACCACCTGCCTGGGAAACATTCCTTGCTAATGCCTCTCTAGTGGCCTGTTCAAACCATTTCCTGTGATCCTTTCACATGTCTCTCATCCTAGGTGAACGTCCCATTATGAACCGCTAGAGCACTTGTGGTTTACACCATTCACTGACTGATATTCTCTTTTAGCATTTTGAAGATATCATTTCATTGTCTTCCAGAGTCCATTGTGTCTGCTTAGAAGTCAGTTATTAATTTATGGTTTAATATCTTTAATCCATTTTTGAAAATTCTCAACTATGAACTCTTCAAATACTGCTTCTGTCCCACTCACCTTCTCCTCTCCTTATGAGACTCCTTTCTGTAACTTCTTTGTCTCTCACTCTCACTTGTTTTTTTCATCTTTTCATCTCTTAATACTGTATTCTGGATATTGTCTTCCAGTCCCTCAAAAACTCATTAATTCATTAATTCTCTCTTCAGCTATCCATTCTGCCGTTAAACCCAGAGTTCCTAATTTTGATTGTTGTATTTACAGTTCTAGAATTTCCCTTTTTTTAATAGTTTATTTTTATCTGTCAAAATGGTCTCATCTTTCATCTCTCAATGAATGCAGCAAGCATAATTATTTTAAAGTCTGAGTTTTATAACTTCATTCCCTAGATCTCCTGTGGGTCTCTGGTTCCTGCTGGTTGTCATTTATATTGTTTTGTTTCCTTGTGTGCCTGTTTAGTTTTTTTTTTTTTAGGTGAAATTAGCATAAAAATCATTTTAAAGTATGCGAGTCAGTGGTATTTAGTACATTCACAATGTTGTGCCATCACTACTATTTAGTTCCAAAATATTTTCATCACCCTAAAAGAAAACCCTGTATCCATTAAGCTGTGACTTCCCACCCGCCACCTTCATTCCTGGGCCCCAGGCAACTGCAAATGTACTTTCTGTTTCTATTTATGTCTTTGTATTTAAATAGGTTTCTTGTAGGCAGCATTTAGTTGGGTCTTGCTTTGCATGGGTCCCCCTGCTGTGTACTGTCACCTAAAAACTCTTAAAGCAATAAGCTGGGGCAACCATTTGTTTCCCTGATCTCAGGGGTCACTGTCCTTTGTTGCCGTGTCCAGTCTCTGGAAAACCACTGTTTCATATATTTTGTCTGTTTTGCTTTTTTCTTTTGGTTGTTTCAGGTGGGAGAATAAGTACAATCTCTGTTGCTCCACCTTGGCTAGAAGCAGAATTCTGCTGCCCCCCACCTTTTTTTTTTGGTGAAGAAGATTGGCCCTGAGCTAACAACTGTTGCCCACTTTCCTCTTTTTGCTTGAGGAAGATTGTCACTGAGCTAATATCTGTGCCAATCTACCTCTATTTTGTAAGCCACAGCATGGCTTGATGAGCAGTGTGAGGTCCATGCCTGGGATCCAAATTCTCGAACCCCCGGCTGCCGAAGCGGAGCGCGGGAATTTAATCACTACGTCACAGGGTCAGCCCTCTGCTGCCCTTGTAAACCATAATTTCTGTGCTTCAGTTTAGCAGTTAAATTCATGCTATTCAATTTTAATTAATTAATTCAATTTTCATTTTAGCTTTTTTTTCGAGGCACGCTGTTATTCGATCACATTTTAACCAAGACATTCACCATCCTGAAATCCTTCCCTGGTAGTTTGTATTGTATAAAATATGCTCATTTCTTCCAGGTTAACTTCCTTTGCCTGTAACCAGCAAGTGCCAGCCTCCATACCCTCTTTCCCCTGGGAGCCGGCAAGAACACATGTTTATGAACTGCCGAAGGTGGCCCTAGTCGTCGGACACACTGACTCTAGCTGGGCTCTCTACTAAAACTGGGGTCATCCCACCCCAGGATGTGCATAGACTCCTCCGGCTCCATGCAAGTCTCAGAGCTCTGGTGGTTTTGACATTTGTTTTAAAATCCAACGTAGTTAACTTTTAGATGTTGGTAGATTTTTAAAAATAATTTCCATTTCCCGAAGATTTTTCTGGGTTGAGTTTTCTCCTCTCTCCTCATTCTTGATTATTATTATTATTATTTGTTGTTTGTTGCCATCACCCTGTAATGCTTCTGAATAATCCAGATGCTGTCCACTCCCCAGCCCAGACTGTCTTGGGTGGAACTTTGTCTGAGAACCACTGGTGCTGTGATGAACACGTGACCAGGTGCCACGACGGTCTTGTCAGAGGCAGACGTTGTGACAGTCCCCACCGACGGGCTGACTAGAGATCCCGTTGGCTTTGACATGCTACAACCAAAGAGCATTTAAACAAAAAGCAGGCTTTATGTCGGGCTCAAACCCTGCCCATCATAAACCACCTTCCCTGCGGTAGTCGCCCCATCCCTCCTTGCCCTTTCTCAGACTTCTTGAAAGAACCGTCTGTACTTGCTCCTTCCGTTTCTTCACACCTGGCCCACTTGCAATCTGGCTTTCACACCCTGAGGTCTCTCACCAGTTCCTGCAATCGCCCTTCAGGCCCCGTCCTGCTTGCACGGGCAGCATCTGACCCTGTAGCCCCATCTCCGCCCCTTCCCCTGCTTCCCTGCCACCTCTCCGCTCATTTTCTGCCCCCTCCTTTTGTTCCCTTCTTGTTTGGTTGATGGTCCTTGGGGGCTTTGTCCCCAACCTGTTCTCTTCTTCCAGGAGATCCCTGGTCTCCTATGGCTTTGATGACCCTGCCCCTGAAGGAGGGTTGGGGATGAAGAATGAAGACTTTATAGATTAGGGGAGTGTGCCAGGCCTTGGATTAGACCCGGAGTGGATTGCTGGGGAGGAGAATTAAGTCAGCTGGAGGAGGCTGGAGACGCTAAGGACTTGCCTGCTGCTTCCAGGTGTGGCCCCTAAACACTGATGAGTCAGTATCGCTTGTGGATCCAGAACAGGGGAAATGTAAACTATACAAGGCAAGATGCTCTCACAGTCAAATTATTATAACACCTGATATTTCATGCAAGCAGGGAGCAGCATATCAACCTGGAACACTGAATAAAGATTCATTGTATAAAGTGCTAAGAGGGGTACGATTCATATGTTGAAACTCCCCTCCCTGGGGGGAAAGAACCCTCAGATGTGTTTGTTCCAGTTTTCTTTACGCACGTGTATGTGGTACAGAGAAGTCACAGGGGATGCTATCCTTCTATGGTTGCTGGCTCAACACCAGAACCCGTTAACCATGATTGTGTCCAGTTGCCTGTCTCAGCCTGGAAATCTTCTGCCTTCCTGCTATGACTTGACCCTCCCTCCTTCCTTCCCAGCTGAGCCTGCAGCTGCCTTTCCCAGGAAGTCCTCTCCCGCCCACTGCCTGCCCCTTGCACACGAACAAACGTCTGGTCGTTCACACTCCCTTCTGCTGTGACTCAGGGGCTTCATATGAACCTTTCTTCTTCAGCCAGTCTGTTGGCTTCTTGAAGGCGAGGCTTGTCCCTCAAGGGACTCAGTGAAGCACCCCACCCGCCATGAGCACTCTGTATTTGGTATTTGTGGACTGGATTTGTCTGTAGCTTCCTGCAGGAGGGCAGGGATTCCTGCCGAGGGGCGGCACTGGCAGGGCTTGTGCGGCTCACCTCCGCCTCAGCCACCCCTGTCAGCCATAAAGAGCCGCTGGAGAGTGCTGATGTGGTCCCTTGCCAGCTCCGCACCAGGCAAATAGTGCCCTACTGAGAATGAGGGAGACAGGGCGGAGGGAAAACACGTCAGTCCACCCGTCTCACTCACTCGGCAGCACGTCCCACCCCATGAACCCTTGGAGGGCATTAGTGATGGGAGGGAGAGACAGCCAGTCTATCCTGGACTGTGTCCAGCCCCTGGTCAGCTCAGGCTGTGTGTGTGTATGTGTGTGCGCACACGTGTGGTGAAAGGACTAGAGCTTAATAATTGGATATTACACTGTAGCATTCCAGTCATTCCAACTATCCAAATCCATTTCTCTTCCCTTGAAGTTGAGCTCCCTTAAAGTTCACGACCTGAAGACTCACCACCCATGACCCTCCTTGTGGCTGATTTTGGCTCACCTCCTCGTGCCGTAGCCACTTTAGCACCTGACTGATCTGGGACTCTCTACTCTTCTCCTGTCACTTCTGTACCTCGGAGGAGCCACCACACTCTGGATTCTCAGTCCTTCATCATCTCAACAACCATCCTCTCCCTCCACAACACCTCAGCTGCCCACAGCCTAATCCCAGATCTTATTTTCACAAATGAATGCACCACATTCAAAAGCTTGCTTGGCACCACCATCTCCTGTGGTTCCCACTCTCCGCAGAATCTCAGCCCCAACAGCGGGACCCACGGGACCTGGGCTGCAGCCAGAGTCTCACTCTCTTCATCCGGCTTAGACTATCTGTGGTCCAGCACGTCACCACCTGCCTTCTGATACCCTTAATCGCCTTGCACCCTTTCTCTCCACTGGGACAAAACCCTAGTGCCAGTTAACCAGAACCATCCAGCCATAGGATCTGAGGAGCAGGTACCAAAGGGACAGGGATGTCATAGCTGAGATTCTTCACAAATCTCAAATAAGCACCAACTCTGCCAGCCAGGCTCACCACATTCTCTCCTCCTGAACAGTCTATTTCACACCCTGCCCTTTCTCCTCTTCTTCCCACTCCATCTCAAGCTCTGCAGAGAGCCACTGCTTCTCGGGGAAGTAAAAGCCCTCTGCTCCTAGGAGTGGGGCAGGAGCCCTCTTGGGCTCAGGATCCTGTACCAGAATAAAGCCTACAGCCACTGCCACTGCACTGAACTCCTAACTCTGGCATGGAGTTCGGCCTGGCCTGGATGTGGAACAGAGCAGCTTCACAGAGACGGGGTCAGAGAGCATCATTCATCTCCCTTATGGTGGGGCTAGTTCTTCCCTGCCCTGTGCAGAAACACTCGGGCAGCTCCTAAGATTTTTCTGGTTACTTATGAGTAACGAAACGTCCTCTAGTCACTGTAAGTAACTAAAGTGTGGTGTCCAGCATAATAAACTTTAAACTTCACATCTTCTGCCATGACACCTGCATGGGGACAGGTCCTGATACGCGTCACTTTTCTCTCCAACCTTTCCCATGACTTTTGCTCCTCCCTTTGCTGCCGTTTCTGACCGTGCCCCCCCACCCCCCGGGGGAGGGAGGAGAGGATGAAGCACACCTGGACCAGACCATGGGGGTGGGGTGAAGGTCATGGGACCCTCAGGGAACAGAGCAGGGGTGAAGACGGAGAACAGACCTCAGATTCTGCCCAGTGTTTGCAGGCAGATTCTTGGCTAAGAAGCCGTCTCCTGTTTCATCGTGCCCTCCCCGTCTTCTAGTGTGCTATTTCCTGCCTTCCCACCCTGGACCCTCAGTGCTCCCAAAGTTGATCTCTCCATGTGCAGTCCATCCCACTCCACTGCCTCAACCAAAAGCATCACTGACATTGCTGCCAGGTATGCCCAGCTCCCAACCATACCAACCTCTCCGAAGGAACACCCCCAACTCATTAGCTGTGGGACTCCTTCGGGTCTTAGCATGTCCTCCAAATATATTTTTCTTGCTCCCTCTGTGACCCCACTAGATGGTGAGTGCCTTG